>NC_090809.1:16038883-16707633 GCF_036512215.1 Solanum lycopersicum | reverse complement strand
GTTTGGCCACGGACGGATAGTTGCGACGTTGATAGGTAATGAGGGGGCGATTAATTAGGAACGCTGAGGTGGAAGGGGATGTAGACTTTTGTGGAGGGACAAAAGTAGTGGGGGAGATATTGCGAGAGGGAGATGAAAATAGATCAGGAGAAATGGTTGGCAGTAGAGATGGAAAAGTATCTGAACTGTCGGAGAGGCCTTGGCTTGTGGCAGATTTGGATGGAAGTGGCAGTTGAGGCAGTTGCACCGCTGGTAGTGGAAGATCATTACAAGAGTTTAAATCCAAGTTATTATCCTTTGATTTGAGGTCATCTAACAAACTTCCTGCGATATATTAGTACTAGAATTATTTTTTTTGAATTGGGAAAATATGTGTTTGGAAGGATAATTTACTTCATAAAGTAATACATCCCTTGATAAATAAAGCTTGGAATTGATAGGATCAAAACACCGGTGGTAGTAATATTTGTTAGAGAATCCCAAATAAACACATGGAGTTGAACAGGGGTCAAGTTTATTGGTGGCATAGGGTCGAATCCAGCGTGAACATAAAAAAACCAAATATTTTTATGGATTCATAATTTGGGACTGGTTGGAACAAAATCTCATATGGACACTGATCTTTTAAATTAGGTGTGGTTAATTTGTTTATAATATAAACGACTTGGTAACAAGCAAAATTTCAAAATTTGGATGGTAGTGAAGCTTGGTGTAATAGAGTCTTGGCAATTTCAATAACATGCCGGTGTCTCTGTTCAATCAAAGCTACTCTTTGTGGTGTATAAGGAGCGGATAACAAATGTTCAATACCTTTCGTTTTTAAGTATGAGGAGAGACTTCCAAATTCACCGCCACCGTCGGTACAGAGAGAATTTTTTTTTCAAATTGTCGCTCAAGCAAGGGATATAAACTTTTGAAAACCTGGACAACTTCATGCTTAAATTTTAATGTGTATAACAACATATAATTTGAAAATTGATAACAAATAAAACATAATAATTTTTAATATCAACAAACAACACGGGGGAAGGTCCCCATAAATCACTGTAAATTATTTGTAAAGGTCGTTTGCTTTGCAAGGAATTTTCAGAAAATGGTAACCTGTGCATTTTATTTGAACAACCAGAATTACATAGTGCAATAACTTTTGAATCTGAAAATGGAAGAAAAAACTTCTGCAAAGCTTATTTAAAACGCGTTTGTTGGGATGTCCCAAGCACCGATGCGTAGGTGCAAAGGAGTGGCCAAATTGCATTGGGGATGGGTGCTTGTACTACCTGGTGGCCACTCATAAAGTCCACTTTTACTCTGTCCACGTACTAAAGGCGCCCCTGTAGTCAAGTCCTTCACAAGATAATGAAAAGGGAAAAATTCAATAGATGTCTGATTGTCACAACAGAATTGTGAGACTGAGATAAAATTTCTTTTTATCGAAGGGGCACACAAAGTATTTTGCAAGGTAAATTGATATTTTGATGCACAGAAATTAGTGTTAACCAGTGTGGGAAATTGGTATGGTATTACCATCACCCATTGAGACCGTCTCTGGACCATGATAATCCTGTGTAGTAGTTAGGCTGTGAGCATCAGATGTAATGTGATGAGTGGCTCCAGTGTCCACAATCCAAGGTTCCTGTTGTTGGTTTAGACGGCCATCAGAGTTGGCACGTGCTTGGAAGTGATTATGGGACTGTGAGCGACAATCTCTTGCTGAGTGACCAGGACGATCACAGAGTTGACATCATAGTTCATTGCCCGAAAGTTGTTGCTGCCATTGCTGATTTCTCCTTGGGGTCCGTTGTTCCCTGTTCTGTTGAGGGCGCCATTGTTGTTCTCTGTTCTGTTGAGGGCATCACTGTTGATTGTTAGGCGAGGCATTGTTTCCTTGCCTCCGGTTGTTGTTGCGAGGAGAAGCAATGCTGGTCCGTTGAGAAATTGCTGCAGTTATAAGAGGTGTTTTCTTAGCATCTTCATATTTTAGGAAGAGTTCATGATTAATCAACTTCTCATATAATTCCTCATAAGTGATAAACGTATTACGTGATCTGATAGCTGCGGAAATCTCTTGAAACTCAGGGCCAAGACCACTCAGAATCTTGACAATGAGTTCTTCATTTGTAAATGGTGCTCCAGCAGTTGTGAGTTCATTAGAGAGTGACCGAACCTCGTGTAAATAATCTGTTATAGGTTGAGATTCCTTTTGGAGCTGAGCTAGCTGGTCTCGGAGACTAAAAATTCTAGTCTGAGACTTGTTAGCAAAAGCAGTATGGAGATGAGTCCATGCTTTGTGAGCAGAAGATGCACTTGCAACGATGGATGCAGGTGTTGGATCAACTGATGCATGAGGGAATTTGTATGAGTTGATCCTGGCAGAACCAGGCCTCATAGGCAGGATTTGGTGAGCTTTGATTGTTTTGAGTTATTGTCTTGGGTGGTTGCAGCGGAGGTGCCATTAAGATGGCCAACTATTTGTGGCCATTCATGAGCATTGAAATCTGTGCCTTCCAGGTCGCAAAATTATGACTGCTGATAAGCTTGATTGGTAATTGCATGGCTGGATTGAATTGGACGATGGGGTTGCTTGCGGTTGTGTTACCAACACTAACAACGTTGGTAGGAGGAGCCATTGAGACAGTGGATCAGGTTTTGTGTGAGGAAAGAAACAAGGATCGGTCTCGTGTGAGCAAGGCTCTGATACCATAGAAGGGAATAGCTAAATGAGTGATCGTTCTTTATTCTGTGATACATGATAGGGTATATGAAGGATGATACCGCAACTACAATCTGTATAAGTCTCAACAAACAGTTCTCTGTATCTGGTTTAATATATGTGCAGCTGAAGAACTGAACGCCACCCCTAGGCTACGTGAATTTGTGGAACATATTTTATAGTTGAATGGCTTGTGTCAGGATCTATTAAAGATGTGTTACTGAGATGGAAGTTCAAAAAGAAGAGGTGGAACAGAAGAGCATGAGAAATGAAACTCTGAAGGTCATATGGACCATATGGAAATTAAAAGACAGAGGAGCATCTAAATGAGTTGAAAAGTCTTTGTTAAAATTTGTCGAACTTCTTTGTTTTATGCACACTTACAAAGCACATATTGGAGTCCAATTACATTCGATGGCCGGATGCTCTTTACAACAAATAATTCCTTCTTTTAAAAAGAATTTATATATCTATATGCAGCTTGCATGCTAGTTTCGACCCCATTATATCAATAAACTTTAATCTTTTCCCCAAAAAAAGTATTTGTTGTTTCTTAGTATCATGGTTTGGGAATAAGGACCTAGGTTCATGAGATGTTTTATTTTTGTGCTCAAACGGCATAAAACAATCTTGTTAAAAGCTCGCTTAATATGTGTTTAACGGTTGAAACTTGGATTTAGGTGAAGTCCAGTTTAGGCTTTTCCCCTATTTTAGGTGGTGCTTGAACACAAGGCCTCATGTCATGAGTCTCATTGTCCATGTGCTTTGTCTTAAAGAGTAAAAACAATAAGCTGGTTGAAAGTGATATACCGGTTGTAACTTTTAAGCATACTGTTAAGAATAAATATTTGGTGATAACATATAGGAAGTTAAAATTTTTGTATCAGAAGGAACTTAAACATGTTTGCATCTAGTCAGAACTTTGGAATGGTTTAATCTTTATTACCATGAATTTACTTAATGTACTTTATGTAATGGTAATTATTTCAATTATTTGTTCGGATAATTGTTGCTTGTGTTTAAAGTTATTTTTTCTTGCATTACATGCTTTTGTTATTTTTTCCATTCAGTTTCTTTATTGAAAACCCATGCTTTAGTCGTTAAATTCCTCGTGTTTCTTGTCCTTCAATATGTGTTATCATATGTGTTTCATGTACTTCAATTGTTGTATTATTTTGTGGTATTTATTGTTCATTTTCTTCAAATTACTTTATCATGCTTTATGTAGTATTTTGCCATGGCTTCTTTCATTTCCGTTATTTTGTTTTACAGGACTGCTTTGTTCTGCTTTTCCTTGAGCTGAGGCTCTATCTAAAACCACCTCTCTACCTTCCATGTAGGGGTAAGGTTTGCATACACTATCATCCCCCGCTCCACTTGTGGGATTACATTGGGTATGTTGTTCTTGTGGTACTTTTTGCTTGGCAACACTTGCTGAAAGGCATGAGAGCCAACTGTTAGCCTTGTTGACTTTCTTCTTCACCTATTAGTGGCTTTCCAAAGACGGGAACTTCTGAAATCACTATATGCACTTAATAACCCATTACTTGCTTCCAATCAGTCTCGAAGTTCAATCTTGGGAATATAACTAGTTCTATATCCATATACTCTATCAACTTCAAATCTCCTCTTTAGCTTCTTCTAGGATTTGATGAATGTCCCCATTTCCTTTAGTGGTCTTGGAATATCTTACCTCACTCTCTTCGTCTTGCGGGTGTTTGAGGGTGGGGTGTGATGGGGTGAGGGAGATGCATTCAATCTGTGTTCTTGAAGTCAATGTGAGTGACCTAAAACAGTGTTTTAAACAACAGCTATTTTTCATGACCTCTTTTTTTTACTAGTTGAGTGAGTTCTTTTGTTCCCTTAGTTCAAAATGACACTGGGAAGCAACACTAGCACTATTTTGTACCCAGTGTTTTCTTTGAGAGAGATGTCAAAAGCAATCCTACTTATCAGTTTCCCTTCTTAAGCGTTGCTATGTAAAAGTCTCCTATCTTATCAGTTTCCATTAACAACATTATCCTAGTGTAATGTTTGGTTTATACATTCCTTGGAAGGAAAGTTAATTCTCTTCCTTTATTTTCCTTTACAGTGTCTGGTAAAAGGTTGTCACAAGAGACTCCGCATGGTGCACACAATAGAGTTCAGTAATGGGGGTTCAGACATCCAAATATTGAGGGTTGCTATGTATGAAGAGCAGTGGGTTAGTACTGCTAATCTAGCTGACCAAAGGTATCAGTATCTTATATTTGATGCTATTTGTAATTCTGAAATGTTAATCTGTTGACTTCTGTAATCCTTCAATATAATGTCTGGCGTTAACAAAATCTGAAAATTGTTCCCGTCCTCATTCGAACACCTTATATGCTATTGACCACTCCAACCTCAACAAAAATGTGCCTATTGGGCACCACACTCAACAATTAATAAGTTCAGGCATGTGAGATCAATTGCTTCATATGTTGCAAATCAGACCAATAGATAAATACATGCCAGCTGGGGGCCAAAAACAAGGAGTTGGAGGTATGGAGTGAGGTGATGGAGAGATGTAAGAAAAGACTCTCAAGATGGAAAAGTCCACGGGGGGGTAGGTTGACTCTCATCAAGTTAGCTTTAGATGCATGATGAGTCTATTTCCAATACCCAAGAGCACTGTGAAGGAAATCAACAGTATGAGAAGATCCTTCATTTGGCAAGGGAACAAAGAGAAGAGAAGCTACTACCTCGTGAAATGAGAGATACTCACATTGAGCAGAAAACAAGGTGGCCTTGGCATGAGAAATCTTAGCATCCATAATGATTGCTTGCTACAAAAATGACTATGGAGATTTTGTACCGAAGATGGAGCCCTATGAAGAAGATCCATAGCAAGGAAATATGGCTTGTTAAACCAATGGACTACTGAGGAGTTGATGGGGTCGTTTGGATGTTGTGTGTGGAAGACCATCAGAAGGATGTGGCCATAGTTCAATAACAACATTTATATTAGTGTGGCCAATAGTCTGAAAACAGATTTCTGGAATGAAATCTGAAAAGGGGATGATAGCCTGATGAACTTATTCCCAAACTTCTACAGAGCTTACAAAGATCTGCTGCTACTGTTGCTCAAGTATGGTGCCAACAAGGGTGGAACTTAGTGTTCAGGAGGGCTTTGAATAACTGGGAAATTGAGGATGTGGCCAGGCTACTAAAGGTGCTTAACACCCCACCAGCCATGTCTCAAAGAAAGGATAAACCAGTATGGAAGCTCTATGGAAAGAAAGGAATGCTAGGTGTTTTGAAGGACAAAATGATCAGTTTTCAAAAGATAAAAATGAAAAGCTCAAGTTTTTTATTTTTTTTGGTGTAAGCAAGAGTTGGTAGGGGAAAGCATAGAGATGGTCAGTTTTATAGGAAACTTGTAATTCTGTATGTCTTTTTGAGGGTGTGCCCACCACCCTGTGAGATGTAAGTTTATAATTCATTATCCCTTTCATGATGAACTTTTTGTGAATACAAAGTTACCCTTATCTCAAAAAAAGAAGATAAATACATGTTTGATAAAGACTAAAGGGAAAGACACCTAACAAAATAAATCCTAACTACCCCTCTCTTTGTCCTTCCTCCAAACATCTCTCTCAGCGCCCAACTCCACTGCAACATTTGGTTACTGACCACCATTTGTGGAATTAGAATAGGCAGAGATTTTTCTGGACTGAAGAAGGATACTGGACCAATAATTATCTCTCACCTTATTATGTGACATCTGGATTGTCTCGTTTCCTTTCAGTTTGAAACATATTCATGTAATGGATACTTATAAAGCCTGTATTTTGGCATTCTGTTCTGCATGACAGTACTCCTACTTCCTATGTGTTCCATTTTATATGACGTTCTTGTCTTTTTAGTCTGTTTAAAAAAGAATTACTCCTTTAGATATTTAGGAACTTTTTTCTTTAAACTTTTCACGAAACCCTTGAGAACATGATGTTATAACAAAAAAAAAAGGCTCTTCTTTAGAAAAAAAAGGAAGCTACTCTTATTCTCACAGAAATGTCATGACTATAAGTTGTAAAAGTACTTTTGGTATGTATAAAAAATCCCTTTCAAACTTTATATTTAGTCAAATACGACCATATAAAACGAAATGGAGTAAGTATAAAACGTTTCTAATAATTTCTTTTGAGAATAATAGTGACATGGAGCTGGACGTGAAGCCCTTTTCTCAAAGAAGAAGAATCCAACCATCAGAGCTGACTGGATCTTGGAAAGTGTTTGAGGTGAGTGCAACACCTATCTACGGTGAGGACAACACAACGGAAACAACTTGTGGCATGCCATATGTTTACCTATGCACGGAAAACCTGAAGAAGAGAAGCCTCCCAGAAAATCCAGTGTACTTTGGAGAAGAGGAATTGTTAGACATGCAGGATGCAACTGTTCTCTGGCTACCAGGAGGCGTTACGAGTTATGTTGATGTGAACAAGGATGGGACTCTATGTATAGGAGTTGGGTGGTATTCAGATGAAGGAGTGAACCTTGTTATGGAAAGAGATTATGAAGCGGATGGCAAACTGAAAGAGGTTCGATCGAAGTCGGAGATGAAGAGAAGATGGACTAATCCACCACCCATGTAAATTCTCTTCACCCCTTTTCTTTCTTTTAAGTTTTGAATCCATGTTGACATAAATGGGATTCAAATTTTATGCATTGACAACCAAAACAAAAAAGTTACTTATTCCTTAAAAAAAATATGAACAAGGAAATAAACAGAAATGAAATGGAACATAAAAAAAAGGAAATAGAATTCATATATAGCACTGCCTCTCTCCTAGCCCATGAATACAAACAAGGCAAGTGAAAATCCAAAAACCATTTTGTTCATAGTGCCAAATGTACCAGAGGCAGCATTATGTGGCATAGACTTTGTGCCATAGGGAGTTGCAGGTGTTGTGGCAGAGGAAGTTCCTTCAACTTTGATTGCCAATTTCATGCCAGTGTCACAGTGATTAAGTGTAGGACAAACAAAATACATGTCACCTGCACTTGAGAGGGGTATGCTATTCTGTCCACCAGTATAAGATAGGAGAGCATTTCCAGTGTTGCAATTGTCATAATCATCTTTACTTACTATGTTCACGCCATGACTTCCACCATAGTTAAACACTGCCAAAGCCCAAACATATCTTGTTACTATTTTAATATATAACATGCATATCCTATTCTACAATTTCACATGTATGTCAGACACGGCTTTAGAAAGCAAGGAAGCTTAAAAGCTTATGCACAATATAATATTTTGATGAATTGAATTGTATTCGAAAGACAATGTACCTTATATTAATATCATTGCCAATTACCACTGCTCATCCGAGCTTCTTAGTTAGTTTAATTGTAATATTTAAAACTCTTATTGCAATTCGACATAATTCTGGAGCAATAGTTTTATTATAACAAATGAAATAAAAGCCAATAACATAAAAGGTATACAGTCTGTACAAACATATATATGGTTTTTATATCTAGTCGGTTGAACCTAGAATAAGATGTGTTTTTTTTTGAAGTCATAAAACTATCATAATATTTTCAATAATACATCCTTCAGAATGTTACTTGATTTGGCAAATCGATTGAGAAATCACCTCATGTAGCCATCTAATTATATAATAAAAATGATTTTTAATTCTTAGTACTTTTAAGTGATTCATATGATGCTAGTGGTAGATCATGAAGAGTCGAAAGACTTTGTGGATGATAAGTTTAGAGGGTAAGTTTCCAAATATATATTTACCTCAAATCCTTGTTTTTCTACAAATATATGTAGAGTTCGAATTGAATGTAATGGATTATGTTAAACTTGCACACCAAACTTTATACATCTAAAATACATTAATATCACCTTCCCACACATGATCTCAATTTTTCGAAGGATACAACATATAGCATGCATAAAAGTAAATTGAGTGAACTTTGTGCATATTTGCAAGCATGAAGAAAAATTGAGTTGATTTCATAAAATTAGATTTTGCCCAACTCACACACCAAAGTTGGTGGATTGTCCAAGACTTATAAAGAGATCAAGAATCTAATTAATTAATCACCACATCGACTTTTTGTCATTCTTCAACAAATTTCTCATGTAGTCACTAGACTATAATAATTATTATCTCGTAAATTCGCCTTTCTTCTTTCTTTCAACTTTTCGGGATAATAACTAGTTAAATGAACATATGAAAAATTATTGTAATTCCTTGGGAAAGGAAAATAAAGAAATATAGGAAAATTCAGTTACCAAGGTTGTCTCCAACATTGAAAGTTTGAGCAGATGCCCAAGTTGAATAATCTCCAGATTGACTCCACCCATCGCTGCCTCCAACAATGTGATCCTTGCCATAACACATTATAGGAGAAGCAAGAAGAACAAATAGGAAAATTGCTGCAAAAGCCATTGTATTTAACGTCTAAATTAATTCAAGAAAAAATTGGAAAGAAAATAAACACAAGTTTATGAAATGATGGACATTGTTATCCCAACTTATATAGAGGGATGTTGTGCATGTAACATTTAGTCCAAAAGCAACAACTTTACTTATTTGAAAAAAATAATACTAGCTAGTAGTAGTAGTTAGTTTGAAGTTTTCACTTCTGATATATATAATTATATATACTAATAATAGTAGTAGTCGTTAGTTTGGTGCTAACAGTCTACCTAATACTTTAGGACATTTTTGTATACCTTTTTCTGACTTGTGGCTTTGATACAATCATAATTGATACACCTTCTACCAAACACAAGTTTCATTATTGCACCTAATTGGTTTCAATATTATTACTAAAAATGGTTTAATCTACTATGATTATACAACTCACCATTAAATTAAGTGCAATATTCATTCTTTTTGAAGCACCAAAAACAACATATTAGTAGTACTCAATTTTAGAAAATATATACATAAAATATTTAACTCCGTAGAGATTATTCATATAATGCATGCACCATAATTTGAATGATAATCTCTATGGTTAAAATCAATTCTAATAGATACTTGTCAGATAATTTTTAAATTGGTTGTGTGGTTAAAAGAACGATGGGGGTATGAAATATAATCTGACACACAAAGGTTTATAAGATAATAGTATTTAGCGTCGGATATATAAGATAATATTGATATTTCTCTTCATCTGCGACATGATACATTTTTTTTATTTTTTTAAACATATAAATTAAAATTTCTTTTTGCATCCTTTTTAAGTGTAAATTATTCTTATGTATATAGCAGAATAAAATATCCACTATGGTGAAGTAAATGAAATAAAAGTAATATTTTGAATAAACATATTTTGTTTTATGTTGGAAGTTTTTGATATGTTTTAATTTCCTCTATCTTTTGTAGTACTACAAAATTTTTAATACAAATTTAATTTCGTAAAAAGAGTTTTAGTTTTTTGACTGTGTATTTATTATTACGTTTGTTTATTATAATTTTTAAACACTATTAAATTTTTATACGCATTACGCATAATGAAACATACAAAAGTTATGATAATATTTAAGATGAGAAGTTGTAAGAAAGATGAGGAGATATGAGTTATAAATAATTCAAATGTATAATTTTATTAGACATTTTAAAAATTAATAATTGATTTTATTTGTAAACTAAATAAACAAATAAAAATAAGGGGTGCAAATACAACAATGGACAAGAAAATATACCAATCGGTGGCTGCATAGAAATTTTGAATATAAGAAAGAGCAACGACCAAAAATAGATGGTAACATCCTCAAAAAAATGACATCATGAAATTAACATTTTATTTTTCAATTACTTTTTTGCAAGTACAGAAAATTGAAACTCCTTATCACCATAATTTTTTTTTATTGTTGAAATGGGATAATTATAGTAATTATGTTTCATAATTAAAAAAAGTAGATTAGTAAAGGATCAAATGATTAACACTGACAACACATTGCATTGTAGCTAAATTATTATACAAATGAAAATTTTAAAAAATTCTTGCAAAAGTAGCCAAGTTAACTAATACAATTCAAAGTAAAAATATCTAGAAAAAATAATTTCTAATTATACTTCATTTTTATTCTACCATCTTTCTTTATAAATAGATTCGCCACCATAATTTGCTCCAAACTATTCATCATATGATACCAATTGAATATAGGATATCATATGCCAATTAAAAAACAATTATATCAAAAGAAAGAAAATTAAACCATACATAATATATATGTATATTAGTTTTACAATAGTACTAACAATAATAATTAATAATCATCTCTTGAAATTTAACAAATACTATAATCAAACTACATTATATCCTGAAAAGTTATGGTTAAAAGGAGCAATTGCATACTAACAACATATTGTTCATTATTACAAAAATATTTTTTAAAATCATACTTGCTTGGTGAATGATAATACATACATAAATAAAATATTAAGAAAAAAATATCAATGTACATAAAAATAAATATGAAAAGTTGAGAAACTAAATATGAATTATATAGGCAAAATTGAAGAAATGAAAAAATAAAGACTTGATAATGAAATATTCTTACCTTCATGTATTTTTTTTGGGTTACATGTTAGTCAATTCACAAACTAATATGATGAAAAAGAGAAAGGATAATCTTAAATGTGAATCATGAAACTAAGTATGAATTTATATGCAAAATAGAGGAATACCATAGGACATCATAACCTTATAAATTTAGATTTGGAAGGTATGAACATAAAAATAATGGGAGTTATGAATATTATTAAAAATAAAAATTAAAGAGGTGTAACTCATGAGTAATAAATCCTTGTGAATAAATTGAATAATAAAAATACTTAATATATAGAACAATATTATCATCTTATGATTAGAAGTGAGATAATCAAATAAAAGAAAAAATGTGAAGAGTTTTTGTTGTATTTGTTCCTTTGTTAATAAAATATTTATCTATAATAAATTCAATAATTTACTTTTCTAATACAATAATTAATTTAAATTAGAAAAAATGAGAAAAAAAGATCAATATAAATCGAGGCCATAGAAAGATGCAACATCACTTTGTCTGTGTTTCTACTTTATTATATATAGAGAACCCTCAAAATGGGCTTAGCCCATGGGCTCGAACCAATACAACCCATTATCGGGGTAGGGTTGAAATATGATTTTTCAAGCCCCTTTAAAATTAGACTTATAAGCCCTTGACCGTTGACCCTTGAGACTTGATCAGGGTCGAGCAAGGGTCAGCCCATGGACCAAGATTATTTATTTTAGGGTAACTTAAAGAAAATTTCACTAGTGTATGAGCTAATTACTTAGATGCACACTATATTGTAATATTACAAATCTTAATAGATTTTGTGTGTCCAGAGATATGTATCTGGGGATACATGGACTCAAAATTATGTGTAATTTGTTTTAGATATACTCTATCCAAGTGGACTGTATCTAGGATACATTGACAAATCTTGTGTCCTCACCTTCCTTCCATCTCACTGGTCATTTTCTTATCTCGCTCGCATATGTGTGATGCATCACACTAAATACATCTATCTCACATATCTAGTATCTTAGATACATGCTAATTTCACTAGATTTTTTTTGCTAGTGATATTGAAACAACATCATTGTTTGCCATATTTGTTTTGAAAATCTTCTCGTTCTTGATGTCGTAGAATTTTAAGTTTGAAAAGAAAAAAAAGGGTTAGCCCTCCCCCGTCCGTGGCCCTTCTAGGGTTGGGTTGAGCATTTTCAGCCCATTCTAAATGAAGGACTAGCCCTTCAAATTACCTGACCTGTGAGGCTTGGGCAAGGCGAGGCTGGACTGACCCTTTTTGACAACTCTCTCTCTCTCTCTCTCTCTCTCTCTATATATATATATATATATATATATATATATATATATATATATACTACCTTAAAAACATAAATTTCCAAACATGAATTTTAAACTATCATAGTACCCCCAATTAAAAATACTCAATTTACTTAATTAAGTTATATTAAAAGTTGTTACCTTTTCACATTAATGTATTATGACTTTTGTGATGACTTGTGACATTTTCAAAGGGTTGTGACATTTTTAATGAGTTGTGACTTTTTCAAAGGATTGTGACTTTAACAAAGGGTTGTGCCTTATCCGATGAGTTGTGACTTTTTCAAAGGGTTATGTATTTTCCGATGAGCAGAGTCGTTTCTGAAGGGTTGTGACTTATCTAATAAGGCACAATCAAAATATATTCATGCTACTATTTGTTAGCTATAAAAATAGGGGCTCCCTCTCACTTTTAAACTACAATTTTTTTGGGTTTATATTCTTCTTCTCCATCTTAAAAAAACTCAACTGTTATTTGCAATAGTTGATTAAGTTCGATACCCAACGAAATTCAGATACAACATTAGAAAGAGTTGGTGAAGAAATTTTAGCAAATCATTCATCAATTATACTCATATTTTCCTCATATGATTTTCATCACATACATAAATATTATTTATATAATTTTAGAACATTACTGCTCTTTAGTTAACCTACATGTTTTATCATTAAAAAAAACTAATTACCTATAAATAGCACAACAATTTCTACCTTCATGTTTCTTCGGTCATAAATCACAACTATTCACTTCTTATAAATCTTGGGGATCTTATTTTTGTGACAAGTTGGGATCATTTAAAATTTTCATAAATGATTCATCCCCAATCCATTCATATGTTTCCTCAAAATTTTTAGCATTTGAATTTAGGTATTTACTTTCTATTAAAGAAGAAATGAAGAGAAGAAAGAAATATGCAATTACCTATGAATTTTGCTTTACACAGAAATCTTCTATATATAGCACGCGAGAATTTTTATTTTATAAATTTTGTTGCTTGCATATTTTCTTTTGTGTTTTCAGTCGAGAGAGAATTTAAATACACAAATTATTCATTATTTTCTCTAATAAAATAAATAGATAAAGATGTGGAGAAAGACAACAATAATAAACAAATACAAAAAGGCACATGATTGGGGTAAGATATTTCTTCTTTGTATTTCCATTTCTTATTCTTTTAACATCAAATGAAGAAGTTTCTTTCTAATTTTGCTAAAAGATCGGGCATCAGCGTAGTCCATTAAATTAGTAGTTTTATTATTAAGTCTACTGTTTTAAAAATAGATTTTGACTTTTACTTATAATATGATAAAATAACCATGATAATAATTATTTTTAACAGATATGTAAGTAAAAATGAATGGAGAAAGTAAAGTGCTGGTGGCAAGGATTTCAATTAAATGAAACACTAGGGTGAATATATCACGAACATATATATTTTCGCTTTCCTTCTTCATTGTTAATGAATTGATCTACATATTTTTACTTTTTTAATAATTATGTTGAGTATGATTTTTTTAGTATCAATTTTTTGTTATTTTGTCTTCATTTTGATCTATGAAAATATTATGCCACACATACACTCTTTGCTAGCTATATAAAATAATAAGAAAATACTGATAGATCATAAAATGATCTTAAATTAAATTAAAGATTCTATAAAGAATACCTTAAATTTTATTTAGCTTTTAATTTTTTAATTGAAAAAGTTTAATGTTATATCACGATAGAACATCTATAAGATACTAGATACTCTCATAAGACAACATCTATATGATACATGTGCGGCAAAATAAAAAATAATTTTCTTTAGAACTAATTAATGACGTAATATATTTTTCTCTATAACATTCTACTCATAAAAGTATTTACATTCACTATATAAGTACACATTTTATTTTTTTAAAATTACATCTATATCATAGCCTTGCTCAAAATATTATGAAAAATAACACGTTAAAAAATAAAATATTAAAATATTTATAAAATCGTTCATAGTTCATGCACATATTAAATTTCAAGTATTAATATCTAAGAGAATAATTGTACTTAAATGATGTCCATCAATTATAGTCATAACCTCAAGAAGAAAAGTTATTCCTGAGCATTTTTATCTTGATATTACTTTTTTGTTTTGTTCGTTAAGTTTGAAGAAAAGTTATTCCTGACCATTTTTATCTTGATATTATTTTTTTGTTTTGTTCGTTAAGTTTGTTTACCAAATTTAGTGAAGTAAAAGCAATACTACTTAATATATATCATTTTCTCAGCATATTTAAATTTTTTGAATGCATTTTGAAATGTTTCAATGATATGCAATCTTATTTGACGCAAAAATAATTAACTCTATGAAAATCAATATTAATCATTTAAAGCACTTCTCAGATATTCTTTAAGTTATAATAATTTATGAAAAACTTTAATTTAGTAATATTAATTCTATTTCACAACATCGTATACTATATGTCACACTCCGAGCCTACATCCTGGACATGGCCGGCACCCAATGACCGTTGCTGGCATTGAGTGGACCCTTGGCGTGACTTACTTGAATCAGCGGAAGACTTAACTCAATATAATGCAAGAAACATTCTCATAAGGATAACTTAAAATAACATGTGTTGGCCAAAATGACACAAGTCTCACAATGGAATGTTTGCAATGCAAATAAAGAGAGTCAAAACTATATTGTCTGACTGTTTAACTGTCTATGAAGCCTAATACTAAGATGAATGTTGAGACAAACCCTACAACAACCTATAAGGAAAAATCTGAAAAGCATGTAAATGTGTCCTCCAGAATGCAAGGATGCTCACCATTGACTCCAAGTGCTCAGCTGGATCAACGAGGCATTGCATGATGCTGATCTTGGTTACATGTGTCTGCATTATGATAAGATGCAGGCCAACTGATATCAGTACATTGAATGTATGAGTATGAGAGTTCGAATGCTAACAAAACTTAAGATTTAAAAAAGTAAGAAGAAACACTTACCTTGGCTCTACTCAACTCATGAATAACTTGACCAAATATAAATCAATAAGACGCATGCAATATATATAAAAGCTTATAAAACAATGTAAACACTTAGTTCGTTAAAGAGAATGCAATAACAAACTCAAATTTACTTACATATAAAGTAATATAATTTGTGTGGGAGATTCTCTAACTGACAACCACCACTATGAGCCTAATTGGTGATACATCGTCTTACTCACGCTGCCAAAACTTTCATATACTTTGCCGTCGCATAGAGCTCCTTAACTTAGTGGATCCACTAGCTTAACTCACGTGATCATTTAAAAAGTATAACTCATTAATACCCATGACAGCTACATGGTTTTAATGGAAACTTGAATTGATATGAACTCTCATCCCCACACGCTGCTCAATACTACTCCCAAAATATACTTTAGCTCATGCCTTTTGAAATAACTTCCTTTCTTTGGATTGAGATAATTGCTCAACACTTAGCTTTAAAAAGCTCTCTTGGAATCAATGTTCCCTTTTCTTGTTCAAAACTCTTTTGGAAAATCTTAGTTTCCTCTTAACTTAAATATGAAAACATTTATAAACTTTCAGGGAATACTTAATTCCTTTATAACTTTTGAGAAATGAACTCAATTCTTTACTCTTTGCTTAACTTGAAAAATTGATCCTTAATTAACTCTTAGGGAATACTTAGTTCCCTTATATTTCTTTGAAGGAAAGACTTCAACTTGTTACTCTTTACTTTAATTTGAAACTTGAGCCTTAAAAACGAAGTTAAACGTTTAATAAAGACCCTTGAAACTTTAAGAAACTTTGCTTTGACTTACTTCTTAACTTTTGACTTGACTCTTAACTTCTTTGACTTTGATCTTAACTTTCCTTGAATTGAATTATGGATTCAAGGTTATGATTTGTGTTCTTTGATGATTTCTAGGTGTTTAGAAATCATTTGAAGTGATTAGAATCATTGGAGAGTGTTAATATACCTTAAAAAGGCTAAACCGGGTGAAAAATGCCAAATTGTCACGCCGCGCTAGATCAGTTGGTTTGAAGCACCTTTCTGGCGCACTGCAAGCGCGCCGCCTCAATCCTTCTGGCTTGATGTAGTGCACTGCGCCTGGTGCTACCCTGATGCGCTTGAACGTCTTTCTTCTCTCGTTTTCTGATCCCGAATCGCCTAAACCTCCATAGTTCTATTCCCAAACCCTTAGGATCATCAATATCTTCAATACCAGTAGATCTAACTCGAAAAATAACTTGGAAATTACAAATCAATATCAGTGGGCATTCAAAAAACTCAACCAATAGGGATTTGACAAAATTCATTAAGAATTCACTTCTAATCATGTAAATAATTCTAAAACCACTGAATTGAGACAAGTTTGGTGTGTTGATGAATTAACCCAACACGAAAGATCTCAAATACCTTGATAGGGATCACCCCTGACAAATTCCACTCGAAATTCCTTGGTGTTCTTAGCGAATCCTTGATCTTTCTCCCTTTCCTTCTTCTCTTCTCTCTTCACCAAGCCCTATGTGTACAGTTAAACCTTCTAATCTGACTAAAACTGATTTTTACCCCCAAATAAATCACTAAAATGAAATAAGAAATTAATTGGTGAAAAAACTAGTCTTCCCTTAAATCCGAATTGGGACCTTTCTCAATCCAACAATCCAACTTCTGATAGACATATCTCCTTCATATGATATCAAAAACACGCAAACTCGGAGGCATTGGAAATTTCTCCAAGGTTTTTTTATCCATATCAAGAACTACCTCTAACTAATCCTGAGCTAGGAGTTATGACCGTTTGAAAATGACCAAAACTCACTTTCTAACTTATGAAATTTTCCAGATTTCGTTCCAAAAGTGATAGATTTTAGTTTTTA
The DNA here is from genome assembly GCF_036512215.1 of Solanum lycopersicum. Lineage (NCBI taxonomy): Eukaryota > Viridiplantae > Streptophyta > Magnoliopsida > Solanales > Solanaceae > Solanum > Solanum lycopersicum. Next base: position 16,690,179 of record NC_090809.1, on the reverse strand, counting down.
GCTTATTCTTAGCTATTTCGAGTTACGAGATGTTACACTATATGATTGATACACACGTGCCATGAAATATATATATATGCTATAAAGTAGCTCTAAAGGTGAGAAATATCCGACAAATCCCTCTTATGATTCTTATGGATCTCATCTATGATTAACCTACTATATAAGGGAATATATTCAATGTTCGGTAACGCTCCCCCTAAATCTAAAGCATAGATATTGATAATGTCCATCTTGTTGCACAAATAGTTAACTCAAGCTCCATTCAACGCCTTCAGGAATATATCAGCCAATTGCTCTCATGTCTTCACATAGCTCGTGGAAATAAAGTTTTCTTGAATCCTTTCACGAATAAAATAGCAGTCCATGTGCTTAGTTCTTTCATGACACATTACATTCGAGGATATATGAAGGGAAACTTGATTATCACACCAAAGTTTCACTTCATGGGATACTTCAACTCAAATATACTTAAGAGGTGTTGTGTCCACATAATCTCACATGTAGATTGTGCCATAACTCTATACTCATATTCTGCACTAGATCGAGATACATCATTTTGTTTCTTACTTTTCTATGGTACCAAATTTCTTCCCATAAAAACACAATAGCTAGTAGTAGAATCTATAAATCTTGGATCCAACCTAATGGGCGCCTGCAAAACACTAAATGCGAGTATGTCCATTGTTTGCCAAGTTCAGGGGATCCTAAAGCAACATAATATTTGTTCCAAATCTACTCAATGTTTAACTGCAGGTGTGGACTCGATTTGGCTAACAAAACTTACTGCAAAAGCAATATCCAAACGAGTTATAGTGAGATAATTTAATTTTCTAACTAATCTCATGTATCTCTTGATCATCAAAGGGATCACCATCATCTTTTGTTAGATGTTTATTGGGAACCATTGTAGTACTACAAGGTTTGGCTGCCGACCTTTCAGTTTCCTCAAGAAGGTCTAGGATATACTTCCTTTAAGATAGAAATATTCCCTTATTTCTCTTACTTACTTCTATTCCCAAAAAGTATTTCAACTACCAAAATCGTTCTTATGAAACATAAAATGCAAGAATGACTTTGAGAGAAAATATTTCTGCATAATCACTCCAATGATGACAATGTCATCAACATATACAACAAGAAGAATAACGCGAAATATTGATTATTTGTAGAAGACCGAATGATGGTAATTTCAAGTTTTTTTGTTGGAGAGGGATTAACTTGAGGAGGACCTAATGACAAAAGAGTTGGTGCAAGACATTTATCATTGATTTCTTGTCGTCTGGATATATTGTCGACCAAGGTGATGGTTTTAAACTTAAAGGACATGGTAGGGTTCAAGATTAACCCCCTATACCTATTGCACGCACCTTAACCAAGGTGATGGTTTTTTTATAAATTAAAAAACTTGAGGGGAGGGGGGAAGGAGGTAGTGTTTTTGGATAAAAATCTAAATCGAATCATTTGTACAATATTAAGGGTTATTTGTATAAAGATTCACTGAACATCTTCATTCTCCAAGAATGACCCTCGTCCTCGAATTGTGGCTTGTGCCCAAAAAATTGCTATTGTCGACTTTGTCCTCTCCCCTCCCCTATTAAGCTTTAATTATGTCGTAGATTAAGGATAAATTCAGTCGAAGAATCGTTAAGGAGGTGATAATCTCTGATGAAACTCTGGCAAAAATTGAAAGTCGGAAGAATGACTAGAAAGAACTCTAAAGAGAAGGTTTGGTGGAAGTAAATAAAAAATGGAAGAACTTGTACAGATTTTGGAATAAAACATCAACATTGCCTTGTTAGTGGGCCATGGTTTCTAACCAATCACACAAACACAGATGCTCAAAGCATAAAAGGCGAAGGGACATGTGTCATATCAAGAAATGTCGGAGGACTTCTATTTTGCTTTCGGCCAAGAATTAAAATGTTCTCCATTTTTCTATTACAATTATTTGAGTACCCAAAAAAGGGACTATCTATGTAGGGTAAAACTAGATTTGCAAAAGGGACAGGTCAGACGTGAGTAAGAGATCGACGCCACAATGTGATCCCACCTAGCTCCGAAGATGCATCACTAGATATGAGAGACAAATTAGATAAGGTAAGTTTGAAGTTCAACAATTACAAGAAAGTTCAGGATTAGTGTAACTGTCATACAGTAACAATAATGAGTATTAGTAGGTTTTATCAACTATTGTTGTTAAACATTAGCGACTACATTTATTTATATCCTTAATTTTCCCTTTTTCTCTACTAACTTTTTAAGCAGTTCTAAGAAATTCGATATTTATTAATCTCCATTTAAAAAAGAATTACCTAATTTCATTTGAAACGGAGTTTAAAAAAAAAGAAGACATTTAAATTTTTTGGTTATAAATAAAAGTTATGTCAAATTTGCCAAAATGCTCTTTAATCTTGTGGCCTTAAACATGCCACGTGAAAAGTTAAAGTTAAACTATTATCAAAACAAGAAAGGGGTCATTCTTTTTGAAATATCCTAAAAAAGGAAACTGAGACATTTTTTTGAAACAGAGGAAGTACTATTTATTGCTAATGATATTGGTTCATATTAGGTTTAAGTGTCTTTTCACAATACGTGGGTGTCGAATGCCTTGAATCGGCCCCGTCACAACAGAAAAGACGGGGGTCTCGCTGCCCGGTCAGCGAGTCGGGGGGTCCAGGGGGGCGACGCGCCCCCTGGCCTGGGGGTCCGGGGGGCCGGAGACGCCCCTGGCCCGACGGTATACAATGTTGTTGTATTGGGCCCTTATTTATCTGTCAATTCTGTATTTTGGGCCCAAGCCTGTTAGGGCGTAGCTTAGCACTATATATATAGACGCTATGACAAACCCTATTCTGTAATTCTGTTTTTGCCTCTCCATAATAAAACTGCTCCCCTTCTTCCCTGTGGACGTAGACAATTTATTGGTGAACCACGTAAATCTGTTGTCTTATTTTTTTGCGTTTATATTTTCTCGTATTATCTCGAATTCCGCACAACAAATTGGTATGAGAGCCTCTCGGTTAATCGGTGTTCTTGAAGAATTTGAGATGTCTGCTTTGAACGTGAAAATCGACAAATTCATAGGGAGGAACAGTCTCAGTTTATGGCAGATCAAGATGCGGGCTTTGTTGAAACAGCAAGGCTTCTGGGCGCCGTTGTCGAAAGATAAAAACGCCGTCGTTACTCCTGAGATGGCGATTCTGGAGGAAAAAGCACACTCGACGATCATGCTGTGTCTCGCGGATGACGTCATCACAGAGGTCTCGGATGAAGAGATTGCTGTTGGTCTGTGATTGAAGCTGGAGAGTTTGTACATGAAAAAATCTCTAACCAACAAGCTGCTTCTGAAACAACGTCTATTCGGTTTACGAATGGCTAAAGGTACACAACTCAGGGAACATTTAGAGCAATTGAATACTTTGTTATTAGAATTGCGTAATATCGATGTGAAGATCGAGGATGAAGATGCTGCCCTGATTCTGTTAGTATCTCTCCCAATGTCGTTTGAGAATTTTGTTCAATCGTTCATTGTTGGGAAAGATACAGTGTCGCTGGAAGATGTCAGATCGGCCCTTCATAGCAGGGAATTACGGCATAAGGCTAACGGCACAAGTACAGACATACAACCTTCCGGTCTGTTCACCAGTAGCGGAAAGGGAAGGTAAAACAGCGGAAAGAAAAAGAAGCCGATGTCGAAGGGTGCAAAGCCAGATGATGTTTGTAATTACTGCAAGGAGAAGGGACATTGGAAATTTGATTGTCCGAAGAAGAAGAAGCAATCGGAAAAATAATAAGTTTCTGCTGCTGTTGCTGAAGAAGACACCAATTCTGAAGAAGACATTGCCCTAGTTGCGGATGAGCACACTCATCATTCAGATATGTGGGTTCTCGATTCTGGGGCATCCTATCACATCTGTCCTAGGAGAGAGTGGTTTACGACTTATGAGCAGGTAGACGGAGGCAGCATCTCGATGGCCAATAGTTCTGTCTGCAAGGTGGTTGGGATAGGCTCGATCAAGATAAGGACACATGATGGTAGCTTCTGCACATTGAATGAGGTCAGGCACGTTCAATTGATGACGAAAAATCTGATATCTCAGTCTTTTGGACAATAAGGGATTCAGCTGGTCGGGAAAAGATGGAGTCTTGCGGGTCTGGAAGGGTTCAAATCTGATTCTGAAAGGTGTCATGCGTGGTACTTTGTATTTTCTACAAGGTTCTACGATTACAGGTTCAGCCCATGTTGCATCGTCAGAAGTTCACCAGGAGGATATGACTAAGTTATGGCACATGAGACTTGGTCATATGGGTGAAAGAGGGATGCAAATTCAGTCAAAGAAGGATCTTCTTGCTGATCATAAGGTTAAGAGCCTAGAGTTTTGTGGACATTGTGTCTTTGGAAAACTACATCGCAACAAGTTTCCAAAGGCCATTCACAAAACAAAAGGCACACTTGATTATATCCATTCTGATTGCTGGGGTCCATGCCGTGTTGAGTCTTTGGGAGGCTGCAGATTTTTTTGTGTCCATTATTGATGACTACTCAAGGATGACTTGGGTGTAGATGATGAAGCATAAAAGTGAAGCTTTCCAGAAGTTCAAGGAGTGGAAAATTTTGATGGAAAATCAAACAGGGAAGAAGATCAAGAGGTTGCGAACTGATAATGGGCTGGAATTCTGCTGGTCTGAATTTGATCAATTCTGTAAAGATGAAGGGATTGCTCGACATCGTACAGTCAGAAATACACCACAGCAGAACGGTGTAGCTGAGCAGATGAATCAAACACTTCTGGAGAGAGCAAGGTGCATGCTCTCTAATGCTGGGCTAGATAGAAGATTCTAGGCAGAAGCGGTTAGTACAACTTGCTACTTGATTAACCGCGGACCACATACAGGCATACAGTGCAAGACACCTATGGAGATATGGTCAAGAAAAGCTGCTGATTATTCAAATCTGAAAGCTTTTGGTTGTACGGCTTACTATCACGTCAGTGAAGGTAAGTTAGAACCAAGAGCTAAAAAGGGAGTATTTGTGGGCTACGGAGATGGAGTGAAAGGTTTCAGAATCTGGTCTCCAGCATAAAAGAGGGTTATTATGAGCAGAAACGTTGTCTTTGATGAAAATTCTCTGCTTAGAACCATTGTGAAGCCTACAACTACGTCAGAAACTGGGAGTCTTGATGAACAGGTGGAGTTTCAAGTCATTCAAAACGAGAGCGATTTGAAAGAACCTGAAGAGGAGGATCAAGAGCCACAGACAGAAACTGATATTCCAGAATCTATGCCATCAGATATCCATTGGAGTATAGCTCAAGATCGGCTAAGGAGGGTTGGAGTTCGGCCACCTACGAGGTATGGCTTTGAGGACATGGTGGGTTATGCACTGCAGGTTACTGAAGAGGTAGATACATCTGAGCCGTCTACTTACAAAGAAGCCATTTTAAGTCCTGATTCTGAAAAATGGTTTGCTGCTATGGAGATGAGATGGAGTCCTTACACAAGAATCAGACATGGGATCTGGTCATACAGCCTTCGGGGATAAAAATTATTACTTGCAACAGAAGGAGTAAAGTATAAAGCCAGGGTTGTTTCCAGAGGTTTCAACCAAAGAGAGGGAGTGGACTACAATGAGATCTTCTCACCAGTGGTCAGACATACTTCCATCCGAGTGTTACTAGCGATAGCTACACATCAGAATCTGGAGCTTGAACAACTTGATGTGAAGACATCATTTCTACATGGAGAGTTGGAGGAAGAGATATACATGACTCAGCCAGATGGTTTCCAAGTTCCAGGGAAGGAAAATCACGTCTGCAAGTTGAAGAAGTCCTTATATGGACTTAAGCAGTCTCCAAGGCAGTGGTACAAAAGGTTTGACAGCTATATGGTGAAGTTGGGCTATACTCGGAGCTCATATGATTGTTATGTCTACTACAATAGGCTCAAGGATGATTCATTCATCTATCTGGTGCTTTATGTAGATGATATGCTGATAGCTGCAAAGAAGAAGTATGACATTCAGAAGCTGAAGGGTTTACTTAGTGTTGAGTTTGAGATGAAGGATCTGGGAGCCGCTCGGAAGATTCTAGGGATGGACATCATTAGAGACAGAGAGAGAAGGAAACTTTTCTTGTCACAGAGAAGCTACATTCAGAAGGTCTTGGCGAGGTTTGGCATGTCTTCATCTAAGCCTATTGATACCCCCAGTGCTGCCAATATCCATCTCACTGCCATGTTCGCTCCACAGTCAGAAGAAGAGAAGGAGTATGTGTCACGAGTCCCTTATGCCAGTGCCATAGGAAGTTTGATGTATGCTATGGTCTGTACAAGGCCAGATTTAGCACATGAAGTCAGTGTAGTGAGCAGATTCATGGGACAACCAGGGAAAGAACATTGGCAGACTGTGAAGAGAATTTTCCGGTACCTTAGAGGTACATCTGACGTTGTTCTCATTTATGGAGGTGATACTCAGTGCTTGGTTACTGGCTATTCTGATTCTGACTATGCTGGAGATGTTGACACAAGAAGATCGATGACTGGCTATGTGTTTACCCTTGGAGGATCTGTCGTCAGTTGGAAGGCAACTTTGCAACCTAGAGTGACTTTGTCTACTACGGAAGCGGAGTACATGGCCTTGACAGAGGCTGCAAAAGAAGGGATTTGGCTGAAAGGGCTGGTTAGTGATCTTGGTCTGCATCATGATCAGTCTACGGTGTATTGTGACAGTTTGAGCGCAATTTGTCTAGCCAAGGATCAAGTCCGTCATGAGAGAACCAAGTATATTGACGTGAGGTATCATTTTCTGAGAAGTGAGAAGAGAATCAAGGTGAAGAAAGTAGGAACTGCTGATAATCCTGCTGATATGTTCACAAAGACGCTTCCACAGAGCAAGTTTCAACACTGTTTGGACTTGCTCAACATCAGAAGCTGTTAATTGCCCTGCGGGGCAATTCTGAGGAAGAGGGGGAGGCCTGGCACTATCATAGTGCGTCTGAAGAATCTGTTCGGAGAATTCAAGTCAAGGTGGAGATTTTTTGAATGCCTTGAATCGGTCTCGCTGCCCGGTCAGCGAGTGGGGGGGTCCAGGGGGGCGACGCGCCCCCTGGCCTGGGGGTCCGGGGGGCCGGAGATGCCCCCGGCCCGACGGTATACAATGTTGTTGTATTGGGCCCTTAATTATCTGTCAATTCTGTATTTTGGGCCCAAGCCTGTTAGGGAGTAGCTTAGCACTATATATATAGACGCTATGACAAACCCTATTCTGTAATTCTGTTTTTGCCTCTCCATAATAAAACTGCTCCCCCTCTTCCCTGTGGACGTAGCTAATTTATTGGTGAACCACGTAAATTTGTTGTCTTGTTTTTCGCGTTTATATTTTCTCGTATTATCTCAAATTCCGCACAACAGTGGGAGTACAACATATTAGTCTAACTCCTATGAACAATAAGTCATTTCGTCATATACGATTTATTTGCTTATTTGCGTAAACAATCAAAGAACAATTTATCCGATTTTTTAACGAAAAAATCTATAAAGAATCAATAAATGTAATGATTTTTTTTCACATTTTGTACTTACATCACTCCATTAATTATATATCACTATAAATACTTAGTTATCAACAAAATATAGTAATTAATTATTTTTATCTAAGTTAATATCTAATTAATGATAGATTAATATGCTTTGAGATAAATACAAGATGCTCTACTAACTAATATTAATTTAGTATATGCGTAATGTAATGTGCTTTCCATCAGGGTTAATAGAATCCCAAATTGTGCTATTTGAATTCAGGGTATGAGAGTACATCCTCTCTCCTTGAATCCAAACATTGGCGGAATTCAATCTATTTTTTTTTGGAACAACAACAACACATTCCTGATTCCGAGATGAAGAAACTCTGGGACTTCCTCACATATATAACTACTTTCTAGAATTGACATTTCTTTGTGATTTTAGATGTGGCGGTGGAAGAGAGAGAAGGATTCTTCCGTTTTATGGTGAAAATCAAACTAGAATGAGTTGGGGATCGACAAGTGAGGGCACATGCAGTAGAGATTCATCCTGGGGTAACGAAGATCGTTGTGAGAAAGGGAAATGGAGACGGTGAGGATGAACAATTGAATGTGGATACATGGAGGTACAAGTTGCCTGCTTTGACTATACCAGAGCTGGCCACAACGGTATTTGCCAACGGAGATCTTAAAATGACGATGCCCAAGGATGACCATGGCCGTGGAGAGTGTGATAATGGATCTAGAGGTGTTTGGAGAGACGCTGAACTTGTTCTTGTACAATAGTTAACTTTTCATATTTTATGTATCGATTAAACAAACTACAGTACATCAGATTATATTCTTTCTTAAACAAAAATGATTACACTTCAATCATGTATACGATATACCTCAACTTTTGCCACATAAACTTCAAACATTGTATAAAGGTACACTTTGTCGAGACTAACCTTGAACGTCATATGTCCAAAGTTTTTTGAAATAGTACATATGCAAAACAACAAGTCCTTGCCAATTATAACATACTTATGTATGTTTACTTAAAACAACAAGGTATATAGCCAAATAATGAACAAACTTGGGCTCTTTGTGTTTGAGCATATGCTGATCATATATTGCTATAAGTAGGAAGAGCGCAGCCCCAAGTTGAATTACTGTTTTTCCCCGACAATATTAATGGAATATTACTTTATTAAAAATTTAATTTGCTGATTATCTGAGCCCTAATTTAATTCTCTCTCCCTCGATCACCGTAACAGTCCTTTTCCATTGCTCAAGTTCCATTAATTTTATTATCAGTTGTTCCAAAACCTTTTAAAATACTCACTAATCCATATAAATATCTCCAACAACATGTCATTGTTCCGTTAATATATTTTTCTTCTTTGTGCCTCAACCAATAGCATCATTGCAGGTAAAAAAAATCTCCTCTTTATTTATCAAGAACTGCTCTATTTTTCCCGTTTACCGTGTTTTTCTTTATCTAGATTAATAATTTGTTTCCTTCACTTTATCACTAGTTGCTCTATTCTTAATGTTGTTATTTGTGTTATCTAGTGTAAATTTATTTTCTTCTTTATCATGAATCGCTCTATTTTAGAAGATAAATCGGATAAATTTCTGTTTAATTTATTTGCATTTGCCAGTAGCTTACTAATCACAGAATACACGAGATGCCTTATACAGTCTTTCGGAACTTGGTTGTCAAGTTATAGAACTAAAATGAATGGTAGTTACATCTATACAATTTTCAGAGGATGAACATAATATAAACCCAATGCATGCCTGCAGATAGACACTATAATTCTTCAAAAGCACATATGCTACAAAAAAGTCCCCACTTATTTCCGCTACTATAAACTTGTTGCATCCAATTTCATGATGTCACAATTTATATCGTCGATCATCCAGCAATCTGGTTATAAACAAAACCAATTAGAAATAGTTATTTCATGGGACACATTATGGCTGAACCTTAGGGGACTAAGAAAAGAACATTCTTACACACATTTGCAGACATAACTCTTCAGAGATCCTAAGCTCAAAGTTGGATTACCAATACCATTATACTCCTATGCTATATTATAATATCTAATTTATATATATATATATATATATATATATATATATATATATATATATATATAGTTAATTAGTTAGTTAGTTGAATTCCCACTATGTGCCAAGCGTTTAGTGTAATCGATCAATCTTTTTGGACATTAATCTGTTCATTGCTTTGTAGATGCTTCCACCTTACAACTGAAAATTACCTAAAAAGTTGTACACTTGAGTAACGAAGAGTTGTAACATAGGTGAAGGATAATAAAGAGTCAAATAGTATGTTAAAGAGCTAGTTAATTCTATATATGTATCTCTTATTTTACCCAAATTTTCCAATGCTTTGGTTTCTTGCAAGCATAAATATAACTCATATTCTCAAATATGATAGTTTTGTTATAAGAAGCCCGAGCAATTTATTTGAGAGTATAGAGATAAGGAGATGGACCTTGTCCAAATGAAACAAAGGGGAAAACGAAAAATCAAGGGAGAACTAATTACGCTAGATTCCAACTTGTCTTTGTAATACAATTGAAGGTAACAGTGAATTGCATATATCCTAGAACAAGCAAGGCTTTATACTCTTTGCGGTTGCAAAAGATCTCCAGTGATGTCTTTGTAAAGAAAAAATATTAAGGAACAATTGAAATTCTACAAAAGGTGAACCCTTATGTCACATATGGCCACCCAAATCTAAAGAGTGTCAAGTATCTTATTTACAAGAAAAGTTACTAGCAACGACATTGTTGAAACAGTATGGCATTATATGCTTAGAGGTCGTTCCGAGAGAGATTGATAGTGTTGGTCCACACTTCAAGAAGTTCACTAGATTCCTTTGCTAACACCAAGCCATAGAAAGCTTTGAAGGGTAAGAAAAGGCGATACAACGATGGGCGCAATTCAGGAAACGTGAGGATCACATCAATGAGTTGATCTCTAAGATGAATTAGCATAGACACCCACACTTACCTCATCAAAATTTTCTTTTGTTATCAGTTTTTCGTATTTCTAGATCCTGTTCTTTACTCAGTCTTGTAGAAGTTCATACCTTACACTATTTGTAATGTCATTTTGGATTATTTTAATCCTTCAAATTTTGGACAATTGTTTTCATGAAGTATATTTATGGATTTTTCAGGTTGCACTGGTACCTTGGAAGATCAATATATCTGTCAGAAGCAAAAGACACCGGATGATTCCAATCTACCTAAAAACTTTGATCACAAAGTTACCCTATTCTATTGGAAGGTAACAACTAGTAAGTGAAATGTGCAAGTTATTCCGAACATCAATAGTCATAAAATTTTTTGGTACATTGCTACTCGTAAATTTATACATTACTAGTATTTGTACATGTGTATTGCATGTGTATCCCATATTAATTGGTACACTCGATTTAAAATAAAATGCATTAAATTAGAATATGTGTGTCATAAGTTTCATGAAATTATAGAAAAAAAAAAGAAAATATCCATGTCTTCTTTTCAAAGATTTTGGATGTCTCATTTTTTGGCGCAGATTACTTAGGATTAGTGTCATCACTAAAACATATATTAAAATATAAGTTGATGAATCTAATAGTAATTCTTATTAGTTTTCTGCCTTTAGCAATACTGCTCAAGTTTAAAGCCTATTTGTTCAGCTGAAATATCTCGATAGGATATTGTTATTATTGTTCTTGTGATTCTTCTTGTTGGGATTGATGTGGAACAAAATTTTCTAATGATAGATGTCTATATGTTGTATCTTTTGTATTTTTTGATCCTGTTCAATACTCAATTTTATGGAAGTTCATACCCTACTCTATTTCTAATGTAATGTATGATTCTTTTAATCCTTCAAATTTTGGACAATTATTTTCATGAAGTCAATTTCTAGTTTTTTTTAGCTAGCATTGGTACCTCGCAAGATCAATATCTCTGCCAGAAGCAAAAGACACTGGATGATTCCAATCTTCCTAAAAACTTTGATCACAAAGTTACCCTATGCTAATTGAAGGTAACAAGTAGTAAGTGAAATGCGCAAGTTATTCCTAACACAATAGTCATAATAAAATTTTGGTACATTGCTACTCATACATCTATACATTACTAGTATTTGGAAAGTGCCTCCCATATTAATTGGTACACTCGACTTAAAATGAAATGCATAAATTAGACTATGTGTGCCATGAGCTGCACGAAATTATAAAGGAAAAAAATTAAGAAAGATTCATGCCTTCTTTTTGCATATTTTAAATGTCTCATTTTTTGGCGCAAATTATTTTGGATTGGTGTCATCATTAAAGCATATATTAAAATAAAAGTTGATGAAGTTATAGTATGTATTATTGGTTCTCTACTTTTAGCAATACTGCTAAAGTTACAGCCTATTTGTTAAGTTAATATATCCAGATAGATATTGTTATTATTGTTCTTGTGATTCTTCTTGTTGGGCTTGATGTGCAACAAAATTTTCTAAAGATAGATGTCTATATGTTGTGTCGTTTGTATTTCTGGATCCATTTCATTACTCAATCTTGTGGCTGGTCATACCCTACTCTATTTCTAATGTCATGTAGGATTCTTTTAATCTTTTAAATTTATGACAATTATTTTCATGAAGTCCATTTCTCGATTTTTCACCTAGCACTTGTACCTTGCAAGATCAATACTTCTGTCAGAAGCAAAAGACACTAGATGATACCAATCTTCCTAAAAACTTTGATCACAAAGTTACTCAATGCTAATAGAAGGTAACAAATTGTAAGTGAAATGCGCAAGTTATTCCTAATACAATAGTCATAAAATAATTTGGTACATTTATACATTACTAGTATTTGGACACCTAAGCTGCATATATATCTCTTATTCATTGGTACACTAGATTTAAAATGAAATGCATAAAATTAGCATATGTTTGCCATGAATTGCGCGAAATTATAGAGAGAAAAATAAAGAAAAGATTCATCCCTTCTTCTCACATATTTTGGATGTCTTTGGCGCATATTATTTAGGATTATTGTCATCATTAAAACATGTTGAAATAACAGTTAATGAAGCTAATAGTACGTGTTATTGGTTCACTACCTTTAGCAATACAACTCAGATTTACAGCCTATTTGTTAAGTTGATACATCCAGATAGATATTGTTATTATTGTTCTTGTGATTCTTGTGGTTGGGATTGATGTGCAACAAAATTTACTAATGACAGATGTCAATATGTAGTGTCTTTCGTATTTCTGGATCTTGTTCAACACTAAATTTTGTGGCAGTTCATAGTCTACTCTAATTCTATTGTCATGTGGGATTTTTTTAATCCTTCAAATTTTGGACAATTATTTTCACGAATTTAATTTCTGGATTTTTCAGCTAACTCTGGTACCTCGCAAGATCAAAATCTCTATTAGAAGACAAAGACATGATGATTCCAATCTGCCTAAAAACTTTGACCACAAAGTTACCCAATGCTAATAGAAGGAAACAAGTAGTGAAATACGCAAGTTATTCCGAACACAATAGTCATAAAAATTTTGGTACATTGCTACTCGTACATTTATAATTACGGATTCGTGCATTGTATCCCTTATTAATTGGTACACTCGATTTAAAATGAAGTGCAAAAAATTAGAATATGTGTGCCATGAGTTGCACGAGATAATAGAAAAAAAGTAAAGAAAATATTCAAGCCTTCTTTTCGTAGATTTTGGATGTCTCATTTTTTGGTACAAATTATTTAGGATTTGCGTTATTATTAAAACATATATTAAAATATAAGTTAATGAAGCTAATAGTACATGTTATTGGTTCTCTGGCTTTAGCAATACTGCTCAGATTTATAGCCTATATGTTAAGTTGATATATCCATCTAGATATTGTTATTATGGCTCTTATGATTCTTATTGGTTGACTTGCTGTGCAACAATATTTTCTAATGATAGATGTATATATATTGTGTCTTTCTTATTTCTTGCTCCTGTTCAGTACTCAATCTTCTGGCAGTTCATACCCTACTCTATTTCTAATGTCATTTAGGATTTTTATAATCCTTCAAATATTTGACAATAGTTTTCATGAAGTCAATTTCTGTTTTTTTTCCAGCTTGCACTGGCACCTCACAAGATCAAAATCTCTGTCAGAAGCAAAAGATACTGATGATTCCAATCTGCCTAAAACTTTGATCACAAAATTACCCTGTGTAAATGGAAGGTAACAAGTAGTAAGTGAAATGTGCAAGTCATTCCGAACACAATAGTCATAAAAATGATTTAGTACATTGTTACTCATACATTTATATATTACTAGTATTTGGGCACGTGTGTTGCACATATATCTCATATTAATTGGTACACTCGATTTAAAATGAAATGCATAAAATTAGAATATGTGTGCCATGAGTTGCACGAAATTATAGAGAAAAAAATAAAGAAAAGATTCATGCCTCCTTTTCACAGATTTTGGATGTCTCATTTTTCGGTGCAGATCATTTAGGATTAGTGTCATCATTAAAACATATGTCAAAATATAAGTTCATTAAGCTAATAGTACGTGTTACTGGTTCTTTGCCTTTAGCAATACTGCTCAGAGTTACAGTCTATATGTTAAGTTGATATATCCAGATAGATATTGTTATTATTGTTCTTGTGATTCTTCTTGATTAGCTTCATGTGTAACAAAATTTACTTACGATAGATGTCTGTATGTTGTGTCTTTCGTATTTCTCGATCCTTTTCAGTACTCAATTTTGCGGTAGTTCATACCCTACTCTATTTCTAATGTCATGTAGGATTCATTTAATCCTTCAAACTTTGGACAATTGTTTTCACGAAGTCAATTTCTGGATTTTTCAGCTAACTCTGGTACCTCGCAAGATCAAAATTTCTGTCAGAATGAAAAGACAAAGGATGACTCCAATCTACCTAAAAACTTTGATCACAAAGTTATCCTATGCTAATGGAAGGTAACAAGTAGTAAGTGAAATGCGCAAGTTATTCCGAACACAATAGTCATAAAAAATAAGTCGGTACATTGCTAATCGTACATTTATACATTACTAGTATTTTAACACGTGCATTGCACGTGTATCCCACATTAATTGGTTCACTCAATTTAAAATGAAATGCATAAAATTAGAATTTGTGTGTCATGAGTATCACAAAATTATTGAGAAAAAAAATAAAGAATAGATTGCTTAGGTATGTATAAAAAATCGAAGCATTAATTTGATGTTATCATCCTCAAATGTATAAAAATAAAATGCGAAGATACAAAAACTGCAAAAGAAGACTATTGTTTTTCTCCCATGCATTCATAGGGGAAAAAAAGGATGAGTAATCATGTGATTAACAAATGTTAAATAAGAGTGGCTAATAAAAACTTGCAAACATAAATATAGGAAACAACTCCTAAAAACCATATAACTCACACTCACACACAAACACTATCTTGTTCTAGCAACATGTCATAGATAAAATATAAAATTCATAAGATGTTGTAGGAAAAGAAACCAACAAATATTATGAAGGAAAAACAACCATGTGATAAATGTTATATTTGTTTCATTTTCATATACATGTCTACTTATATAATAAAAATAGACCAATATAAATGTATTACAAATTACAATAACTTTTTTTCAAGTATAAATAAATTGCAACCAATTAGTAAATTTATGAGACACATGAATGGATGGATCAAAAGAAATAGCACATAGGATTTGAAGTGTTCCATCTTACAATAATTCATAACAAAGACACAACCTATAGACATCTATCATTAGAAGATTTTGTTGCACATCAAGCCCAAGAAGAAGAATCACAAGAACAATAATATCAATATCTATCTGAATATATTAATATAATAAATAGGCTGCAAATATGAGCAGTATTGCGAAATGCAGAGAAGCAATAACACGTATTATTAGCTTCATTAACTTATATTTTAACATATCTAAATAATTTGTTCCAAAAAATGAGACATTCAAAATCTGAGAAAAGAAGGCATGAATCTTTTCTTTATTTTTTCTCTCTATTTTCGTGCAACTCATGGCACACATATTTTAATTTTATGCATTTTATTTTAAATCGAGGGTAGCAATTAATATGAGATACACATGCAACACACATGTCAAAATACTAGTAATGTATACATATACGAGTAGCAATGTATAAATTTTTTTAATGCCTTTGTGTTCAGAATAACTTGCGCATTTCACTTACTACTTGTTACCTTCCATTAGCATAGGGTAACTTTGTGATAAACGTTTTAAGCTTATTAGAATCATCCAGTGTCTTTTGCTTCTCACAGATATTTTGATCTTGCGATGTACCAGTGCTAGCTGAAAAATCCATGAATTGACTTCATGAAAACTATT
Source organism: Solanum lycopersicum (assembly GCF_036512215.1). Lineage (NCBI taxonomy): Eukaryota > Viridiplantae > Streptophyta > Magnoliopsida > Solanales > Solanaceae > Solanum > Solanum lycopersicum. The sequence continues at coordinate 16,674,248 of NC_090809.1, read as the reverse complement.
GTGTAAAATTTAAGAATTAAATGAATCCTACATGACATTAGAAATAGAGTAGGGTATGAACTGCCACAAGATTGAGTATTGAACAGGATCCAGAAATACGAAAGACACAACATATAGACATCTATCATTAGAAAATTCTGATTCACATCAAGCCACACAAGGAGAATCAAGAGAACAATAATAACAATATCTATCTTGATATATCAGCTTAACAAATAGGCTGTAAATCTGAGCAATATTGCTAAAGGCAAAGAACCAGTAACACGTACAATTATCTTCATTAATTTATATTTTACATACGTTTTAATGATGACACTAATAAAAAATAATCTGCGCCAAAAAATGAGCCATCCAAAATATGTGAAAAGAAGGCTTGAATCTTTTCTTTATTTTTTTTCTCTATAATCTCGTGCAACACATGGCACACATATTCTAATTTTTTGCACTTCATTTTAAATTGAGTGTACCAAGTAATAAGAAATACACGTGCAATGCACGTGTCCATAATGTATGAATGTACGGTAGCAATGTAACAAATCATTTTAATGACTATTGTGTTTCTGAAAACTTGCGCATTTCACTTACTACTTGTTACTTTCCATTAGTATAGGGTAACTTTGTGATCAAAGTTTTTAGGAAGATTTAAATCATCCTGTGCCTTTTGCTTCTGACAGATATTTTTATCTTGCGAGGTGCCAATGCTAGCTGAAAAATCTAGAATTGACTTCATGAAAAAAATTATCCAAAATTTGAAGGATTAAAAGAATCCTACATTACATTACAAATAGAGTAGGGTATGAATTGCCACAAGATTGAGGACTGAAGAGGATCAAGAAATACAAAAGACACAACATATAGACATATATCATTAGAAGATTTTGTTGCATATCAAGACCAACAAGAAGAATCACAAGAACAATAATACCAATATCTATCTGGATATATCCACTTAACAAATAGGATGCAAATCTGAGCAGTATTGCTAAATGCAGAGAATAATGACAATAATCCTAAATAATTTGCGCCAAAAAATAAGACATCCAAAATCTGAGAAAAGAAGGCATGAATCTTTTCTTTATTTTTTCTCTCTATAATTTCGTGCAACTCATGGAAAACATATTCTGATTTATTCATTTCATTTTAAATCGAGTGTATCAATTAATATGGGATGGACATGCAACAAACATTTCCAAATGAGTGTAAAGTATAAATGTACGAGTTATAATGTATCAAATCATTTTTTGTGACTATTGTGTTCGAAAAAGCTTGCGCATTTCACTTACTACTTGTTACCTTCCATTAGCTTAGGGTAACTTTTTGATCAAAGTTTTTAGGCAGATTGGAATCATCCAGTGTCTTTTGCTTTTGATAGAGATATTGATCTTGCGAGGTACCAGTGCTACCTGAAAAATTCAAAAATTGACTTCAAGGAAACAATTGCCAAAATTTGATGGAATATAAGAATTCTACATGACATTAGAGATAGAGTAGGGTATGAACTGCCAAAAGATTGAGTACTGAACAGGATCTAGAAATACGAAAGACATAATATATAGAAATCTGTCATCAGAAAATTTTGTTGCACATCAATTTCAACAAGAAGAATCACAAGAACAATAATAACAATATCTATTTGGATATGTCAACTTAACAAATACGTTCTGAATCTTAGCAATATTCTTCAAGGAAGAGAATCAATAACACATACTATTAGCTTCATCAACAAATATTTTAACATATGCTTTAATGACAACACTAATCCTAAGTAATCTTCACCAAGAAATGAGACACCCAAAATCTGTGAAAAAAAGGCATGAATCTTTTCATTATTTTTTCTCTCTAAAATTTCGTGCAACTCATGCAACACATATTCTAATATTATGCATTTCATTTTAAATTGAGTGTACAAATTAATATGGGATACACATGCATCTCACGTGTCCAAATACTAGTAATGCATAAATATACGAGTAGCAATGTACCAAAATTTCTATGACTATTGTGTTTGGAATAACTTGAGCATTTTAGTTACGACTTCTTACCTTCTATAAGCATTGGATAACCTTGTGATCAAAGTTTTTAGGCAGATTGGAATAATCCAGTGCCTTTTGCTTCTGACATAGATTTTGATCTTGTGAGGAACCATTGCTTGATGAAAAATCGAGAAATTGACTTCAAGAAAACAATTGTCCAAAATTTGAAAGGATTAAAAGAATCCTACATGACATTAGAAATAGAGTAGGGTATGAACTGCCACAAGATTTAGTACTGAACAGGATCCAAAAATACAAAAGATACAACATATAGACATCTATCATTAGAAAATTTTGTTCCACATCAAGCCCAACAAGAAGACTCACAAGAACAATAATAACAATATCTATATGGATATTTCAGCTGAACAAATAGGCTTTAAACTTGATCAGTATTGCTAAATGCAGAGAACTAATAATACGTACAATTAGCTTCATCAACTTTTATTTTAATATATGTTTTAATGATGACACTAATCCTAAATAATCTGCGCCAAATAATGATACATTCTAAATATGTGAAAAGAAGAGATGAATTTTTTCATTATTTTTTTCTCTATAATTTCGTGCAACTCATGGCACACATATACTTATTTTATGCATTTCATTTTAAATCTAGTGTACCAATTAATATGGGATACAAATGCAACGCACCTTTTCAAATACTAGTAATGTATAGATGTACGAGTAGCAATGTACCAATTTTTTTAAAACTATTTTGTTAGGAATAACTTGTGCATTTCACTTACTACTTGTTATCTTCCATTAGCATAGGGTAACTTTGTGATCATAGTTTTTAGGCAGATTGAAATCATCCAATGTCTTTTGTTTCTGACAGAGATATTGATCTTGCGAGGTACCAATACTAGAATGTAGAAATTGACTTCATGAAAATAGTTGTCCAAAATTTGAAGGATTAAAAGATTCATACATGATATTACAAATAGTGTAGGGTTTGAACTGCCACAAGATTGAGTACGGAACAGGATCCAAAAATATGAAAGTCCCAACATATAGACATATATCATTAGAAAATTTTGTTGCACATCAAGCCCAACAAGAAGAATCACAAGAACAATAATAACAATATCTATTTGGATATATCAGCTTAACAAGTAGGCTCTGAATCTGAGCAGTATTATTAAAGGCAGAGAACCAATAACACATACTATTAGCTTCATCAACCTATACATTAACATATGTTTTAACGATGACACTAATCCTAAATAATCTAAGGCAAGAAATGAGACATCCGAAATCTGTGAAAAAAAGCATGAATGTTTTCTTTATTTTTTCTCACAATAATTTCGTGCAACTCATGGAACACTTTCTAATTTTATGCATTTCATTTTGAATTGAGTGTAGCAATTAATATGGGATACACATGCAACACCCGTGTCCAAATACTACTAATGTATAAATGTACGGGTAGCAATGTACAAAAATTTTATATGACTATTGTGTTCGGAATAACTTGCACATTTCACTTACTACTTGTTACCTTTCATTAGCACGGGGTAACTTTGTGATAAAAGTTTCTAGGAAGACTGGAATCATCCCGTATCTTTTGCTTACGATAGAGATTTAGATCTTGCGAGGTACCAGTGCTAGCTGAAAAATCTAGAATTGACTTCATGAATAGAATTATCCAAAATTTGAAGGATTAAAAGAATCCTACGTGACATTAGAAATAGAGTAGGGTATGAACTGCCACAAGATTGAGTTTTGAACAGGATCCACAAATAAGAAATACATAATATATAGACATCCTTAGAAAATTTTGTTGCACATAAATTTCAACAAGAAGAATCATAAGAACAATAATAACAATATCTATCTGGATATATCAGCTTAACAAATAGGCTGTAAATCAGAGCAGTATTGCTAAATACAGAGAACCAATAACATGTACAATTAGCTTCATTATTTTATAATTTAATATATGTCTTAATGATGACACTAATCCTAAATGATATGTGCCAAAAAATAAGAAATCCAAAATCTGTGAAAAGAAGACATGAATCTTTTCTTTATTTTTTCTCTATAATTTAGTGCAACTCATGTCACAAATATTATTATTTTATGCATTTAATTTTAAATTGAGTGTGACAATGAATATAGGATACACGTGCAACAAACGTGTCCAAATGCTATTAAAGTATAAATGTACGAGTAATAATGTACCAAATTATTTTTTATGACTATTGTGTTCGGAATAACTTGCGCATTTCACTTACTACTTGTTACCTCCCATTAGCATAGGGTAACTTTGAGATCAACGTTTTTAGGCAGTTCTGAATCATCCAATGTCTTTTGCGTCTGACAGAGATTTTTATTTTTCGAGGTACCTGAGTTAGTTGAAAAATCCAGAAATTGACTTCATGAAAACAATTGTCCAAAATTTGAAGGATTATACCAATCCTACTTGACATTAGAGATAGAGTAGGGTATGAAATGCCAAAAGATTTAGTACTGAAAATGATCAGAAATACGAGAGACAAAACATATCAACATCTATTATTAGAGATTTTTTTTGCACATCAAGACGAACAAGAAGAATAACAAGAACAATAATAACAATATCTATCTGGATATATCAACTTAACAAATAGGCTGTAAATCTGAGCAATATTGCTAAAGGAAGAGAACCAATAATACGTATTATTAGTTTCATCAACTAATATTTTAACATATGTTTTAATGATGACACTAATTCTGAATAATCTGTGCCAAAAAATGAGACATCCAAAATCTGTGAAATGAAGGCATGAATATTTTCTTTATTTTTTGTCTCAATAATTTCATGTAACTCATGGCACACATATTCTAATTTTATGAATTTCATTTTAAATCGAATGTAGCAATTAATATGGGATGCATATGCAACACATGTGTCCAAATACTTGTAATGTATAAATGTACGAGTAGCAATGTACCAAAATTTTTATGACTATTGTGTTAGGAAAAACTTGCACATTTCAATTACTACTTGTTACCTTCTATTAGCATTGGGTAATTTTGTTGTCAAAGTTTTTAGGCAGATTGGAATCATCCAGTGTCTTTTGCTTCTGATAGAGATTTTGATCTTGCGAGGTATCAGTGCTAGCTGAAAAATCCAGAATTGACTTCATGAAAAGAATTATCCAAAATTTAAAGGATTAAAAGAATCATACATGACATTAAAAATAGAGTAGGGTATGAAATGCCTCAAGATTGAGTATTGAACAGGATCGAGAAATATGAAAGACACAATATATGGACATCTATCGTTAGAAAATTTTGTTGCATATCAAGCCCAACAAGAAGAGTCACAAGAACAATAATAACAATATCTATTTGGATATATTAACTTATCAAATACGCTGTAAATCTGAGCAGTATTGCTAAAGGCAGAGAACCAGTAACACATACTATTAGATTCATTAACTTATATATTAACATATGTTTAAATGATGAAAATAATCCTAAATAATATGCGTCAAAAAGAGAGACATCCAAAATCTTTGAAAAGAAGGCATGAATCTTTTCTTTATTTTTTCTCTCTATAATTTCGTGCAACTCATGGCAGACATATTCTAATTTTATGCATTTCAATTTAAATCGAGTGTACCAATTAATATAGGATACACATGCACCTCACGTTTCCATATACTAGTAATGTATAAGTGTACGAGTGGCAATGCACCAAATTATTTTATGATTATTGTATTAGGCATAACTTGCGAATTTCACTTACTATTTTTTACCTTCTATTAGCATAGGGTAACTTTGGTGATCAAAGTTTTTAGGCAGATTAGAATCATCCAGTGCCTTTTGCTTCTAACAGAGATGTTGATCTTGCGAGATACCAGTGCTAGCTGAAAAATCAAGAAATTGACTTCATGTAAAACACTTGTCCACAATTTGAAGGATTAAAAGAATCCTACATGACATTAGAAATAGAGTAGGGTATGAACTGCCACAAGATTAAATACTGAACAGGATCCAAAAATCTGAAAGACACAACATATAGACATCTATCATTAGAAAATTTTGTTGCACATCAAGCCCAAAAAGAAGAATCAAAAGAACAATAACAACAATATCTATCTTGATTTATCAGCTTAACAAATAGGCTGTAAACTTGAGCAGTATTACTAAAAGCAGAGAACCAATAATACGTACTATTAGCTTCATCAGCTTTTTTTTATATATGTTTTAATGATGACAATAATCCTAAATAATTTGCGCCAAAAAATGAGACATCCAAAATATGTGCAAAGAAGGCATGAATCTTTTCTTTATTTTTTTCTATAATTTCGTGCAATTCATGGCACACATATTCTAATTTTATGCATTTCATTTTAAATCGAGTGTATTAATTAATATGGGATTTCATGCAACACACCTTTCCAAATACTAGTAATGTATGGATGTATGAGTAGCAATATACCAAAATTTTTTATGACTATTGTGTTAGGAATAACTTGAACATTTCACTTACTACTTGTTACCTTCCATTTGCGTAGTGTAACAATATGATCAAAGTTTTAAGGCTGATTGGAATCATCCAGTGTCTTTTGATTCTGATAGAGATATTGATCTTGCAAGGTACCTGTGCTAGCTAAAAAACTAGAAATTGAATTCATGAAAATAATTTCCAAAATTTTAATGATTAAAAGAAGCCTACATGACATTACAAATAGAGTAGGGTATAACCTTCCACAAGATTGAGTACTGAACAGGATCCAGAAATATGAAAGTCATAACATATGGACATCTATCATTAGAAAATTTTGTTGCACATCAAGCCCAACAAGAAGAATTACAAGAACAATAATAACAATATCTATTTGGATATATCAGCTTAACAAATAGGCTCTTAATCTGAGCATTATTGCTAAAAGCAGAGAACCAATAACATGTACTATTAGCTTCATCAACTTATATTTTAACGTATGTTTTAATAATGACACTAACCTAAGTAATCTGCGCCAAGCAACGAGACATCGAAAATATGTGAAAAGAAGGCATAAATCTTTTCTCTATTTTTTTTCTATAATTTCATGCAACTTATGACACACCTATTCTAATTTTAATGTGTACCTATTAATATGGGATACACATGCAATGCACGTGTAAAAATACTAGTAATATATAAATTTACGAGTAGCAATGTACCAAATTTTTATGACTATTGTGTTCGGAATAACTTGCACGTTCACTTACTACTTGTTACCTTCAATTAGCATCCGGTAACTTTGTGATCAAAATTTTTAGGCAGATTGGAATCATTCGATGTCTTTTGCTTTTGACAGAGATATTGATCTTGCGAGGTACCAGAGCTAGCTGAAAAATCAAGAAATTGACTTCATGAAAACTATTGTCCAAAATTTGAAGGATTAAATGAATCCTATATGACATTAGAAATACAGTAGGGTATGAACTGCCACAAGATACTGAACAGGATCCAAAAATACGATATACACAACATATAGACATCTATCATTAGAAAATTTTAGTTCACATAAATCCCAACAAGAAGAATCATAAGAACAATAATAACAATATTTATCTGTATATATCAGCTTAACAAATTGGCTGTAAATCTGATCAATATTGCTAAAGGCAGAGAACCAGTAACACGTACTATTAACTTCATTAATTTATATTTTAACATATGTTTCAATGATGACACTAATCCTAAATAATTTGCGCCAAAAAAGTAGACATAAAAAATATGTGAAAAGAAGGCTTGAATCTTTTCTTTATTTTTTTCTTTATAATTTTGTGCAACTCATGTCACACATATTCTAATTTTATGCATTTTATTTCAAATTGAGTGTACCAATTAATATAGGATACACGTGCAACAAATGTGTCCAAATGCTAGTAAAGTATAATGTACGTGTAAAAATGTACCAAATAATTTTTTATGACTATTGTGTTTGGAATAACTTGCATTTCACTTGCTACTTGTCACCATTCATTAGCGAAAAGTAGACATAAAAAATATGTGAAAAGAAGGCTTGAATCTTTTCTTTATTTTTTTCTTTATAATTTTGTGCAACTCATGTCACACATATTCTAATTTTATGCATTTTATTTCAAATTGAGTGTACCAATTAATATAGGATACACGTGCAACAAATGTGTCCAAATGCTAGTAAAGTATAATGTACGTGTAAAAATGTACCAAATAATTTTTTATGACTATTGTGTTTGGAATAACTTGCATTTCACTTGCTACTTGTCACCATTCATTAGCGAAGGGTAACTTTGTGATCAAGTTTTTAGGCAGATTTGAATCATCCAGTGTCTTTTGCTTCTAACATAGATTTTGATTTTGTGAGGTACCAGTGCTAGTTGAAAAATCCAGAAATTGACTTCATAAAAACAATTGTCCAAACTTTGAAGGATTATAAGAATCATGCTTAACAATAGAGATAGAGTAGGGTATGAAATGCCAGAAGATTTAGTGCTGAATAGGATCAAGAAATACTAGAGACACAACATATAAACATCTACCATTAGAGAGTTTTGTTGCACATGAAGCCCAACAAGAAGAATCACAAGAACAATAATAACAATATCTATTTGGATATATCAACTTAACAAATATGCGGTAAATCTGAGCAGTATTGCTAAAGGCAGAGAACCAATAATACGTACTATTAGCTTCATCAACTAATATTTTAACATATGTTTTAATGATGACACTAATTCTAAATAATCTGCGCCAAAATATGAGACTTCCAAAATATGTGAAATGAAGGCATGAATATCTTCTTTATTTTCTCTCTCTATAATTTCATGCAAATCATGGTACACATATTCTAATTTTATGCATTTCATTTTAAATCGAGTGAAGCAATTAATATGGGATGCACATGCAACACACGTATCCAAATACTAGTAATGTATAAATGTACGAGTAGCAATGTACCATAAATTTATGACTATTGTGTTCGGAATAACTTGCGCATTTCACTTATTACTTGTTACCTTCTATTAGCATTAGGTAACTTTGTGATTAGAGTTTTTAGGCAGATTGGAATCATCCCGTGTCTTTTGCTTCTGACAGAGATTTTGATCTTGCGAGGTACCAGTGCTAGCTGAAAAATCCAGAATTGAATTCATGAAAACAATTATCCAAAATTTGAAGGATTAAAAGAATCCTACATGACATTAAAAATAGAGTAGGGTATGATGAACTACCACAAGATTGAGTACTGAACAGAATCCAGAAATACGAAAGACACAACAAATAGACATCTACCATTAGAAAATTTTGTTGCACATCAAATCCAACAAGAAGAATCACAAGAACAATAATAACAATATCTATTTGGATATATCAATTTAACAAATAGGTTGTAAATTTGAGCAGTGTTGCTTAAGGCAGAGAACCAATAACATGTACTATTAGCTTCATTAACTTATATTTTAACATATTTTTTAATGATGAAAATAATCTTAAAATAATATGCGCCAAAAAATGAGACATCCAAAGTCTGTGAAAAGAAGGGATGAACTTTTCTATATTTTTTCCCTCTATAATTTCGTGCAACTCATGGCACACATATTCTAATTTTATGCATTTCATTTTAAATTGAGTATCGCAATTAATATGCGATACACATGCAACTCACGTGGCCAAATACTAGTAATGTATAAATGTACGAGTAGCAATGTACCAAATTTTTTTATGACTATTGTATTAGGAATAACTTGCGCATTTCACTTACTACTTGTTACCTTCTATTAGCATAGGGTAACTTTGTGATCAAAGTTTTTAGGCAGATTGGAATCATCCAGTGTCTTTTGCTTCTGACAGAGATATTGATATTGTGAGGTGCCAGTGCTAGCTGAAAAATCGAGAAATTGACTTTATGAAAACAATTGTCCAAAATTTGAAGGATTAATAGAATCCTACATGACATTAGAAATAGAGTAGGGTATGAACGGCCACAAGATTAACTACTAAACAGGATCCAAAAATACGAAAGACACAACATATACACATCTATCATTAGAAAATTTTGTTGCAGATCAAGCCCAACAATACGGACTACTAGCTTCATCAACTTATATTTTAACATATGTTTTAATGATGACACTAATTCTAAATGATCTTTGCCAAAAAATGAGACATCCATAGTCTGTGAAAAGAAGACATGAATCAAGGAAGAATGACTTGTCTAAGATAGATTTGAATGAAGAAACAAAGAGGACACGCTAACCACAAGAAGGAATAGGACACTTGGACAAATTTGAATACCTTGATTGAAAATCCCTTGTGTTACCTTAATATCAAACCACTTGAATTCATAGAAGTAGATTTTGCAACTTCTCTTCTTCTCAGATCAATCTCACTAACATTCTTGATCAAAGATTATTGAAGATCAATCAATTGATATCAATTCCATTCTGTCCAAGCAACGGTAAAGAAGTAGCCAAGCAATATTATGAAGATCATCATCACAGAATTATTATGCATTAGTTACTGTAATTATTAGTTACGATAACTAGTATTGTTTTAGACTCCCCTATTGCTTAGGAGTTCACGTAGTAGTTTAATTTTTGATGTAGGTTGTTCCTTCTGTTGTATGTTAAAGTTAAATAAGATTATCTTTTGACTACTTTCCTCTATATGATTTTATATGGTATCCGAGCCATCATGACCTCTCACGTCTTAATTTTTTTCCCCACCTATGGCTGGCAAAACAGTCCCTTTTATTGTCACTTCTGGTGATGTAACTGCTTCCAACAGCAGTGCTTCTGTCGCTTCCTCTATCATTCAATTATAATTTAATCTCGCATCTCGATTACATATCAAACTACAAGGTAACCTCAATTTACCAACTGGGAAAGCCCAACTTGTGGTGCTACTTAATGGACATCAACTTATGGCCTATGGAACATCTTGACGGATCAAAAGCGGTGCCACCAATGAATGTTACCCACAATAACATTCTGCTATCTAATATCTGGTATCAAGTTTCATTCTCTTAGGACAAACTAATTCAATAATCCATGATTATATCTGTTGATCCTACCATTACGCCAACTATCGCCACACCTCCATGTTCTCAGAAAGCCTGGGAACTTCTTCACATGGCCTACACAAATTAGAGCCACACTCACATTTTTAGCTTGCAAGACCGATTGCAAAATCTTAAGAATCCTTCTAAAATCCATTACGGAATACTTACAAGAGGTTCACTCACTCTTTCTCTTTGATACACTCAAAGTTGTTGGATAACCAGTAAAAATTGATGAACTTATTGTTAAGATTTTAAGCGGACTGGCCTCGATTATCGTGAAATCTTGCTTCCATAAGATCAAGTGATTCTTCCTTGAGTTTTTAAGAGTTGTTTCATAAGATCACAAATTATGAGCTTTTTTCTCAAGCTCCAGGATCTTGAGAAGTCATCTTCCATAATCACAGCTGCTGTTGCATAAAAGATGAACATGCCACCCCAGTCTAATAGGAACAATGCTGTCTCACAGAAGATGAACATGCCACCCGGTCTAATAGGAACAATTGTCGCTTCAACAATCAACAATCGAAGCCACCTGTAACTCAACGGTCCAACAACAACAGTAAGCGAAACTAGAGGTCAAATTCGAGATCATCAGTCCATTGCCAATTGTGCCAAAAATTAGGTCACACTGCAGATGTATGCCGTTCTGAAGTGCACAAACATTTTGAAGCTAAGGCCAACTTTGCCTCGGGTCTTGGGTTTTAGAGTCTCGTGCGACTCATCATGTCACCATTGAACCACACAATCTTGAGGAGTACACATGCAATGAGGGCATATCCAAGGGTGAATGTAAAACCATTCTTATTACTCATACTGGTTCATCTCTTATACAAGCATCTTATTTTGATTTTAGGCTTTCTAACACTCTTTGTACTCCATCAATAAGAAAAAGAACTTGATTTCTGTTGCCAAGTTTTGTCAAGACAATCTAACATATGTTAGAGTACTTTCCTTTTACTTTTGTTGTGAAGGACCTCCATTCCTAGAAGCCGCTTGTACAAGGTCGGAATAAGAATAGACTCTATGAGTGGATGCATCAACCAACCAAACCACCATCCATCAATTTTGCTTCCACAAAAGTTCCCTTTCAGCTATGACATTGTCGCTTGGGTCATCCTCATTCAACGATTTTAAACTTTGTTTTGAATAAGTATTCCTTACCTGCTGCTACTAAGGATAAATATGAATTTTGTAATGCTTGTCCTTCTAACAAAACAGATCGCTTTCTATTCCAACACTTAAGTTTATCAAGTAATAGTCCTCTTCAGATTCTGTGTAACGATTTATGGGGGCCATCACCTTCCACCAAAACTATGGTCTTTTCCTTGTCATCAAGTTTTTTATCTCATTAATCGACTACCCACACCCATCATAAATAACGAGTTACTCTACCAAATATTATTTGGTAAATCTTAAAATTTTTGGTTGTCTTTGTTATCCATGACTTAAGGCGTATGCCAAAAAAATTGGAGCCTAAGTATACCCCCTGTGTGTATCTAGGTGTTTCTCCAAGCCATCATGCACACCTCTTCTTTGACCCAGTCAAGTCCAAAATATTCATTAGTCGTGATGTTTATTTTTTTTGAAAATATTTTTCCTTTTAAAACTATGTTTTTAGATGTAAGGAACAAATTTTCTGAACTAATTTGGGAAAAAATCGACTCCAAAGAGGAAACTCCATTGTCAGTTTGCAATCCAACTCCGTCGCCTCATATACTACAACTTGTACTACTCTCCTTAGAATCCAATTTACCTAACCATCAATAAATGATACTGGCTTCTTCAATTCCAACTAGATACCATTAGTTGCTACTAAACCAGGTAATTCTCCACTTTGTTCTCCTTCTAACTTGCATCACACCACTTCACACGCACACACACACAACCTGTTCCTTTGATAACATATCAGTAACGTAAATCCAACACCAAAACTATACACTAAACCCTGACAACGCAATCTCCGGCCATCAATTCACCATTGTCGACTTTTTCACTTCCACGCATAGAAAGTCTCTCGACCCTATTATTCTCCTAACCCCTCCTCAGAACAACCACCCATTCCAACTTCAGATCCTAGACCAAACCAAATAACAACTAGATCTCGAAATAATATTATCAAGCCTAAAGGACAATTCAGTTTTTTCTCACCCATTTCACTCCTATGCCAACAACTTTTAAACAAGCTACCATCCATGGCACGTCTAGACAAGATATGAAAGTAGAATATGATGCTTTTATGAAGAGTCAGACTTGGGAATTGTACCCAAAGACTTAAGGAAGAATGTTGTGGACTGCAAATAGTTTTATCGCGTTAAAAGAAAAGCAAATGCCTCTATAAATCTATACAAAGCTAACCTTGTTGCAAAGGGATTCATGCAACACCCTGACATAGATTTTAATCAAACGTTCAGTCCTGTTATCAATCCCACAACAGTCACCTTGTCTTATTCACAGCAGTGCAGCACAATTGACACATTCATCAACTCGATGTCAACAATGCTTTCCTACATGGCCAGCTGACTATAGATGTTTTTGTATCTCAACCTCAAGGCTTTGTTAATTCCAAGTTCCCTTTTCATGTATGCAGATTAGTAAAGTCCATTCATGATCTTAAACAAGCCCCGCAGGATTGGTATACTGCATAGCACAATCATATATAGAAAATGGGATTTATCATGTCTGATGCGTCTCTGTTTATTTAGAAGAATTTGGCTGTAACTGTTTATGTACTAGTTTATGTTGACGACATTTTGATCAGAGGAAGTCATCCTAACTTGATTAGACATGTTACTGACTCGTCGGGTTCTCAATTTTCTTTGAAGGATCTTGGTTACTTGGACAACGTTTTGGTTGTCGAAGTTAAAAAAGTGCCCGGTGGTCTTATTCTCTCTCAATCCAAATACATTCTTGACATTTTATGTTATGGTACCTGAATTGATATGGTTATAGGGAGTTGTAGTGTGAAATTGTATGTTTTCTTCCTACGACCTATGATACTGGTTCGTTAAGAGAGAACCTGCAATCTCTTAAGTTTGAAGTTCTCGAAGACTTAGTAATTTCTGCATAACATTTCACTGAATTCAAATACATTAAATAAAACAATGAAACAAAGAAAGTAGCTGCCTATTGCACATTACCACCAAATGAGAAAGTGGAGGAATAGCCCCCTTACTGCAATAACTACTACACAGAAACTTAAAATATAAATGCATAAAAGTAGTAGTAATATACTGTGAAGAACTAAATAAATTATAAGCTAAGGTAATCTACTTTCTAATTTTCTTAAATCTCCAATATGTAAACCGCTAGTAGACTAAATGGGTGCTAACATTACTCCCCCCCTTTCAAATCATGCTTGTCCTCAAGCGGGACGTGGGGAAAGCGTTGCTGCATAGAAGAAGCAGTTTCTCGTGACGCCTAAGCTGGACAAGTATGCTGCCAATGTATCAAGACTTCAGGTACATTACGAACAACCTAATGTTAAAGCACAATTATAGGATGGGGTGAGAGAGCTTCTGACAAACTTGAAGGAAGAGTAACAGCTGCTGGAAAGCCTGCTTAATGAAAAAGCTTATACTAGAGACATGAAAAGCCAGATCAACTTTTGTACCCTGTGGAAACTCTTATTTATAAGCCTTACTATGCACAGATGTATATATTTGTATCATGAAATAGACAATACTTAAAACAAGATAACCACATTTGCACATACTGAATGATCTTGCTTAAATACAGATATTGAAGTCAAAGGGTCAGATCAAAACAAACAAGACAATGATAAGATAAAGAAGTTACCATTGCTATCCACACAACATTCCTTTTTGAATGCATACTCCTTTCGTAAGCTGATATGATTATCAAATTTGGTTATCTAGGTAAAGATATACCTCAAACTAGAAAAAAGATAACATCATAGGAAACAAAGTACCATTCATCAATCATCTATACCTTTGCATTGATTGATTTAATACGACGCAACAACTCTTTTGCACTATTTTTTTGTGAGCCACGCAAAATACAAATGCCAATGTTCAAAATATTTGCGATGTCATCAAAAGAAGCAACAAATGTGCAAATGTTTAAAAGCTTCGGAGCATGCAGAACCAAATCCGTCTTCGAATCACGAAATCGACACAGATACTCTGCATTGAAATTGATCAATACACAAAATACACTTGGCTCTACACATTAAAAAAAAAGTAGAGTCAGAGATGTTCCAAAAATTTCATCTTATGATGGAAAAACATTTTGACACCAATGTTTTATCAGTCTACACATGTGGCTGAGGAGAGTATAAAAGTCTTGACCCCTATCTCTCACTTCACGGCATTGAACACCTCACCCCCACCTTATGCACCTCAACGAGTTGCACTTGCAGAACGAAGACATCGCCATATTGTTAATAAAACTCTTACATGATGCATCCCATCCCACCCAATTTTGGAATTTCGCGTGTCATCATACTGTCTACCTTATCAACCGTCTGCCCACCTCTCACCTAGATAATTATTCTCCATTCCAACTTTTACTTGAAGAATCACATGACAACAGCTCCGTATGGATTTTTGTTTGTTTATGCTATCCATGGATCAAACCATAATCCAAAAATAAACTTGAACTGAAATCCAGCTCGTGTGTCTATCTTGGATTTTACCTTTCTCATCATTGTCACCAGTGCTTTGACCCAATTGGTGGGAAGGTCTATTTGTCCAGAGATGTGCGCTTTATTGAGAGTATTTTTTTCATTTAAAACTCTATTCTCCAATATTTCCGTTAAATCATCTCATCTAGAATGGGAAAATACTACAATCTTAAATCCTTCAAACCCCATACCTACACTTCCCATAGTTACTGGTTTGCCTCATCCCTTAAAAATAGACCCGCACACACACCTGCAGACTACCTATAAATGCCTTCTTCTTCCCCAACAGAGTTACATGACAACTCAAGATCTCAATCCTACTCAGAAAGTGAACCAATGGAGGAAGAAACTTCACCTCTTTCAATGTCATTGTCTCCAGGTAAATTTCTATATCCCTCAACTACTACAATTCCCACTCTCCAGGAACTCTCTTCTCCCTAAACTGCCCAATGCACTACACCACCATACCTCCCTACAATTTCACCAACCCATATACCTCTGAACACACATAGCAACCCCGTCCCCTCCTTGTTTATCAACGCAGAAGCACCATTCAACCAAAACCCATGGCCCCTCGACCAACCTGCCCTATCTCTAAGTAAAATATTGCTCTTTCATTGCCTCATTGTCAGTCTCCCCCTACCCTTGCTGTCACACGATCCCAAAACAACATCACTAAACCCAAAAAAATTGTTGATTACCTGGTCAAACTAAACCCCATCATCACACCTATTACTGCCAATCAAGCTCAAAAACATACCAGTGGCGAGATGCAATGAAACATGAACTTGATGTTTTAATTAAAAACCATACATAGGAACTTTCTCCTCCTGACCATAAAAAGATATTGTCCTTTGCAAGTGTATTTTAAGTATAAAGAGGAAAGTAGATGGGTCTATTGATAGATACAAAGCACGACTAGTTTCAAAGGCTTCGCTCATAGGTCGGACATTGACTTCCATGCAACCTTTATCCCGGTTGTCAAGCCTACCATTGTCCATATTATCCTCTTTGTGGCACTTCGTCATAAGTGGAATGTGCGTCAGCTTGATGCTAACAATACGTTCCTCCAGGAATCCTGGAAGAGGAGGTGTACATGACACAACCTCCAGGGTTACTTAATGATGACAAACTAACTCACATAATCTATGGATTGCAACAAGTCCCTCGGGAATGGTACAATTCCCTCACGGGTTACCTTTCATCCATAGGCTTTGTTAAGATGAAATCAGATGCCTCGCTACTCGTCAGATAAGGTCTAGGTGACACAATGTTCGTCCTTGTCTATGTCGATGATATTATTGTCACTGGCAGCAACCCTTTTAGTGTTGATCAGGTTATTGCTTCACTTGATTCTAAATTCTCTATTTACAATTTGGGAAGTCTTCAATAGTTTCTCTGTGTTAAAGTTATACGCAGCTCTGACGGCTCAATTCTCACCCAATCAAATTATGTGAACGATATTTTGAATGATGAGATAATGACTGATTGCCAAAGTGTCCACACACCAATGAGTGCATTTGAGCTACTCACATAGTTTGATGGCACTCACCTGACTGATGCAACACGCTATCGTCGGGTCTTTGGCAGGCTTCAATACTTGTCTTTCACTAGACCAAACATCGCCTATGCGGTGAATAAGTTATCCTAATTTATGAAAGCACCATCAGAACTTCATTGAAAATCTGTGAAGCATGTCCTCCGTTACTTGCATGGAATTATCCAGCTGGGCCTCTGTGTAACCTCCATGGAGGACTTCAATTTGCGTGTATACTCTGATGCAAATTTGTGTAGGGATATCTCTAACAGAGTTTCCACATCTGGGTACTCCCGTTGTTTTTACCAATCCGATCAGTTGGTCCTCAAAGAAGCAAAATATTGTCTCTCGCTCCTCCAATGAATCTGAGTATAGGGCAATGGCTAATGCCCTTTTAGAAACCTTGTGGGTGACCAATATTATCACTGAGCTGTGCTTTCCAGTGCAGTAGTTGCATACCATTTACCCTGACAATCTTCGAACCACATCCTTGAGCAAAAATCCTGTGTTTCATTTCCGTGTGAAGCATGTCGAGGTTGATTTTTCACGTTGTTCGCCAACATGTAGAAATAAAGAAGGTTCAAGTTGTTCATGACCATGGTGCCTATCAAATCACTGACACACTCACCAAGGCACTTCCTAAACCTCTTTCCAGCAAAATCTATTCAAGTTAGGCTTAGTGACCTATCATCTAACTTCAGGGGGCGTATTGACACTGAATGACTCAGCCATGTTAGCTATTGTTAGTTATGTTTAGCTAGGATACTGCAACAGTCATTGTTTATTTATATTACGTTATTACTGTTTGTTTAGGAGTCTTCTTGTTCTCTCTGTAATTCTATTTAATACTCTTTTAAGTTCATTAATAAAGTATCTTCTTTCAACACTCACTCAGTGTTTATACGACTGTCCCCATCATAGTCCAAACTAATAAGCTTACTGCAAAGTATACAACAATAGTCTCCGCAAAGTCCAGGCTCACTGCAACAGAGATCACAAAATCTGGTCTCCGTAAAAGGATTTTCTGTTGTTAAACAACTACAGATTCGGTTACCAGCCTTATAAGTAATGGCCCCAGAAGGAGAACTAGACAGTAGAGACTGCATTTTTCCCTGAAGATGCAGTCTTCTCTTTCATATCCGAGTAAAAATCAATTTATAAATAAAAAAAATGGGCATCAAGTTACTAAACTACCACTAGCTTGAGAAAACTCCCAATATCGAAATTCTTTAGAAAACTCACAAAGTTTGACTTCAAAATTAGGAATTGAATAACCTCTACTGATGGTATTAAAATCTTGAAGTAAACAGTTGATAATAAATATGGGGAGTTAAAACCATTACCAACAAAGTTAAAAAAAATGGTGAAATGAGGATAAATCCCTAATTTTAGAAAAAAAACATATAAATCCTGGTCACTTTTGCCCTTTGTGATCGCGACCACATACCTCACAATTGCGATGAGTAATGCTGGTCAGCTCATTAATTGACCATTGAGATCGCGCCACAAGCCCATGTGATTACGATACTGAGGATGCTATTGCAATTGAAACATCCTTCATGCGATCGAGAAGCATATGACTACATACCAATGCGACCGTGACCAAGAGCCTCGCGATTGCAAAGAACACATAACATAAACAATATATAACACATCAGTAAATACCAAGACTCAACAAAATCACCAAATGAATCCTGAAGATTCTTTCAAAATTTTGCCCACACAAACCAGATATGCTACCCAACTAAATTCAACGTTCCAAGCTCGATATAACGTCGGAACACAGATATGAAGTCTCATTGATCTAGTATCTCTTTAAGTCGTAATAAACTTGACTTTTACTCAAAAACACTAAACTACCCTCAGAACTTTTGAAAATTCAACAAAGACATCATGTAGGAGTAAAATCATTCCCCGTTTCCAGTGCTATCATTGAAATTCCAATCCAAGCATTTCAAACTCCCAATGTTGACCAAAGTCAACTCTTGGCCTAATTGTACTTATTCTTCCAACTCAAGGGTTCAATCCACGAAAATAACTCCATAATTGAAAGAGACTACACTTCTAGACTAGATTTTGCATTCCGAGCTGATGGAACTAGCTAAAGACCCTTTAGGGACTCGTAGCTCCGATTATAGCCAAGATCACTTTTAAAAACTTGAGATTTCCAAAACTCTAAAACTTCCAAAATTCTCAAATTTCCAACCCAATTTTAAGACCAACTTCATAAACTGAAATACATGACTTTGGGACAACTATGGAGAGGGAAAATTTGATAATTTTTCCAAAAGTTTTTTAAAATGACCTTTAGGGTCATGACACGTGTTTGTGATGGTTCAGACACGTACAGGGAAGATGCACAAATGATTTAGTGCAGAAGTGTGTGAGGTTGGCAATGAATGGTTCAAGATAGGTAGGGGTAGGCCAATGAAACATTAGGGAGATGTAATTAGACATGATATGTCACAACTTAATCTTAGCGTGAACTTGACCTTAGATAGGGGTTATAGAAGTTACAAATTAGGGTAGAAGGTAAGTTAGTTAAGTGTTTCCTCACTTATTTCTCTGTATTATTAGTCGTAGTATTATCTTTGTAGTTTCTTGTATTTGAGTTCGATAAAAAAAATTAGAAATGGTAACAATGTATACTTCAACATTAAGGATATGTCGGAGACCTTTAGAAAATCATAAAAGAACAGAAAGTGTAAAACTTACAAGGATCCTAAGAACTAAAAAAGTTGATCTGAACTATAATCCTATGTCTTTACACCAAAATTATAGATGTTAATTATGTCATGAATTATTCCCTTGTTTATTTTAGGGAAGTATTTTCCTATTGGTTTAGTAGACCCTTTCTCCTAATAGATTTGGAAAAGGAAAATATTCTTGTAGGATTGGAAAAACCTTATCCTTATAGGTTTAGCGCTACATGGGATATATATATATATATATATATATATATATATATATATATAGGGGATATAGTTGGGGATTCTATGACATGGTACATGATACACAATGTAGTCTTAAGAGATTATTAAGTATTGTACGCTTATTTTGTTCTTTCATAGTGAAAAACACTCTATGTTGGGAGGTGTAGGCCTAGCCGAACCTCATTAATTCCTTGTGTTATTCTTATTCTCTATTTTTCTTTGTTTGTGATTATGTGTTAGTTAAATCACGATATTCTACAACAATCTGTACTGGAGCTTTGCTAAGGTTTCTAGGCATAATCAAGGGTTAAGATGTCTCCATCATATTCAATAAAATATGAAATAGAGAAATTTGATTTGGGGGAGGGGGGATCTAATTTATGTCTAAGAAAGATTAGAATGAGATCACTTTTGGTGTTACAAGGATTGTGAAAGGCAATCGCGGAGGATTTTCCAAAAGTGTTGAAAGATATAGAACAAGCAGACTCGAAGGAGAGGGCTTTGAGTGCGATATTCATGAGCATTACAAATAGTGTTCATAAGGAAATTGCTAAAGAGAAATCTGCAGCAACGACATGGAAGAAGTTAGAACATCTGCACTCTAAAAAATTGCTGACAAACTGCCTCTACTTGAAAAAAAGGTTACACAATCTCCGTATAAATGAAGGTACACGGGTCAAAACTCACATTGACGAGTTTAATTCAATTATAATGGAATTGAAAAATATCGATATCAAAATTGAAAGTGAGGATCATACCTTAATCATGTTATGTTCTTTACCACCGTCCTATTGTACTTTTGCTGGTACACTGCTATATGAGAAAGACGGTATCGCACTTGATGATGTTAGTAATGCACTAAATCTAAGGAGTTGAAGAAGAACTTTCTAGATAGAAGAACTGAGGGTGAAGGTATTGTGATTAAGGGAAGAACACAACATACATATTTTAATAGAAGAAGGTTTAACGCCAGATTGAAGTCTAGAGGAATGAAGCAGAACTGCTATGAGTGCGGGGAACAGGGTCATCTCAAAAGAGATTGTCCTAGACTAAAGGAGAAAAGGGGGAATCAAAAGTTGATCACGCAACAAATATATAATTACTTAGAAAATATTGTTGACAATGGTAATAGTTCTGATGACAATAATTTTGTAGGGGAAGTTTTTGCTGTGAGTTCTGATCATAAGAAAAATTCTTAGGTTCTTAATTCTGGTGCAACTTTTTACATGTGCCAATACAAGAATTAGTTTGCAACTTACAGACAGATGACTGAGACTGTATACCTAGGTGATGATCATTCATTAGAGAAGAGGGGATTGTAAAATCAACTTGAGAATGTTCAATGGAATTATCAGAAATTAAAATCAAGCTTTAAATTTTTGTTAGCATTGTTTGTTTGGTATACAAACAAGGGTGAAGTTTAGATTATATACATCCGGACTTGTGGGGTCCAAACATAATTCCCTCCAAAATAGGTGCAAGGTACTTTATGACTTTGATTGTCAATTACTCAAGAATGGTATGGGTGTATTTCTTGAAAACAAAAGACGAGCCACTTCAACATTTGTTAAATTGAAGACGATGGTTGAGAAGCAAATCGAAAGAAAAGTTAAATGTCTTCGAAATAATGTTGGTAAATTTTAGTAGTATGAGTTATTAGAATTTAGAGAAGTCAAGAAGAATATTGGTAGAAGAACATTTTTATTTATGTCTTCAAATTACATTTATACGACTGAATGGAAGACAGAAAGCAGTAAACTCACTACTAGCATATTCTTGACTCACTAACTTACTCATAAATAATAAGAATAGATGGCTAACAACTGATTGGCGAAGTCTTATCTAATATAAAGTAGTAAAAGAAAAATTAACTGCAGTTGAAAAAGATAATTTCTAACACTCCTCCTTGCTTTGGAAACTGCAAGCTCCAATTTTCTATGAGAACCTTGAACTTGCTAATTAGTAAAGACTTAGTGAATATATCAGCCAATTAATCTTCCGTCTTGCAGTAGACACATGTTATATCTCCATATTTTTGCACTTCTCTCAACAAAAAGACCTTGATTTTGAAGTACTTAGTTCTTCCATGAAACACAGGATTGTGAGATATAGATATTGCTGTTTCATTGTCCACGAATACTTTAATGCTTCCAGTCGGTTCCATATGCAAATCAATTAGAATTTTCTTCACCCACAATGCTTGATTCACTATTGTTGCAGCTACCACAAACTCAGCTTCGGCAGTAGATTGAGCTACAATATGTTGTTTTTTGATAACTCTTTGAGAAAATTCCAGAACCAAGACTAAAATAGTACCCTGAAGTACTCTTTGCATCATCCTCGGAACCACCTCAATCACCGACGGAATACCCTCAAAGATTTACAGCTTGACTCTTCTAAAACTTGACTCCATAGGTGATGGTTCCTTTGATGTATCACACAACTCTTTTAGATGCCTAAAAATGTACTTCATTAGGACAATGCATGAATCTTGATAAAACACTTACAACATAACAATTTATCAAGTCTTGTTGTTGTAAGATACATTAAACACCCAATGAAACTTCTGAAGCATGTCTCATCCACCTTTTTGGCTCCATAATATTTACTTAGTTTATCCTTTTGGTTCGTGGGAGTGCTAATCTCTTTGCAATTTTCCATTTTGAATTTCGTAAAAATTTCCTTTGAGTACTTTTTCTGGCAAACAAAAAACTCATATATTCCTTGTGTAATATCCATTCCAAGGAAATATGTCATAAGACCAAGATCAGACATTTCAAAAGCTTCCATCATATCTTGCTTGAACTCATCAATTAGCTTGTCAGTGTTCCTTGTAATCAATTGGTCATCCACATAAAGGGAAACAACAAGAATCTCACTGCTATTATGTTTAACATAGTGTGAATTCTGAAAGACACTTTCAAAATCGAGACTGAGCAAATAATCATCTATTCGACTATACCAATCTCTTGGTGCATGTTTTAATTCATAAAGAGATTTATGTAGTCGATAGACTTTATCTTCCTTTCCATCTATAGCAAACCCTTCATTTTGCTCAACATAAAACGCTTCTTCAAGAATGCCATTAAGAAATGCTGATTTGACATCCATTTGATGCACTTTCCAACCACGTTGTGCAGAAACAATTATAAGCAATATGATTTTGTCAAGCCTAGCAACTGGAGCAAAAAAGTCAGAATAATCTACACCAAAAATTTGTGCATAAACCTTAACTACAAGCCTTGATTTATGCTTGTTGATTGAACCATCAACATTTAACTTTGTTCGGAACACCCACTTTACCCCAATTACTTTTCTGCCTTGAGGTTTGTCAACAAGCTGTCATGTATCATTTTTTTCGATCATAAACAACTCATCCTCCATTGAATTTCTCCACTTGGTGTCTTTGAGAGGATCTTTAGGGTTAGCAGGTTCACGAATCGCAACATTCCTCCATTGCAATCGAGTTCTCCGAACTAGTGGATCATCATCTCTTTCATGTAACACAACCTTGTTTTCTAGATGGAATTCCTTGAGTCATCCCAATCCCATTCTTCATTCTCCATGAAGTGGACATCTCTGTGATAACTATCTTCTCACCTTCATGTTGGAAGATTTTGTATGTTTTTGTAACATTACTGTACCCAATAAAAATGCCCGGGATAGTCTTCTTATCTAGTTTAGCCCATATTACCTGAGGTACATAGGTAAAACAAGACAACCAAACACTTCTAAAAAATGCATCAAAGGCTTGTATCCATACCATGCTTCAAAAGGAGTTTGATCTTTCACAGCTTTAGCGGGAAGTTGATTTTGTAGGAACACAACTATATATGTTGCCTCTGCCCAATACATCTTCGGCAAATTCTTTTCGTGCAACATACATCTTTCCACCTCTATGATAAATTTGTTTCTTCTCTCACTAACTCCATTTTATTCTGAAGTATGGAGCAGTAAGTTGACGTTCAATCCCTGTTTTTTTACAAAATATATCAAACTGATGAAAAGTGTACTCCTTTATATTGTCATATCATAAAATCTTAATTTTGTAGCACCTTTCATTTTCCAACTTTGCTTTCAACGTCCAGAAAATGCTCTTGACCTCTGATTTGTACTTCAAAAAATAAAACCAGCACATTCGGGTCAGATCATCAATAAAAATAAAATAATAAAGACTACTATTAAGTGAAAGAGTCCTTTTGGATCCTCCAATATCGGTGTGAACCAATTGCAACTTTCTTGTTGCTCTCCAAGTTGCCTTTGGGAATGGAAGTCTACTTTGTTTTCTAAATTGACAAGCCCGACAATTTTTAGAACTCACCCCCAGTTTAGAAAGCTTTTCGACTATCACCAATTCTTTCATTTTGGAGAAGCCCTTGATAATGATAGTGTCCGAGTCTCTTATGCCATAACTCAGAAGCAATTTCTCTTGTCGAATACCCACTTGTTTTTCATCTAATGGATTAATGAGAAACTTCTGCCTCTCATTTTGACTTTAAAAATGTCACGTCCTTAAGTTTCCTTGATCAAGAAATGTTTATCATCGAAATACAATTTGAAACCTTTTTTTAATAATTGACCAACACTTAACAAGTTCTGATCTAAATCTGGTAGACAAAGAACATCGAAAATTGCTTTAGTACCTGATTGTATTTCAATTGTAATAGTTCCCATTTCTTTTGCCGGAATATGACCACCATGACCTAATCTAACTTTTGTAACTGCAATAGGCTTCAAGTCTTTAAAGATCTCTTTGTCATGAGTCATATGGTTTGTGCATCCGCTATCAATCAGCCAAGCCTCGGTTCAAACATTACTTGCAAAACACGACTCCACAAAGAGTTGATCCTCTTCCTGTTCATTAACAACCTGCGCCTCTGCGTCTTGCTACTGCAATTTACTCTTGTAGATAATTGCTTCATGCCCGAGTTAGTTGCACTTACTGCATTTAGCATACGACCTTTTCCAACACTTATAAGGCACGTGCCCATCTTTCCATAATTCTTACAAGGAGGATGGTTTCCTTTAACGCTACATGCTTTGCTTTTGATATTTTAGCGAGCTGATCCTTCTCCATTTGTTGGCTGGTTTTTCTTTTTTGTTTATTCCACTCTCTTCATGATTGGCCACCAATTCTCCCTCTCTAATTCCGTCTTCTCTTATAACCCTTTTTTGTTCTTTAGCCTGCAAGGAATTCAATAATTCCGCCAAAGTGATTTTTGACAAATCATTCATATTCCCCAAAGTGGTAACGATGGCTTCAAATCTTTCAGGTACAGTAATCAGAATATTTTCAATAATACGAGAGTCTTTAAACTCAGAACCAAGTAATCTTACTCTATTTTCTATGCTCATAAGCATGTCAGACTATTCTTTAATGGTTTCCTATTCTTTCATCCTCTGTAACTCAAAGTCAGTTATGAGATTCAGCACTTGAATACCTTTGATACGATGATCTCCTTTATATTCTGCCTTGAGATAATCCCATATGGCTTTTGCTTATTTTAGAGACATGATACGAGTGAAAATTGTTGAAGAGACTACTTAAAAAAGACATGCCTTTGCCTTAGATTTTCTAGTTTTCTTGTCCTAGTGATTTTTGAGTTGAGCCATTGTTGGGTTTCGGGGTAGTGGAAGGACTTCATAGATCTAAAGCTTCGAGATAAAATTCCATCCTCACTGCCCACATGTGAAAATTTTCACCAATGAAGACAGGAGATGTTGTTAGGTTATTAGCATTTTAATATTAATATTTAACATATTAAATTGCTTTATTTTGGAGTTATAAGAATGATCATTGGTAGGCTTTTGTGCTTTAAACTACCAATTTAATCATGCTATTCATCTTTGACTTGGTAGCCATGTAATGCCATTACTTTTGGCTTTATTGGTTGAATTCATTGTTGAGATAAAAACATTCCAATAAACATTGGAATGGATAACTTCTACATCACCCATTAGCATTGGTTGTCCATCACTTTATTTCATTCTTAATTCCTCCATTACACTTTGTAACTTATGTAACTCCTATTGTAACCTATGAAACTCCGAAGGCCATTATCTTCACTATTTACTACCTCCATTATCTTCCTATTCATTGCTAGGAAGACTTCTTGTAGTATAAATAGTGGTGGTCTTCATTTGGTTTGATACATATAAAACAAAAGAGAAAACAAAGAGTGAAAGAGTTAGTCTAAAAGAGAGTTCTTATTAGTTGAAGGGAGGTGTTCTTTTTTGTGGAGCTTTGGACTCAACTCTTGTCCAGAGTTGTTGAGTAATACTTTGTGAAGGTTGTTGTATCTTAGAGGGGACAAGTCAAAGAGGACTACTGATGGACCGGTGAAAACATTTGTTGCAGTGGGCATGAATCTCATTAAAGAGAGCGAGATATCCGCGCCTCAGCCTGAAGAGTTTAATTTCTTCATTTTATTTTCAATTGTAATCTTGCACTTTTATTATCTTGTATGTTTTTTCACTAATAATTTTAAGGAGATTCAAAGATGGCTACAATTGAAAAAACCGCGGATGTCAAGATGGGAGATCTAAACAAGCCATTTCGGTTCAATGGTAACCATTTCAAGAGATGGAAGGGTAAAATACTTTTCTACTTAAGTCTTCTCAATGTTTCTTATGTATTAACCGAGAAGAATCCAAATAAAGAAGACATCACCACTATGAATGATGATGAAACTATTTCTCATCTAGAGAAAGTGGAAAAGTACGATGGTGATTCCTATAAGTGTCGGTATTATCTTCTTAATTGTCTATCTGATAATTTTTATGATTATTATGATAGAACTTACTCCAGTGCAAAGAAAATTTGGAAGGCATTGCAGAGTAAGTATGATACCGAAGAGGCTAGAGCAAAAAAATATGCAGCTAGTAGATTTTTTCGTTTCCAAATGGTGGACAACAAATCAGTGGTAGATCACGCTCAAGACTTCATCATGATTGTTGGAGAGATTAGGTCCGAAGAGGTTCAAATTGGAGATAACCTTATTATTTGTGGCATAGTGGATAAACTTCCACCTTGTTGGAAGGAATTTCAAAAAACTATGCGTCACAAACAAAAGGAAACCTCTCTTGAAACTTTAATAATGAAAATCCACATGGAAGAAGAAGCAAGGGGCCAAGATGCACTTTTACAAACAGAAGAGAACAACATCACATCGAAGGTAAATTTAATTACTTCGAATAATGCTACTCCTAAAACTCATAAAAATACTTCTTTAAAGCCTAAGAAGAAAAAATTCAAGAAACATAATGGTAGACGTCCTAAGAAAAATAATGGTGAAAATCACCAAGCACAAAATCAAGTTCAAGAAAAGGGACCACGCTTTGTTTGTGGCAAGAGTGGGCATATTGCTCGATTTTGCAGATTCCGGAAACGTAGTCCTAACCCTCAAGCAAACGTTACCGAAGAACCTTTTGTGGCGGTGATTACCGACATAAACATGGTTGAGAATGTTGATGGATGGTGGGCTGATTCTGGTGCAAACCGTCATGTCTGTTATGACAAAGACTGGTTTAAAAAATATACTCATTTTGAGGAGCCAAAAACCAACATGCTTGGTGATGCTCACATTATTCAAGTGCTTGGAAAGGGAAATGTTGAATTGTGTTTTACGTCTGGAAGGATATTAACATTGAAAGTTGTACTTTATACTCCTTCTATGAGAAAAATATTTGATGTCTAGTTTTCTTTTTAATAAAGCAGGCTTTAAACAGATTATTGAATCTGATCAATATGTAATAGTAAAGAAAGGTATTTTTGTGGGGAAGGGGTATGCATGTGATGAGATGTTTAAGTTGAATGTTGAAATGAATAAATCTTCTACTTCTGTTTATATACTTTCTTCTACTAATTTTTGGCATGCTCATTTATGTCATATTAATGATCGTTATATTGGAATAATGAGTAGTTTAGGATTAATCCCAATGGTTAAAAAGAATTTTGAAAAGTGTGAGTCTTGTAGTAAAGCTAATATCACTAAAAGGCCTCATTTTCAAGTTGAAAGAAAAACTAATTTGTTAGAATTAGTTCATACTGATATTTGTGAACTTGGTGGAATTCTAACTCATGGAGGTAATAGATATTTCATCACATTCATTGATGATTTTTCTAAGTTTACATATGTTTACTTGATGAAAAATAAAAGTGATGCTTTTGAAAATTTTAAAACTTATCTCAATGAGGTTGAAAATCAGTTTGGAAGAAAAATAAAAAGAATTAGAAGTGACAGATGTCGTGAATATGCATCAAATGAGTTTAATTCTTTTGTTAGATCATTGGGAATAATTCATGAAACTACTCCTCCTTACTCTCCTTCGTCTAATGGAGTAGCAGAAAGGAAAAATAGAACTTAAGTTGAATTAACTAATGTCATGCTTATTGAGTCACATGCACATTTAAATTTTTGGGGTGAAGCTATCTTAACTGCTTGTTATGTGTTAAATCGTGTGCCTCATAAAAAGTCTAAATTGAAACATTTTGAATTGTGGAAAGGTTACAAGCCAAGTTTGGGATATCTAAGAGTTTGAGGTTGTCTAGCCTTTGTGAGGCTAATGGATCCCAAGATTACAAAGTTGGGTAAGAAAGTTACTACTTGTGCTTTTCTTGGTTATGCTTCAAATAGTACAACCTATAGATTTTTTAATCTTGAAAATAATATTGTAATAGAATCTGGTGATGCTATTTTTCATGAAAATAAATTTACTTTTGATATTAAAAATAGTGGATGTCAAAGGATTGAACAAAATATTTTGTCACTACCTAGTTCTTCTACTTCAACTTTGAAAAATAAAGAAGTTGTTGATTTTGAGTTAAGAAGAAGTAAAAGAGCTAGAGTAGAAAAAGATTTTGGTCCTGATTTTTATGTGTTTAATGTTCAAAATGACCCTCTAACTTTGAAAGAAGCATTATCTTCACATGATTTTATTTTTTGGAAAGGGACTGTAAATGATGAAATGAAATCTCTATTTTCTAATAAAACTTGGAAGTTAATTGATTTACCACCGGGTTGTAAAACAATTGGTTGCAAATGGGTCTTAAGGAAAAAGTTGAAACTGGATGGTTCTATTGATAAATACAAGGCTAGGCTAGTTGCAAAATGTTTCAAACAACTAGAAGGCCTAGCATTTTTTGATACTTTTTCTCCGGTAACAAGAATTACATCCATTGGACTTTTAGTTGCTATGGCTACAATTTTTTATTTGCAAATTCATCAAATGGATGTAAAAACTGCTTTTCTAAATGGAGACCTAAATGAAGAAATATATATGGACCAACCCGAGTGTTTTGTTGAAGCAGAGTATGTAAGCTTACTAAATCCCTATATGGCTTGAAACAGGCACCAAAGAAATGGCATGAAAAGTTTGATTCCTGCATGATTGAAAATGGTTTTAAAACAAATGAGTGTGATAAGTGCATATATTATAAGTCTTAGAATAATTCTCATGTGATTATTTGCCTATATGTTGATGATTTGTTGATCTTTGTCTCTAACATGAATGTTATTGATGAAGCTAAAAATGTCCTTAGAAGCCATTTTGATATGAAAGATCTTGGTGAGGCAAATTTTATTCTTGGAATAAAAATAACAAGAACATGTGAGGGGATTTTCCTTGACCAGTCACATTATGTTGAGAAATTTTTTAAAAAATATAACTTTCATAATTGCAAGCATGTTGCTACTCCTTTTGATTCAAGTGTTCACTTATTTCCTGTTGAAAGTGAAAATGATGTAATAAATCAAAAGGAATATGCTAATATAATCGGAAGTTTGAGATATGTGACTGATTGCAGTAGGCCTGATATTGCATATGTAGTAGGAGTACTTGGAAGGTTTACAAGCAAGCCAGGTAATAAACATTGGCATGCTATAACAAGAGTTATGAGATATTTAATTGGAACAAAAAATTGTGGTTTGTTCTATTAAAAATATCTTGCTGTACTTGAAGGCTTTTGTGATGCAGATTTGAACACTTTGTCAGGTGATTCCTGTTCTACCACTGGTTATGTCTTTACTTTAGGTGGTGGTGCTGTTTGTTGGAGATCGAAAAAGCAAACTATAATTGTTAACTCTACCATGGAGGCTGAACTAATTGCTTTAGCTTCAGCTAGTGAGAAAGCGAATTGGTTAAGAGATTTATTGTTTCAAATTCCTTATTTTGAAAAATCAATTCCTCCTATTTTAATTCATTGTGATAGCACCGCTGCAATTGGTAGAGTTCAAAACCGTTATTACAACGGTAAATCCAAGGAAACATAGTAATGTAAGATCATATTTGACAAATGGTACCATTAATGTTGATTATGTCAAATCTTGTGATAATCTTGCAAATCCTCTTACGAAGGCCTTAACAAGAGAAAAGGTCTGGAGCACATCGAGGGACACGGGATTGAAGCCTACAAATCTTTGATTCATATATGAGGAAACCCAACCTGGGTACTAAAGATTCCATAACCAGGTTCAAAGGGAAAAACTAATCATATGATGACTTGTTGTGAAAAATGCAATATTTTTCCCTCCCTATGATATGAGTGCATTGTTTCATGTAGTTTGTGAAGGTTGAGTTGATAAAACTCTTAATGAATATCTGTAGCCCGTATAGTAGGAGTGTTAATCTTACAGGAGCACTCTCGACAGATTTCACCTATGTGATGTGTGGAAGTAGGTCGCTTCCTATGAGAATGAGGCTTATTCTCAAATGCACTCATGAAACCGTGATAGCACATGGCCATAACGTGCTGGCTGTTAAAGCTCATGTCAACACCTTGATTATTATGTGTGAGCAGTGATATTTATTTCCCTTAACCAGTCATAGTTCAAGTCTGAGACCACTACGACTCTGGAGTAAAAGTTACTGTTTCACTAAGTGGAGGTTCAATGCAGAGCACACCTTCATTATGCATAGTAGTCTTCCTTCATCTGATATACTCTCTTATCTAAATATTAAAATGAGTGGGGGGATTGTTAGGTTATTAGCATTTTAATAATAATATTTAACATATTAAATTACTTTATTTTGGACTTATAAGAATGACCATTGGTAGGCATTTGTGCTTTAAACTACCAATTTAATCATGCTATTCATCTTTTACTTGGTAGCCATGTAATGCCATTACTTTTGACTTTATTGGTTGAATTCATTGTAGAGATAAAAACATTCCAATAAACATTGGAATGGATAACTTCTACATCATCCATTATCATTGGTTGTCCATCACCTTATTTCATTCTTAATTCCTCCATTACACTTTGTAACCTATGTAACTCCTATTGTAACCTTTATCTTTTCTATTTACTACCTCTATTATCTTCCTATTCATTGCTAGGAAGACTTCTTGTAGTATAAATAGTGGTGTTCTTCATTTGGTTTGATACAAACAAAACAAAAGAGAAAACAAAGAGTGAGAGAGTTAGTCTAAAAGAGAGTTCTTATTAGTTGAAGGGAGGTGTTCTTTTTTGTGCTTTGGACTCAACTCTTGTCCAGAGTTGTTGAGTAATACTTTGTGAAGACTGTTGTATCCTGGAGGGGACATGTCAAAGAGGACTGTTGTTGGACTGGTGAAAACATTTTTTGTAGTGGGCTTGAATCTCCTTAAAGAGAGCGAGATATCCGTGCCTCAGCCTGAAGAGTTTAATTTCTTCATTTTATTTTCAATTGTAATCTTGCACTTTTATTATCTTGTAAGTTTTTCACTAACAGATGTCATTACAGAGAAACTTGAGCTTCCTTCCATTTTCAGTCTTTTGTTGTTTCTGGTCGTGGTGCTCGAGTCACTTGAAACAATCACTCACAGAAATATCCACAGATCCCGCAAGATATAAAAGCTCTAGATACCAATTATTGGTAAATTTTAGTAGTATGAGTTATTAGAATGTAGAGAAGTCAAGAAGAATATTAGTAGAAAAATATTTTTATTTATGGCTTCAAATTACATTTATAAAACTGAATGGAAAACAGAAAGCAGTAAAAACCCAGTACTAGAATATTCCTTACTCACTAACTTACTCCTAAATAATAGGAATAGATGGCTAGCAACTAATTGACTAAGTCTTATCTAATATAAAGCAGTAAAAGTAAAAGTAACTGCAGTTCAAAAAAAAAGTTCTAACAACTAACAATAGGTTGGAATTTTGCAACTAAGAGTTCATTAACTTTTTGTAACAGAGAAGGCATAGTGAGACACCACACTTGTGTTGGAAAACCACAATTTCTTTTTGCAGCAAAACATATGAACAGGACAATTTGTGATATAGCATGAAGTATGTTTTCACACTCATGAGTTATCAAGGATTTCTGGCTCAAGTCATCAATACAACTTTTTATTTAGTCAATAGATCTCCATCTACAACTATTGATTTTAAAACTCCCATTGAAGTTGGTCCGGTTGGCCTGCTTATTATTCAAATTTAAGAATATTTGGGTGTCCTACTTATGCTCATGTAAGGGATGGAAAAATTGAGCCGAGTTCAACGAAGTGCATATTTCTAGGGTATGCAACTGGAATGAAAGGTTACAAATTGCAGTACACAGAAGAAAAGACTCTGAAGTTAAGTATTAGTAGGGAAGTGACATTCAATGGATATGCCTCAATAGAAGGAAAGTCAATTCCAGAGACACATCACGATGTTAGTGACTACATAGAGCTAGAAGTTGAATCTCTACTAGCTCAGCGCAATAGTTCAAATGTGGAGCAAGTGCAAGACATTAATCAAGATGATAAGGATGCACCTATACAACAACAATCATACAACATTGCAACAAGTAGGAAAAAGAGAGTGATAAACCAACAAAAACAATTTGCAAACGTTGTTACTGAAAACCTTTTTAGATATGCAAAATTTATCGAATTTTCTTTCTAAGTTGCAAAGACCATTGACATGCATGGTCGTAATAGATATGTAGAAGCTATTTCTATTTTAACATTAGATCGATGAGTTGGTTCTATGGGTGAAAATATTGAGTCTCTTCAAAATAATAAAACATAGAAGCTTGGTTCATTGCCAAGGGGAAATAAGGTAGTCAAACATCACATTACTTGAGATGCTAAATCTGAAGGGGTTGTTGATGTAAAGAAATTGTCTAGACATAAAAATACAGGGGATATGATGATCAAGACGATACGTACCAATAATTTTAGGCATTGCCTAGACTTGATTGGTGCGAGTTGTACTCAGTAAGCCTTTTGGATGCTTGGGAGCAAGGCAGATATGTGTTATTTACATTGATAAAGGAATTCAAGGAAAAGGTAAGATTTGTTAATTAAGTATAGAATTATTTTGGTGCTTATTTTATGAAACTATAATTCCTATTAGTTTAATTAGGAGTCCCTTTGTCCTAATAGATTTTGGAAAAGGAAAATTCTGTTCTTATAGGATTGGGAAAACCTTTTCCTTATAGGTGTGGGGCGCTTGGGATCTATATATAGGGGGATATAGTTGGGTATTCTAAGACATGATAAACAATGTAATCTTAAGGGCTTAAAAGAATGGTAAGCTTCTTCTTTTTTTTCATAGTGGAAAAACTCTGTCTGCTTTTGTTGGGAGGAGTAGGCCTAACCAAACTTTATTAAATTTTTGTGTTATTCATATTCACTATTTTTTCTTTGTTTGTCATTGTGTGCTAGTTAATCCATGACATTTTTGCAAAAAGAAAAAAGAGATAAAATGCAATTATCTTCATAATTCCTATTATTTTTCTCCTTCCACCTTTAAGTTTGGTTATTATGCATTTCTTTTTGTAGTTCAATTATTGCTTTGACTTTTGTTCAAGTTGATTAGTAAGATTGTCTATAGTATTTTGCTATACTTTTTGCTTTTATGTTATTCCTTTCTCTGTACTACTTTTGACTGTTTTTTCTCTTGAGCTAAGGTCTATCATAATTAGTCTCTCTACCTAGGTAGGAGTAAGGTCAACATACACTATCCTGTTGTGAATAACTAAACATTATAAATCAGGTAAACATTCTCCAAAGTACAACATTTCCAAATATTTTCAGTACGAACAACACATTTGTGTTTACACTTTTATATATTTTGATTCCTATAATCCACAATTCGACCAAAAATGGATGTCAATGACTTCCCTAATAATTTCTAAAGTAAATGAGCAACCTCAAAGATTAACTAACATATATCTGTACTATATATAGGTAGAGTTGTTCGATAAAGAACTACATCAATCTTTCTCTTGAATTATTAATGGATATTAAAATAATTTATGATGAGTATTAGAAATATTAAATACTCCTATTAAATATGAGAGCATAACAAATTTCACTACTAGAAACAATATACAAATACTCATATTTTGTTTGGTATATTGCAAGTACTTGTAATTGGTATGATAACATTCACATTGACGGAAAAGGAAACAAATAAAGTACTCCGTAAAGATTACAAATGGAACAAAGTCCATGGAGAAGGATACATATGCAAAGGCCAAGGGGTGAGACAGGTGATTTAGAATCCGTCCTTACGCACACCTATTGTTCCAAGTGCATTAAATTTATTTGGAAGCACTACACAAAAAACTAGTAAATTGTTGCAGATTTTTTGACAATTTGTGATGGTTTCTTATCGCGACAAAAAAAATCATGGCGGTGTTTGAAAATGCCACAATTATTGTTGCCACGAGCGTAATTTAGGTTTTCTTTATGAAACCTCCACGTTGATCGCCACAAAATAAATTGTGCATTTGTGGGGTTTCGTAAAAGATAATGAGTGGAAGTTTTAACCTCTACAAAATGATATCCATATATCAAAAAATACATATGTGAGAGTTTATAAACCTCCACAATATGATATCAATGTTTTCAAAAAAATATTGCGGGAGTTTATAAACCCCCATAATATAATCACAATACTCCAAAATACTATATTGTTGAGGTCTATAGTACCCCAAAATATAATTCCAATTCTTTTTTGTGGGGATTTACAATCGCTACAATATGAATTGAATGTTTTTTTTTAAAAAAAATAGTAGCGGCAGTATAATTCCGGCACAATATTTTTGTTGCTGAATTTTTTTGATTAGCAATTTAATAAGAGAAACAAATAAATTTAAAAAGCAATTAGTGGCAGCTTATATCCACCAAATATCAGAATGTTTTTGCTGGAAAAAGTTCTATTTAAAATCAAATTACATAATTAATAAAAGGGATAATGCACAAGTACCCCCTCAACCTATGTCCGAATTCTCATAGACACACTTATACTATATTAAGGTTCTATTACCACCTGAACTTATTTTATTAATAATTTTCTACCCCTTTTCGGCCTAAGTGACACTATCTAGTGGATCTAATGCTGGTTAACTTTTCTTTTCAAGCTAGTGCCACGTAAACCAAAATGGCGTAAAAAATTACGTATAAAATAAGTTCTGGGATTTCGGGCATAGATTGAGGTACTTGTACATTTTTCCTTAATAAAATAATAACATGAATCAAATTTCATAAAAAATAACTAGAGTGACAAACATTACAAATAACAAAAAAAAAAAAAGTGCATCATGTCAGCAGCCTCCCAAACATCACTTCTTCAAGTCCAGCTACATCAACAATAAAGACATAAGAAAGGAGGAGAATCATAGTCTAGATACTTTAAAGATAAGATAAACAAACATTAGCAAAATAACCTCCAAAAGAGTAGGGGAAATAGAGATTTAAATCAATATACTAATCGACACTTCTTCCTTTTATTTTTACTCCATTGAGTTTTGGTCCAAGGTTTATCAGAATAGATATTGTAAGTCATGTTGATAAAAAGTAGTATGATAAGAAAGTACAAATCACTCAATTTATATTTTAAGCAAAGAAACTCCTGGGTTGCTTTGAGCAATCATTTCTTTTGTCACATGGAAAAGAACTTTTGCATCGTGCCTGGTTTACATCATGCTCTGCTCAACACTTCATATGTATATACTAGTAAGAATAGCCAAATCCAACATGAACAAAGTTATATCCGGTGAAAGCTGATAGAATATGTTATGCCAAGTAGTGAAATAGAGAAACTTGTTTCTCTTTTGATTTTTAAATTTCAATTTCCAAAGAATGATTAAGTGAGACAGAAAGTAGTGATCAGCCTGATTTGTGTCTCCATTGATGTGCAAAAGGTAGAAGACATAGATTACAAGATTCTGTAATATGTATTTCAATAGTGAGTTGACGAAGTTTTGCATCCATCCAAAGC
Source organism: Solanum lycopersicum (assembly GCF_036512215.1). Taxonomy (NCBI): domain Eukaryota; kingdom Viridiplantae; phylum Streptophyta; class Magnoliopsida; order Solanales; family Solanaceae; genus Solanum; species Solanum lycopersicum. The sequence continues at coordinate 16,637,878 of NC_090809.1, read as the reverse complement.
ACGCCAAGAACTAATTAGGTGTGGTGTAAAGCTTATTAATAAATTTGTAACAATAATACCTCCCGTTCTTGCAAATCATGTCAATAATTTTTTCATAGAGTTCAAAACGATTGCAGGCTTCACATATGCCTTTTGTCTTATCTTTTGCATAGATGTCAAAGCTTAGAAATAGAAACATTAATACACTGAAAAGAATAAACTTGTTCGATAAATTTATAGATCAAAGGAAAACAGACAGATTATCAAATATTTGTCCTTTTTCTTTTCATTTAACCTTCCCATTGACTACTTTGCTTTCTGCAATAAGCTTCCTGCGTGTTGATTAAAGATTCATCAAATCCACACATTTGTCATTCTCGTAGCACTTTCAATCTGCAGCTGAACTATGTTTATTTTCTCTAAACTATGGTTGTTTTTTGGAATAATGAGAGAAAAGAAATAAATTCAATTGATGACCATATAATACACGATCAGTTTTTTCAACAAGAAGTCGATCTTTATAGAAATAAATTAAAGGGAAAAACACTAAGATTAAAAACCCTTTTTTTAAAAAAAAATTGAACTGTTATTGGAAGATAAAAGTTAAAAGGAAAAAGAATAAAAATGCAACTATCCAATTATATACTACAAGTGTCATCATGTTCAAATCAAAGACGACCATGTCAACCCCAAGAAAGTAGTACAAGAATCCAGTAAATTTAATGCACTACAGGAACAGAGCATTCATGAAAAAGGGCTTCAGGAAGCAAAACATACGAATTACCAGAACCATGAAGAGGAATCAATTAGCATTTTCCCGGATATCAAAGATCTCCCTGCTATCAATCCAATTGTCGACATGAATAAGAGCCTTGTAAGCGATTCGAACACCACCATGAAGCCCACAAATGTTCTCACGAATTCAGGGAAAGGAAACAGAATCATCCGCACAGAATCACCAACAAAAGATTTTGCATCAATCTATTGATGTTACCTCTTCTAACAGATTAACTATTACTACTATTCCTGAAGATTAAACTTCAATATGAGGCCTTTGATAAGGGCAACAATGATGGTTTCTCCCATGCCAAGAAAAATAAATATAAACAGGGGAAAGACAACAAGAAAAACAATGAAAAATGTACTCTCCCTACTATGAAGGGAAATACAAACTGGCCTATCTCCTTGTTATCAATAAGTAGTTCCTTTTTTTTTTATGGAATATATATTAAGGGTGTTAAGTCCCAAAAAGCCACTCGAACGCTTAAAACACGTATTCAAATCAACAAGGTTGATCTTAATGTTATCATGGAATCCTTTGTAAACATGACAAAGATCAACAATTACATGAAATTCTTGGAATATCAACAATGCATGCATCTCCAATAAAAATGGCCAAAATTGGCTCTCTAATTTGGAATGGAAATTACCAAAGACAATGATTGTTGCTAACACTGACCATCAAGTTACCATGAAAATGTTTTACAGTCCCTCCGATTTTGACTTGTATGTTGGAGATATCTATGAAAAATGCACCTCAGGTGAAAGACAACAGCTCTTGGTAGATCTTAATAATGTCCTGAATATGATTCAAGGTCCTAGGTGCATCGGGGGTGCCTTAAATGTCATTCTGGGTCCCGTGGAGAAATTTGGGTGGTGGGCTCGAAGTTTCCACAGCAATCAAGTTAATCGCCTCGGAGGAACATGTTTCGGTCACATGCCTCTTATTATAAAATGCCACAATGACCAGCAAGTAAATATCAAAATAATTCAAGTTTTTAGATTTTTGGGCTGGTCAATCTAATTTTGTGTAGCTAGTTGAACAGTCTTGGAACACCAATGTCATTGGTAACCCCTATCTGGAGACTTCAATCTAAACACAAAATGCTTTGCAAAAATCATAGTACTTGGTTTAGAGAAGTTGTTCGAAATGCATTTGATCAGGTTATGATTTGGAAAGAGAAGCTTCACTACTTAGAAGAACAAGACCTCTTACATAATAGAAAGATCTGTTGGGAAGAGCTTCATAAAGGAAAAGCCCAGTACATTAGAAGCATCACTACTAAAAAAAACAGTGAACACTGATTTCTGGAGATCACTTTTATAACTAATTATGGTCTGTCTAACTATTTTGGTTTAATTTCAATAACTAAATTCACCAACTAAACCACATTATTTATTTGAATTTATTTAAATAACTAATGATTTTTTAACTCTAACTAGTTTTGACTTAATTTCAACAACTAAATCCACCAACTAAACCACATTATTAATTTTAGGGAAAATACCCAAGTACCCCCTCGATCTATGCCCGAAATCTCAGAGACACACTTATACTATACTAAGGTCCTATTACCCCCTTGAACTTATTTTATATGTAATTTTCTATCCCTTTTTAGCCTACGTGGCACTAGTTCGAAAAAAAGTCAACCATCGTTGGGCCCACAAGATAGTGCCACGTAAGCTAAAAAGGGGTAAAAAATTATTAATAAAATAAGTTCAGGGGGTAATAGGACCTTAGTATAGTATAAGTGTGTCTCTGAGATTTCGGGCATAGGTTGAGGGGGTACTTGGGCATTATCCCTTAATTTAACTTATTTAAATAATTTAACAACTTTTTAACATTAACTATTTTAATTTTGACTTAATTTCAACAACTAATTCCACAAACTAAGCCACATTATTTATTTGAATTTATTTAAAAAACTTAACAACTTTTTAATTTTAACCAGTTTAATTTTGACTTAATTCCACCAACTAAATCACATTATTTATCTGAATTTATTTAAACAACTTTTTAAGTCTAACTAGTTTTGACTTAATTCCAACAACTAAATCTATCAACTAAAACACATTATTTATTTTAACTTATTTAAACAACATAACAACTTTTAACTTTAACTAATTTAATTTTAACTTAATTCCAACAACAAAATCTATCAATTAAACAAGTCAAAACTAAAATGTAACCTAAGTGTTAACACTAGATGGACACAAATTGATGTTGCAAAAAAATAACTTAGTCATCAATAGGATCAACTAGTGTTGATACTTATACTTAACAAACATATTATTCCTAAATTAAAGCTTTATCACCAGATGGGCACAAATTGATCATGCAACAATATCAATTTGGATCATCTAGTGTTGGTACTTATGCTTAACAAATATATTATTTCTAAAGTTAAAGCTAAATGTCAACACTAGATGGACATACATGATATCAACTTCCTAAAGCTTCCAGCAAGGCCAACTAGTGCAAGACATAAGTAGAGTCTCATACCCCTACCTAGGCTAAGTCAAAACTCTCAAGTCACCTTAGTTAGTTTTATACTTCATTACTTCATTTTAGTTTAGGGGACCCTTGCCTTAACCGACATAGACCACAAGATCTAAGTGTTGAATCCCGTGTTGTAAAACCATACACCAATGGAAAATGGTCTACCGTCCAAAGTAAAACCAAACATAAACGTAGCTTTCTAGGTGGATCTACTAGCTAGCCTTCCTATGGGGGCAACATAGTTCAAGAACTAAGAGATAGTATATTCCCTCTTCATACCACTAGGTAGGGGCCTCCTCTCATGGAATCTATTAGATGAGTATTCCTCTTTGGGAAGTCAACACCTCACATAGAACTATAGGGTGAATCTTCTTCTTTGGGAAGTCATCACCTCCCATTGTCAAGTTCACTCGGTGCTAAGCTAATTCCCTTTTGTTAAAATATCTTTTAAGTCTTATTCATCAATCATAACTTAGTTTAGGTCATACGGTCTAAACCTTGTATAATAATTATCATTATAGCTCAATAAGAATTGCATGAGTCTAGTCTTTTCATCACAATTCATATAAGTGAGGTTAACACATTACATATCACTTCATAAAAAGACACATTGGTATACATCACCATCCTTATAACCTTACATCTTAATCAACCTCAAAAACATAATCAAGACATTTCAATTCAACATTATGCCACCCTATTAATCCTAAATAAGGCATACTCAAACACAACATCATGACTTAATCACGATTAACCACAAGCTGAAGTAAGGAATATGGATTACAAGACTTACCGAGTCTCCTTCATAGTTCATCATAAAAATGTGTTACCATCAACCCACAAATCAAGCCAATTAGGTCGTAACATCAACATAATTCAATATCCAACATGATAATAAGGCGAGAAGAATCACTACACCATAATTCAATACTAAATCAAAGCTTAAGACAAGATACTTAGGTCAATTCTCATAACCTAGATCACTTCTAAAGAACTAGTATGAAAGACTAGAATTAATATTAATTTGTTCATGATTGTGTAACACCATCATTTAATAGTGATTTAACTAATAATCAAGTCAATTGAATCAATCACAACCTAATTCACATAAAGATCAAACCTAAGTTAAGGGTTAAGGATCATTTTCTTCAATTTAGACCAAAACATCAAAAATTATCATAATCAAGTTAAAATACAAGTTAATCTAGAATTATCATGTTATGAACCTGTGGGGAACACGTAAACCCTAGTTACTTTGATTACTTGATTAAAACTCAACATTAAAAGCTGTTAAGTGTCTCTGTCAAGTTCGTTAGTTATTTTTATTTTATTAGGAAGTACAAAACCCCCCTTTTATGCTTTTACTTTTTAAGAAAGTCATCAACCGAACAATAGTAACTACAAGTTGGAGTTAAGTCTAGACTATTTTCCTCGTGGGAATGATCCCAACCTCACTAGTTGGGTTATTTACTTGACGCGACCGCTTTACTTCTCATTTGAGAAGTAAGTTTGAGCGTATCAGTAGTCGTACCTGGACTGCCCATAAAATCTTGCAATGTGGCGATTATTGACCAACCATCCACAAATATGCTCATGAGTTCTCCAAGGCATGTGATAGGTGACAAAGAGATGGAGTTATTTCTATAACACAAGAGCTCCCTTGAAATCCCATTCTAGTAATTGAGTTGTTTTATGTGTGGGGCATTGACTTTATGGGACCTTTTGTGAGTTGTCATGGGATGAAGTATATTCTTGTGGCGGTTCATTATTTTTCAAAATGGGTGGAGGTCATAGCACCTGCAAATAATGAAGGAAAGAGTGTCACCGCTTTCTTGAAAAAAAAATATGTTCCAGATTTGGCACCCTAAGGGCCGTTATAAGTGATGAGGGATCCTACTTTTTTCAAGAAGTTGATCAAAGGGTTATTGGAGAAATGTGGGGTTCGTCACAATGTGGTCACTCCTTACCATCCTCAGACTAGTGGACAAGTTGAGGTGTCAAACAGAGAAATTAAGTAGAATATGGCAAAACTAGTGAATACAAGTCGAACAGATTGGTCAAGGAGGGTTGATGATTCTCTTTGGGCCTACCACAGATTATATAAGACTCCCCTAGGTATGTCTCAATACCAACTTGTATATAGGAAGGCTTGTAACCTGTTGGTAAAGTTAGAGCATAAGGCCATGTGGGCAATGAAGAAACAAAAGATGGACTAGAACTAAATAGTGGATCTGAGGTTGAATAGGTTCAAAGAGCTTGATGAGTTTTACATTCAGGGATATGAAAGTTCATCACTCTACATAGAAAATATGAAGAAGAACCATGACCAAAAGATTGAAAAGCGTGACTTGGTGGTTTGGAATTTGGTGTGTTTGTTCAACTATAGGTTGCAATTGTTTATTGCCCAACCAAATTTCTTGATCACTCAACTATTTCCTCATGGTGCGGTTGAGTTGAAGAACAAGGAGGGTGTAAGGTTCTACATGAACGGACAAAGAATCAAAATCTACATAGGTCATGCGGAATATGCGAAAGAAGTGGTTGAGGCATACCATCTTGATAAAGTATGAGTAATCAAGAGTCTTACGTCGTGTCGCGACATTAAATCAAGCGCTGATTGGGAGGAAACCCAATATGTTTCCTCCAGCCAAGAATAGGTTTTTATTGATTTTCTAGGAGTAATGAATTATTTCATTATTTTTTTTACTTAATATGATGTATGCATTTTCTTTAACTTTCTTTTAGAAGTATTGGATAGAGAATATACTAGGGTCCGTGTCTAAAAAGTGTCAAGAAAACACAAAAAAGATTAGCTTATTGGTTGTTCAATGTGCAGGGACCAAATCACAAAAATTCTGCAGATGTTTGTCTGTTGCACTGATCGACGGATGGCATCCGTGGATCCCAGGTATGATTTCTTATATTTCCAAATTTAGAGCACATACGATGGAACAGTTGATGGATCGTCGATGGACATATGGTCCATCGATGAGGAATCGTTAGTTCCCCAGACCTAATTACCGAACCCGACTCGACCGGTATATATTGAATTTTTAAACTTTTCAGTTACCACACACTTTCAAATCCCCTTCCCAACTGTTTCCCTTCAATTATTCTTTCAACTCCTCCACTCACTCACCCATTTACTTCCTCTTAAACAATCTTATTTCCCTCTTCCCCAAATTCCCTTCAATCCCAAAAGTTGTTCTCTCCCAAATTCCATCTACTTTTGTTTTCTTTCCGGTTGGTGTTCAAAATTTTGCTCGTTGTGGATTCTAATTCAAATTCATCTCCGCATTAACTCCGTTACAGTACACAGGTATGTCATTCAGCTATGCTCAAATAATGATCGTTCATTTACATGCAAAATTGATGTAATGCACATGCGGGTCTTTATTTTGGTACAAAATTGCATGCTTGAATTGTTAAAACTTAGTTCATAGTCCCTTAGAATAATGAAAAATAAATAGGCGTTTGTTGTTGAAATGTATTGTATTTTTAGTGTTGTTGTTTCTTACATAGGGTTTGAAGGTCCTTTGTAATCTAGGTTTCAAATTGCGATAATCCATGCCCTCAGAATGACGAAATGATTCGCTAAATGCTAGATGAACCATGGGGTACCAACCATGGCTTAAAATGATGTGTATAACCAAAAGTACGAGACCCTGTCTACGGACCGTCGGTCAGTCGAAGGACCATCGATGGGCTACGTCGATAGCCACTCCCCATATTTGCCTATCTTTGGAACGAGGGATGTGGTCTACGGTCTGTCGGTTGATCAATGGACCATCCTGCACATCCGTCGTCTTTAACAGAACCTTGTTTGTTGAGGGTTCTTAGATTTTAGTCTAAGTGTCTACCCACGGAGGTTGTCGACGGTCCGTCGTCTGAATGACGGACCGTCTTGCAGGTCTATCCTCTCTAATAGAACATTTAATTCTGTAACTATAAAAATATTCGCTAAGTGTTCATCGATGAACCCCATCAACGGGACATCATTCCATCGATAGAGCGTCTGCTTTTCCCGTCGGTCAATTCTACAGTTGTGAACTAGATTGTGTTTAGTGTTTCAAACTTTTGTCCTGTATTTCTAGGGTGTGTCATATGTTTACACAGAATCTAATAACTATCTTTTGCATGTACCAATGGACCCTAAGACAAACTTACTTTACTAGATTGGATGTTCCAAGTCAGTGGCCCCATCACGCCGGATGGTGAAAGGATTGGACGATGATCATAACCCATAATACGTCCCACTGCGCACCTGCAAACCTACATGTACTGCTAGGCCCATTCGGGGGACGCCTAAGAAGATTCCATCTGGAATAGTGACTTCCTCCCAGTCTAATTAGAAGCGCATACTGACCGGCACACCGTCTGAGTCTGCTTAAGATTTTGAGGGAGTGTCTGGCTCCAAGGAGGATTCGTGGTCTGAGGGAGCGTCTTGGCTCTATGGAGGCTTCACGTTCTGAAGAAGCATCAGCTTCACATGGTGCCACTTCTCCTCCTGCACCGGTCCACTCTACTACGTCTGATGAAGCTGAAAGTGCGGACTCTACGCCAGCACCCCTGATTGACATCCCCACACAAGTTGTTGATCATCAGATCCGGTGGTGTGTTGAGGGACAATACTAGGTGTACTGATATGCGAAGTTACTCAATGATAAAGGGGTCATGACTCTCACTCTGACAGTCAAGTTGCGTGTTCATACAGGGAGTGTTCACACTGTCCCAAATGTACATGCTATCTTCCCCTACCGTCGGCTAAAGTTGACGTCCAGGAGTATTGGATGCTACAGCGAGGAGGTGGTATGAGAGTTCTATGCATTTTATGTAGTAACTCTCAGGTATTCCCTTGATAGGCGGTCTAATCCCGCTAAATAGGCACAACTTCATCATCTTCGTGTCCATGGCCGCAGGTAGACATCGCCTTACCTACTATTTCCCGTGTTTTATACAACGCTAACACAGAAACTACAAGGGATCTCCATACCCCGTGTTTGAATATCGGCTGAAGCTAATTAAAGAGGGCAACTTTAAGCGTAATTAGGGGCTTTGAGAGACAACTGAGTGGCATATAACCTAACACATTTTTTTGGATGGCGAGGGTACAGATTGGGTGATGGATCCAAGAGGGGTCATAAAGAAGGTCAACCTTACATTCACGGCAAAATTTATCTGGGTATTGGTCCGTCACTTCCTATACCCCACTGCTGCTGACAACATTGTTACATGGGATAGGGTAGTAATGGTAGCTGTTTTTGTTGCTGGGTTCGACTTGGACATTTCGAGACTGTTGCTGGCAGTCATTCATGAGAGGGCCTTTAAGGCCACCACACAACGTACCCTTTCCTCTGGATGATTTTTGAGTTTTGTAAGTTTGCTACAGTGCCCATATGAAATATTGACATTCTCAGGACTCCTACAGTGATGGTTAATATAGGTCTCATCCGCGATGAGGCGAATGAGGCGGCACCCCACAGAGGTCCAAGAGTAGAGGTGCAGCCGCTCAATGAGAACATGGAAGACACGGTATAGAAAGACCAAAGAGCTAATCAAAGTACATCAAATCCTACCGGTACCACCCTAGTTTAGTCTATACCGGGTACTAGCACAACCCCAAGTTCCTCCCGCTCCACTCTATATGCAGCACTGGTCCCAATTTCTAGGGTATAGAAGTTAGAGGCCCAGATGGCCACACTACTGCACCATATCCAACCTTTGATGTCAAAGTCAATTTCAAAGGCGGAGGAGAGGATTAAAAAGAAGATTCCCCTGCAGACTGAGCTGGAGATTCTTTTATTCTATCAGCGCTTGGACGCCTCCGAGTTGAGAGTTCTCGCTAGGCCAGCCCCGACTATTGAGTTGACGACTCTCGAGGATGCTGTTGTTTGTCTGAGGGCTGAACTGGATGCCATCCTAGATGCATAGGTACCTAAGTCTGAGGCCACACTTGTAGACCCTACTAAGGATACGGTGCTTTCCTCACTTTTCCAGACAACCACTACTACGACACTACTGCCACCCTGTAAGAAGACCTACAGGCATCGGTCCAGAGAATATGATGAGGCTCGTGCAAGGTAGAGAGAGCCTACTGAGTTTGACGCTGTGAGGAGAGCCTCGTTGATGTATGAGGAGGCCCGGCAGATGAGGGCTCATGAGTTTGCTGTTGGGCATCTAGATCCTAGATTGCGGATGTTGAGAGAAGCACTACTGAGGGTGTTGTTATTTCTACGGACACTACTGATGGTTTCCCTATGCTTGAGAGAGAGGGTTCCGGGAAATCGGAACCGCCAGCTTGTTTATCGTCGGTACTTGTGCCTCAGTACCACCCTGTTTTATATTTCTTATACATTGGGGAAAATTGCATACTTTTTTATTGGTGGTGGGGTAAATGGAAAGTGAGTGCTAGGGTGAATTTGAGTAGCACAATTCATGATCCTCTTTTGGGGTTTTCTTGCATGTGTTCTTTCCCCCCACAAGACTGATTATTTTACAGTTGAACTCATATGTTATTACCTTATACAAAGTATGTGTGAAATCTAAAAGATGATGGAAAAAGTAAAATGATATCACGTCTAAAATAAACATTTGTATAATAAGGCATAGTTAATATTTAATGTGTTGGCTCTAAGAATCATAGAGATACACCATTGCATGACCCTCGATCTAACGCTCGCACTAATTGTCTGATTATCTTGTAGGATAATGAGGTGTTAAGTGAGTAAGAGGGAAGTTGATAGTCCACCGTTTGTACCTATCTAGAAATTTCTCAGTCAGTATTGCAAAAAGTAACATCTTTTAAACTATCAGGAAAAGATCATAGTCCCTTGTTCAAAATAGTCAATCTTTAGCCTAAATGAAAGAAAACCAAATGAAATTATTTGTTTTTGATCAAAATAATTTGAGCTTACAATGGAACTTTCTTTTCTAACCCAACCCATCTTTTCTGGGTAAAAAGTATTCACCTTGGTTCCTCCTTTGACATTTTCACCTCGGCTTATGCCAAAAGACTAAGTTGAGGGTGGCTAATGTAGAAACAAAGCTCGTCCTGGCCCTAACCCAACCTTGGGTAATGTGTATATTGACTCATGTCAAATCCATGAGTTGAGGGTAGCTATTCTTAGGAATGTCTTAGAAAGCGGGGTTGAAAGAATTATTGAAACAAGAAAATCAAAGTGGCTCAATCAAAGTTGAAATAAACTGAAAAATTTGAAAATAAAAAAAAATGAGAGTGATTTTCACAAAAGGAAAAAGAAAGGAGAAAAGCAAGGAAATATATATAAGAAGATGAAGAGTAGGGCATAATAACAATGAAAAGGTAGGACACTTAGAAGTTATGACAAGGAGGGAAACAAGTCACTAAAATGCATACAAATGTACCCTACCTGACCCTGAGCCTACGTTACAAGCAAAGAATGTCCTATTGTGATCCTTAGTGTCTAATATGGTTAACTTAAAACAATCAAAATAAAGGCAAGCCTATGGAGATAAGTATCATCTAGATGTGAATTGGTTCTGAGAGCGAGTGTTGAAAAGTTATCCTTATACTCAATTTGAAATCAGAGTGTGAAAAAAGAGGATGTTGTTTTTAGAGTGAGGACACTAGTTGCAATATTGGAATGTTTGTACCTTAAAGAGAGATAAAAGTGAAGAGGTGTCGGTTCATTGTGAGTATGTGTCATCGTCTGATCCACATGAATAAATCTAAGAGTTATATCATGAATAAAAACAATGAAAATAATCGGGATTGATAGCTAGATGATTGTGAAGGCTTAAAAGAAGATACTTTTGTACAAAGGTGTTGTGGTGAGTCATAGTGCATCGTTTGAGGACAAACAACGGATTTATGTCGAGGGTGTTTATGTACCGTGGTTGTAATGTACTTTCAATGTTTTCTCCTTAATATTAGTGTGTGTATAAGGTCCTTTTGTAGTAATTTGAATGTGTTTTTCTCAATGTTTGAACAAAAAGTGTCTTGAATGAAAATGCTGCAGACTGTGTTGAATGTGCAGAAGTGATGACCTACGGAGCCACTGACGGTCCGTATGTGATGATCGTCGACTAAAGGTCAAAGTAGCTGAAATAAAATTGGTGAAATCATACCAAGTGTGGGGCTATGGAAGGAGCGTTGATCCACTGACAGACAGTCATGGCTAACCGTTAGTGGTAACAGAAAGTAGTCCTAGTACTTGGCTTGATGAACAGCGGACTGTGTTGTTGATATGTCGATGGTAACATAAAGTGTTGAAAAGTGGAAGCTGAAAAAATATTTGAAGTACGGACCGACAGAATTTGTTGACGGTCCGTTGTTCCATCGACGAACCATCAGTAGAGTCGTCGACAGCAGACGCGTCTTGGACTGATTTTTTTTCTTAAATAGAACTCCTTTTTATTTTTGGACCTTATTATTATAAATAGGACTAAAAACCTCATTTTTGGGGTTAACCACTTTACTATTTTTCAGATTTATATTATTGGAAGTAAAACATTGATATTTGGGAAACACTTGAATTTTTCTGAAATAGTTTCGTTCAATATTTTAGGTAATTCAAGTGATATTCTGGGTTTTCTTAAAAACATGTTGATGTAAGTACATGATTTCTTTTTTAACTATTATGAATTGTGTAATTCAAAGCATGGGTAATTAAATCCACAACTAGGGTTGCGGGAACCATGGGTAATTAATAAGGTAAAACGAGCTAAATAACAATTCTAGAATAAGGACTTGCATGTATTGATAATTGTTTCGTTTAGAAGTCTTTTTAACGAGTGCACGCATTATTACTTGCTTTATTTCTACTTGATGGACCAAGAAGGTAGTGGATAGGAAAATAATTATCAACATAAACTTAGTATACACTAAGTAATAGGCTAGTTTCAATTGGTGCAAAGTAGTAAGTTAGCCATATATTGAATATGATGCTCAATATGAGGTAAAGGTAAGGTTTAGTAATGCAGACACACGTAGCTAGACCAAGGTAAGGAGTGGAATCTCTAGTTTCCTGACAAAGGAATTAGGGATACATAACATACCACTTTGCATGCAACATACTAGGAAAGGATGTTATAGTTATGATTACCGCGGTACACACCTATGGGGAGCACGTACAACGTAGTTTCTCTCATCACTTGATAAACACTAAAGTTATAAATTTGATATCTTTGTTACTTAGAAATAATTAAACATTTTTTTACACACCCCCCCTTTAATTCATTGTTTTTGAAAGGACAGGACTAAATAGAGATAATCGTAGGTTGAAGTTAAGTCTAAACCATTTTCCGGGTGGGATTGACACCTTCCAAACAATTGGGTTCTTTTGTTTATACGATTGCTTATACTTCTTTAGGTATGTAAAATTTGAACATATCAAATTTTGGTATCCAACAAAATAGTGTTTAATAATATTGTATTAATCACCAACGGAAAGGAACACTCAATCAACAAACATAATTTAACTTTCATTTAGAATATCTGCTGAACTTCATTTAAAATAGGTAAGAATAGCTTTAAACCTTATGGATCAATTTTGTTAGAATTCATTTCACAAAAGTGTTCATAGTTGTATATAAGAACACTATTTACAACATCATTGACTCTTTACTCTCAAGGCATCCTCAAATCATTTACGTCAACTTCATAAGAAATGTGTATTCTAATAATTAAATTCATTGTTCATTGTTTGTAAGATTTATAATATGTTCATATTTAAAAAATCATAGTCCATTCCTAGGTTCATATTAATTTTACTTAAAATCACGTAAGTACTTCAAATCATGCATAAAAATATAGAAAATATTCAATTGAATAATAATTTAAAAGAACATATGTAGAATAGACAAAACTCTTACTTTGAATTAATAATCTAACTTCTAAAATTAGAACTTTTAGGAACCTTACAAAGGAAAGGACTACGTAGGTTAATACTAGCATAAATTTCTAATGAATTCCCACAATCTATGGTGAATGGGAGATCCTAACTTGAAACCCTAGCTTCATCTTCCTTAGCCTTAGAGACAATTTTGGAAGTGATCTTAAACATAAAATTTAGGAAGTAGGTGAATGATTTGGAATCAGTAGTTTTAGAATTTAATCCACTTATACATGTGTTGACTAGGGGATAACGTTACGTGGTTTTGTTATCAAACACCAACAGGAAAGACCCAAAACACTTTAAAATAACTGGCACCACTATTAAAAGTAGCCTTAGATTTAAGCAACTTTGATGGAGCATGTCACGTCGTGCAGGACCTCGTACCACTCATAGACCCCAAATGTAGAAGTCAATTTTTTATCATAAAAATTCACTAAGTCTAAGACATTCATACAAGAAAGATCATTGATTCGCAGATCACTTGAAAGACCGTATGAGTCAATCATAAAATGAGATATTGAAACTTGATTTTTTTAAAACTCAACACAACTTCAGCAGTTAACATTTTATGACCTGTAGGAAATTCTACATTCTGTAGATGTTACTTGTAAACCACTATTGACAGCCCAATTCCATATTCTTCTTTTCAACATTCCCATTTACGATATATTACAATATATTCCCCTTGGGAATATTCATCCTCAAATGGAACTCATGATAATATGATTAGAGTAGGAGAGAATGTAACTACTAAAGATGAATTCAGTTTAATAAAAATGCACATAATAATGGAATGTAACTCTTCGTTAAATCATAACATCAAAAATGAGTTTTTTCAAGAACATGCATTAATGTGTCGTGATTTCACTAAATTTCTAATGCATTTCACTTAAGAGTTGTGTGTGTCTAAAGCCTTTTCGTAGTGACTTTAACAAGTTTTTTTTATTCTTTTCCACAAAATATGTTAAGGTGGATAGAGAAGAAAACAACTAAAAATAGTGCTGAACAAAACCTACGAGATGCTTGCCCTTATTTTCGCTGATTAGGTTAACCACAATAAACTCTACGATCTGGGTAGGACATTCATGGCTTGTAGTGTAGATTAGGGGTCAGGTGATGTACACTTAGGTACATTCAGTGACTTCCTGCCCTTCCAGCTCTTATTGCTAAGCCTTGTACCTTTTTTATATTGCTTATGACCCCCTCTTCTTTCCTTTGCGTTAGTTCTTTTTTAAAAATGTGACTTTCTCTTCTTTCACATCTTATTTCTCTCTATTTTATTTATTTTTTATTTCATTTTATTCCTTTAAACAAAGCACGTCTTTCTCTTGCTTACACTTTTCTTTTAAACAACAAACTTTTTTCATAACTACTTTTGGCTTTCTCCCATAATAGCCAGACTCAACTCGTGGTTTTCCATAAGTTGATGTATATAATACTTTAGGTCGGGTCAGGGTGAATATGAGGTTACTTTCGGTATTAGGCATACTCATCTTAGGATTTTGGCCTAAGTCAAGGTTCACATGTCCTGGGCCAAAAACCTTTGACCCTAGGAAGGGAAATTGTTGAATAAAAAAAATTGGTCTATTACAACATCAACATGTTTGAATCAAAAGGGAAAGATGTTTCATTTGGTCAACATCTTTTAGCCTTGATATTGTTCATTTTTAACAAGGGCGTATGATCACTTCCTAGCATCTAGTGTAGACTCCCTTCCATGACCAACCGGGCATTTCCTAGTTAGGTATCAACAGTAAAACACTCGAATATCCTCACACTGTCTTGACACATCATTGCACTATTAGATTATTCAATTACCCAGTTCATGTTTTTTTGAAGGTCATGCAGTGGGTGCCTCTTTTCGTGTTGTTTAAAGGCAACACATTAAATTTATCCTAACTTATTCATGTAAGAACTACAATGGATGGAGTATCATCTTAACTTTCCATCATGCTTCATTTATGTATCTAGATTTGTACTCACTACAACATGCTGGTTCAACTTAAATTTAAATAGTCTCTGAAGGGAAAAATAAATAACATGGACAAAAAAACCCCAAGAGATTATTGTGAGTTGGTCTACATAGACATCACCCAATAACTCACTTTTAATTTACCCCACCCCAAGAAAATAATTTCAATTGTCCCCAATTCATATGAAATCAATGATATACTTATGAAGAAAACGTATGGCACATTGTCTCAACAAAACAGTGTGTTAGGTTTCCTAGAACCCACATGATCATCACTTAGTCCACAATAAATAGTGCAAACATCTATGTACGCACCATCAATAATTCGCCTCTCTTCACTCACTGATATAGAACATGATTCTCCAGTAGCCATCGCTAGCTCTCTCCTGTGATGTATTTACTTATCTACTTAAGAGGACCTCCCCTAGATCGATCCAGCTCCATTTAGTATGTCTTCATCGCAGGGGCATCATCAGAAGCCTCAGTGTTGTGGTTAAAACAGTAACTATTGGTACAAATTGCTCAGATTGTGGATCACTAGGGGCCTCCAACGAGGTCTCTAGCATCATTTTATCAACTAGATTAGTGGGAGGACTTTTTGCCTCAGCCCCCGCATCTACAGGTAGCAACAACAGCGACTCGCACTCTAGAAGGTACCTAACTAGTAATGAGTTCAGTTGCAGGGGATGTTCGTGCGAGAACACGCATCTCGAAATCGTAAAGTTGTTTGTGAACCACCTGAATTTTTTGCTCTCCCTTTTTCGCAACCCCCTTTTCTATACGTTCCTCTTCCTAGGTAATGTATTTTAGCATCCATGAGTGAATGTGATGTATCATGGTGGTTATCTTTGCCTCTAACTTATGGACTCGAGCTAGAGGGACTAAAGCGGCAGCTGATGGCGTGGATTTGGATGAGCTGGAGTCCCTTCATGCTTCATTGGATAAGGAGGCCGCAGTGGGATCCGCATGATATTGTATGGTATGGTCAACCTCTTTGTCTAGCTCTACCGTGTCTGCCATATTCTCGCTCATTGGTGGAACCTCAATGTGGGGCCCTCGACGGAGTGAGGCTACATTGGCCTCATCCTTGATTACACCTATATCAGATGTCCTCTCTTAATTATGGACCCTAAAACAGTGCCAAATTTTTACTCCCTCATCCCTTCACATCTTGAAGATAAGAGACAGAAAGGGGTAGAACTCTTGAATGTGCTCTCTTGAATCTACGCTACAATCATCCGTGGAAAGTGTATGTCCAGGCCGACTAGTTTTGTTGCCACCATCACAATTCTATGACATGTAAATACATTGTAGAACTATGTGGGCGATAATCGGTGCTAGATGTACATCCAATATATTTGGGCCACAAATGTGAGAGTGTCCTTCTTGATGAGCCCTCGGGGATCTATAACCTAATCGACTTTCACATTGTTTGTCCCATTATACCTAGATAGCCATTTTTTTACTGCCTGGCGCTTCTCCGCATTCTTTTGAAACTCACCACTCTTTACAATCTCCCACGTATAATAAAACATTGAGGTATTGCGTGTCCTCTATAAACCGATGGTGGGGTATTATAGAAAGTGACGAATGGTGGTTTTAAATATGTGAACCCGGCACCCCTGAACCAGTGTAGAGGTGAAAATGTTTTGTTAGGAAGGCATTCAAACTTATCAATGGACCCTTGAAGAGTGTCTACGTATGAGGAATATAACTCTCGAACAATCTCCTCTTTATAATTGTAAAAGTCCCAACCCATCCTGTCTCATATTTGGAGATCACAAAGTTTGTGCACCTTTGGGAGCATCTGAAAACTACATAGGAGGATGTGACGCTCTTCAGTGACAAGGCGGGTCATCACCCCCTTCTCATTGAGGTTTTAATAACCCTTGTATGCCTTCAATTGCTCCACGCACTAGCGGTTTGGTTTATCGGTAATCGGAGTGGGGCCATTCGATAGGGGTACAGGTTCAGCCTTTCAACTAGTAGCCTTATTAGAGGAGGATTATCCTTCTCGGTCCCTTGATCCTTTGTCTCTCTTAGAGTTGAAACTGAATGTAGTGACTGATTTGGACACTGATCCTTGGGCCGACCCTGAACCTGAATCTGTAGCAAATTGAGACACAGATGCTGAGTCTCTTTTTGAACTAGAGGCACCCCATTTTGATGAACCAATTAGTAAGTGATCCTCATCTGACTAGGTAGTAGTTACTACGTTCGGTTTCACTTTTGAAGGGGTGCCCCTAGTGACTCACGATTTAGCTGGTGGGCTGTGTCTACCCGGAAGAACATAGGCATTATCAGTGTCCTCATTGATCAACCGGAGAGAAGGGGCGACTAATTTTTATTTTCCGCTCTTGACGTAAAAAATTTCCTTCTTTGGAGACATCAGTACCTATTAAGTAGTTGTTTGTGCCATAGTAGCATAAATAAACACTCGGAAACAATTAAGAAAGAAAAAATGAAAATCGAAATACGGAATAAGTACGGAATATTTAGATCGACAAGACCCATCGACACATAGAATTATTTTTAGATGGGTTAAAAATGAGGTTCTCTAATGCGAAGGATAGACGTGCAGAATGGTCCATTTATCAATCATGCTGAACTAAATTCTTTTAGGATGGCGTGAAATCAGGTCCTTTGATTGTCAAGACGGACTTGTATAACGGTCCATCGATAGTCCACCTTTTTCTGTTTGGAACTTATGCTTTTTCTGGGCATTTCAATCGACACACAACATCGACGGCCCGTCATTCCATCGACGGTCCGTAGATGGGGTCTCCTACTCTGGGCCCATAACATAATCCAAGCCTCTAACAGGGTCCATTTTTCAGTTTCTTTGGCTACCTAGTTTAACACAATCAAATTAACAACATTCTTCTGAACACCCTAATTACTACATCATTCCTAGGATTCCTATTTTGTATTTTATCAAACCGTATTGAATGAAAACATGGAACTCTAAGTCAGAACCATAAGGAAGAAAAATATACACGACTTTTTAGATGGACTTATTTGCTACACAACCATTCTATATCATTCGAAGAAGTAATTACACTACTTTTTGCATGAAAAGTAACTTAATTCAATCTCAAGGTAAAGACCCACTCCCTAAATATTATATTCAACTTTGAACGAGAATTCAAAGTAAGGGAGGTCGAAGTACCTTTCTTGGTAGTGTGGAGTGGTGCAGTTGTGTGTACTTAGTGATATGAACTCTGAAGAAGTAGTCTACGCGTCCGAACGTGATCACTAGACTCTTCAGTATGGAAGAAGATAATTTCGTGGAGCGGATATTTAAAATGTGAGGAATCTGATAGGGTAATTCATTTTGGGAGAGAGGGAGTTTAATTTGGGATTGAAATAGGAAGAATTGATGGTAAGAAACGTTTATGGAAGCAAAATTTAAAGAACATGGAAAGAGGTAATGAATTTGATAGAGTTGGTTTAAATAAGATCGTATGGGTTAGGTCAGTTCACTAGGAGACTTGGATCCATAAAACCCCATCAACAGGTCGTAATTCGATCGACGGTCCGTCGATGGAGAGCGTCGATCACTCTTTGACTTAGAAATTTTTTTAGACTTACATGGTGTCTACGACACCATCGATGGTTTCTCGATTAAAAGACAACCCATCGATGGGGTCCGTTTACCAATGCACCATATCATTTCTGCAGATATCTGATTTAGCCTTCTACATATGTAACACCAATTAGGCCATTATTTTTTTTGAAACTTTTTTGACACGTACGTTACAATAATCTCTAGCCAACTCTAATACCCAACAGATTGAAAAATTCAACTAAACAAAACAATAACTATTTCTACATGGAAAATAAGACCTTCGTTGGCTATAGGGTACGCCTTGGGTTTCATTCAAAGGAGCGCTTGATTTAATGTCGCGGCACGATGCAAGCCCCTGATTAATTAGACTTCATCAATATGGTAGGCCTCAACCACTTAATGAACACTCTCTACATGCCCTAGGTAGATCTTTATCCTTTGTCCATTAATTGTGAACTTTGCGCCTTTCTTGTTCTCATGCCCAACCTCTCCATCTGGAACACCTTGGTGATGAGGAATTGCCTTGCTCACTTGGAAATGAGTTTTGCCGGAAATAAGCGCAACGTTGAGGTGAATAGAAGCACCAAATCACAAACAGCAAATTCTCACTGTTTAATTCTTTAGTCATGATACTTATTCATCTTCTCGTTCTATAAGCATTTACAGTCTTCGGTGGAATCTATTTGATATCTTGATTGGAAACATCAACTTGTTTGCTAGTTTGTGCAAGGTTAGGAGTAGCCACATTGTTACGAACATCATATTTCTTTAGAATGATTTTGAACAATTTATTACAAAAGTGCGAGTTGCTATTGCTAAGAATGTCCCTTGGTGTACCAAATCTGTAAAAAAATATTCTTCTTAAGGAATGCATTGACACTCTTACCTTCATTGATTGGGAGCGCAAGTGCTTCCAGACATTTTGACACATAATCCACCACCATAAGAATGTATTTTATCCGATGAGAACTCACAAATGGGCCTATGAAGTCAATGCCTTATACATTAAATATCTAAATCACAAGAAAGGGAATCAAGGGATGCTTTTGATTCATTGAAATTCCTGCATCTTGTTGGCACCAATGAAATGATTTTGTGAAAGCATGGGCCTCTTGGTTAATGGTTTGCCCATAATATCCACACTACGAGATCTTATGTGCAATTCGGATACTACTATGATGCCCACCCACAGGTAAGGAATGAAACACTTCAAGAACACTTGACATCTAAACATTAGGTACACAATAGAAAATAATTCCATCTACACAATCCCGATATAAGCAAGGCTCATCCCAAAATAACCTTTTCACATAATGCATGAACTTTTTCCTTTGGTAGAAGGTCAAATGTCTCAATTACATCGATCCTGAACTACGTCTAGCCAAGTATTCTTGCCCTTACCCTTTCGGTCGAGCACAACCTCCCGAGCGCTAGGTTCGGTGTAAGAAATATTCGATCCCATAGAGTGTACGAATGGGTTGATTAACAGTTTACAGACGAAAAATGGCAAAAAAGAAAGCATTCACTCCTCTTTTCTATCTTTCATCTATAGTATTTTTGCCCTGGTGTATTTCTTTCTCAGTTAATAAATGGCTGGAATCTTGGGTTACTAATTGGTGGATTACGTGGCGATCCCAAATTGTCTTCTTATGGAACCATATCACTTGAAAAATTGTTCACAAAGTTGTAATCTATGGGCTTAGATACTGAGAAGAAGCCAATACATTTTCATCTGCGATTGCATCATCAATTTCACCCTTTTCTCCCAATTCAGGAATATCTTCATCCTCAAATCTAAACAAGTGGTCTGCTAGTTGATTCTCTCTCCGCTTTTTATCTTTCACCTCAAAATAAATCTTTTGCTGCAAGATTACCCATCTGATCAACCTTGGCTTTGAATCCTTCTTCTCTATCAAATACCTCAAAGCAAAATGGTTGGTATGCACTATGACCCTCGTGCAAAGCAAATAGGAGCAAAATTTCTCAAAGGCAAACACCACTTCCAAAAGGTTATGTTATGTTATTGTGTAGTTCTTTTGGACTTCATTCAGAGCTATACTCACATAGTAGATGGGGTGAGGGATTTTATTCCTTCTCTGTCCCAATACCGCACCAAGTGCAACCCAACTAGCATTACACATTACCTCAAAGAGCTCACTCAAATATGGTGAAATAATAATGGGTGTGGATACCTATTTTCTTTAAACTCTCTTAAATCTATTAGAAAAGATTCATCTAAATAGAACTTGCATTGCTTCTCGAACTGTTTGCACAAATGATGTGCAATGATCAAAAACCCTTAATAAACCTATTATAAAAACTAGCATGCCCAAGGGAACTTCTTACACGCTTGACAGAGATGGGTAGAGAAAGCTTCTCTATCACTTCAACTTTTGCCCGGTCAAGCTCTCTTCCCTTATATGAGATTCGATGGCCCAATACTATTCCTTCTTTGACCATAAAGTGAAATTTCTCTCAATTTAGCCCCAAATTACAATCCTCGCATATCTTGAGCACCTCCGCCAAATGATTCAAGCACCAGTCAAAGGAGTTGCCAACCACAGAATAATCATCTATTAACACAACGATAGTGTCTACCATATTAGAGTGTATAAACATCATGCACTGTTGGAAGGTGGCCGGTGCATTACATAACCCAAAGTACAACATTTGTAATATGGATGTCCCATAGGGACATGTGAACGTAAACGCAAGTATGTCGAACATCTAATCCATGAAGGGAATGGGGAAATGGTCCTTCTAAGTTTGGAGCATTCAAATTCTGGTAGTCCATGAAACCTTTCCAACCGGTCACTGGATGCATAAGAACAAGCTATTTCCTTTCATCAGGTACGACACTCATCCACCCTTTTAGGGTACACACTTAACAGGACACAACCAATTATTGTCCACAATAGGTGATATGGCTCTAACATCCATCCACTTTATCAATCCCCTTTTCCACTACTTCTTGCATAGGTGGATTCAATATTCTTTGGTACTCAATACTCAGTTTGTTATCTTGCATGAATTCGATTTTGTGGGGAAAAATACTGAGAGAGATCCGAATAACATCCACAATTGTTCAACCAATGGCTCGTTTGAACCTATTCAAAACTACCACTAAGAACTCTACATGTTGCTCGTTCAACTCTAATGCAATATTCATCAGCAAAGTGTCATCTTTACCTAATAACCCGTACTTCATATGAGATTGTAGAGACTTAAGCTATAATTTTTGGGCCTCCACAATAGATGGTCTCGTAGGTGGAGACTCGCGATGCTTCATATAAAACACCAATTTCTTCGGCTTTGACAGATATTCATTTCGTTCCAGTGCATCCACCAAAGAATCATACTTTTCAATACCATAACTCTCAAAATTCTTGATGACCTCTTCTTGTGCCTCAACACGTAGTTGGTATTCAATTAGCACTTTAGGTATACTCTAAACATTGTAGGATATTGCAGATACAGTTTGGGGCTCAACACTCTACTTCATGGATTTACAAATATGGAAAGTTCCTTCCTTGTTATTTATCTTATTCTTTATCTACCCTTTTCCCATATAAACTAGTTAACTTCAAGTGGAAAGGAATTGTCTCTCAAGAATAATGGGAAACTCAAAATCAACCTCACAATCAAGAATAACAAAATTTCCCGGAAAGATGAACAACTCCACTTTCACAAGCACATCATAAATTATACTTGTGGGCCTTTTCACAGTTTGATCGACCATCAATAACTGCATCGCAGTAGGCTTTGGGTCTCCCAAACCCATCTTTTTATAAATGGACAATGGCATGAGATTTAGTTTTGCTCCAAGATCACACAACTCTTTGGAAAAGATAACAACCCTATCGTAAATAGAATAGTGAAGGCATCCGTATCCTCTTTCTACTGCACAAGAGACCTTGTACCAATAGCACTACAATGTTGTATTTTTTCATTATCCACAAAACTCAATGACCTCTTCTTTGTCACCATGTCCTTCATAAACTTAGCATAACCAGGCATTTTCTAAAAATCATTTATCAATGGAACATTGATGGAATGTTTTTTAAACATAGTGATGAATCAACGATATTTACCATCCCTTATTTTCTCAGTAATCACTGCGTGAATGGTGCTGGAGGCCTGGGGATCAGGACCACTTTCTTCTTTTGTTGTTGAATCCTCCACCTCTCTACTAGCTTTTAATATATATTCTTCTTTTCTCACGTAACTTTCGATTATATACAGAAAAAATTGACGCATGTGCGGTCTCAATAAAGCACTTGATATCATTCGTTGCGTATATGTATCCAAAGTAGTACAAATGTAAACCTTTTCACACAAAATAATATTTCAAAATATCTCTTTTATAAAAAATAATAAGAAAGACTAAGTCTCAAAGTCGCCATCATAGACGCACGAATATCTTGGGTCATGGCCCATACATAAAAAAAATAGAAATATCTAAGTCTACTACAATTTTTTTAGGAAAGAAAACTAAACCTAGTGATGTCACTTAATCTATTGAGGACATACCACGACTTTTCTTGAATGAATGCTAATATCCAAGCTTCATTTTGAAGACTCCTTTAAAATGCCACCTACACGTTTAGAGATATGATAAAATAAATGGAATTAGTACATTAGAATGCACTAAGTATGGTAACATGCAATTAAAGCCAAACTAAAACAACATTTCTTTAAAACGTGCTCTTTTTTGAGAAAACCTCAAAATGTAAGTATAATAAACCACTTCAATAATCCCAAGAACATTTAAGTGACATTGCACAATATAGCATATCATAACTTCAACCCAACAAGCATAAAATTGTCCTACCAAAGTTCCTCCTAAGGCTCACTTAAATGAGATATGAAAGGTCGTCCATACAACCCCTTCACACACACCTAAGAGATCCTCATGGGTTTCTTTAGATAAGATTATTCACTGTATTCAACTAAAGCAATGCCTAAGTTACTCTTACACTCACCTAAGTAAAACTGAGACTGCCTGTACATCCTCTCCAAGCTTATCTAAGCTATCTTTTAAGCTACTCTAGATAAGTACATTTCCATTTACATGCATTTATCTTGTCACTATGTTCATTAAGTCATTTAAAAAATATTCAACAATTAAAAACATTCACATTAATGTCTTGGAGAAGACCTAGGAACCTATACACTAGCATCTTTAAGCCCTACTCATGTAATGTCTAGATGGCATTCCATTCCACTACCTAAAGTTTGTATAACATATCAAATACTAGAATTTATCCCATATGATAAGATAAGTCAATAATCAACATTGAAAATACAATCTAGGCATGGAATACGGATTATACTCTACTCCGATGGAGGGTGTTCTACTTGCCAAAGGTAGAACTACGACACATTCAAATGTAGGCACATGGATAAGGAATACCGAGGGTTTCTTTGTACTATAGTCTCATCTTAAGTAGAGTCACTCACAGAGCATAAAATATCGAGGGTTCATTTGTACTATAGTCTCCTCTTAAGTAGAGTCACTCCCAAGCATACTCTCTCGGTGCTAGTGTCCGTTCTTATAGAATTATTTAATTTAAGGGAATGCGAAGAGGTACATATTTAACTCAACACTAAATCATAATACACCTTACAAAAGGGGGTCCACTAGGGCTACCACAAAGTGGTTTAATGGTATGGCTTCATGACTTCCCTAAGGATGATTTCATGTCGTTCCAATCAACCAACCCTTAAGTCCATCATTCACAAAATTACCATACCATTCCGACTTTCAACTTCAAGGATAGCATAACCTTCTATATAATTTAAAATTTCCATATTAATGATCATCTTAACTACGTTTAAAGATCATATTTCAAAGATACATACACATTCATGACAAAGGTGATTTATCCTAGTAAGTGAAGAGTCATATTCACATGCTACATGTATGAACTAGAGAGACATAGGTCTACAAAAATATGACACATATAACATTATCTTATCACATGTACAATATGATCCAAGTGGCACATATTGACAACCAAATCTACTACAAGTCACCATGCACACTTCTATAGAAACATCATCATAGTTCATCATATAAACCATATAGTTAACTAGAAATATTCACAATTCAACATCAACTATACACACATGAAGACGTCATTATAGTCTACTATAGACCCTATCATCAACTTAGAAGAACGCATGCCTTCACTTCACCTATACAAATACATACAAACCTTCTCAATGATCATATATTAGAGTTATCCATTCTAGTATCATAGTTCATAAACTATTGCTGACAAGGACACATTCTTAAAAATTCATAAAGTAATGCTGACGAGGCACATTCTTCACAAATATATCACATAACCACTGCCACTATAAGTGAAAGATACTAAACATGACAATTGAAATACTTATACTATACAATATATATAATGTTCAGGTTAACATACCGCCATTCCATCACAACAACTCTAATCCATAGTCAATTCAACCAATTCAAATCAACACTGTCTCTTACCAATAGCGGTAACCATCCACTCAACCGAATAATAAAACTATACAATGATCCATGATAATAAATTTTGAAATTTATCAAATTATGACAACCTTTGTACAATTCTAACATGCTTCTTATATAATTCAATAGCCCAAAGTGAACTACACAAGAATTCAATACACTAGAGACAAGATCAAATCACTCATAATATAGCCAAAATAAGGAAATCATGACGTGCATGGTTTCAAGGAATTTTTATCTTAAATTATCACATTAACATCAATTCAATCATAATTCATTGATTCAAAATATATTATGCAAGAAACCATGGCTAGATAACAATGTCAGAGAATTGATCTTTTGGAATGTCTTGGAAAACAGTCTGAAGTTTTGCTCCTTGAGAAAAAATATTCAAGGATGAAACCTCATACCTTTTTTGAATATTGCCACGAAATTGAACTAGAATTTATGGAGAAACCAAACTCCAAGCTACTACCTTGCTTCAAGCTCGAATGGAGTTGTAGAGAATTCTTCTTTGGGGTTTGGGGTTTGATTTTTAAACACTGAGATGACTTGGTGTTCTAGACTTATAGAACTACATAAAATACCCAAAATGAACCTAAGTAACTGATCAAATAATTTTTAGAACACTAGGTAAAATTCCCAAAGCACCTATCCTTTGCCTGAGACACATGAAGCAAAACTGAAGGTGTCAATCGACGGACCCCATCCATGGCTCGTAGACCCATCAACGAACCATCATGCTTGTCCGTGGTTTGGTTCAGAGGCTCATATAATTGGAGCTTAATCTCCTGCCACAAAATATGGGGTTACGCCCCAATCGACGGGGCGTCCATTGGTCAAAGGGGCATCGATGCCCTTAGTAGATGGAGATTGTTTTAGCAGTCTTAAACCCAAGGTTGGGTCCTCTTCAAGGGCCCTTAGGTTTTTCCTTCGGTAGTCGTGCCCTAATATTTCTATTTAAGATAAACTAGCATACATGTTAGGAACCTCTCACAAAAATTTTAACAAAAATGAATATGTAAAACATGCAAAGGCACACTAAAACTCACAAAGACGTCTCAAGGAAAAATTTTCAAAAGTCTTGGACGTTCTTGGATGTTTGCCCTCCAAACACTACCAAACGTTTGACACTGCCTCAAAATACCTTTATAGACCATTTTAGATTTTTACAACCACATGACTGACATGTAAGCTCTAGCTTCACCTAATTCATTTTAAATGTAACCATGCATGCATATGAAAAAACATGAGAATAACTAAGACACAAATTTGAAGGAATAAATCATGAGGGATAATATCTTGAGCAAGAATAGGAGGGGAGTAAAAATTATGAGGATACATGATTATCATATCATCTTCGACCTCCCAAGTAGCACCCTCAGCAGATTGATTCCACAAAAGAATTTTAACAAAAGCAATAACTTCGTTTCCCAAGGAATTGCAAGTCTAAAATATCAATCGGAACATCGTCATAAGAATGACTCACCATAAGTCTTATATATTCCAAAGAAACAATAGTTTTCGGATTCCAAAATTTTTTTTTCAACAAGGATGCATTGTTTACTAGGTGTAAAAATTGTAAATCATTCGAAAACTACTGTTCATAAGAAACCTTGCCAATGTGCCTCAAAATCATACATGAGCCTACATTTCAAGAACTAAGATTCCCCTTCTTGAGACACCTCATGAAACCATTTATAGGTTACATTTTAAAGTAAACTCAATCATCAACATGAAACACAAAATCATCACTTCTAACATTTGCACAAGACTTTTGTTTAATTAGAGAGATTTTTTGACTTTATCTTAAAAGTTGAACTTTCATAGTTCCCTCATGTACTAACTCGTTATCTAGCAAAGCACATTTATCAACTTCAAACAAATATATTCGATATCTTCACTTTGTACAATAAAGAGACTCAACAGGGTCATACAAATAGTTGAATGATAACTATTACTATATGAAAATTCAATCAAACGCAAGTGATAATCTCAATTACCCTTGAAATCAATCACTCAAGCTCTCAACATATCTTCTTATGTTTTTCTAGTACACTCCGCTTGACCATTGATTTGTGGATGAAAGATTGTATTAAGATTAACACGAGTATTAGGTATCTTTTTTAATAGCATCCAATATTAAGAAGTAAATTGAGTACCACAATTAGTGATAACGGACTACTGTACTCCATGAAACCTTACTATATCTCTAATATAAAGTTTGGTATAATTAACTGATGAAAATTAAGAATTAATGAGATTAAAGTGAGTTGATTTCTATGTTCAGTACAATAAGTCCTAATAAGATGAAGCTAACTTGATTTTTTCATTCAGTCCACAATAGCACACATGGAGTCAAAGTTAAAATGAGTGTGAGGTGAATTTGTAATGAAGTCCATTTTAAAATTCCTTCCATGAATATATGCTAATGTCTTAAATCTTAATTTATTATATTAATAATATTCAAGTATCACAATAATTTAACAAACAAAGAAGTAATACATTTTCATATAAATTACTCAAAATAAAACAAGTCGTATGATTACTTGTCATCTTTCTCATTGTGCCAGTCATAACGATTTATAATACTATCGAAAAAATTATAGCTATAATATCCATTGGAAAAGATTGATAAACATGAGGCCAATGAAACATGTATAGAAGCCAATATTTCTATATTTTAGCTTTTATATCTATTTTTTCCTCCCACTTGACTTTAAATGCATACATATATACCAACCGATACTCATTTTGACTAAGACAAATATAAATGTTAATCATTACTGACGTCATGTTACGTGGGAGATAATATAATAATATTTTTGGATCCATGACCAAAATAAATGAGAAGTAAAATCTTCTTGTTTCATCTTAAATAGATAAGTATATTCTAGTATCGTTGAGGAAGTCTTCATTATGATATTCCTTATTTTTGTCTCCCTTCCCTCATCCAAGATCTTTTATCCCTACATATATTATGAGTAACTTATATGAAAATGTATTGCTTTTCAATTTGTTAAATTGTACTATATAAATATTCTTAATATAATAAATTAACACATAATTAAAAGGTTTTAATATAACGCTTAAAGAAAGACATAAATATAACAAGAAACACTAAACAATAATAAAATAAATAAACAATCTAGATTATATCAATATATAGGCAAACGATGCTTGCAATAAATCAACAGAGAAAATTTAGAAAAAATGATGCCTCCAATAAATAAATAATCTAGTTTAATATTTATTTTTTAGAAAATTTTAGAGTAATCTAATTGTTCTCTTCTTGTTGTTTGAAAACAGTTATCCATAAACTCAAAACCTATGAACATGAGTATATAACATGTCACCCAAAAGCATAAACTATAGAAAGAAAAACACTTATATTTGACCATATTACGTGTCTTGCATTAATAGTCAATAGCTTAAGTAGAGATGATGATATTTTTTCATATAATTTATGTCATTCACTAAAAGAAGTTTCTATTTATCCATACTCATGTGTGGAAATATATACATTATTGTTTGTCCATGTATTTGACATTTAAATTGGGACAAGAGAAGAATGAGGTCGACAACCTAGACACAAAAATGAAGAAACAATAAACATTCTGCTAATTTTAGCAGTTAGATGATAGGATGAAAAGATAAAAATCAGACATCACATCATTTGGTTTTGCTTGTAACTCCTAAAGAAAGGAACGGAACTTTACCATTCAGTTAAATCAATGAAAATGAAAAGAGTTTTTACTTTTATGTTATTCCCGATGTGCCTTTGTGTTTTTGTACCTATCTTTTCCATTGCAGAGAAGACGGTGATTTTACTTTTTAGTTAGTATTAATTAAACTATCTCCATAAAAGTTGGATTTAATGAAAGCCAGATTAATGTAAGCTTCTTTGTTTCAAGAAGACTCTGGTTTAAGGTCAACATTTGAGAAGTATCTAGTATATAACATTTTCATTGCACCTTTAATAATTATTAACTTTTTTAAAATTATTTTCATAGGACTACCATGTATCACCCACAATGTGTTGGAATTAAATATTTCCCACCAAATGATTCCGAAATATGAACGGTTTAGGAATTGTAGTTTATTTATAGATGAGCCCACAAATTCATCCACACATGATTGAACAATAATATCAACATGCTATTTATAATTACACTATGGAATTTTTTATTCTTATGAAACTTTTTAAATACCAAAATATCCCGAATAGAATATAAAAAAAATGTGAGACAATCCAGTCAAACGTTGTGGTGTAACTTTGTTGTTTAGTCTCACTAACAACTATTTAAAAGTGATTATTGATTTAGAGATGTATGTGCTCCTCTCTTTTCATATTCTCATTGCTCATTTCTAACCTTCACAATTGTAACAACCAAATTGACCTACAAATCATCATTTGTTGTTAATTATTAAGGTCTGACCATATTTCTATTCCAATCAGGAAGCATAAGGTAGAGAAAGATGAATTTATTAAACGTTATGATTCATATAGAAGAGAAGCAGTATCCGATTTAGTTTTTTCTAACTAAATAGCTAAAATGGATCAAATGAAACGTGTATCACAACCCACAATGAGATAGTTCAGAAGTATGGTTACTTCTAAATATTGAAATTTATGTGCTGAATGATCAAGAAATATGCGGGGGATTAGAAGTCCTAAATAAAGGATATGAACGACAACAACAAAACTGATTTTATATTAATTCTTCCAATCTACAATTACAACGTAAGCATACTTAAAACATATATATTACTAGACCTTCTTAACGAAGGGGAATTGCTTGTATGAATTTCTAATTTATTACTATTTATTTCTTAGGTTTTGATTTTCAATCACATGCTATAGTCTACACAATCTGATACTATCAAACATTTTAGAGATATCAACTTATCAAGTAATCTCACAGTACAGTAACTGAACTTAAAAAATCATCTTTAGAGGACAAAAATGTTAGAGATGAAACAAAATAACGAGTACTAATGCCAACTTCCAGGACTTTTCAATGAATTACATAGAAGGTGTTTGCATGTGATTTCTTTCAAATCTTACTGACACCTATATCCCTCTTTATGTTTCTTTATATTAGATGTCTTGGAAAAGTATGCTGATTCTGGATTATCAAAGTCTTGGGTTAGTGTAAGGTGATCTTAGTATTTTCCCTCTCTAAGTCTACAAGATTACATTTATTGAGGATATTAATTTTTCTAAGACTAATGAATTCAGTTTTTGGACATTAAATCTTGTTTCTCTATTCAAATATGTCTTTATCGTACATTAAACTAATGACAACAGAGAACTTATATACCACAAGTAACAAATATAAGCTTGGTATGTTGTCGTTAAACTTACTTACATGGATTTTTCTAAAGGTGATACTTTTACGCTCCATTCATTAATCTGCAGGCATGCAAAAGTAAGCCTTATGCCTAACAAACAAGTTGCCAATGAAGTTCTTTCTACCAGGAAACTTGAGCACCAACCTGAGATGATATATTACAGTTGAAACAAAATAATTAGTACTAATTCCTATTGCCACATCTTCTCAGTGAATTACAGAGAATCCCCCAAATACTTGTAATTATCAATACTCATACAAAACAAATACTTTTAGATACTAGCTTAAAAAGATACAAGACAAGGTATTGCGAGGCATTGCTTTTAAAATAAAATGATATGTGAGATTCAGTTAATACAATACAGATCATGGGTTACAAAACACAATAATCATTAAGGTGTATCAATAGAACCATATGTGTGTATGATGTTTGTTTATATTTTAGGCCTCAAATTTAAACATTGTTTTAGGCCCCCAAATTACTTTAACCGCCACTGATTAGGACATAGAATCTTGTAGGTTGATTCAACTAAAAAATACTAACCTTAAAGTCAGTTTATTCTAAAGGCGCAACTAAAAGGAGGTAATTGTGGTGCCAATTAGGTGTTGATTTAAATAACGAGATGAGTAAAAAGACAATATTTTCTTATCTCTAATCCAACTATAAATTAAATTATCTTTCTTAACTAAGGATTAAGACTTTTAAAATTTAAAAATATAAGCTCCAAAATTGCACGTTCAAAAATCTATATATAGAAAGAGAGTTTAATTCAAGAATCTTCTAGCCTATGAAAAAACTAGGGTTTCAAACTGAGTATCTCTGTGAATAATGGGGTAAACAAATGAGTCTTATAAAATCTTAATAAATGTTTTAAGATACCTCATGAGTTTTTTTTATTGAAAACAAAAATATTATTGACCAAATTTAATTAAAATAAGAGACCTCACATGAGGTCTTTTGTTGTAAAAAAGAAATATTTTTGACCAAATTTAATTTAATTTTAAAAAAATAGACCTCACCAAGTATCTAAAATTTAAAAAAATTATCTTTTTATTTAATAAAAACGACCTCGTGAGGTCGAATATTTTTGTTAAAGTCACATTCAGAATAAAATTTAAATAAGCGGCAATACTATTCTTCGGTGGATATGTTAAAATATATAATCGACCTCATCAGGTCTGTCTCATTAAGACAATATATGCAAATGGAGACCTCATAAGGTCTCGCTACCTATTTTTATGGTCTATTTTAACAGTTTCTTTAGTAGTAAGGGTACCACTGCCTTAAAAAGGAGATATATTGATATTTACAATGCATGGAAGTAAAAAGACTCTAGTACTAGTATTGTAGATTTGGGTATTTATGATTTCATCTTAATTGTGAAAAGTATGGTACTACTCCTGTAATGTAGGCACACTAATGAGATACGCCTGATAATACAATAGGTATTAAAGTAAGATAGTTCACAATTAAATTTGACATGTTGAAGAATCGAAACACAATTAAATTTGACACATTGAAAAATCGAAATAGCCACAGTGTTAAAAACACACACGAGAGTGTTGTTTGAAATGATATCTCAACTTAGAAGTGTTGGCAATGTTTATAGATGAGAAATATGTTCATATCTTGATTTGGTCTCTTCCCAGTAGATAAGAACAAATATCAGTTAACTTAGACCATAAAAGCAACAATAAAAGCTTTTTCAACATTATACTTCAAGAGATGCTTGAAGATGGCAAAGTAATGATGTTTAAAACCTGACGTGATGCCTAAGTTGGAAAATAAAGTGAGAAAAAGCTCTTTTGTAGATAAGTTTAGACTCTGACAGAAAACACTTTGGGTGGTTGAAAACACGCATTATTGATTTCATTCAAGCGGAACACTGCGAGTTGTGGGATAAGATAACGATTTACCATAGCATTACTGTAAAGATGTTGATGGAGTTGAAGTACCAAAAGTTAGAGTTGACTTCACTGCGGATAATTTTTCAGCCCTCAGGGAAAATTTTAAGACCAAAAATATTCTTGTGTGTGGTCTTAGACCATAAGAGTACAATCGCATTTTAAACAGTACTACCGCAAAAAAAATCTTGGATGCACTGATTAATGCTCATGAAGGAACCACTCAGGTAAGAAAATTCATAGTAGCTATGCTAATTACTAAATATGAAACTTTCAAAATGAAGGAAATTGAGTCTCCACTAAAAATGATTACTAGACTAGCTAATCTAATAAATGAATTTCCTCAATAGGAAAAGTTCTTACAACTGAAGAACTAGTTGACAAGGTGACAAGGATCCGTCCAAAGAACAAATGGGATGTAAAGGTAACTTCTATAAAAGAAGCTAAAGACATATCCATCATGACACTTGATGAACTTATGGGAAATCTCATAATTTATGAGATTAACATTAATGATTTGAAGGAGAAAATGCTTCACCGTAAGACACTACCTTGAAAGTGTCGGATGGAGAAGATACTGAGTTTGATGAAGACCAAATAGCACTTCTAACAAAGGCTTTCAGAAGTATCTTAAGAAGGAGAAGGAAAACAGAAAGAACGATACCAATAAGAAGAAGTAGGTAAATGATAAATCTAAAAATGGTTTCTACAAGTGTGGCAAAACATATCATCATGTGAAGAATTGTCCATGATGGGAAGCTCATTAGAGGGAAAAAATTGAAAGAAACAAAAAAGAGATTTTGCAATGGTTGCCGCTTGGGGTTCGGAAAATCAAGAATCTTATGATAAAGTAGATGAAATAACTTTCATTCACTGTAGGAGATTCAAACATCGATGATCATGAAAACTCTGAGATTTGTAATATTGATCATAAAGAAAAACAATACCTTTTTTCAAAATATAAATTAATCGGGTTGTTGAATAGGTTAGTTGATGACTTTGTAGAATCAACATGTGAAAGATATCAGTTGTTTAAAGTATTTGCAAACAATAAATTTGAGTAAATGAAACTCAAAGATTTCAAATTGTTGTCACATCCATGTTTACCACCAAGACGTAATCGGCGTTGTCGTCCTCATTGAGGACTAAGACTAGCCTCTTAGCTTACATCATTATATTCAAAAGTTGAATTTAGCAAAAAAATTATAACATTTCATTACATATACTTGGAGTTTTACGTAGACCTCTACATACATAATAATAAATATTTACTAGAAATAGACCCTTCAAATAAAAAGATTACTTAGTCTTCTACTTTTATTGCACATAAGTATATAAAGTATAATATAAACTTAATAGACATAATAGTCATCTCAAGTCATAACAATCTAATAGGATTGTAAGGACTTGGGCATAACCCATACATCAAGTAAAAATGCCTCACATGGGCTATAAAATGTATCATACTAAATAGAGAGTAATAGCCACAATAGTCTATAACAAAAAAGCAAATTCCTTAATCTAGATAGTAGCATCTCCCTCGGAAAATGAGGACCTACACTACTTTGATGAATAAGAGATCTAAGCCTTCTTCATTTCTCCTTTGAAAAACCTCAAGGACTAAAACCTCAAATGTTGGGGAAAAGAAAGAAATGGGGTTAGTACGCCACTTGTACTGATTATGAAACCATATGCGCAATTACTATGAAAAAATGCTAATAAAAAGGGAAATTTGATAAAGTATGCATTTTTCTCTTAAAACATTTATGCACATTCTACAAGAGTATAAAAATCAATAATGCAAGTTCATTAAGTCATAGAAATTTAAATCGCAAGACCATCAATCATTAATACTAGTCAAGTCAACATGCTCATCATATAATCGAATACATATCCATGTAACTCTATCATCAAGTTACATTAACAACAATCATGTATAAGAATACCTTTCAACATAACCAAAGCATGTCAATTACCAATGAACCACTATCAAGTTAACAAGTGCAATAACCAAGTAAATCCCCATAAACTTAATCAATCAAGTAACCCAACAAGAATTATGACTAATATCCTACTGAACATAACATAACATTTAGGTGTACATTTAATCTTACTTCAACAATGCAAACCAACACATCTTCATAAGTGAACTAATCAACATATAATATAAACAATATTCAAGTTCATCATATACATATCATATAGCATTATATGCATAATGATACATAATAACATCCTCCTAAGACTCCCCTCAAGACTAACAAGTGCAATACATAGGTAGAGTCCCATACCCTACCTAGACTAAGCTAGACCCTTGGGTTATCCTATTAGAGTTCAATAATTTTATTCATTTTACCTTTTGGATACATATTTCCCTAATCGATATAGAACACATGAAATAACTTGGAATTCACTATAATAAAACCTTACACCGAAGGAAAGCAAACTACTTTCCAAGGTAGTAAAATAACACAAAACATAGCAACTATGTGGATCCACTAGCTAGTATTCCTATGGGGGCAACACATTTCAAGAACTAGGAGATATAGTTGAGACCCTCTTTATGATACATGCACTATAGTCTCCATATCAAGACTAATTTAGTGCCTTCCTTCCCAATGTGGGAAGGGACATTCCTCACTCTCGTTCATTCGGTGCTAATCTAGAGTCCCGTTTTGAAATGTCTTTAAGCCTTTAATATCAATTATTGCTTTGTTTAGTTCATAGGGTCTACCCCTTGTATAATCATCATTAATAGCTCAATAAGAATCACATGAGTATAAATCTTTTCATTACAATACATAAAAATGAGGTTGGCACATTAACATATTTGTATCATAATAAGTCACATTGGTAGTCATCACCATCCTTATAATATATACATCTTAATCAACCTCACAACTTAGTCAAGACATTTCTATTCGACATCATAACACTCTATCAATCCTAATACAAGGAATACTCCAATAAAACATCATGAATTAATCACAATTAACCTCAATTTGAAGTAAAGAATAGATATCATAAGACTTACCAAGTCTCTTTCAGAAATCATCATCAAGGTCCTACCATAAACCCTCAATTCATTCCAATTTTGGTATAAATCATCATAAGTCAATTATAGACATGATAAAATGACTAGAAGAATCATTATATCACAATTGAATACTAGATCATAGCTTAAGGCAAGATACTTAGATCAATTCACAACATACATCTAACCTAGATCATCTTCTCAAGAACAAGATGAAAGACTATAAATCACCCTATTTTTTCAACATTAATGTAACAACATCATATAATAGTAATTAAACAATAACTAAGTCAATTGAACCAATTACAACCTATTTCATATCAAGATCAAACCTAGGGTTAAGGGTTTAAGGGTATTTTCTACAAGCTAGACCAAACCGTCAAGATATATAATTATTAAGTTAGAATAAATGTTAATATATTAATATTATCCAATATAAAACATATTTGAACCAATTCATAACATAATTTTCGAGATGGAAAAAAACTCTCATGAACACCCAATTTTTGGAAATACTTTGAAGCAACCCTTTGAGGAAAGAGTTGTCAAAGGTTCATTAGATCATATACCTCAAACATTGATGAAGAATTTATAGTTAAATAGTTCCATTAAATACCCTAAATCCATACCCTAGCTTGTGTTCAATGGTGGCTTCCAGAGAGAAAAAAGAGAGAAGGAAGAGAGTTTTGTTTTGAGAGTTGTAATTAGACTAATGGAGTTGGTGTCTTTATATGGGGGGTTAATTAAGTTAGTTAGACTTCTATTAATCCATAACTAACGACCTAACCCCTTAATTAATTAGTTAAGACCAAATTAAAAATGTGCAGGTATTGCAGGCCTCATCGACAAGACCATGATCGACGGATCATTGGGCCTTTAACAAATATGATAAGTGTTGATCGACGGTTGGTATCGATGCCCCGTCGATCAACACACGCCTCATCGATTTCCCTTTCATAGGTGCACACTACCCAGGCAATGTTCAGTCCACCGTGAAACGGTCTTCCTCAAGGGCCCTTAGTGGGTCCTTGGGGAGTCGTACCTTGACATTTCGACCATGAATATGCTTAAAAACATGCTATACACCCTTCCACAAATTTTCATATATTTCGGACTCTTAAAAGCTAGTCAAATCGGCTAATGTACTCTAGTACCTCATAGAACTAGTTTCCAAACGTCATATACATTCTTGGACATTTTTGTTTCTAGACTTCCTAAATGACTTATAAATATTGTAATGGACCTTAAAACAATTTCTAGAACTTATTACACTAATGTTAGGATTTAATACACGTCTTCGATTTTGGAACTGTTAAAACTATATATCATAAATATGTTGAAAAACATGAGTCATATAACCAATATTTAAAGTCTGAAAATTCATGGATGATAGTTACTAAATAGGTAAAAAGATAAATAATTTTAACTGAAGAAAACAGATAAATAGTTTCTAAAAAAAATTCAAAAATGACTATTTTTTGTAAAAGAAAAGATGAGGAAATTTAATATAGAAATATCTTGGATAAAGGTAATGCTTGAGAAGACAAATAAATGGACTCACTCAACTAGAATAATTAATAAATTGAGTGATATGTAGCACAATTACAAGTCTGGTATAGGATTCAATAAAGAAAATATTATCTCTGAAGATTTATGTTATATTTGAAAAAAACTTGATCATTCAACTACAGAGTCTCTAGTTGCTAATGATTTTAGAAAAAGATACACAAAATTTGCAAATAGAAACACATTTATGCCCGTTGGCAGAAACAGGTACACTAATTAGTTGCCTAGTTGGGCGAGATAAAATTTGAATCACCCTGTTGATCATAAAAAAGGACCCAAGGTTTTCTTCTTTCCCAATACTAACCCTTAATCTATTTTGAAGGTGAAGCTCAACGGAAGTAAGTTATAGTTATTTCTTGCTTAAATGATATGAATGAATACAAACAAAAAGTCCTTTCGCTCACTTCACAAAAAGGGAGAATGTGTTATTTTAAAAATGAAAAAAAATGTGTGGAGCTAATGCACGTGTAAGAGGGATGAAAGTGAGATTTAATTACAATAAACAAAAAAGAAAATTGAAAAAAATGAGTATTAAAGTGAAACTGATGAGAGTGAATTGGAACACGTTGTACCACATGTTTCATTTGTTGAACAGACTAAGGGCATATTTATAGGAGGAGCAATTAACATTGCAACTGATTTATCCACAAAAGTATGTGTTTGATGGATCACATTGTTCTTTGTCAAACAACAATTGATGAATTGTGTCACTAAGAAAGAAGCATTAGGAAAATAATAAGTTAGACTTGGGGATGATTAAGGTTGCATGAATTCCCTTCAATGATTGGCTAGAATAATTGTTTTCTTAACGTTATAAGCTAAAATGTTACTCAATTATGTCTTACACATTTTGTTATGTGTCGCTATTTCAGATCCTTGACTTGTTTTAACCTTTTTTTGTATTACTTTGTGTAGAGAAATGGTAATAACAAGCCATGATTATTACAAAATTGATCTTATAAGATATATTATATATTGATGGAGGTTAATATTGTATAATGTGAAATTGTTGATCACTCATGTTCCATGTATTAACTGTTAAAATACTTAATTAATAACCGCCCAACCGTAAGAGTCTCATTCTTTCAAATTGTTCTCTCTCACTTTGTCCTCTTGGATTTTTTTTGCAAGTTTAAAGTAGATAGTTTCTTATTTTTCAGTCTATGAGAAATAATAACCTATTGAAACACATTTTCTTTTTCTATTCCACCTTGAACTCCCATCTAGAAATCAAAAGTGTCAAAAAGATTCCATTATTCAAGAAGATATTAGTGCTAGCATAAAAAATGATAACATTATTTGTACTGTAAGTTTTGAGGAATACTCAATTCCAAATAATCATGGAATATCCAAACGAGAAAAAGAATTTAGTGAATTGATGAATTGTGTTGACCTACCGAACTTGGAGATTGAGAATCTATCTTATCTTTAAATGGCCCTTCAAAAAGATCAACAACCAGAACCTACATAATTGTGGAAACATAGTAATATCGGTTAGTACACGCTTGTGGTATGTATAAGAATATGCACATAAAACATTTGAAATAATGTTAAAAGGAACATTTTTTCAAAACCATGCTTTGTTACTTTGAAACAAAACCTTATGCACAATCAATAACACATAGGAGTCAATAATAACATATTTCTTAAGACAATGCAAAAGTCAACACAAGACAAACATTATCAAGTATAAACAAGACAACATGTGTAGTAACATTTTTGCTAATATAATCAATACAACTCCAACATAATGTTATAAAAAATAGAATGTATAATAACTCATAACATTTACACATATACAAGACCCTTACTCGTAACTCACAATTAATTCCACAAGTGCAATGACCAATTAAATCCCCATAATCTTACTCAACCAAGTAAACTCAACAAAGGACCACAAAAAATTTCTAGACTCACATAACATAACATTAAGAGTAATAACCACCATACATAACAATTTAGACCAATAGCATATTCATACATGAAACGAACATCATATAGTATCAGCAACATGTAAAGTCAACATATGCAGAACATTTACCTTATAAGACATAAGAACAAACTTCCAAGACTTCACTCAAGGGCAACTAGTGCAATGTATAGGTAGAGTCTCATACCTCTACCTACACTAAGTCAAACCCCTTATGTTACTCTAGTTAGTGTTTACTTTATTACTTCATTTTACTTTATGGAACACTTGCCTTAGCCAACATACACAAAAAGAGCTAAAATGTGAAATCCGATGTCATGAAACTGTACACTGAAAGAAGGTGGACTACTTTCTAAGGTAGTACCAAAACATGAACATAACATTCTAGGTTGATCCACTAGCTAGTATTCCTATGGGGGCTACGTAGTTCAAGAACTAAGAGATATGATTAAGACCTTTTTATGCACGTTGTATTCTAAGTTAGAGTCCTTTTTGAAATATCTTTATTTAACAATCATAACTTAGTTTAGTTCATAAGAGAATAACTCCTTATATAATGATAATCATTATATCAATAGGAATTGCATGAGAACATCCTTTCAATACATCCCTCATATGTGTGATTAGCATACTAACATCATCATATAATAGTAAGGCACATAGGTATTTCATAACCAACCACATATCATTACATATTAATCATAATCTCACTATCCGTATAATCAAGACATTTCTATTACATCATACCAAAACCTTCTAAATATGATCACAAGATATATTTCAATTTAACTCATCACCAAGTATAAACCATCACAACTGAAGTCTAGGTTCAAGATAACAAAGTCTTACCAATTCTTATTAAAAATCTATTATCCATGGTATTACCATCAAAGTAAACAAATTTCATCCAAAAATTGGTGTAATAAAATCATCAATAGTAATTAACACAAAAATTAAGTCAATTGCATCAATACAATTCAATTCTACACTTGTACATAACCTAAGGTTAGGGAATTTGGGTAGATTCATAATCTATTGCTCGTAATAGGTTTAACATAAAAAATAACCATAATTAAAAAAATACATCATAATAGAGTAAAAATATTCATTAGAAACCAAGGGCAACAAAATTTGGACGATCAATTTTGGATTGGGAAGAAACTAATTTGTAGAAGAATCCCTTTTGTTGTTAAAAATCTCTCTTGTAATCAGTGTTCCCCTTTGTTGTTCAAAATTCTTTTGGGGGATCTTACTTTCCTCTTAACTTAAATGTGAAAACATTTATAAACTTTCTAGTAAATTAGTTTCCTTGTAACTTTTGAAAAAAAACTCAACTCTTTATTCTTTGCTTTACTTGAAACTTTAGTCGTAAACAAACTCTAAGGGAATGAGCTCAACTCTTTACTTGGTGTAAACTCTACTCTATACTCTTTACTTAATAATTGTATAGGTGATTCGGTGTCTATCCTCCCTGTAGAATCTCTAAAGTTTGATGCGAACCTTTCCTATGAAAAGGTCCCGGTTGAGATACGAGACCAACAACTGAAGAAGTTGAGGAATAAAGAAGTAGCTTCTGTAAAGGTTCTTTGAAAGAATCAACTTCTGGAAAATACTACTTGGGAGGTCGAGGTCGATATGATGTCCCGACACCCTCTTTTTTTTCCTTCCTCTTTAGTCAAAGTTGAGGTTAGTAATTTTTCTTTAGTTTTTTTCTATGAAGGGTCTTGAGTGTATCTGGAACTTCAATGATTTTTCTTTAATATGAATACTCTTGTGAAAATCCATGTTTCTTATGTGCTTTGAATAATGTGTCTTCATTCTTGATAGCAAACTTGATTACATGTTTGGTATAATAAGTTATGTTATATTGCTTGTCAAATTGCTCAACTGTGAAGTTATGAAATCATGAAGTGCTCCTTGTTTAAGGGATTTAACTATATGAGAAGGAGAAGGACATTCCTCCTTGCATAATGTGAAATCATGAAATATGTGCATTTTCGTAGTTAATGATGCTCTTCATTGTGGTATTTTTTTGTTTTGATAAAGTAGTGAATGTTTCCTCATTTAATTTTTGAGTCAATATGATGTATCATGGTATTACTGGCTGCTAGTTTTGAGTCATAATTCCAAAAAGATGTTAAAGTGTCATTTGAGGATGAATGTTCTCCCAGAGGTGGATATATTACACCTCGTAAGTTGAATGACCTTGTCTAGAGACTCACTTGATCAAAAATACCTTAAAACAATGTATCTAATCTTAACCAGATCTAATAAACTTAATTAGGAAGCTTTAGAATAAAAATGTCAAGAAACGACCACGACGTCCGGCGAGTAGTGAAAGTGAACTAGTGTGCCTTTATGTTTTTCAAGGGTTTTTAAGAGTTGTTCAAAATAAAAAATTTGTGAAAAGTTTTATAATACACCTTAGATTGTATATAGTGTTGAAACTTATGGGTATGACTCCCTAAGGACCACCCAAAGGGTCTTTGAGAAGGACCCAACATTTGACCCTAAAAAGTTGTTAAAAGAGTGTGCAAACAACAAGAGTAATGACGGGCCGTCGACTGAATGAGGCCCCGTCATTTTTTCTTATAGGAAAACACTTAAACTCACCACAAGCCTACAAAATCAAGCCTATTTACCAAATCAAGGATGACCAGGATGGTTTGTTGTTGGGACTACGGTCCGTCGATGAGGTCTCCTCGATTTGACCCCAAGCTTATCGTTTCATGTTGGTTAAGTTAGGGGTGATAAGGGAATTAGTTAATTAATTAATTAAGATTTAAGATTGGATATAATTGATTAGTTTAGGACTATATAAGCACCATAAGTAATAAACTAACCTAACACCCCATAAACCCCAAAACCAAATTAGTTGTCACATCTCTCTAATGTCTCTCACTACCCTAAGACAACATTGAAGAAGAACAAGTTCATGCTATGGCATAAATATTCAAGTTTACCTTCATAATTCTTCAATAAATCTCAAGGTATGGAGGCTAGTAACTCTTGGGACTCTTTTACCCAAGAGTATTTTCAAAGTTTGTTTTCAAAGATCTTCAATTGTCATGTTTCTATGCAATTTCTTGGGTTTACTTCTAATTTTTAATTGTGATGTATATATTATATTATTGTTAATAATTAAGGTATGTTCATGCGTGTATTAATGTATTCCTTAAATCATTGCCCTAAATCTTTATAAAGACTGATGGACACCCATCTTCCCCTAACCCTAACTTATGAATTAAATTGATTATTACTGATGGGGGTTCAAATTGAATGTGCTCTTAGTAACAATACTAATATATTATAATAATGTTTGAGTTGTGGGGTCAGTATGATTGAATTTGGGGCGAGATCATTTATGAGATTCTTTAAAGCCATAGGTAAGACTTACTAGATCGTGAATACTTTATTA
Organism: Solanum lycopersicum; assembly: GCF_036512215.1. NCBI lineage: Eukaryota > Viridiplantae > Streptophyta > Magnoliopsida > Solanales > Solanaceae > Solanum > Solanum lycopersicum. Next base: position 16,595,492 of record NC_090809.1, on the reverse strand, counting down.
TATTGATATTGTCATATACTTGATTTTTGTTATTCAATTAAAATGTTAATGATGAAGCTATGTATGTATTATTAGGATATGATTATGGTGAATGTGAGATTATGATAAGGTAGGGATATGGAGGATCGGAAGGAATTTTCTTGTGCATCTTTTTAATATGATTAAGATGTAATGTTCTCACTTATTGTTGGTTTGTGATTAAAGGAAGTTCTCACTATTTAACTTAAGTTTTATGATCATGTTATACAAGGGGTTAGAATCCTAAGACGTATTATATAACCTAATATTAAGGAAGACTCTAAGTAACTTAAAAAAAAGGGAACATTTAACGTAGAACATAGTGAACTTGACAATGAGAAGGGTCCTTTCCAATGAGGAATGTGGATTAACCTAAATTGTCATGAGGTGGAAACAACAACGCTAATAAGCATCAAGAGGGTTTCAAGCAACAACCTCGTAGTTCCTTAAATATGTGCCTGATATACCGTGGTTTCACGGTATAATTAATAATTTTTCCTTAAGTTTAGTGTGTCTGAAAGCCTTTGTTGTGCTAATTTTAATATAAGTTTCTCTTTGTTTTGCAGGAAATCTGTCCAAAGCTGAATGCGGAGATTTTGAGCGAAAAATGCAGAAGAGACAACCTACGGAGCTTATGACGGTCCGTCGTGCTTGTGACGGTCCGTAGGTGGCAGCGTAGAGAAGCTGCTGAAGGAAGATGGGGAAGTCTGACAAGTGTGGGATTACGAAGCTTGTGACGGTCCGTCATGGCTATGACATTCCATCCTTCAGGTTCGTCGTGAAGATCAGAGAAGTGATTCCAGTACCCAGATTCCAAGAGTTGAAGTATTTTGAAACGAGACCCTCGACGGACCGTTGTGACTATGACGGTCCGTCACACTTGCCGTCGAGGGGAATGAAGAAAGCAGCAGAAAAATTGCACCAAGTATGGGACGACGGAGTCCTTGATGGTCCGTCATGACCACAACGGTCCGTCGCGTGGTCCGTCGACCCAGCCGTGTTTTGGCAGATTTCCAGTAATTAGAATCCTTGTTTAATTAGGTTTTTATTTTTTATAAATAGTTCGAAAAACCTCATTTTTGAGGTTAGACTTTGTGAGATTAAACATCATATTATTACACTTTGTGTTTTGAGTGTTTGATTGTTGGAGATTCTTACAAGTAATTTTTTGTGATTAATCAAGCAAATTTTCGGACTTTATTCTTTCTCATTGAAGTAAGTACATGATTTCTTGTTTAACATATTTGAATATTGTGTTTATGGCTATGAGGAACTAAACTCCATAACTAGGGTTGTGGGAACCATAGGCAAATAATGAGATAAACCCTAGCTAAAATAACAATTCTAGAATAGTGTCTTGCATGTATTAATAATTCTTTCGCTTAGAAGTCTTTTTAACGGATGATCAACATTAGAACTCGCCTTAATGCTACTTGTCGTACCAAGGAGGTAGATAATAGGAAAAGAATTATTAACATAGATTTAGTGTATACTATCTAATAGGCTAGTATTGATTGGTACGAGGTAATAACTTAGTCAAATATCGAATACAATGCTTAATATGAGGTAAAGATAAGGGTTAGGAAAGCAACACACGCAGCCGGACCAAGGTGCGGAGTGAGATTTTCTAGATGCCGGACCAAGGATTTAGAAATACATAACTTATCACTTTGCATGCAAGATACTAGCAAAGAATTGTTATAGTTAGAATTATCAAGTTATGAACCTGCGGGGAACACGTTAACCCTAGTTACATTGATTAATTGATTAAAACCCAGAATTAAAAGCTGTTAAGTGTCTCTATCAAGTTCGTAAGTTATTTTTATTTTTAGGAAATAAAACCCCCCCTTTATGCTTTTACTTTTTAAAGAAGTCATCAACCGGACAATAGTAATAACAAGTTGAAGTTAAGTCTAGACTATTTTCCTCGTGGGCACGATCCCAACTTCACTAGTTGGGTTATTTACTTGACGCGACCGCTTTACTTCTCATTTGAGAAGTAAGTTTGAGCGTATCAGTGCCCCATAGGAAACCTAGTAGTGGATCCATGTAGAAGCTATTATCATGTTCAAGTCTTACCTTTGCAAATAAGATGCCCTCCTTTTGGTGTGATGGGATGACACCATATTATATGTTTAGATCACATGGTCTATTGTAGGTTATAACGAAGTTTCTCAAAAGTAAAATGATTGAATGAATGAATGTAAAAGATGCATAATAACAAGGATGACGCTATAGGTATACTAGTGCAGGTAAGGATACGAGACTTTGCCCATACATTATACATGTAGAACTTGGGGGAACTCCTAGAGTGATATTTCTATATGCTTATGTCATGAATGAAATGCCTAATGTTGATTCTTTATAACGTTGGTCTCATATGTTGTTGCATACACTTGATATACAAGTAGTTGGTTTAGATTGCCATGTATGATATGATAAATACTTGTCATGATGTTATATGATGTAAAGACAATGCTATGGTTTCTTTGCTAGTTTACTTAGTCTATGTGGGGTTATGGAGATTTTCATAGGCATTGCACTTGGGCTGGAATGGTGAGTAATGTATTATGATATGTTGATGAAATCTGTTCTAAGCATGAATTATTAACTGTGACTTCATTATAATGTATTATTCGTCTTGAAGGTAAGTATGGTTCTATGTTGTGTTATGGACTTATATACATGGTTGTAATGTACATAATGACTTTTAAAGTGACTTAGCATGTTTTGCACAAAATGTCCTGTTTTATCATGTTTTTAAATATTTTAATTGGATATGTCTTCATACTAAGCACATGTGGTTTGTACTGACCAATATTCTTACTATTTCTACAATAATGTAGGTTCGGGACATTGAAGAGATTCAAGGCCAATTTCAAGAGGCTTGGATAAGATCTCCAAGTTGTTGAGTCCGCAAGTCCAAGGATGAAACCTAATATTATTGTTCTAGCTATTGACTATGTAAAAGAAAAGGTTCAGTTCTTATATTTTAGGACTTTGTTGTAAGTTATATATGAGACTATTGTAATAGTGTAAGGTCTATGACTCTAATCTTGTACTTCTACAATAGATGGTTATGTCTGAGATAATAGTAGACTATGATGATAATTAGAATATGCAGATAAAAGAGATGTCTATGTAAACTCCATATATGGATAAAAGAGAAGTCTATGTATACTTTATATGCAATGTTTTTATTATTCCAACTAATTTTCTACCTATGAAATGGATAATGTTGCTAATGGATTGAATAAGGCTTCTAAGAGGACGAAGATTACAGTCAAGACTTGTTTCTTGGTTGTGACAAAGTTCCAGTGGCATTCATGCTGGCATTATGTGCTAGAGGCAAAAGTTCAGAAGAACCTTTTTGGCGCTCTTGCAGGTGTGACGCCCAAAGCTGCGCCTAAAAACTTCTGACTTTTCTCCTTCAATTTTCATCTCTAAACCCTCTAAACTTCCATTGTTCTTTCCATGCACACTTTGGATCATTAACAACCTCAATACTAAATAGTTTCATCTGAAAAAACAACCCAAAAACACAAATCAAATCATTTCTAGGAATGCAACAACTAAGCCAACAAGAATAAAACAATGTTCTTCAAGAACATCAACTTTCATCATTCCATCTAATAAAATTGTTATATTAATAAAGTTGGTGTGTGGGTGAACTAAACCAACACGAAAAATGTCACCTTCCTTAATAGGGATCACCCGCGATGATTTCCTTTTGAAAACCTTGACGTTCTTTGCAAATTCCTTACTTTTCCCCCTTTCCTTCTTCTTTCTCTCTTTACAAAGCCTTAAGCGTGATTTTTAAAAAAAAAATGAACTTAACTTTTTTTTATCCCAAATTAATCGCAAAAATGAAATACAAAATTAATTGGTAGTTTGCCCTTCCTTTAATACAGATTGAAACCTTCCTTAATCAAACAACCCAACTTCTGATAGGCATATATCCCTCAAGAAATATAAAAAATATGTAAACCAGTGGCATTGAAAATATGTCTCAAAATGATTTCAACCTATATCAAGAATTACCTCTAACTCATCTTTGTGTGGAACTTATGTGCGTTTGAAAATGACCAAAACTCACTCCTTAAGATTAGAAAATTTTCCATATTTTTCCCTTTGTTTCAAAAATATATTATTTTTAGATTCTTAGCTTGTTCCTAGCTATTTAGAGTTACGAGATGTTACAATATCTACTCTTTTGTTACATTCCTCCTCGAATTAGATTTATTTCACTAATCTAAGAATAGTAATCTCAAGTTTAATAGTCATCAATCAAAAGTAACTTTCAATATGCTTACTCATAGTTTATAAAAATCTAAGAAGAGAATTAGTACCTTGATTTAAATTCTTTTTGGAATCAAAGAGATGTTGATATCTCTTCTTCATATACTCTTCAGCTTCCCAAGTCGCAACTTCCAAAAATTTGTTCCTATGAAGGACCTTGATTGAGGCTAACTCCTTTGTCCTCAACATGTGAACTTGGCGATATGAAATATTAGAAACAAAATCTCTTCAAAGGATAAACTATCCTTAATCCCATGTTTTTCATTTGGTACAATAAGTAAAGGATTACCCATGCATTTCCTCTACATGGAGACATGAAATACTTGATGAATTGGTGCTAACTCTTGTGGTACCTCCAACTCATAAGCTATATGGACAACTCTATATTCTAAAAGGACCAATATACCGGGGACTACGATTCCCCTTCTTACTAAACCTGATAACACCCTTCATCGGTGAAACTTTAAGATATACCCAATCATCCACTTCTAACTCCAATGGCCTTCTCCTAACATATGAATAGAAATTTTTACTACATAGTGCCATTAACAATCTCTCTTGAATCACCTTTACCTTCTCCATGCCTTGTTGAACTAGATCTGGTCCAATCAACCTTGTTTCACCAACTAAAACCAACCTAATAGGAGATCTGCATCTTCTCCCATAAAATATTTCATATGGAGCTATTTGGACGCTGGAATGGTAGTTGTTGTAGTAGGAGAACTCAATGAGAGGTAGGTGATCATCCCAATTCTCCTTGAAATCATTCAAACAAGCTCCCAACATATCTTTTATGGTATGGATAGTATGGTCTACTTGACCATTTGTCTAAGGATGAAAAGCATAGTTTACGTTAACATTTGAACACAAACTTTTCTTAAAAAACTTTAGAAGTTGTTCAATAAATTGTGCACCTCTATCTGAAATAATTGAATTTGGGACAACATAAAGTCTCACCACTTCTTTAATATATAGCTTTGCACAATCTTCCGCCGAATGAGTGGTCTTTACTAGTAATATAAGGGTTAAATTTTTCATTCTATTCACAATCACTAAAATTGAATCATGTTGCCTTTGAAACCTTGGCAACTTTGTTATGAAGTTTGTAACAATCATCTCCCACTTAAATTTTGGAAGTTCTATATTTTAATCCAACCCTCCAAGTATTTGGTGTTCCACCCTCACTTGCAGTCAATTCTGGCACTTGACAATAAACTGCACAATGTCCTTCTTCATACATTCCCACAAATATACCCTTCTTATATTATGGTAAATCGTGGTGCAACTCGGATGAATGGAATATCTGTATCTATGAGCCTTCTCCATGATACTATCTTGAATCCATGCACCCTAGTTAGATAGAATCTATCTTGATACTTCAGCACACCATTTCCCCATTGTTCAAAAGTTAATTCTCTTTACCTATGATCATTCACCTTCAAATAAAGAAAAATGGGATCTTGGTCTATCTTTGAATTATGAAACCAATGATGATTCAGTCCCATCGGTCACAACTATTTCTCCTTCTGTGGAATATATAAGTCTAACTCCCAAACATGTATGTCTATGCATATATTTGGTTACTCCCTCTTTTCTTCCTCAACATGGGCTGTACTCCCCATGAATAACCTGCTCAAAGCATCAACAACCACATTAGCTTTACCTTTGTTGTAAAGAATACTCATGTTATGATCTTGTGTAATTCTATCCACCTTCTCTGTCAGAGTTTTAACTCTTTCTGGAGACCAGTTATTGTAAGCTCTTGTGATTAATGAATATGTCAAAATGAACACCATACAAGTAGTGATGCAATATAATTAAGGGGAACACTACAACAACCAACTCTATCTCATGGATTGTGTAATCCTATCATGAGACCTCAACAGTCTGGTGACATAAGTTATAACTTTGCCATTTTTCATAGAACACAACCCAACCAACTCTAAATGTACCACAATAAACCACAAACCTTAAGTACCCTCGGGTAAGGTCAAAATTTGAGAATTATTCAACTTTTTCTTCAACTCCTAAAAGCTTTTCTCACAAGCTTCGGACCATGAGATAGATGAAAACCCTTAACAAACTTTCTATAATATCCATTAAATCCCTAATAACTATGTATATCTATTGGAGATGTGGGTTTAGGCCAACATTGAGATATTTCTATCTTTTGGGTATCAACTCTAATTCCATCACCAGAAGGTATGTGGACCAAGAATACCACTTACTTAAGCCAAAAGTCAAACTTGGAGAACTTGGCGTACAACTTCTTATCATTCAAATTTTGAAGGAGTATCATAAGTTGTCTAGCATGATATTCGTTGATCATTGAATAGATTACTATATAATCAATGAAGACGAAACAAACATATCAAAATAAGGCTTGAATAATGTGTTCATAATATCCATGAACACTTTTGGGTCATGGGTCAAGCCGAAGGACATGACAAAAAACTCAGAATGCCCATATTTGGTTCTAAAAGATGTCTTTGGAATGTCACATTCCTAACCCTTAACAAATGATAGCCAGACATGAGATCAATTTTAGTTACAAATGTGGAACCTTGAAATATATCGAAACGATCATCTATACTTTGAAGAAGATACTTATTCTTTAGCTTATTCGATTGGAGGTAATATATAGACATCCTAAGGGAACAATCTTTCGTCCGTACAAACAAGACCGGAGCGCCCCAAAGGGACACATTTTGTCGGATAAAACCTGTAACAAAATGATCTTTCAGTTAATCTTTCAACTTATTTAACTCTACTAGTGTCATTTTATATTGAGGAATAGAGATAGGACGAGTATTTGGAAAGATGTCTATGCCAATTTCTATTTCTCTCTCAGGAGAAACTACGATCATTAGGAAAAATTCTGGAAACTCCTTACTATAGAAACTGACTAAACGGAAGGTACGTCAACACTTGAGTCATTACCTCAGACTAATTGATAGATACATCCCTTTAAAACTAACTTTCTCGCCTTAAGGTACTAAATAAAACCACTTTTAGCAACTGCTGAACTGCTATACAAATCTATAATTGTCTCATTAGGAATCTAAAACTTGACAACTAGAGTTCAACAATCTATTGATGCATACAAGGATTCGATTCAATCCATACATAGAAAAACATCAAAATCTACCATGTCTAACTATACAAGATCATCCATTCACAAAGTTTCTCACGAAGAATCTTAAACTTATTTGTAACCCTAAGGAGTTACAAATGATAAACTCGCTCCGGGTATAGCAAAATAACCATAAAAATAAAGACATTGATCATACAATGAATAAATTAGAGAGCTGCCTTGCTCTTGGCGGCTAGCGATTGCATAAAGGTTGTTGGACCCTCTGCCAATGCCGAAAGCGACTTCTCTAGGTGAAGCCCATCTTGTGGAGCAACTGATGCGCATTGGGCTCTGTTGCCCACATTTCTACTACCTTGCCTATTCTTAAGGCATTCTCTCATGAAGTGAAACTCTTGAACACATTGGGAGCAACATGTCTGGCCATCACGACACTTACTTGGGTGAGTTCTACCACACTTAGCCTATGTATTAGCCTAACTTTCTCCGTGTGCCCTACTTCCTTACACTGAGTTTGTCTAGCTTTGAAGTTTTGCAAATTCTAGCCATGATGCTCACCTTTGTTTTTAGGTGCAGGAGGACTACATGATGATGGTGCCAACTTCTTTTGTTTCTGAAATTTTTGTAGATTTTAACCACCTTTCTACTGTCCAAGATCATTCCCTGTCTTAGGTTTGTTGTTCCTAGATTCTTCTTTGTCTCTTAGATTCTCCTACTTAACTTGCTATAAATAAACCAACAACCTCGATATGTCCATGTAGAGTATCAACATTGCAGCTCTGCCTTATTTATTTGAATCATGAGCCAAGACAGCGACAAACAAACTCATTCTTCTACTCAAGTCCTTAACCATTAAGAAGCGTAGAGGGACAACTGGGTGAACTTAAAAAAGTACTCGTGCACACTCAAAAAGTCATATTGAAGTGTAAGGAACTCTTGTATTTTTGTCTTTTTCATGTCTGTAGGAAAGAAACTCACCAATAATGCTTCTTCAAATCAATCCCAACTTGGACATGGTACATTCGTTTCTCTGCCTCTTTCAACTATCAAACAAATTCCTAGCTACATTCTTCGGTTGATATGCAGCTAGCTCAACCCTTTAAACATCAACTACAAGCATCACCTAAAGAACTTTTTTCAAGTCTTCCATAATGTTTTATGGATCCTCAGTAGTGCTTGAACGTGTGAAACTCGAAGGTTTCATTCTCACGAATTCAAGAATCCTAGAGGTGTCAGCCTCTTCTTGTCGAGCACTTTTCTATTGCCTGACTTTGTTAATCATTTCTTGGATTTACATCCGAATAGCCTCATGGAACTCAGTATTTTTAACTTCTCCTTGAGATTGCACAATTGGTTCATTAGGTAACTCTAGATCCTCAACATCCCTTCTAGCTTGAAAACCTGTTACTGCTCTTCATGGAGGAATGATGATCTGAAGCACGCGCAAGCACGAATTCAAGGGAAATTTTTAGAGATAAACTTTAGCACACAAAAAGGAATATGAAAAAAGTGAGGAATTCCTAAATGTTGTAGCCTCCTAATCACAGATGTCGCGCTTCACACCAACTAGGACTCTACAGACACGACTTCATAGAATCCCTACGACTCTTGAACTATCTTCTATGATACCATGTTTATAACGCCTGGATACTATACCTTGGACGTGAACAGAACCCAATGACACCTTAAGGAGATCGTTGTCCTTTCTTACTTAAATCAATATAAGAAGATAGTCTCAGAATGTTTCTTGAATTATATAGCTTGCCAAAATGGAACTTTAAGTCTTATAATAAAACTATTTGTAAATAAACATCAACTCAAAAATTAAATTGTCTAACTATATATGAAGCCTCTATAATACTAAGATGAATATTGGAAAAAACCCCAAAACAATCAATAATAAAACAAACCAAATAGCAATAAAAAAAGTCCAGCAGAATGAAAGAAGGCTCATCACTGGCTGTGAGTGCTCAAACTAGATCAACGAGGTGAAGGATGCTGATCTTTGTTACCTGCCTCTATGCCATAAGACAAGTATGTGAGTTGGATAGCTAAACAAAAACATAAGCTCAAAAGAAAAAGAATGAACACTTACCTTTGCTCTGCTAAACTTATGAAATACTGAACTTAATATAAAGCAATAAGGACATATGGAATATATATAAGCTTGTAAAAAAATTTAAGAATATTAGTTCATTGAAGAAAATGTTATAACAAACTAAAGTTTACTTGCATATGCAGCTAATATAGTTTTCGTGGAAGATTCTCTAACCAACAACAACCACTATGAGCCTAAGTGGTGATACATCGTCTTGCCCACGCTGCCGGAACTATCCTATACTTTGTCATCACTTAGAGCTCCTTAACTTAGTGGATCCACTAGCTTTAAATACGTGATCATCTAAAGAACATGACACATTCATACCCATGATGGCTACATTATTTTTTTGGAGGTTTGAGTTATTATGAACTCTCATCTCCACATCGGTTCTCAATACTACTCCCAAAATATACATTATCTCATGATTTAAAATCAACTTGATTTCTTTGGGATGAGATAATTTCTAAGCAATTATCTTCAAAAATCTCTCTTGGAATCAATGTTCCCTTTTCTTGTTCAATACACTTTTGGTAAATCTTATTATAACACTCTAAAAGTCTATGACCTTAAATAAAGATTCACATGTTGATATAGGATTAGTAACACTATCATAAGGACTTATATAATGGTAATAAACCATTTAGGAATTTTTGGAGTCAAGACATTAAGAAATATCCATGACGTCGGGAATCTAGTCAAATTTAACTAGTGAAACGTCCTTAGGTTTTGGAAGGTTAATATGTGTTTTAAGAGGTCTAAAACATGTAAAATGACTTTGCATAGGTAAAACCTAATATATATAGTGAAAACGTCATGGTCCGACCCATCAGCAGTTGCCCTAGTGGGCCCACGAAGAGACCCCAAAAATGGCTTGGCAAGCTGCCTAGGTAGCAGAAATTGGGTGGATTTGGTGACATCTCACGTTCCCGTCGCGTGAAAATAGAGGACTTCAATGTCTCAAAAATTGACTTAGAAAAAAATGTGGGAACAGCTCTGCGTCGCGAACTTGTTCTTTGACCAAAATCTGAAATTTAAATTTGAAGTTTGACTTCATTAAAGGGTAAACTTAAATGAGGGGTCTTTTGGGTATTTCATGAGGGGTCTTTATATTAATTTCCAATCAGTTTCCCCTTTACTCACTCAAATGAAAACCAAAAATCTCTTACCTCTCTCTACTTTCTCTCTCTTTAATAATCCTCCATTGAAGGAAGAAGAACGATAAAAGAAGAAGACTAATTTCTCCTGGATTTCACTTAAATTTTGTGGATAAATCTTCAGTAAGGTATGCCTTCTTCACTTTTGGAATTCCATTCCCTAAGAGATCCTCTCAATGTTGATTTCTAGAATTCCATGGGGTTTTCCAATTCTAATGGGTTTTCTTCTAAACTTCAAATTGATAATTGATTTTGAATAATTGTGATAACTTATGAATAGTTGGGTGTAGATTGTTGGTTAATTGATGTTGATTTGTTTAATTTAATGTTGATCATGTTTCTTTCCCCAAAGTATGAAGTGAGCATTGGACTTGTTTTATCTATTCTAATAAATTTATTGACTGCCTAGGGAAATGTATTGTTGGGATTGAATCTATTTCTTCAGGAATTTATGATGAAACCGATTTCCCCTAACCCTAGGTTATAACTTGATGTTAATTGGTTAGTGATGATGAAATTGACCTAGTTCTTCTGTTAATTAGTATTGATTGATGTTATTACACGTATTGTTGGATACAATTGAGGGGTTTATGCGAAGACCTTGATGCTTATTGTGGAGGAGACTTGGTAAGTCTTGTGATTTCACCTCTTTACGTCAATTATAATGACTTGTGATTGATGATATAGTTCAATTGAAGCATGACTTGTGATTAGCCTAAGTATTTGTTGGTATGATGATGAATTGAAATGTCTTGACTATGTGATTGTGAGATTATGTATAAGATAAAATGATATAAGGTTTGTTATAAAGTACATATTTTCCTTATTATGACATGATAATGATTTTATGCTAATCTCACATTTGTGAATTCTAATGAAAGGACGATACTCATGCATGCAATTCCTAATATGCTATGATGATAATGTTTGTATAAGGGATAGACCATCACCTACACTAAATTATGATTATTAATAATGGTATTAAATACTTTTAAAAAGGACTCCAACTTAGAACCGAGTGAAATTGTAGGTGAGGGGTGTAACCTTCTTAAGAAGAGATTGAAGGGTTCACCATGGTTGTCACGTGGTGGATAGCCTTATAGTCCAAAAAGGGTATACAGTGATATTTCCAGACAGCCCCAAAGCTCCATAAACTATGTTTCCACTGTAGGAATACTAGATAGTGTATCAACCTAGATGGTGTGTTCATGGTTTGATCTACATTAGATGGTAGACAACCTTCCATTTGTGTAAGGTTTAACTACACTGGATTAAACACTTAGCTCCTCTTTTCTATGATGGTGTAACGCCCCAAAACGAACTAAGGTGAACTCGATACTCGTGAGTGTTTCATGAGTTAATTTTGCTTTAAAAGGATTTACATGAGTGTTATTAGGCAGTGTGTGAAGTTTGTTTATGATTACAGGTCAAACATCCAAGAACTTCCATGACGTTCAGAAGGTGTGCCTTAGAAAGTGCTTTGTGTGTCTTGATGTGTTGGAGTGAGTTTTACGTGATTTTTTTAATCGAAATTCATGTGGGATGTTCCTCAAACATAGAAAATTATTTTTAGGGGATTAAAATTTGGGTACGACCCACCTAGTATGCATGAGGGGTGCTAGAAGAGGACCCAATACGTAGCACCCAAGCTACAAAAGTTAGGCAACAGACGCCCACAGTCAACCGTTTGTATCCTCAACGAAGCCCCGTCGTTTAGGGTTCGTGGTCCCATACTTTTTCGGATTTTAAACCCACATGAAGTATTTTGTGAAGCCGTCAACGCCCCAACATAATGATGTGTCGATCAAACGACACCCAGTAGCTTGGGATCATCGATTGGCACTTGCTAAAGCTGCACGTTTGCTGCCAGCTTAAGGTGTTTTGTGTAAACTCACCCCAAGTATTTTAGGACCCTAGGATGATTTTTTTAGGCTTTTGATGATATATTATATTAGTTTTAAGTCATATACCTAGACAATACTCCTCACTTCAAATATTCAAACTCCCTCTCTAAAGAAAACTATCTCAAAGTCACCATTGGAGCTAAGACTCAACAAGGGCAAGAAGTACTAGTTCGGACGTGTTTCTTCACAAAAAATTACTGTGTTTACTTCTTATTGAGTTCTAATATCCATCTTTGAAACCTCTTCCATTCAAGGAGTCATTTCCAAGATATTTCAAAAAGGGTTTCCAAACTCTACTTTCTTCTATCTTTAATTTTAAGCATGGGTCTTCTTGTAAGAATGTTTTAATGATTCAAATGTGTTTCTTCTAGATTTAATTTATTATTTTATTGACAAACATTAATGAACTCATGTTTATGCATACTTCAAACTTTTAGCTTAAGAAATGGGTTAAATGGTAATGTTTGTATAAAGTATGAAGTTTTGTTTTCTTGTGTTGTCATTATGATTTAGCTACTTTACTAAGGGCCTTATTTTGATGAAATATTGAGAAAAGGATTATTGGAGGTGATGTCTTGGTTAAATAGTGAGTGACTTATATTGTGTAATTGTTATGATAAATTGTTCTTGAGTTGCATGGTCCACCTACTTGCTGGCAGTGTTTACTTGATGAACTTGATATTACATAGTATGTATTGTGAGTGTGTCTTTTAAGGCCTAATATGTGGATATGAAGTGATATTGAATATAGCTATTTTATTATGTCTTTTGAACCATGTAAAGTATGTGAATTTATAAATGTAGGTCTAAAAAATGTATAGAAATTAATTGTGAAAGAAATGGTGTTTATGTGCAAGGTGTACTCACATGCACATACACACTTAAATGAATATATGAAGCCAATTTGATTAAATATAGGAGTTTTGGAGTGAACACTCTTTGTGGGTTGAGTTGATGTGTTTAGTAGCAACCTCCCTACATCCTCTGAGGTTTTTAAGATATGTAGAAAGATGAATGCCCTTCGTGAGTTGAGATGTTGTGTTCATCCTAAGAGCTTTCAAAGATAGGTCGGATAAATACCCTTCGTGAGTTGAGATGTTGTGTTCCCTACTTATCCTTAACGTATTGCTTATAATGTTTAAAATTTGTGGGAATTATATCTAGAACCGAGAGGACATGAAGAAGACGTGGTTACACCTCGTGACTTGAGATGTTGTATTCCAATGTACCTCTTGATATGGGTACTTATCGTTAGTAGATACTAAGTTACTTACTAAAAATCTCCTAATCCCTTAAATAAGCACCCACATAGGTATAGCTATTGGGCAAGCCATGTAAAAGAAAAAAAGGATGACCTTACCCTAAGCAAGTGAGGATCCCTCATCTAGTAGTGGATAATACCGGGATTCTATGTCTAGATCTATTGTCTATGTTGGTTAAGCTAACCCCCACAAAATAATTGAATGAACTAAGTCTTCTGAAGTAACGTAACACTTAGGTTAGGTGGTGGTATAGGACTCTATCTATCCATTGAACTAATTAGGACCTTCCGAAAGGAAAGACTTGTTGCCAAACGTTGTAAAAGAGTGTACTACATAGGGTAGGTAGTGGTATGGGACATTATATATCTATTGTAGTAAGTAGGCATTCCAAAAAGGAAGTCTTTGGTGGTTTGTTGAGTATTCTTCTAATGTCTTGTGTTTTGAGTGGTGACTTTTTTCCCCTTGTGGAGTAAGCCTTTAGTGGGTAGTCTTTAAGATATCCTTGGTGTGTATTACCGGAGGTGTTTAGACTTTTCTTGCATGTCTTACCTTGGAGAGTTTAAGAATAACCTCGGCTAGGGAAACTTCTACAGAAATGAGTTCACTTCCCCCTTGTAAATACTTTGGAAGTTCACTATTTTTAGAGTTACTTAGTTCACTGTAATGATTTTAGTTACTGTAATGTTTTGTACAGCTTATTATAGGTTATGACATTTTAATGTACTCAATCCAAGGGAAGCCATAAGGAGTACTAAGTGGGAGTAGTAGTATGGGATGCTACTCTCACATTGCACTTTGTGTGACCTATAACCAATATTGGAGAAGGGTACCTTAATGAAGTTAGTATGAATGAATGTTTTGCATATGTTTAGCTAAGAGTGTGGGCTTGATTCCCATGTGAGGCAAGCCTTTGTTTTGTAGTCTTAAGGATCCCTATCGTGTGCTTGTAAGGAGTGTATGGGTGGTCCATTCTTTTCTTACCTTAGGTAATCTTTGGATAGCTTGGCTTAGGGAAACATCAAAGGAAATGGGTTCACATAACTTGCACTATGCCATTCACTGTAATGTTTTTAATATAATAATCTTCATGTTATTGTGTTGTGTCTTGTAAATTCTAAAGTTATGAGATTCTTATATGAGGTGTTAAATGATGTTTCTTATGTTGTTTTATTCCTAAAATCATGAATATTTTACTTATTTGGCATTAAAGGTTATTTTACTAAAATGTCCCTTTTTGCATGTTTTTGCATATGACATACTAAGTACATTGTTTTGTACTAACCCCATACTTTTCTATACTATCCAAGATTAGATTTGAAGAATGTTTGAAGGTTTGAAGATAAAGCTTGTGAAAGTTCCTCTCAAGACAAAGTATGTCCTCACATATTCGAGGGCATAGTCCTTTTCTTAGTTTCTTATGTAAAGACTCATTATGTATTTCTTTTTCTATAAAGGACCATGTCCCTAAGATATTATGTCGTGCCTTTAAGTTGGCTTGTGATAATGAGATTCTCTTAATATTTATGAAATACTAGTTTTTATTAAATGTCTTGAAAAGTTTCAAATTCCGCACTACTTTTCATGTCTTATGTAATGAACGATAGTTAAAGGGCTTGTAAAAGACCCCTAAGGGTCAAGTATGCCCGGTCATGATCCGAGGGTTTGCCCTAGCTTCTAGTGGGTGCTTTCCGATCGTGACAAATTTTGTATCAGAGCATAAGGTTATGGGAAATAGTTTAGAGTCAAAAAAGCCTCATAAGCCACGCATAATAGTATCTTTGTCATGGGTATGAGTCGTGAAACATCCATGGACAAGAGGCTATACGATGATAGAGTTTCACTTTCTTCATTTCTGTTGAATCGTTCCATAGGACTCAACTCCATAAGGCCTCTCTCTCTTATGTTTCCTTGTCCGGTGGTCTTCTAGGAATGATTGCTTTGAAGGGGAGGTGTTTCAAAGTTTGAGGAAGAGTAAAGATGAGTTTCGATTTATGAAAGTTTTATGGCGAGAAGAGTAGTTAAGAATGTATGTTTCGAGGATTGTTATATGAAGTCATTTATGGCTAGGTATGATTTGTAAGATTGGGAGTCTTGTGATGAGAAACTTCATGGTGGTGTAGTTCTAAGCATGGTAAGAATTATAAGGATTTAATAAAGCGCCTTTGAGAGAAATTGAGTTATCTTTTGATTATGTTCAATGATTGTAGAAATTCTTTAAGGTGTAAATTTAAGGAATGTTGTAAGATTGTGGATATTTGTAGGAGTTGAGTGCAACCCTCTTATGTGGTTAATGTTTGAATAGTTATTCCTATGATTTGGTTGAGGTTCTTGTGTAGGTTTACACTAAGGAGGAAATGTGGTATGAATACCTACTAAGGAAGTTTTGTTCCATGAAATTGAGTTAAGTGATTCCTAAGAGTTGAATGAAATGGTGTTTAAGGGTGTTGTTTGGGATTGAATCCTAAGACGAAGGTTTTATGCTTAACTATTTAGTCTTTTTGTGCTTGAGTCGAGGAGTGTGTGAGTTTCTACCTTGTGAGAGGCATTATGGTTCTTTGATGTATGAGACCTTGAAGATGGTTTTACCCTAAAAGGAGGAGAATGAGTTGTGTAACAGTTGCATGTAGTGTACTTAGTCTACGAGAATCCACAAGGGTCACTAAGTGGGAGTGATAGTATGGGATGCTATTCTCACATTGTACTTAGCCCTCATTTGTTTGCAGATAATAGAGGTCTGAATCTTAATCATTAAGATTCAGCCTATTGAGTATGTTTGTTTTTTAGATCTGAATATGAATCATTTAGATTCAACTTATTAAGTTAATTTGTTTTTTTAAAAATCCTCTTAATGGGTCAGCAGAGGTCTGAATTAACCAGATCTCTACGAGACTATTAAAAACATTCAAACACATTTAATAAGTTATCAAATAATAAATAATCGCTTCTCTACTTCAAGCGTGCCTTTTTATCTCATAACTAAAAACTTTATTTCTTTCTTTTCTCAATTGAACACCATTTTTACTATGTTTTCACAAATACTTCAAGGTTTTTTTATATTAAAAATTCTCTTGTATTCATTGTATCAACAACAGTACTGGTGTATTAACGTTAATAAGGGTTTTGAATAAAAAAATAGTACTTCCAAATCATGATTATTAAAACTTTTAAAACTTTTTTTTTCAATCAAAAGTGATATATTTTGTTAGAATGAAATTTTTATTATATTTTATTAATTTAATGTTAATTTTACATGCACATTTAGATATTGAAAACAAACAACATTAATTATTTAGTGTTCAGATTTAGAGACCATATTTTTATATTAAAATGTGTATTCAGATAAAAACACCTAAATCTTAATGGAAATCTTAATATTCATATGTGTGTTCAGATTAAGACTTCTTGATCTTAATGGAAACAAATGAGGCCTTATTGTAACTTACCATGTCTCTTCAGAGTAAGTTAATATGGTATTGTGTCTCATCTTGTCATGACATCGTGTTAAAGTATCTTGAAAGGTGCATTATTCAAATTTTAAGCATCTGACAAAGTGAAGGTTTGGATTCACTTAAAGTAAGTCCAAATTTTGAGGAAATTTCATATTTCATGAATTATGGTTTCAATGTGTTATGAGATGAGTTCATATAATTTATACTTCATATGGTCATCCCTTCTTGATGAATTTTTCAAAGAATGAAATTTTGAAATTGTAAGCATGCTTAATAGTGTTAAAATGATGTTCACTGTAAGATTTTTGAATTTTGAGAAAATTTGTCTTTCCTTTGATTGAGGTTTCCATGTGTGAGCATATGAGAATATTTAATGTTGGAGAAGGCAATTCCTCCATAAGTGATGGATAAGAGAAGATTTTGAAATGTGAAAGTTTTGCTAAATTTCTTGTGTTGCTATTGTTTGAAAGTGTGAAATTCTGCTCCATTATAGTTGATGCTTTGACATTGAGTGTTTTGACCAGGATTGTAATGTGTTATCTGATGCTAAGTTAGTCTTTGTTGGTCTTAAAGTTTATTGTCATTCGAGGAAAAATGTTGCTCTAAGTGCGGGAGAATGTAACGTCCCAAAATAAACTAAGGTGAAATAGGTCCTCCTGAGTGTTTATTTAGTTAATTTATTTTTAAAATGAGATACAGTAGTGTTATTAGGAAGTGTGTGATGTTTGGAGGTCCAACGACCAAGAACATCCATGACGTTCGGAAGGTGTGCCTTAGAAAGTGCTAGTGTGTCTTGATGTAATTGAGTGAGGTTTACATGTTAGTTTTAATAAAAATTGACATGGGATATTCATAAGACCTAGAAGACTATGGTTTTTTGTTGAACGTCTATGTGCGATCCATTCAATGACCAACGAGGGGTGCTAGAAGATGACCCAAGACATAGTACCCAGGCTGCCAAAGCTGGGCAATCGACGCCCATAGTCAACCGTCTATAGCCTCAATGACGCCCCGTCTTTTGAGGGGCGTAGTTCCATAATTTTTGGGAGTCGATCCCCACATTAATCATCCTCTAAAGACATCGATGCCCCCGCAGAACGGGCCATCGATCAAACGACGCCCAATAGCTTTGGGTCGTCTATTGGCACCTACTAAAACTGCTGAACGTTAGCTGCAAGATTGGGGTATTTTGTGTAAATTCACCCTTAGTGTTTTAGGAGCCTAGGATGATATATTTAGGGTATTCAAGTTATATTAGATTAGTTTTAAGTCCTATTCCTATACACAACCCGTCACTTCAAATTTTCAAACTCCCTCTCCAAAGTAAACTCTCTCAAAGTCAACATTGGATCATAAACTCAATGAGAGAAAGAAGGGCTGGTTTGAAGTGTTTCTTCACCAAATATTAGTGGGTATCCTTTTCATTGAGGGACGTTATCAATCCTTTAACCCTCTTCCATTCAAGGGGTCATTTCCAAAAAATTTCAAAAAGGGTTTTCACACATTAATTTTTCTATCTTTGATTTTAAGCATGGGTCTTATTGTAAGAATATTTTAATGAATCAAATGTGTTTATTCCAGAATTAATTGATTATTTTAATGTGAAAACCCTAATGAAATCTTGTTTTTACATACTTCAAACTTTTAGCTTAAGAATAGTTAAATGGATATGTTTGTGTAGAGTATGAACTTTTGTTTTCTTGTGTTGTCATCATGATTTAGCTACATCTATAAGGGTCTTATTATGATGAAATATTGAGAAAATGATTATAGGTTGTTATGACTTGGTTAAATGGTAGGTTTCTTATATTGTTAACTCTTATGATAAATTGCTCTTGACTGGTATAGTCCACCTTTTTTGTGGGTGTGATTACTTGATGAAGTTGATATTAATTAGTATGCATTGTGACTGTGGCTTTGAAGCACTAATATATGGAGATAAAGTGATATTGAATATAGGTCTTGTATTGTGTCTTGTGAACTATGTAAAGTGTGTGAATTGATGAATGTAAGTCTAAAGCATTAATAGAAGTTAAATGTGAATGAAATGATGTTTATGTGAAAGTTGTGCTCACATGTACACACATACTTAAATGAATGTATGAAGATAAGTTGAGTAAATAGAGGAGTTTTGGGGTAAAAACTTCTCGTGAGTTGAGAGTAAGTGTTTAGCAGCAACCTCACTACATCCTTAGAGCATTCTAAGATAGATCTGAGGATGAACTCCCTTCGTGAGTTGAGATGTGGTGTTCACGAGTTATCCTTAACCTATAGTTTTAATGTTTAGAGTCTGTGGGAAGTTATGCCTAGCACCAAGAACATATGAAGAAGAGGTTGTTGAACTTCGTGAGTTGAGATGTTGTTTTCCAATGTACCTCTTGAGATGAGTACTCCTCGTTAGTAGAGAATGAGTTACTTAGTAGCAATCCCCTTATCCTTTAATTGTGCGCCCGCATAGGTGTGGCTATTAGACAAGTCATTTAAAGGTAAAAAGTATGACCTTACCCTAGGCAAGTGAAGATCCCTCATTCGATAGGGGTTAATATCGGGATTCCATGTCTATCTCTCATTTTCTATGTCACCTAAGATAACCCCTACAAAAGAATTGAATGAACTAATTCTTCTAAAAGAACATACTACTTAGGGTAGGTTGTGGTATGGGACGCTATCTATTATTGCACTAAATAGGAACTTCTGTAAGGGAAGACATGGTGCCAAACCTTCTAATAGAGTGTACTACTTATGGTAGGTGGTCGTATGGGACTTTATCTATCCATTGCACTAAGTAGGAATTCTGATAGGTAAGTCTTTGGTGGTTTGTTGAGTGTTTTGAGTGGTGACTTGTTCTCCCTAGTGGAGTAAGCCTTTGGTGGGTAGTCTTAAAGATTTACTTGATGTGTATTGAAGGAGGTGTTTAGATTATTCCTTCATGTCTTAACTTGGATGGTTTTAGGATAACCTTTGTTAGGGAAACTTCTACGGAAATGAGTTCACTTTCTCATTGTCATTACTTTCAAAGTTCACTGTTTTTGGAGTCACATGGTTCACTGTAAAGTTTTTAGTTTACTGTAATCTTTTTATATTTTATCATATTTTGGTTAAGTCACTGTAAAGTGCTCAATCCAAGTGAAGCAATTAACATTACTAAGTGTGAGGAGAAGTATGGGATGCTACTCTCATAATGCACATAGTGTGACCTATAAGTTCTATTGGAAAAGGGTACTTGAATGAAGTCAGTAAGAATTATTGTTTTGCATATGGTTAGCTAAGGGAGTGGATTTGATTCCCATACGAGGTAAGCCTATGGTTTGTGGTCTTAAGGATACTTTGGTGTGAATTGAAAGGGGTGTATGGATGGTCCCAATTTTTCTTACCTTAGGAAATCTTACGATAGCTTGGGTTAGGGAAACTTCAAAGAAAAAGGGTTCACATTGCACTATGCCATTCACTATAATGTGTTTACTATAATAATCTTGATGTTACTTTAATGTGTCCTGTAAATTCTAAAATTATGAGATTCTTATATTAAGTGTTAAATGATGTTTCTTATGTTGTTTTGTTCCTAAAATCATGAATCTTTTACTTATTTGGCATGAAAGGTTATTTTATTAACATGTCCCTTTTAGCATGTTTTTGCATATGACATACTTAGTACATTGTTTTGTACTAACCCCATACTTTTCTCTACTATCCAAGTTTAGGTTGGAAGCAAGGTTGAAGGTTTGAAGGTTAAGCTTGGGAATGATCCTCTCAAGACAAAGTATGTGCTCATATATTCGAGGGCATAGTCTTTTTCTTAGTTTCTTATGTAATGACTCATTATGTATTTCGTTTTATGTAAAGAATTGTGTCCCTAAGATATTATATCATGTCTTTATGTTTGGTTGTGATGATGAGATTCTCTAAATATATATCAAAGACTAGTTATTATAAAAAATGTATTTAAAAGTTTGAAATTCCACACTTTTATTCATGTTTTGTGTAATGAACGATAGTTAAAGGTCTTGTACAAGGCCTTAAAGGGTCAAGTACGCCCGATCATGATCTTAGGGTTCGCCATAGCTTCTAGTGGGTGCTTTCGGGTCCGACAGGTTGTTAAAGCAAGTGTTCCGGAAATTAAAATGAAGTAATGGACTATACACTAACTAGGGTGACTTGAGAGGTTTGACTTAGCCTAGGTAGGGGTATGGGACTCTACCTATACCTTGCACTAAGTTTCCTCGAAAGAATCCTTAGGAGGTTGTTATTGTGCTCTTATAATAAATATGCTATAAATATGATGACTTTACATGTTGATCTTATAAGTTTTTAGTTTCATTTATGAACATATTATTGGTGTATATTGCTGAATGTAATGATAATTACTCTTGATGCTATGTTATGTGAAGTTAGGTTTTATTTATGCTCTTTTATTTAGTTTACTTGATTAAGTAGGGTAATGGGGCTCTACTTGGCCATTGCACTTTTAGGCTAAATGATTGGTTTGGGTTATGGATCTTCATTATGTATGATACTTTAAACTTTTATATATATATATATATATATATATATATATATATATATATATATTGAGTTGTCTATACTTTTTAATGTTGGCCTTGGGTTGTATAGGACATTTACTCAAGAGTTATGTGTTAATAGGTTTATATCGGTTCTTCGATACGCATAACGCTTATCAAAGTAAATTATCTTGTTTTTAACAATTGTTTTATGTGCATATACTCATAGTTAGTATAAGTGTGCTACTAATGCCATGTTTATATTTACTACAAATTGTAGGATCCAGCTGTTGAGCTTAGTTGACGGCCATTGAAGACTACTTGGACATTTCCCAAGTGTTGGGCCCTCACTTTCCGAGGACAATGCAACTATCAAGCCACTATTGATGTTTTAGTTTTAAGACTTCTATTTTCTCTCCTTTTTATGGGTTACGTTTGTTGTAATAGCCTATATGTGGCTTCTATCACTGATGTATGGATTATGCCCAATTGTTATACTATTCTTTAGATGATTATGATATGAAACATCCGGTTTAAGACAACATCGTATCATATATATGCATGTGTCAAATAAAAGTAGAAGACTATGTTATTTTCCTATTGAAAGAGTCTATGTTTACTCAACATAAATATTATGTGTACGTAGAGGTCGATGTAAACCTCAATATAGAAGTTAACAAAAATGTTAAGTTTTACTGATTTATTACCTATAAATGTAATGATGGAAGCGAAGAGACTAGTCTTAGTCCACAAAAAGGAGGACAACACCGGCTACGTCTAGGGGGCGCTCCCTAGCTATTACAAACTTGGTATCAGAGTATGAGCTTAAATATATTTAGGATTGATGTTCCATTAAACCACGACTACGTAGATTCTTATTCATAATTGTGAATCACGCCACACTTATGAGTGAGAATCTATATGATTCATAGGAAATCCTCCTTTTCATTGAAATCCAAAGTCGTGCCTCTATAGTCTACTTTATGTATGCTTTCACCTAAAGCTTGTATTGTGGTTATAGGTATCATTACTGAAGAAATTGAAACACTTCGTAAATGTCATGAATTTGACTAGAGCTTAGCATATTGTATAATAGTTAAAATGAAGTTTCCAGACCTATCTTAATGTAAGAAGTTCATATAGAGAATTAAAGCCAAAACGACAAAGAAAGACCTTGACGTCCGGAAACTAGCTAATTTAAACTAGTTGACGTCCCTATGATTGGTGAGGGTTTAGAAGTGTCAAATGAAGTCCAAATCATTTAAAAAGACTTTCCATAGGTAGAGTGTAGTACAAAGGGTCCAAACTTCCGGTAATGACACCCCAAGGAAACCCCGAAGGGTCCTTGGGAAGGACCCCAACATTGGTAGGCAGGCTGCCAAAAGCAGCACTCATGAGTCGGAAACATGGGGCTGCTGCGCTACACGCAGCCCAATGAGTCTCGCTTCCACATGAAATTGGAGACAGCCTCGCGACGCGATTCTGACACGAGGTTAACTTCATCGACAAAAAAATTCAGAAAAAAGAATGAAAAGTGTTCCCGCGACGCGCAGCCACTTCTCTAATTCGTTTAAGTCTTATTTTTTTAAATTAACTTCATAAAAAGACCCATTCGAGTTAAGGGTATTTTTGATATTTAATAGGAAGACAATATATGTATTATAGGTCAGTTTTAGACCACTATTACATCCTCCAAATCAAAATCAAACTAATTTCTCTCTTCTTTCTCAAGAACGTTCTCTTTTCCAAACTCCCTTGAAGAAAAAGAAAAGCTTAAGGAAGAGGACGAAGACTTCAAGAGTTTCTTCCAAAATTCATGGATTGTTCGTCAATAAGGTATGCATTCTTCACTCTTAATATTCCTTATCCTAAGAGGTCCTTTTAAAGATGATTTTCAGGAATTCAACTTCTAGGTTTTTACTCTATAAAACGGGGTTTCTTCGTAACGGTAGATTTATGACTATCGATGAAAAATAATGGTTTCTATGGTTATTAAAAACTTATTGTTGAGTATTTGATTTGTAGTGTTAAAATTTCGTGTATAGCAGATTCTTTAACTAAACAATGGTTTCAAATGGGTTGTAGCTACTACTTAATTACATGTAAACATTGGGATTTGAACTATGACTTGACTGAAATCCTAAATGATCCTTTCCCTTAGTCTACTTTATGAACTAGTCTTTTCCATGAGTTGAAGTGTTAGTATTTATAATGCTATTGAGTATTTCACTATGTTGTTTTTATGATTATTATAAGTTGACTGTAAGTTCCTAAATAAGGTACTTGGAAGCAAGAGGTTAGTCTTCTAAAGTAGTGATTACTCTATTATATTTATGGTAGCCTATAAATGACGTTAAAATTAAAATGAAGTATGTATGTTGATTCTATGCATATATGTTTGGATATGAATACTTTAATTTGAGAGATCATGCTAAGAATACGATAATCCAAGTTTATGATGTTTTTTTGTGTGCCTTACACAAGATGATTATGATATATTAATATCACAAATGAACGGTTGTGATGAAAGGAAATTCTCATCTAGACCTAAACACTTGATGATCATGTTTAAACATGGATTTAATCTCCTATGAATTATGATAAGAATTATGAATAAATTATTATTTAAAGATTGTTCAAAAAGGGACTTAAGCTGCACCGATGGACTAGATATGGGAGGTGTCCCTTCCCTAGTTTGAAGGTAGGTTCACAATGACTCTCACGAGATAGAGGCTTCCTTGTAATGTGGAACTATCGGTCTCTAATATATCTCCTATTTCCTGAACTATGTTTCCACCATAGGATACTAGATAGTGGATCCACCTAGAAAGCTATGTCATGATTGAATCTACTTTGGTCGGTAGACCACCTTCTTTCGATGTGGGGTTTTATGACACCATATTCCATGTTTAGCTAAGATGGTCTAATGATTATTAAGGAAAATGTTTCTTCAAGTAAAATAAAAGACAATTAAATGAACATTGACTAAGGTCTCTTGAAGAGGCTACTTAGTATAGGTAGGGGTATGAGACACTACCTAGACATTGCAAAAGTTGACTCTAAGGGTAGTCTTAGGACATTGTTCTTATGTTATATGATAACATGAAAGGTATGATGCTTATGATACATGTTGTTACTCTTATATGAAGTTTGTTACCTTAATGAACATGTTATTTGTATATATTGCTTGATGAGGTTATGACTACTTATGCTAAAAGTTGTATGTAGCAAAGCATTACTTATGGTCTCCTACCTTATCTACTGGTTATGTGGGGTTATGAGGCTTCACACGAACATTTCACTTGTAGGTTGGAGATGGGATCATTGGTAAGTGTTTTGTATGTTATGTTTATATGATCTATTGAATATGAAATGATAACATGACTCTATGATAATATGTCTTTGATTATTATCATGCTATATGTTGATGAAATCCTCAAATTGTATAAGTTGTATCGTATATACATTGAAGACATTCATATGACTTAGAATGTTTTCTAAAGAAATGATATATGATCCTTTTTCATGCATGTCCTTAAATGTTATTTGCCTATACCCATACTTAGTACATGTGGCCTACTCACCATATTACTCTATATTACAGCAAATGTTGGGTCCGTCCATTGAAGATTAAGAAGGTCGATTAAAAAAGGTTGGAACTCTTTCTCCTAGTGTTAGTAAGTCCTCATGTTCGGGGTTGCTATCATTTTATTATTCTAGATTATGAAGAGTTTAGTTATATATTAAGATTACTTTTGATTCTTTTGTACTAAGGTCTATATGGCGTATTGACTATTTATTAGCTAAGTCCTGTTTCGTACTATTTAGATGGTTTTTGTCTGAGACAACTTTTAAAATATCGTATGTATGTTTTTATGATTGGTAAGTATGATGACTAAGTATACTTCACATAGAACCAAAAAGTTTTTAATTTTTCCGCAATTTTAACTGATGAATGTTATGACTTATACTAAGGGTTTGTCTGAGTCCTCTAATAGGATGACAACGCCTGTCACATCTAGGGTGTGCTCTTCGATGTGACAAATTTTGTATCAAAGCATGAGGTTAAATATTCTTAGGATCGATGTCTTATTAAACCATGTTATATAATGTCTTATTAATGATTGTGAAGAGCGCTACATTTATTGATGAGAGACTATGTGATGATTAGGAAAATTCTTTTTTCTTTGTAATACTATGCCGTGCCTTTAGATATTTGACACTATGTGTCTTTTAGAATCTAATACCTTTCTTGTGGTTATAGGTGATGAAAAGAACAAGAATAGTTGTGAGAAAATTAGAATATGAGATTGCGAATGTATAAGCTACTCGTCAAGGCAATCAAGTTCCTCCTCAAGTGCAAGGTGTTGCAAATGAACAAGTTTCGGTAAATCATACGGTCATGAAGGAAGGTGAGGTGAAGGAAAACTTTTCTAAATTTCCCAAACCATCACCACTCAAACTCAAGACATTACTAAACAAGCTAACAAAGAGGTAGTTCCTTGAGAGAACAAACATGCTAATACTATGGCTAGCCGTCTAAGGGATTTGACGAAGATGAAACCTCCAATTTTCCTTGGATCAAAAGTTGATGAAGACCCCCAAGACTTCCTTGATGAGTTCTACAAGATCTTTGTTGTTATGGGGGTAAGTACTACTAAGAAGACTGGACTTGCTGCCTATCCACTTAAGGACGTGGCTCAAACATGGTACAATCACTTGGGGATATTAGGGCTTTAGGATGTGGTCTCGTGACTTGGGAGATCTTCAAAAATGCCTTCCTTGGCATATTTTTCCCAAGGGAGCATTTAAAAGCTAAGGCAGAGGAGTTCATCACCCTTCTTCAAGGTGGTATGAGTGTTAAGGAATACTACTTAAAGTTCATTAAGCTGTTCAAATACGCTTCTTCTTTGGTTTCCAATACTAGGGATGAAATGAGTCGTTATGTAACGGGCGTGTCCGAAGAGATTGAAGAAGAATGTTATGCAACTATGCTTTATGATAATATGGATCTTTCTAATAGATAGTTAATGTACAACAAGTAGAGGATAGTCGTCTAAGGAAGAGGAACAGTGAATCTGGGAAAGTAAGGTCATTTGAAAGTAGTTCTTCTAAATGTACGTTTAAAGTTAAAGACAAGCCTAAGTTCAAGAAGAGGTTTTTGAACAATATCCCTTCAAATTTCTCCATGAATCGCAATGATAGAGGCTCTAATCCTAACTTCAAAAATGGATAAAACTTTGATCCACCAAAAGAAAGACAAACTTGTGGTAAGTGTGGTAAGAAACATGTGGGTGAATGCCTTGTTGGTACTAATAGTTACTATGGTTGTGGCAAGGGTGGCCATATGGTAAAAGATTTTCCTAATATGAGAAGTCAAGGTAAAGGGGAATAGCTAAACTTAACCAAGTGTTCGTTGCCCTGAAGCTTTAAAAAGGAACTGTTTTGATGCACTCAAGTATAGGGGTGAACAAGAGAACTCTCCTGATGATGTGAATGGTATGTTACTAGTCTTTTTCTGTTAATCTATATGATTTGCTTGATCTCGGTGCTACCGTTTCTCTTGTTACATCTTCTGTAGCTAGGAAGTTTAATGTACTTCCAGATATTTTTATTGAACCCTTTTCGGTTCGTAAACCAATAAGTGACTGTGTAGTGGAAAAAAGATCCTAGAGG
The DNA here is from genome assembly GCF_036512215.1 of Solanum lycopersicum. Lineage (NCBI taxonomy): Eukaryota > Viridiplantae > Streptophyta > Magnoliopsida > Solanales > Solanaceae > Solanum > Solanum lycopersicum. The sequence goes on along the minus strand of NC_090809.1, from coordinate 16,568,039 downwards.
AAATGTCCTGTAATGCTACCTAATAGAGTTACTCTTGTTGATTTCGTAAAACTTCACATGTTTGATTTTAATACTATTTGGGTATGTATTGGCTTCATGCATTCTTTGCTTCCATTGATTGTAGAACAATGGTCGTGCAATTTCAATTCCAAAATGAACCCATTATAAACATGAAGGGGGGAAATTCTATGCCAAGGGGTCAAATTGTTTCTTGCTTATAGGCTTGTAGGATAATAGCCAAGGGTTTTTTATACCCTTTGGTGAGAGAATTCACAGGTATTTTTTGTAATGACCCTCCAAGAGTTCCCCCCGAATGGGAATTGACTTTGGCATTGACTTGTTTCCCGATAAGAATCCCATTTCAATTCCTCCATATAGGATGGCTCCGGATGAATTGAAAGAGTTGAAGCTCCAACTCAAAGATTTACTAGGCAAGGGTTTCATTAAGCCTAATATTTCTCCATGAGATGCTCTAGTCTTGTTTGTTAAGAAGAAGGATGGGTCCCTTAGAATGTGCATTGATTATCGCCAACTAAATAAGGTCACCACAAAGAACAAGTATCCTCTCCCTTGGATTTATGATATCTTTGATAAAAGCCAAGGTTCTAGCAACTTTTTCAAGATTGACTTAAGGTCTGGATATTACACACTTAGGGTGAGAGGTGAAGATGTTCACAAAAAGCTTTCTGAATAGATATGATCACTATGAAGTCCTAGTTATGTTTTTTGGGTTAACAAATGTACGGTAGCATTTGTGGACCTAATCAATAGAGTTTTCCGAGATTACCTCGACTTATTTGTATTGTGTTCCTTGATTATTTTTTAATATACTCCAAGCATGAAGAAGAGAATTAGATTCACTTTAGCTTGGACATCCAAGTCCTCTAATAACACCAAATTTATGTCAAATTTAATAAGTGTGAATTTCTATTGAATTCGTTTGCTTTTCTTGGCTATATTATCTGTGATGATGGTGTAGAGTTGTATATGAAGAAGAGGGATGCGGTCACAAATTGGTCTAGACCTTTGTCTCCCATAGACAAAAGAAGTGTCTTGGGTCTAGCCTGATATTATAGAACGATTTTTGATGTATTTTGTTCATTGTTTTTCCTTTTACATCATTGACCTAAAAGAAGGTGAAGTTTGACTGGTTGGAATCTTGTGAAAAAGGTTTTCAAAAGTTGAAATATAAGACTACCTCAGCTTTAGTGTTGACCTTACAAAAGGGTAATGAAGGCTTTGAAGTATATTGTGATGTTTCCCTAGTGGGCTTGGGATGTGTCCTATGCAACATGGATAGGTGATAGCTTATGCCACTAGGCAACTCAATGTTAATGAGAAGAAATTAGCAAAATCACGATCTTAAGTTAGATGCTGTAGTTTTTTCCTTGAAAATATTGAGACATTATTTTTATGGAGTGCATGTTGATGTGTTTATTGACTATGAAACTAATCAATATTTATTTACACAAAAGGAGTTATACAAAGAAGATGGTTATAATTGTTGAAGGATTACTATATGAGTGTCCTTTACAAACCTGGCAAGGAAAATGTAGTTGCGGATGCTTTAGTCACATAAGTTTGTGTAGTGTGTCTCATGTGGAAGAATATAATAAAGAACTTGTGAAACATAGGTTTGATCATTTTGGTGTGACGTAAAAAGATCTTCCCGTTTGTGGATTTATGTTCCACTATTATTCTAACTCAATATTAGTGGTTGAGGTGAAGTCTAAAGAAACACCTTAATCCTCGATAGATGGAGTTGAAGGAATTGGTACATAGTAAGCTCAATGAGACATTCTCCTAAGAAGGGACGGTGTTCTTAGGTACAAAAGGATATTATGTGTACCATATGTTGAGGATTTGAGAAATCGAATTGTAGAAGAAGCCAATGGTTTCAGTTACTCTACACATATGGAGAGAGCAAAATGTATCATTACCTAAGAGAGGTCTATTAGTCGGATTGTTTTAAAAGGGACATAACAGAGTTTGTTCCTAAGTGTCCAAATTGCCAAAGGTAAAAGTTGAGCATTTTAAACTGGGTCATTTAACCCAAATCATGGATGTTCCTACTTGGAAACAAGGGGCTATCAGCATAGAAATTATTATTGAGGTCCCTCAAACCCAGATGCAACATTGTTATATATAGGTTATTGTGGATAGGTTTACAAAATTCTCCCATATTATTCCAGATAAGTCTACTTATACTGCCTAAGATTATGCAAGAATCTAAATTAATGAGACAGTGAGCCTTCATGGAATTCCTTTGTTGGTCATTTCGGATAGAGGTGCCCAATTAACTTTTCATTTTTGGAAGGCTTTGAAAAAGGGTTTAGGTAAAAAAGTGAAACTTAGTACCGTTATACATCCTCGTACAGATGGTCAAGCGGAACGTACCATTCAGACCCTTGAAGACATGCTTAGAGCCTTGTTATTGAATTTAAAGGAGACTGGGATGATTATCGACGTTTGATTGAGTTCTCTTATAGCAATATCTATCATTATAGCATTTCCATGGAACCTTTTTTATCCCTTTATGGTAGAAGATGTATATCTACGGTTGGATAGTTTGAGGTTGGTAAGTCCTAACTCTTCGGTTAGAGATTATCTATGAGGTTATAGAAAAGGTTTGAATCATAAGAGATAGATTGAAGACATCCTATAGTCGGCAAAACTCTTATGCCGACAATAGGAGAAGATATCTTGAATTTGAAATAGGTGATCATCTATATTTGAAGAATTCACCTATGTAAGGGGTGATATGGTTTTGTAAGAAGGGGAAGTTGAGTCCCAGGTATGATGGACCCTATGAGGTATTACAAGGAATTGGAAATATTGCCTCTGAGTTGAAATTACCGAGTGAACTAGCTTCAATTCATCCGGTGTTTCATGCTTCTATTCAAATTAAATGCAGAAGTGACCTGGTAAGGTTTAGAAGTGGATGAGAACCTCTCCTATGAAGAAGTTTTGGTTGATATCCTAGATCGCGAAGTCAAGAAGTTTAGAAACAAGGAGGTTGCCTCTATAAAAGATTTTTGGAGGAACCATCTTGTTGAGGGTTCAACATGGGAGGCTAAACTATCTTTGGAGGAACCATCTTGTTGAGGGTGCAACACGAGAGGATGAAGCAGACATGAAATCCCGCTACCCTCATATATTTACTCCTTGAGGTTATACATTTCTTCTTAATAAATAAATTAATGAATATTCATGAAATTGACTGTTACAAAATAGGTGCATGATTTGCTAAAAGATAGTACCAACTAGATTGTTATAAAGAAAATGCTTTCATATTCTATTTTTCACTTATATAAAATATGTATTGCTGTGTTTTCTTGAGATTTTGTTGTTTTATTGTTTTTTTGAGAAGAATGATAGCATGGTAACTCTTGGATGTACTTTATGCTCATGATAATCTTGAGAAGGAAATTCCACACTATCTGTTATGAAATATTAAGCTTTTATATGTTGTGCGTCATAAATTAAGTAACGTGTAATGTTCTGGTATGTGTCGTAAGGAGTTGTGAAGTACTCTATGAAAACGTAGGTTCGGGACATTGAAAAGATTCAAGGCCAATTTCAATAGTCTTTAATAAGATCTCTAAGTTGGTGAGTCCTAAAGCCCGTGGTTGAAACCCACTATTCTAGTTTTAGCTATTGACTATGTCTAAGACAATGTGAATTTCTAATATTTTGAAACTTTTTTGTAAGTTCTGTATGAGTCGTATTGTAATAGTTTGAGGGCTATGTCCCAAATCTTGTACTTCTATGATAGATGGTTATGTAAGACAAAATATTACAGTATGTTGATGAGTTAGACTATGTTGATAAATGAGAATTCTATGTAAACTGCATCTATGGATAAATGTGAAGTCTATGTATACTTTACATGTAATGTTTTAATTTTCCATACTTTTCTACCTATGAAATGTGATAATGTATGCTTAGGGCTTGTTTATGGCATCTATGAGGACGAATACACAAGTTACTACTAGGGGGTGCTCCCCGGCTGTGACATCATAATTTCCTCTTAACCTGAATTTGAAAATATTTATAAAATTTATAGGGTATACTTAGTTACCTTATAAATTTTGAAAAATACTCTTTTCTTAACTTGGAGTCTTAAACAAACTCTTAGGGAATACTTAGTTCCCTTGTAATTTTTGAAGGAAAGACTTCAATTTTTTACTATTTACTATTAACTTAAAACTTGAGCCTTAAAATGAAGTTAAAACATTTAGTAAAGACTCTTGAAACATTAAGAAAATTTGCTTTAACTTACCTCTCAACTTCAAGACTTAACTGTTAACTTCATTGACTTTTATCTTAATTTTCCTCGAATTAGATTATGGATTCAAAGTTCACGATCTCATGGGTACATTATGTTTATATGTACCTTAGGGTGTTCTAATAAAATAGGAAACATCGGTACATCACTTAGGAACTAGTACAGAAAGATGGGGGAATGAAAGGGAGAACTAGCATGCCTATTTCTTTGAGAGGCGCGTGGCACCATCCCTCAAACTTAAGAGAATTTCATATGGCATGCTTGCTGGCATGACGCGCAAGAGGAAAAAAATTCAAGGGAACGTTCCTGGTACTGTAGCAGGCACGACGCCCCAAGCTTCGCCTAGAAAACATCTTACTTTTGTCTTTATTTTTTATCTCTAAACCCTCTAAACTTCTATGGTTCTTTCCCCAAATAATAAGGATCATTAATATCCTCAATACCAATATATTCGACTAGAAAACGAACTCACAAATACAAATAAAATAAACTCTAGGCATGCAAAAACTCAACCAACAAGAACTCAAAAATGCTCTTCAAGAATTTCACTTGTCATCATTCAATCTACTGAAAATCAATTAATTAAGAAAGTTGGTGCATGAGTGAACTTTCCCTACATGAAATATCTCTTATTCCTTGATAGGGATAACTCCGACAATTTCCCACTTGCAAACTTTGGCGTTCTTGGAGAATTCTATACTTTTCTCCTTTCAATCTTTTATTCTCTCTTCTCCAAGCCCTAAGTGAGATTTTTGATTTTATTAAACTTATTTAACTTCTTAGTATCGAAAATAAATCCCTAAAACGAAATAGTAAATATATTTGTGAAAAGAATAGTTTGCCTTTCATTAAATACGGATTGAGACCTTTCTAGATCCAACAACCCAACTTTAGATATACATATGAAGGATCATCTCTAAATTTGTAACACCTTTAAAACGACTTCGGTTAAACTGGAGCCTAACATGTGTCTCATGAGGTTTTAAAGTCCTAAAATGGTTTATAATGATGTTTATAGGTAGTGTCTAAAATTTTTTGATTTTCGGAGGTCAAATGTCCAAGATAGCCCATGACGTTCGAAAGATATGTCTTGAGACATGCTTGTAGATTTAGGTATGTCATTGCATGTTATACATGTTCTTTGTGGTTGTAACTTATGTGAGGGGTTCCTAACTTGTGCACGAGTATATTTTAGTTTGAAACATTAGAGAAAAGCTCCCCAAAGTCCAACAAAAGGGTCCTTGAATAGGACACAACTTTTAAGCGACCAACTATCAAAATAAGTCCAATCTATGGAAGGCAATCGATGCCTAGTAGGTCAGTCGACTCCCCGTAGGTGAAGGGAGTAGGTGGTGACTTAGGATAGGGAGCTTAATCTCTCATCTGGAAGACTCTGACCCAATCAATAATTGCAAGTATGGCATGTTGATAGGTTGACGCCCCTAGACTTGTCCGTATATGGCAGCTACAGATTTTGTGCAAATGTCTAGGATGACTCAAGGGTAAGTTGGGAATTTCACCTAGACTTCCTAAAATTATTCGGACAGTTTCTTAAGGTTATTTTGGTTATCTAACTGGGTTTATAAGTCTTGAAAACATAGATGAATTCATTATTTCAAAATAAAAACCCAAGTCCCCTAAAGAACTCTCTAAAACACTCTTGAAGCTTGAAGGGAGATCAGAGCTTGAAGCTTGGTTTCTCCGTCAATTTACATTTAATTTAGTGGCTTAGCATTAATTACTTTATGGGTTTCATCATTGAATCTCTTTTTTTCAAGGATACAATCTTTAAAGTGTTTTCTAAGACTTTCTCAAACGATGAACTTCAAAATTGTAATCTAGCCATGGGTTTTTGTATAAATCTTTTTGAATCAATGTACTTTGATTGAATTTATGTTAATTTGAATATTTTATACTAAAAACTCCATGAACACATGCAAACCATGCAATCCTAGTTTTGACTATTTTATGGGTGATTTGATCATGTCTCATTGGTATTGATTTCTTGTATAGTTTTATTAGGGCTATATTCTTAAGAAATCATGCTAGAATTGTTAATAGACTATCCTAAATTGGTAAATTCATATTGTTTTGTCGTGGATCATTGTATATTGAGATTATTGGATTGAATTGGTGATCATCACAATTGGTAAAACCTTTGTGTATTAAGTTGGTTGAATTATCTATGGATTGGAGTTGTGAGAGTGGAATAGTTGTATGCTGACATAACCCTCTCTATATTTTGTAGTATAGGTTTTGAATTATGATTTTTTCTATGGTCCACTTATGGTTGAGGTGCTTATGTGCTATACTTGTGAATAATGTGGCCTCATCGACATTAGTTTATGAATTATGAAATTATCATGTTGTGACTTCAATATGTGAGTATTGTTAAGGTCTTAGTGACATATATGTATATGTGAATCCAAATTGTATGTTCTTCTAAGTGAGTATATGTGATCATGATAGGTTATAGTGATGCCTTATATGTGTATACTTAATGTTGAAGTGTGAATCTTCTTTGTTGACTATATGTGTTTTGTGATGAATTATATTGATGTTCTGTAAGGTGTGTAGGGTGACTTGAAGCATACATTGATGTCCCTATATGCAACTTGAATGATATTGTACATGTGATAAGATGATAATGAAGTGTGTCTTGTATATGTAGACTTATGTCCCTTACTTGATACATGACCAAGGTGAATATGAATCCTAGACATAGTATGCTAAAGCACCTTTGTCATGAAAGTATATGTATGATTGAAGTATGATCTTGAATCTGGTTAAGGTCATTTATGTGGAACCATTTTTAAAGAAGGTTATAATATCCTTGAAGTTAAAAGTCGTAGTGGTATCCTTCTTGTGTGAATTGTGGACTTAGGGGTGTTGGCTAGTACGACATGAAAGCATCCTTAGGAAAGTCATTAAACTATCCTAGTAACCGCTGTATGCAACTTTAATGGACCCATTAATGGTGATTTGGTTGACATCTTAAATGTTTTACTCAAAATTATGATTGCTAGGTAGGACATAATACAAGGATTCCAGTTGGGACCAATTATCATACCATAAGCTTGAAAAACCCCACCTAGATACACACCAAATCACCTTATCAATAACATCTGTAACCTGTAACATTCTCTTTCAAACATGTGACCCTCCCCTCTATTCAACAGCTTGAGGTCTATGCCTCTTACAATATTTATTCTTCAAGAAGTTTTCCCACAATGAATTTATTGTTCTAAAGTTCCACAATATTTTAGCAAATAAAGCTTTAGAGACATCAAACAAAGACCTAAATCCAAGTCTACCTTCCTCCTTTGATAAACAAATATATCCCCAAGAAACCCAGTATTTTCCCCTTTCTTCATATTTAAGGTTGGGTAACTTTCACATAAAGAAAACAAAAAAATCATATTTGTATGCCATAAAATAGTTTGCATAATTTTGCTCCATAGCAAACATATAATGTATAATTCACTATACATATACAATTATATGATTCAGTGGCCTATTTCAATGCAATTGTATAATTGGCTGGATTATTTTGCTGCAATTGTATAAATCATAATTGTATAATTCTCTGGCCTATTTCGCAGCATATCTACATAAATTTTGATTTTGTATACACATTGAATCGAAGTAAAATATTTGCATATTGTATGATCATAAGTGCATAGGAAGAATATATATGTTTTTGCATGTGTATATACAAAATTTTCTCTCGATTTTGTACAAAAGAGAAACACAATTTATACATTTCTGTTGTATAAAGCGAGAGAAAATTGTATTTTGCTGCTTTTTTATGTTTCGCTGGACTATTTTGCTGCAAAATCTATATAAAATTTGTATTTGTATACAATTGAATAGAAGTAAAATGTTTGTATATTGTATAATTAAGTGCATAACACGAAGATATAAGTTTTCGCATGTGTATATACAATTTTTTCTCGCTTTATACAAAAAAGAAATGCAATTTATACACATCTGTCCTATAAAAAGAGAGAGGTGAACAGAGAGAGAGTGCCAAGCGAAAATGGGAGAGTGATGAGCGAGAGGTTAGGGAGAGAGGCGATTGGAAAACGTTTGCTATGGGGCACAATTAAATCAAACAGTAGCTACTCAATTTACTTTAGATTATTAGTTTGCTATTTTGTACAATTAACCTTTTTAAAGTTCAACAGAAATTTTGCGAGCATTCTATGTAATTCAATAAGCACACAACTAGGATGGTCAATAATAGAAAGAAGGTATATTGACATACTTTGTAATACAAGTGAGATCAGAACAACCTTACCCGCAAATGATAATAATTTTCCTTGCCATAATTGCAATTTATCTTGACCTTCTTTATCAGCTCCTTAAAATGAATTTTTTTTGTCTTGCATGACCAATAAGGCAACCTAAGTAACTTAAAAGAAACTTACCCTTGGTTAAACCTGTGACCTCCTCCACCACATGTATATTCCTTTGTGCTGCTTTACTATGCATATAAAACACACTATTTTCCCTATTAATCATCTGCCCTGACTAACATTCATAAGCCTTTAATGTGTTGATAATCAATAATAAAGACTATCTCTCAGCTGCTGCAAAAATAATGGTGTCATTTGTGTAACCAAGATAATTTAGTTTCTCACTCAACTTAGGCATAACATAGGTTTTGAACTCAGTATAATAGAATAGTTTATTCAAGGCTCTTGAGAGTACTCCAGCTGACAATATGAATACAACAGGGGATAGAGGATTCCCTTGTTCAATTCCTCTGCTGGAATGAAAAACCCCATGAGGTTTTTCATTAATAAGAATGAAATACCAATTATATGCAATAAGCCTCCATATCATATCAACCACAATGGTATTAAAGACCATATGTTCTAATACATTTATCAAAAACCTCCAACTCAGCCTGTCATAAACTTTTGTCATGTCCAGCTTAATCACAACATTAGCAGGTTTACCTCTTTTCTCAATATCAGTAGCAATATCTTGAGTGAGCACAAAATTTTCAGTAATACTTTAGCCATTTTCAAAACCCAAATTGATTTTGAGAAACCATTTGTGGGAGAATTCCCTCTAATCTATCATATAATCTTCTTGATATCACCTTAATAAAATTGCTCAAATTAATTGGCCTTAAATTAGATAAGGTTTGGACCTGATCTTTCTTGGGAAGTAGAATGAAAATTAGTATAGTGATTGCTTTGGTTCGTGTGTTGCCTCTAAAAAAAGCTTGGACAACACAAATTAAGTCCTGTCCCACAATATCACAACATGATTATCCATCGGGGCCATAGGCACTATATCTATTCAATTCAAACACCACTTTCTTTATCTCTTTAGCATCATGAGTTGCAATTTAAAAGGCATTATCATCTGCAGAAATGTGAAGATGAATTTGATGCAGAAGTTTTAATTAAGAGTCAATACTACGATCTGCAATTTTTTCATGAAAGAAGTTCAAAGCCTCATTACCAATATCTTCCTCACTATCAACTGATCTGCCATCTTCTTTACATATCTTTTTTAAAACTAATCGTCTCTTTCTTCCCCTTACAAATAGTTGAAAATTAGTATTCCTTTCTCCCTCTGAGAACCATTGAATACTTTACTTTTGCCTCCAAAATTATTCTTCATAGTGAAGATACTTTCTATATTCCGCCTGTGCCAACTGTAGTACAGATCTATTAGTTGCAGCAGGATTTACTTCAAAGAGGTCTTCCTTACTCTTCATGATATCCTCTGTGATCAACAATTTCTTGATTATGTCCCCAAAGACATTTCTACTGCATTTAGATGGGTACTCAGCAGTTCAGATCTCCTTTACCACATCTTGAAAATCCTCCCTGCTGCCAACACTTTAGAAATATAAATGGCTTTGAGAAGTTATGAATAAGTCCACCGCATGTAAGAAGTAGAGGGACATGATTCGAACTAGTCCTGGAAAGGTGTTTTATGTCTAGATTACTGACCAATTCTTGGAAAGCGTGGTTTGCAACTACCAAGTCTAATCTTTTGGATATGCATGTTTCATCAGATCTCTTATTCCACCATGTAAAAGGGCCCCGTAAAACTTATGTCATGTAATTCACATGAGTTAATGTAGAAAGCAACATCTTCATACTCCTGAGGAAGTGCAGGAAGTCCCCAATCTTCCCTTCATCACATAGAATGACATTGAAATCACCACCGACCAACCATGACATGGAAAAATTGTTATTAATGGTGTATAGAGAGTCCCATAATTCTAATGCTTCATCAGCATTGCATTTTACATAGATCACAGTGGTAAGAAACTGTTTTGCATCTTCCACTGTTAGTTGTAGAGTAAGATGTTGATATGTATCACAACTTACTACCACATGAGTGTGTTCTTTAACAAATATCCGAATCTTGCCATTAATATTGTAGTTAACATAATTCATTCCTAGCCTTCTTCTGTAAGTCATAATCTAACTAGTGATTTGAAAAGGCTCCATCAAAACAATTAGAAAAAACTTGTGATGTCTGTGAAGCATTTAAAATCTATGAAAATCATTTTAGTTCTCAAAGATCTAATATTCCAAAAAAGAGATTAAATAATTTAGAATATGTCTTCCCAACACTCATAGCTTGTATCCTTGTAGGTTTAAGATCTGCCTCAATCTTAATTTAACCTTTTTTAGATTTAGATATATCTTGATGAGATAGGTCAGCCTCCCTAAGAACTTATGTTGCCTTCTAATAATAGTCAGCTTCCTCCTTGTCTTCCTGAAATATAAAATCCTCATATTTTCCTTTATTTGTATTTGATATTTCCTCTTGTAGCTGATGTTAAACTAGTGCATCTAACTTCTCGATGGGTGGAGATTTTTGTCCTTCATTACTTCTGGTATATACTGATGTATTTTCTGCATTAGAAATACCTAACAAAGTTTCCTTTGTAGCACTGTCTGGTGGATATTGCCCTTTAACCATTTCACCGTAAACCATTGGATGTGGTGTTTGAAAATGAGCTTCTGCCAGTTCTTTTCTCATGATGAAGTATTGCTCTTCCTCTTTGCTTTCAGTCACCTCCAGTGAAGAGTCTCCTGCCCGATATTTGTTCCTCTCCTCTACATTTCCTGTCTAAATTGCTACTTATTCTTTTCCAGCATATTTTATAGCAGGAATATTCATGTCATCCTTCCCATCTTAGTGTCATTTTATTCATAGATTTTTGTCTATTCAGTTGATTCTTCTTTTCTTCTTTGTTAACATGTGCCTCACACAACTGCTGATGTTGAGGATACTTTTGTGCCACATTATTAGAAATCCCCGTCCCTACTTCCTTTATTTGTGTTCCATTGTTTATATTAAATACTTGTGAAATCCATTCCTTTGTGGAAGAATATTGTTGTCCTCCTTTCTCTGCAGATTCTTGCTTATTATTTTGTATTATCTCCTCCTCAGTCCCCTTGTTCCCACTTATCTTCACCCTCGACCCCTCTCCACCTTGTTCCTCCATGATATTAGTATCAAGTAGTGATCTCAAGTCATTGTCACTGGTAATCACCCTCTCTTGTGAATCTCTTGTTGATAGGATTCCAGTAACTGTGCAGAACGTTTTTCCCCTTTTATTGTTATTAGTGTTTTCCATACTTTTATGAGTGTCCTTGGCATGATTTTCAGTGTTAGTTTCTAGATTTAGGTCATGATATAACACTCTACATTCCTCCTCTGCATGTCCCTGAAATTTACAATTCATGCAATAATTGTGCAGCATATCATATTGTATTTTCACATATTCTAATCTAGACTCTTTGGTGTGCTCATTGATAATATCCATTTCCTCATGCTTAAGAAATTTAATTAATAGGTCAACCTTTACGTGGACCCTAGCACAAATAGATCTAGTCTTGTCGATCGTGGCTTGGTGAAGGGTTTCCCGATTGCTTAAGTGATATAAAATAATTTTTCTTTCAAAAAGTATGTTGGTTTAAGAGCAGTGAATGAGATCCATGCCATCGCTTGTGTCGTTTTTCTATCCACCCGAAACTTAACATCTTATATTAGTGCCCGAATTGAATAATAGTATCCCTACTTGGCCATAATATAGTATATGTTTTTTTCGACATGAGGTTGGTAAAATATTCTTGCTTATCAAGACGAATAAGGACATGATTTTTTTCTTAATAAACCAATTTTGCAGTCTCTTTTGATATTGCATTTCTTAGGGATTAAAAATAATCTAAGTTCTTCTAGAGAGGGCCACACTTAGGAAAATACTACGCAACAAACTGAAGGTTGATTTTAGTGTTCATGCGATCAAATTCTTCTACAGTGTACACTATTAGTGGTATCCCATTTGCATAGGACACGATTTTTACTGGAGTAGCTCCACTCAAGTAGGACGACTATGATTGGTTGAAGGCATGTTGGAAACATTTAATGGAGGGAAAGCACAGTCTTGTAGCAGATACCCCTAATCAACCCCAAGATTAGAATGACCAGTGGACGGAAAGGCCAAAAAATACACTTAGGTCAGTGGTGTTTGTGTCGATGGTGGCGCCTTTCTACTAAATATAGCTTTAAATCTTTCTAACTAAACGCAAACTTAAGTCTTTTTTGATCGGTAAACATATCCATATCAACACAATAAATATGACGAGACCACGTTATAAAAACGAATACTGCAGAATCAAACTTTAAGTTATGGGTTGGGTAATTCTTATCATGAACTTTCGAGTGTCTTGAGGCATGAGCTATAACTTCGCCATTCTGTATTAATACACAACCCATACAAACTCTACATGCATCAGAATGCAGCACACTACCTTGAGTGCTTTCGAGTCATTTCAAAGCGGGGCAGTAGTAAACTTTTTCTATTCTTGAAAGGTTTTTTCACAAGCTTCAGACCATTGAAACTGTCTTCTAAGTTAATTTGGTTAAATAAAACCTTCATTTAGAAAATCCTTCAACCGCTCTTTCAACTATTTCAACTCTAATGGTGCCATTCTGTATGAGAGAATAGATATAGGATCAGCATCTCGAATGATGTATATGACAATGTCTATTTCTCTCTCAAGAGGGACTCCAGGTAGATCATCCAGGAAGACGTCTTGACAATCTTTTACTACTAAAACATAAACTGACGGAATAAGACGTATCTCAACACTAGAGTCATTAACGGGACAACCACAAAACAAATAAACTAATCTTGCTCTTTATGTCTGCAACAACATCAGGAGCACAACGGGAAACTTGTGTGAACTTCAGACTATGCTCATGAACACTCATACACTCAGTATTAAGGGTTAGAAATTCTCTTATCTTAGCCTCTCGCAACTTATGGGGAATGACACGTACCATGAGAGCACCTCACAAACACACCCTAACTCACTATTGATGTCATATCCGGGTTTACCCACATGACGTAACCCGCGTCGTCATCCTCTTTCAAGACTAAGACTAGACTCTTAGTATACATCATTACATTCATAGGTCAAATTTAGTGGAAAATTTAAAACTTTTCATTACTTCTACTTTGAAGTTTACATAAACTTCTACATACACATAACATGTATATCGAGTATACATAGACCCTTCGTATATGAAGATTACTTAGTCTTCTACTTTTATTTTAAATAAGTATATAAAGTATAACAAATACATAATAGTTAAAATAGTCATCTCATCTCATTACCAACTAATAAGAGTGTAAGAACTTGGACATAACCCATACATAAAGTAAAAATGCCTCGCATGGGATATACAATGTTTCAGATTAAATGGAAAGAAAAAACAATAGAAGTCTTTAACTAAAAAGCAAAATTGATAAGCTAGATAGTGACATTGCCCTCAAAAATTGAGGACCAACTATAATTGGATGAATAAAAGATCCAAGCCTTCTTCAAGTCGTCTTTAAAACACCTCTACGAATAGAACCTAAATGTTGGGAAAAAGGAAGAAATGAGATTAGTACACTACTTGTACTATGTATGAGACCATATGCACACATATTATGAAGACATGCTAAGGAAAGGGACATTTCATATAATTTACTTTGAAAACAGTTATGCATATTCAACTAGACCATCAATAATGCATGTTCATTAAGTCATAAGCATGTTTATCACAAGACCAACAACATCAAAACTAGTCAAGTTAACATGCTTATCATATAATTGAATATATATTTAAATAAATCTATCATTAAGTCATATTAGCAACAAGAATGTATAATAGTATATTTCAACATAACCAAAGGAAGTCAATTACCCATGAACCCCTATCAAGTCAACAAGTGCAATGACCGATCAAAGTCCCATAATCTTACCCAATCAAGTAAACAAACAAGAATCATGATGAACATCCTAATTCACATAACATAGCATTTAAAAGTATGTATTATCTTACTTTAACCACATGGACAAACACATATACTTAAGTGAAAATAATCATCATACAGTATCAACAACTTTCAAGTTTATCACATACATATCATATATCATCAAAATAATATTCATACATAAGAACATCCTCATAAGACTCCTCTCAAGGATAACAAATGTAATTCTTAGGTAGAGTCTCATACCCCTACCTAGACTAAGATAGACCCCTTAGGTTATCATAGGTAGAGTTTAATCATTTATTTCATTTTACCTTTTGGGAACATCTTTCCTTAACCGTCATAGACCACGTGAGCTAATGTGAAATTCGATATCATAAAACCCTACACGGAAGGAAGGCGGACTATTTGCCAAGGTAGTACCAGGACAGAAAACATAGAAACTACGTGGATCCACTAGCTAGTATTCTTATGGGAGAAACATAGTTCAAGAACTATGAGTTATAGTTGAGACCCTCTTTATGCTACATGCATTGTAGTCCCCAATATCGAGAGTACTTTAGTGATCCTACCTTCCCTATGTGGGAAGGGACAGTGCTCACTCCAGTTCACTCGGTGCTAAGCTAGAGTCCATTTTTGAAATGTCTCTTAGCCTTTATCATCAATAATAGCTTAGTTCAGGTCAAACGGTCTACCCATTGTATAATCACCATCATCAATATCTCAATACAAATTGGATGAGTATAACTACTTTCATTACAATTTATATAGGTGAGGTTAGCACATTAACATCTTCATATCATGATAAGGCACATAGGAAAATAATTCAACCTCCTTATAACATTTACATTATAGGCAAACACCTCACAATCATAACCAAGACATTTCAATCAATACAACCTCATGACTTAATCACAATTAACCATAATTTGAAGTAAAGTATAGAGATCATAAGACTCACGAAGTCTCCATTATAGTTCATCATCAAGTTCTTACCATAAATCCTCAAGTCAACCCATTTTTTGCATACATAATCACAAGTCAATAATCAAACATGATAACAAGGATAGTAGAATCACTATATGACAATTCAATACTAGATATTGAGGTCAATTCACAACATACTTCTTAATCTAGATCTTCTCAAGAACAAGAATGAAAGTCTACCAATCATCCTATTTTGTTCATTATTAGTTTAAGAACATCACCTAGTAGTAATTCAACCAATAACCAAGTTAATAGAAAAAATACAACCTAATTCCCATCAAGATCAAACCTAGGGTGAAGGGTTAAGAGTCATCTTCTACAAACAAGACCAAACCATCAAGATATATCATAATTGAGTTAAAATACATGTTAATATACTCATAATATCAAAAAGATATAATAAAAAATTCAATTCATAATATAATTTTTGAAATTAAGAAAGACACATGTGAAAACTCAACTTTTGAAAATACTTTAAAGAAACCCTTTGAAGAAAGAGGACTCAAAAGAGAATTAGATATCATACATCAATGTTTGATGAAGAATTTATGGTGAAATATTCCCTTTACAGCCCCACAAACCATCCCCTAGCTTTTGTTCAAAGGTGTCTTCCAAAAGAGAGAAAAAGAAAAGAGAAGGAAGAAAGTGCTGTTTTGAGAGTTGTAATTAGACTAATGGGGTTGGGGTCTTTATAAGGGAGGTTAATTAACTTAACTAGACTTACCTTAATCCGTAAATAACCAACAAACGGTTAATTAATAATTTTAGACTAAGTTAAAATGTGCAGGAAATTCGACCCTCACATATGAGACCCCATTACCGATCCGTTTGTGAGTCTACATTGGTCCCTCCTCTGTGCTTCAAACTTGTCAACTTGGTAAGAGATTTTACAGATGAGGGCCTCAAAAAAATTGTCATATTGTTGGTAGATGGTTGGCATCAATACCCCGTCAGTCAACACATGCCCCGCCCCATATGTGCCCTTTCGTGGGTGTACTCTGCCCAGGCAGTGTTTGACTCCACTTGCAAGGGTTCCCCTGAAGGGCCCTTGGTTTGTCCTTGGGGAATCTTACCCGGACGTTTATACCATAAATATACTTAAACAAATGTTATAAACCCTTCCACAAAATTTCATCATTTTCCAACTAATAAAACCTAGTCAAATACGCTAAGGCGCGCTAGTTCCTCCTTGCACTACTTTCCGAACGTCATGAACTTTCTTGGACGTTTTAGTTCCTAAAATTCATAAATGTCTTATATTAATAAAAATAGACCTTAAAATAGTTTCTAGAACTTATGACACTCATTTTAGACTGTAGAACACGTCTTTTATTTTCGAAGTGTTACATTATTCCTCCCCCTCCCCCTTAGGAACATTAGTTCCCGAATGAAACAATTTTTTTTTGAAAAGTAAGGACTAGACTCAAGACTAGCAGCCGAAACAACAACAATACATAAAAACATCAATCATATCACTTACTCAAGGCAATTAAAAACTTCAATTACCACACACAAGGCTGAACATTACATTATGAGGAATATCCTTCTCATAACAAGAGCTCAACATATTATATATGGGTCAATTATATCAAATTTAAACTTAAAAACATGCTAAATATCATTTCATTAAGACTCACCATATCAAAATGCACAACATAACTCAAAACAAGCCTAAGAGATAATTTTCAAGTCCTAATGAAAAATTTCACAGTAATTTACTATAACAGTATAAAAAAAATGCATCCTTTGCAAGACTTCTCTAAAAATCAAAGAAACTTCAATTTTAGTCATTAATTTCATTATTGATAAGAACTACTAACCTAAGTTATCAAATATATGAGGGTAACGGGAATTCATGTCGGCCTCAGCTTACCATGTTGCACCCTCAATTGTGTGAGTCTTCCATAACACATTTACGGAAGTCACCTCTTTATTCTTTAACTTATTGACCTGCCTATCATGAATTTGAACCGAAACTTCCTCATAAGAGAGTTTATCCTTTTCACCCAGACCCTTAATAGGAATAATAGACTCGAGATCAGCGATACACTTCTTAAGCATGGAAACATGCAGAACCGGATGAACCGAAGACAAAGCACTAGGAAATTTTAATTCATAGGCAAGCTTACCAGCCCTTTGCAAGATTTCATATGGACCCACAAAATGAGTACTCAACTTCCCCTTCTTGCCAAATCTGACTATCCCATTCATAGGGTAAATTTTTAAATACAACTTGTCACCTTCTTCAAACTCCAAATTCCTTCACTTATGTTCGGCATAAGACTTTTGCCGACTATAGGCCATTTGCAATCGGTTCTTCATGATACCAACTTTCTCCAAAGTCTTATAAATCAAATCGGGACAAATTAATCTAAGGGTCACCCACTTCAAACCATCCAATAGGAGACCTACACCTCTTACCATACAAGGCTTCATAGGAAGCCATAAAGGTGGATGAATAAAAACTATTGTTATAAGCAAACTCCACAAAAAGCAAATGCTTATCCCAATTTCCCTTTAAATCAATAATACAAGCCCTAAGTGTATTACTCTCCTCTTGAACATCCGTTTGGGAATGAAAAGTGGTACTTAAATTCACCTTTGTACCCAATCCTTCATGGAATGAGCTCCGAAAAAACCTAGATGTAAATTGTACACCCCAATCTAATATGGTGAATACCGGAATACAATGGCGACACACAATTTAATCAATGAAGATCCTAGCATAATCTTATGCCGAATAAATAGAATTGACGGGAATAAAGTGAGAGGACTTGGTCAACCTATCCACCACCACCCATATAGAGTCATATTTCATTTGAGTCCGAGGTAAACCCACTACAAAATCCATATTGATGTCTTCCCACTTTCAAGTAGGAACTTGATTTTCTTACAGTAAGCCACTTGGATTTTGATTTTCCGCTTTCTCTTGTTAGCAAATTGGACACTTAGCAAAAAACTCCGCTATGTCTGTCTTCAAACCCTCCAACCAAAATACTTCCCTAAGGTCATGGTACAGTTTTGTCAAACCTGAATGAAAGGAGTAGCGGGAACCATAGGCTTCCTCAAGGATCTGATTCCTCAACTCATCTACCTTTGGAAGACACAATCTTCCTTGGTACCTCAAAACACTGTCCACCCTAAGGAGCATGCCTCATTATGCTTGATAAGGACCGATTCCTTCAACTCCATCAATGATTTATCAAGGTGTTCTATGGAATTCAGCTCAACTACCAACGATGACTTGGAGTTATGAAGGACCATGAATCAACCATTCGGAGAATCTTCCAACCTCACACCCAAACTATCCAACCTATGAAGATCCTTTAGTAGATCATTCTTGGCTTTATCTATGTGATACATACTACCCATAGTCGTATGACTTAGAGCATCCACAACCACATTAGCCTTGCCGGGGTGATAAAAGACACTCATGTCGTAGTCTTTCAATAATCCTAACCACCTTCTTTATCGTTGATATAACTCCTTTTGGGAAAACACATATTGGAGACTCCTATGGTCGGTATACACATCAATATGGACACCATACAAGTAATGCATCCATAATTTCAAGGCAAATACTACGGTCGCTAACTTAATGTCATGGTCGGATAGTTTCTCTCATGCACATTAAGTTCCATAGAAGAATAGCCTATCACCTTCCCTTCATAAGCACAAACCATATATCCATTCGGGATGCATCACAATACACAAAAAAACCTTTGTACCCTCTAGTAATGTCAACACTAAAGCGTAAGTGAGCCTATCTTTTAACATTTGAAAACTTTTCTCACATGTCTCCGACCACTCAAATTTTCCTAAACTTTTGGGTCAAAGTAGTTAATGGATATGCAATGGATGCAAAACTATCCACAAACCTCCGATAATATTCGGCTAAACCCAAGAAATTCCTAATGTCGGTTGGAGTAAATGATCTAGGCAGATTTTTCACCGTCTCCATTTTCATTGGATACACCTCAACTCCCTCACTAGAGATGATATAACCAAGTAATGTCACCGACCAATTGATGTTCTTTAAGTATTTGTAACACCACCCTCAAATGGTTCATATGATTACACTCATTTTCTGAATATACCAAGATGTCATCAATCAACAAAATGATAAATGAATCTAGTTGATTTTGAAACACCGTATTCATGCAGTCAATAAACGATGTCAGGGCATTTGTGAGACAAAAGGACATTACTAAGAACTCATAGTGACCATATTCCATCTTTGGTATATCCCTATCACCCTATGATGGTGACATCCCGATCTCAAGAACTCTAGAAAAGTAGCTTCCCCCTTGGAGTTGATAAAAAAAGTCATCAATCCAAGGGAGAGGATACATGTTCTTGATTGTGACTTTATTGAGCTTGTGATAAGCAATACACATTCTTAAGGACCAATCCTTCTTCTTCACTAACAAAATTGGAGCATCCCATGGATAAATACTAGGTCTAATGAAGCCCTTGTATAGTAAATCTTTGAGTTGAGCCTTCAGCTCTTTCATTTCGGCAATAGTCATCCGATAAGGAGGAATTTAAATGGGATTTGTATTCGATAATAAGTTGATATCTGTAAGATCATTAGGAAAGACCTACAGAAATTCACTCACTATGAGAACCGACGCAATGGGAGGAATTTTGGAGTCTAAATCTTTGACTCTTACAATATGGTACAGACAACCTTAAGATATCATTTTGCATGCCTTTAAAAAAGAGATAATACGACCTCTAGGAATAGAATTTCCTCTGTTACACTCAACAATGGGTTTATTTGGAAAGTTACACTATACCACCCTTGTCCTAAAATCAATAGAGGCAAAGAAAGCATTCCGTGAATCCATACCCAATATAATATAAAATACAAGCATATCAAGTTCTACTTGTTCAACATAAGAAACTCTATTGGTCAACATTATAGGATAATTTCTATTCACTCTTTTTGCAACAACCGACTCACCCACACGGGTAGACACTTGAAAAGGTTCATGAAAAATATTGGGCAAAATGCCAAGCTTTTTTGCTACTAAAGAGGTAACAAATGATAAAGTAGCAGCGGGATAAAGTAAGAAATATACATCAATACAAAAGACTTTCAACATACCGGTCACCTTACCGCTAGAGCGAAGAGCACAAAAGCGGTTTGTCTTTGGAGTCTCATTTGAAAACATGCTTGAGATTTACCACTAGCCTTGTATTGAACCCTCACATTAGGGAAATCTCTAACCTTGCACCCATTTTTACCACAAACAAAACAATTGTCCATCCCCTTAAGACAATCACCATAGTGATTCTTTCTACACTTTGCACAAATTGTCTTCTCGGTTTGGATATACTACCATTTCCCACTTAGGCTTAGGGTTAAACACCTTATCACCACTACACTTAGGGAAATTTGAATAAAATTGATTAGAAACCCGCTTCTTAAGTGTAGGCTTGTCTTGTATCTCAAGCCTATTCTTTGAAAAACATCCATCAAAAGATCTTGCCCTCTTAACATCTCTATTCTTCCTCTTATCCCTTGTGTCTTCAACATGTTTGGCATGCAGCATAAGACGAGAAATGTTCATGTTGTCATGTAGCATAGACGAATGACAATCCCCCTAAAAATCATCCGGCACCCTCATTACAAAGCGGATCAGTTCATCTCTAGGATGGAAAACAAAAGAAGGAACATGTTTTGACAATTTAGTGAACTTCAAGGAGTATACATTGAAATTCATACCTCCTTGGGAAGGTTGATGAACTCTACCACTTTAGCTTCCCTCATCTCCTTGGGAAAGAACCTATCAAGAAAATCCTTCTTTATGATCTCAAAACTAACGGACCACCCCTCAATGACCTATTATCCCTCCATTGTACATACCATGCTTGAGCCACATCCTTGAGTTGATAAGTGGCTAATTCAGCCTTCTCAGTAGTTTACAAACCTATAGCCAAGAGTATCTTGTAGAGTTCATCGATGAACTCCTTGTGGTATTCTTCAAACTAGGACCCATAGAAAGTAGGACAATTCATTCTAGTGAAATCCCTTAGACGTGAGGTCATGGTAGCAACTTGTTGATTTGGACAGTGTATAATCTCCTTATTAGTTCGGGCCGTCATGACTTGGGATTGAGCAGTGGAGGCTTGTGTTGGGGTAGTTCTAGCTTGATCCATTTGAAGAAGAGGGATCCTCATATTCTCATGCGTCAAAGGAGGAGTATTCACCGATGCTTGGTCATCATTCTCACATTCCTCTAGAAGAGGAACTTGATCACTACAGGGAGGAGCTCCCACATTGGCGATCTTTTTTTCAAGCCTTCATGCTGCATTCCTTCTGGTGTTCATTTCCTATAATCATAACAATAGGATTAGATGCAAAATCACACCCTAAGTATACTTTAATGGCACGGTTTGGATTTCAAAGAGTGAGAGTTTCCTAGGAATTATGTAGGTTCCTATCCATAAGAGTGGGGTGCTGCACATTTATGAATACGAAGTCACATAGACGTGGTAGAGAGAGACATTGACTCATATATAATTCAACCTCATGCTCTAATACAATTTTTTTCACATCTGGATTACCCCATAGACGTATCTGGCGTAGGCGTCTTCTATAAGGACTAAGACTAGCCTCTTAGTTTACATCATTACATTCATAGGTTAAATTTAGCGAAAACCTTAAAACTTCTCATTACTTCTAATTGGAGATTTACATAGGCCTTTGCATACACATAACATATATATATCGAGTATATATACACCCTTCATATAGGAAGATTACTTAGTCTTCTAATTTTATTGTACATAAGTATATAAAGTAAAACATAGAAATCATAGTCATAATAGTCATATCATCTCATATCTATCTAATAAGACTGTAAAACTTGGATATAACCCATACATCATGTAAAAATACCTCACATAGGCTATACAATGTTTCATACTAAATGGAAAGAAAGAACCAAAGAATTCTTTAAATTAAAAGTAAACTCCATAAGCTAGATAGTGGCATCCCCCTAGAAAATTGAGGACCTACTTGGATGAATATGAAATCCAAGACTTCTTCAAGTTGTCTTCGAAACACCTCAATGTCAAAAACCTAAAATATTTGGGAAAAGAAAGAAATGGGGTTGGTATGCCACTTGTACTATGTATGAGACCATATGCACACATACTATGAAAACATGTTAAGGGAAGGGACATTTCATAAAGATATGCAATTTACTTTGAAAACACTTATGCATATTCAACAAGACCATAACTATCAATAATGCATGTTCATTTAGTGATAGTCTTGTACATCACAAGACCAACACCATCAAAACTATTCAGGTCAACATGGTTATTATATAATCGAAAAAATATATAATTTACTCTATCATCAAGTAATATTAGCAACATGCATGTATAAAAGTACATTTAAATATAACCAGAGCAAATTAATTAACTATGAACCCCTATCAAGTCAACAAGTGCAATGACCAAGCATAGCCCCATAATCTTACTCAATCTAGTAAACCAAAAAGAATCATGACTAACATCCTACTTCACATAACATAGCATTTAAGAGTACGTATCATCTTACATTAACCATATGGACCAATACATATACTTAAGTGAAATTAATCATCATATAGTATCAATAATGTGTAAGTTTATCACATACATATCATATATCATCATAAGCATATTCATACATAAAAACATCCTCATAAGACTTCCCCTAAAGGCGAACTAGTGCAATGCTTATGTAGAGTCCCATACCCCTACCTATACTAAGCTAGACCCCTTAGATTATCATAGTTAGAGTTCAATCCTTTAGTTCATTTTACCTTTAGGGAACATCTTACCCTAAACGACATAGACCACATGAGCTAATGTTGAATCCTATGTCATACAATCCTACACCAATGGTAGGCGGACTACTTGTCAAGATAGTACCAAAACATAAAACATAGCAACTACGTGGTTCAACTAGCTAGTATTCCTATGGGTATAACATAATTCAAGAACTACGAGATATAGTAGGGAACCTCTTTGTGATAAATACATTGTAGTCGCCAATCTCAAAATTACTTTAGTGATCCTACCTTTCCTATGTGGTAAGGGACACTCATCACTCTAGTTTACATGGTGCTAATCTATAGTTCCTTTTTGAAATGTCATTAAGCCTTTATTATCAATCATAGCTTAGTTTAGGTCATAGGGTCTACCCCTTGTATAATCATCATCATCAATAGCTCAATAAGAATTGCATGAGTATAAATCCTTTCATTACAATTCATATAGGTGAGTTTAGCACATTAACATCTTCATATCATGATAAGGCACATTCATAAAGCATTCACCCTCCTTATAACATTTACATCTTAGGCTAAAACCTCACAATCATAATCAATACATTTTAATTCTACATTATAGCACCTATGAATCCTACTACAAGACATATTCCAATACAAAATCATGAATTTATCACAATTAACCATAATTTAAAGTAAAGGATAGAGATTATAAGACTTACCAAGTCACTTTCGATCATCATAAAGGTCTTACCATAAACCTTTAATTCAACCCAATTTGGATATACATCATCATAACTCAATAATAAACATGATAATAATGCTATAAGAATCACTACATCACAATTCAATACTAGATCATAGTTTAAGACAAGATACTTAGGTCAATTTACAAGATACTATTAACCTAGATCATCTTCTCAAGAACTAGCATGAAAGACTACTAATCTGCATAACACTGTTCATGATTAGTGTAAAAACATAACAAAGTAGTAATTAAACCAATAAAAAGTTAATTGAACCAAATACAACCCAATTCCTATCAAGATAAAACCTAGGGTTAAGGGGTAAAGGTCATCTTCTACAAACTAGACCAAACTATCAAGATATATCATAATTAGATTAAAGGTCATCTTCTACAAGATAGACTGAACCATAAAGATATATCATAATTAAGATAGAGTACATGTTAATATATTCATAATATCAAAAAGAAATCATAAACAATTCAATTCATAACATAATATTTGAGATTGAGAAAGACCACATGAAAACTCAACTTTTGAAAATACATTGAAGGAACCCTTTACAGAAAGAGGTGTAAAAGTTGAATTATATATAATACCTCAATGTTTGATGAAGCATTTATGTTAAAATCTTCCATTCATCGATCCCAAAACACTCCCCTATCTTTTCTTTAATGGAGTCTTCCGATAGAGAGAGAAGGAAGAGAGTTTTTTTTAGAGTTGTAATTAGACTATGGGGTTGGGGTCAGTATATTGGAGGTTAAATAACATAATGAAACTTCCCTTTATCCCTAAATAACCAAAAAAACTCCTTAATAATTGTTTTATATTAAGTTAAAAAGTGTAGGAAAATTGGACCCTCACAGAAGAGACCCTGTCGATGGTCCGTTTATGACGCGACTACTCGTCTCTTCCGTGCTGCACACTCCTCGACAAGGACAGAGAGTGTGCAGGTGAGGGCCTCCCACAAATTTTCTTAGTGTTGGTCGACGGTTGGCATAGATGCACAGTCGATCAACACATACCCCGTCTAGGCCCTTTGTGGGTGCACACTGCCCTTGCAATGTTTGACTCCACTTGCAAGGGTCCTCCTCTAGTGCCCTTGGTTGGTCCCTGTCGAGTCGTACCCGGACGTTTCCATAATGAATCTACATAAACACATATTCGACACCCTTGCACTAATTTTCATCATTTTTCAAATCCTAAAAGATTGTAAAATAAGGTAAGGCAAGCTAGTACCTCCTTGCACTACTTTTGGAATGTCGTGAACGTTCTTGGATATTTTGGTTCCTAGACTTCCTAAATTACTTATATTCAGTAAAATAGATCTTGAAACATTGTTAGACCTTATGAAACTTATGTTAGGCTCTAGAAAACATCTTGGCTTTTTTAAGTATTACACTAGCGCATCCACAACCCTATTCGTAATCCATTGGTCGAACAACACTCTAGCAATACCCTTTAGTTGTTATAAAGCTAGTTAAACCTTCACAAATCAACAAGTAATATTTTAAATTGTCGAATACTCTTGATCCTCTATGACACTTGAAACAGTGAAGCTTTGTGTATTCATCCCTAAAATTATCGAATCTTTTATTTATCAACAACTTACTATTGATAACCTCTATGTTCCACTTGATGATTCACAACATAACTTAAAATCCAGACAGTCTCACGAAATTTTGCATGGGTAACTTCTCTTTCAGGTTGCACTTCCGCAGCATTTGGTAACTCTTGTTCCTCAACAATCATCAAAGCTAGACAACCTCTGACTTCTTTACATGGAGCCATATTTCATTGAAAACATGTGCACACACGAATTATAGGGAAAGTTTTTAGAAAATAAACTATCTCACACAAAATGAGTATGAAATAACTGAAGGAGTTCCTCAATGTTGCATCCTCCTAATTATAGATTTGGCGTGCTACACACCAATAACTAGGAATCTAAAGACAACATGATAGGTTCCCTAGGACTCTTGAACTTTGTGCTCTTACATAAATTTTTTTTGCCCCAAGCCTACACCTTGGACATGGATGACACTAGTAGATCATTGCTTGCCTGAAGCAAACCCGTACCCTGTTTTACACAACCTAGAGGAACACAATATGAATATTTATAAAAATAAATAACAATTAACATAAATGAATAATAAAATAACTGAGAATATTTTATGATTAAACATTCAACTTATAAAAAAAGTGGAAATCCAAATATTAACAATAGAATAAGAGTGGAAAGACTTGAGGGATAACATCTATTTGTCTATCTATAAAGCCTATAATGACTTAGATGGATGTTGGGACAGACCCCACTACATGCTAATAATGAAAATACAAAATAGGAATAAAATAAGTCCTCCGGAATACAAGGAGGTTTATCAACTGACTGTGGAGTGCTCAACCAGATAAAAAGTATACCGGAGGACGATCCTCGTTACCTACGTCTACATCATCAAGCAATACATTTAATGTACAAGTATGAGAGTTGAAATTCTAAATAACCTAGGCTTCAAAGTTGTTATTAAAGAAACACTTACCTGTACTCTTTTCAACACATGAATATTTAAATGAACTCATTTCATTATAAAGAATTTTAATACAAGTTCAATATAAATAAAAAGGAAAATTGTTTAAAACATGATGTTAACTCATAATCATAATATCATAAAAACATACCATGCTTCCTTTCAAAGTCTACTTGTGCAATGCATGAATGAAGTCCTATACGCCCATTCATATTAAGCAGAACCCTTGGGAACCATGAAATTACTTCTGTCATGGTTTCTCTAACCAACAACCATCACTTAAAAGCTATAGTTATGATACAGCGTTATATGAACCACGCTGCCTGGTCATGCTACACCCTGTAAGAGTAAATGATCTGCCTAACATAGTGGATCCACTAGCTTAACTTAATTAAGTGATCATCTAAAAAGTATGATTGTTTAGTACCTATTACGGATATATGGTTTAAAGAGAATTGAGTTAATATGAACTCGCATCCCCATATCAGTTGTCATTACTACTCCAAAAAATATATTTAGCATGTACGTTTTAAAAATAACCTCTTTCTTTGCATTGAGATAAGTTTTGAACACTTAGCGTAAAAGCTCTTTCAGAATAGATGTTTTCTTATCTTGCTCAATACTCTTTTGGAAATCTCTGTTTCCTCTTATATTAAATGTGAAAACATTTGTAAATTCTTTGGGACTACTTAGTTCCTTATAACTTTTGTGAAATCAACTCAACTCATTACTCTTATCTTTTATTTAAACTTTTAGTCTTAAACAAAGTTAAAACATTTGAAATAACACATGAAAAACATCGATGAACTTCACTTCATATTACTCTTAACATTTTGACTTGACCTCTTAACTTTTCTTTACTTGAATATTTACTAAAGTTAACTTAAGTCTTAACTTTTCTTGAATTTTATTATGGAGTCAACGAATTAAGATTTGTGATAGGAAAGTTGTCTTGGTGTTTTGAAATGATTCCGAATAGCTAAAATTAAGAAAAGTTACGAAATAATCATCTTGAAAAAATCTGTGCCGCGAAGATGCAATAATAATTATTGGTGAAACTTAATTTTAAGACAAACGAGTATGCTTCATGTCCCCAATGCGGAGCAAATTTTAGTTCAATGCGGGGAACAACCCAGCGACACGGACATGTTTCATGGACCTTGCTGGACTTTTTCCTTCTTCATTTGTCTTCACTAATTTGCCAGAACTCCCTTATTTTCTTCAAATTCATGTTAGATTATGATACCCAACATGGGTACTCACAAACCTAACTCAAAGAAACTCCAAAATTCAACTTAAATATCTCAAAATCTCCGCAATTTAACCCTATTAAAGAACAACATTAAATTTCTATAATTTATGTCAAGAACATCAACTTTCAAACACTTTATGGAGAAATTTCACTAAACCAACCTATTTGGCGTGTGGATGAATGAATGGAATGCTATCAAAGACTCACATACCTTGTAGGATCAAAATCTTGAACATATCTATTATCAAAACCAATCTTTCTTGGTGAATCTTGCTTTTCCTCTTGTCCTTTCTCTTGTGTACATTCTCTGAAAACCTTACTCTATTTTTCAAAAGAATAAACTGAACTAACTCAACTTTAACCCGAATTAACTTATACAAAAGAATTTAATAAATTGGGTAAGGAAACGACCAAATAACTCTTATAATTTCTAGATTAGACATTTCCATAATATAACAGCCCAACATTCAAAGGGCATAACTCAGTTATCTAAACTCCAAAGATTCTACGAATTTGGTGTGTTGGAAAGATCGTTCCAAGAGCTTTCGAACCATATATATCAATACGCATAACTAATCTTGTGCTAGGATTTATGGCTGGTAGAAGTTAACCAGAAACTCACTTTAACTTTCTTTAAAAATTTTCCCTTTTCAAAAACTCTTTCAAAAAATAGCTATTTCTAATTTAATAGCTTCCTTCAAGTTTAATTTTAATTGCAAGATTCTACAATTTTTTATGTTGACCTTTAATAATATGTTGTTTTTCTCTAACATTTCTTTCATTATTTATTTTATTAAAAAATATATATATAACATTATATTAATTTATTTAAAACTGTTGTAGGTATGTATATAATGGATAAAAGAAGGATACTTATTGGATCTAGAGAATTACCACAATTTAATGGATAAAAGAAGGATACTTATTGGATCTAGAGAATTACCACAATTTTTAAATGGTAAGGAGAAATTTTGTATATTTCATTTGCTAATCTTAAGATTGGTGTAAGAATTCAATGAACGTGCATAAACTGGAATTATGTTCTTTGGAAAATGTGAGATGAAGTATGAACAAGTTAATGCAGGTTGGGAATGAAAGAAACTGATAAAAAGTTTATTCATCATGGTGACTTGATCGATCTTTAGATGATGAAACAAGTATTAGTAAACATTCAAATTTAGAAAAAGATGATGATGATTTAATTGACTAATCTATGATCTGTAATGCATCAAGTGAGTAAATCTCAAAATTTTATGATGATTCTCCACGAACCCATATAATTCCCGTGGTTTCGATATTATGATAATATGATGCGGGTATTAGGTTATGAATGAAAGTTTATGATATCAAGCATGTTCTTATGAAATTTATATAATTTTTTTAAGAATGCTTTAAAATTAAATTATCAATGATTAAGTTGTTGTTTTGTTGTTGAAAGATTTCTTATATGCACATGTAAGTATTATTGTGAAATTATTTCTCACATAGTATTAATATGTAAGGTTTAAGGGTCTTCTCACAAGAATAAATAAACAATACAAAGGTTTCCTAGTTATACCTAGCTTGGATTGGTTATTTAATGATACATTTTTATGTATAACTTATGACTTAGCTTTAATTAGCAAGATGACGTGCCTTTCCATGGATAAGAAGAATAAGTACAAAAATATCAATTCTGTGGGGTTTATTGTTAGCACTGAGAGGAGATTGAGATGGAAGATCTCTTATGAGAATTGGCTGGAGTTTTAGAAACAACCTCTTAATCCCTTACCTTTATGACCTCATATGATGATTTTCAACATATACAAGCTAGGGGATCCAATTAAGCTAGAAATTCATGTTCCTTACCTTGTGAGTAGGAAAACTCTTTTCATTGTGGGAGACACCAGGGGATATTTTAATAACCCACATGGTCTCTATGTAGGTTAAGGCTAATTTGTACAATAATAATAAACTAAGGTTACTTCAAGAAGTATCTTACAGGTGTACAAATGTTTTAATGATGTTAGGTTGCATTGACGATGTTTTATTACTTTTTTCTTCTAACATTTTTTATATCATATTAGCTTGGTCATATCATGTCATGGAATGACCTAATTTAGCATAAGTTAAATATTCAAATGCATGGTTGTCATACATTATACATATTTTTTACTAAAGCATAATCTTGACCACATTTTCCCAAATGTAGGGTCCGAAAGATAGGATTCTCAATTTTGTGGCTAGAGGTTTATTCGATAAATTTTTAGCTTTGGCGAGTTCTCATGATTCGAAGACATATTCTTATTGCTATCAAATTCTTTCTTGATTCCAGTTTTTGGACATGATATATAGGCTAAGCCCTATTTCATTCTTATATACTAGATGACTAATCATACAAGTGATAATACTGCTGCTTTACTTTTATAAAATGATTTGGACTTGAAATATTTTTATTTAACTTTTATGTTAAAATTCTTATGTTATGAATCCTAAGTGGCTTATATAGGGCCTCTCGGGGTTCTATACTCAATGTTACTCCCAGGCGGTACCTTGCGTCTCGAAAAACGTAGTAATCATAGTTCAAGGTTTAGAAAGGTCCTAGGAAGTGTTATGATCCATGTCAAGTAGATTCTTCTTCATCTGTGTGAAGCACACAAGATTTACGAATTAGAGCCTATAAGATGTTTAGCTAACTCCACTTCTTTCATTAACCTAAAATCGCGCGATAGAGTTTAACTTTGTAAGTTATCTCTCCTAACCAATATGTGATACTCTACGTGATATGGCTACTATAAAAGCTTATCCCAGAAGGAATGTGAGGTCCCCCTTGAATGATTTGAAGGAACAGTTGAAAAATTTGATGGATAAGGGTTTCATGCGACCAAGTATCTATCCATTAGGTGCTTAAGTCTTGTTTGTTAGAATAAGGGATTGTTCTCTTTGTATGTGTATAGACTATCGACATTTCAACAAGTTGAACATTAAAAATAAAGCATCCTCTATCAAGGATTAATTATTTATTTGACAAACTTTAAGGAGAGAGTTACTTCTCTAAGATTTATCTTTAGGGTGAAGGAAAACGATATTCCAAAAATGACTTTTAGAACCCAATATAATCATCTTGAGTTTTTTTGTGATGCCTTTTGGTTTGACTAAATCTCCAGATGCTTTTACTTATTTGATTACAAGGGTGTCTTCAAATTACCTTTACCGGATTATGATTGTGTTCATTGATGATATATTGATTTATTCGAGAAGTTAGGATGATCACATCAATCATATGAGGATTGTGTTGCATGTTCTCATGGACCAAATTTTTTCCACAAATTTATCAAATTATAGTTTTGTCAAAAGGTCTATGGTTTTTCTTGGTAACATTGTTACAAGTAGAGGTATTAAGGTAGATCGTAAGAAGAAAATGCAATAAAGAGCTGGCTTAGAAATCTATCCCCTTCGGAAATTAGATGTTTCATGGTTTAATATAGTTTCTATAGAACTTTGGTTGAGTGGTTTTCTTCAATTTCATCTTTGATGAAAGACTTGACTCAAAATAAAGCTAAGTTCATATGGTTCGAAGCATGATAAAGGATTTTTTAGGAATTGAAGGATATATTGAATTTCCTATTTGTGTTTACCTTAACAGAAGGAATTGTTGGTTTTTTGGTTTCTTGTGATGCCCCAAGAATTGGGTGAAGATGTGTTCTTATGCAAAATGGTAAGGTTATTTCCTATATTTCAAGGAAACATAAGGTTCATGAAATAAATTATCCTACCCATGATATTAAACTAGCGGCGATTGCTTTCGCTTTTAAGATATCGAGGCACTATTTATATAGTGTTCGTGTCGATGCTCACAGACCATAGGAGTTCACAATATGTGCTTAATTACAACGATATAAATCTTTGACAATTAAGGCAACTTTAGTTATTATAATATTATGATATAAGTGTTCTCCTTCATCTTGGTAACGCTAATGTGGTTTGTATGATCTTAGTCGGTTGTCTATGGGTAATGTTGCTTATATATAATTTAATAAAAAGGATTTGGGTTGAAATTTTCAAAGATTTTCCCGATTGAGTGTTTAGATAGTGGACTATACCAAAGTTGGTGTTATGGTCCACAACGGCATATAATACTCTTTTATGGCAGATGTGAAAGCCAAGAAAGGTCTTCAGCCAACTTTATTAAATTAATGTAAGCAATGGTTAAGAAAACCTATGAGGCTTTCTCACTACGGGAATATGGTGTACAAAGATATCAAGGACTTTTATATTTTCCCAATATATATGACTTTAGGGAATAAATCTTGTGAGCAACATAGAGCTGTTGGTATTTCATTCACCCTAGAGCCTCAACTATGTAGCATGATTGTCGGAGATCTATTTGTTGAATGGGATGAACAAAGTTGATTATTTTTTGTCTATGTGTTTTAACTTAAATAATGTTAAAGTTTAGAACAAAAATTGGTGGTTTATCTCAAGGTATTAGCATTCGTACTTCAAATTGAGATGATATGAATATAAACTTTCTAGTTGATTTGCCACACACTCTCCAAAAACATGACTTTATTAGTGTTATACTAGATCAAATGATGAAGTTAGCCCATTTCATTCCTATCAAGGTATCCTATTCAGCGGAGGACTTGTAACAACCAAAGAGTACACCTTAGAAGTTAGAGGCCTTATACAAGCCCTTAGACATCCTATTCCCGCGACACGACGTACTAGACTCTCTGAGTCCTTATACAAGCCCTTAGACATCATTCACCGCATATATATATATAATGTAGTGCGGAATTAAAAAGTTTCACAAGAAAACCAAAGTCCATTAAAAAGTCTTTTGAAGAAAAAATCTAAAGTAACTATGTCCTCGAGTCTTTTGAGGACATACCAAGTCTTCTTTAAAGATTGCTATTCCCAAGATTTGATTCTAAGAGACTCCTCACTTTTCACCTACACTTGTAAAAATTGAAAATGATATCAAATTAAAAAATTGAATGCAACAAGTATGGTGAACAAGAAAGAAAACCATGATAAAATGGACATTTACTTTATAACATGCTTTTTATACTCTTTTGATGTAAATCTCATAAAACAAGTATAAGAAACTTTTCAAGACAACATACACGTATAAGACATATTCAAGAAATTCATAAGAGACAACCATTACCATTTAAGGTACACATAGGAATTTGGAATCCCTACCAAAGGTTCTCCTAAGACTCATTAAGTACGACAAGAAGACACCCCCCATACAACCTCCTCAACCACACCTACCTAATCCTTAAGACTACCCAAAGAAGGATTATTCTTTACATTTCAATAAAACATAGTTCCATATTAATTAAGTAACCTATTTTCATCGTTTAGACTCTCCACCTAAAGTTACTCTAAGACTCACCTAAGTATGACATGAAGAGAGCGTCCATTCACTCCCTTCAAGCCTACCTAAAAAAAATACTAAAAGCTACCCTAGGTAAGAATATTTCTGTTCATCATACTTTAGATAAGTCAGAAATATTAATTAAAGCATTTAAGATACATTCAACAATTAGAGGACTTCATATAATGGTCTTACAGGAAACTTCGGGAACTCACTTAGCATATTCAAAGCTTACTCGTGCAATGTATAGATAGCATCCCATTACACTAGCCACATGTTGTAGAACGTATCCAATAACTTGAGTGTACATCCCATATGATGAGAATAGGAATTAAGTGACATAATCCAACTAGTTTTGTATGGAATCTAGTGTCACAAAAATCCCACACCGTGGAAAGTGTTATAATTCACAAAGGTAGAACTAAGACTTATCCATGTTGGCACATGGTTCTAGGATATCAAGGGATTCCTTGTACTCTAGTCTCATCGTCAAGTAATGCTACTATCACAGGCATATCCGCTCGGTGCTATGGAATGTTTGTCATAGAGTAATCATTCCCTAGGTGTGTCAGAGAAGGTACAATTTTTAGTTCTACAAACGGATAATACGTTTCATGGATAACTTATACTTTAACCATCTTTTATATTAAACGTTCCACATATACAATCTTCATTTCATATTCAAGGCTCTACATATAAGTGTTTAAAAAGGATGCCTACTCTAGGTCTATAGATCCTAGACATCATGTATACGTTCATTCATACAGGTACACAATAAGGGTGCCTACGCCTATCAAGTCAAGATATAACCTTTATGAAACTTTATGTATTAAGTACATGGACCTAAGTCTACCAATAAGGCTAAAACATTGTCATATCATGTCACATCTCTAGAGCACACCCTAGAAGATATGGCACTCTCAGAGTGCAACCGGCTTATTAGCCTCTCGGAGGTCTTGTACAAATCCTTTTGTATAGTTCATTGCATATAAACATATGAAAAGTAGTACGGAATTAAAACATGTCACATACATTCTATAAATCCTTAAAATATCTTTCTTATGAAACTCATAGGAAATACTATATATCATTTCATCAAATAATAGACAGAAGAATACTTTGGGAGACGGCCCATACACAATAGAAATAATTACTACTATGTCTATTAAACTATTTCTATAAGGGACATAAAATGCATCTTTGTCGTCGAGTCAAATGAGGACATACTTTGACTTGCTTGAATGATCTTGTAATCCAAGGTTAGATCTCCAAAGCTCATTAATCTAGGAATCACTTTAAAAATAGATAAAAGCGTGAAATTAGTACAAACACATGTACTATGTATGACATAATGCATAAAATCATGAAAACAAAAATTTATTAGAATATGCATATTTTTCATTTAAATATCATATCATCATCATACGAATAAAATTTAACACCTTATAAACACATAAAATAAAATTTAAGAAACTTAGTATATTTTTTAGGTCACTTTATAGTGAACCAATTCACTGTTACAACGAAGATCCTTGGTTGTATAGTGAAGTTCCTTATCATTACTTTAGACACTTTTTAGCATGTAATCCCCTCACTAGAACCTATCAGAAGACTCACTTAAGTAACACAAATAGAGACAACCAATACAGCCTCTCTAGGCACACATAAATGATCCATAAGACCACCTATAATGACATCAACACACACCTATAAGACATTACACATATGACCATGAGATTCTTCTATCAAAGGTGATTCAAAGTCTCACTTTAGTTGGTTGTGAAGCGACCGCCCATATACCTTACCCAAACACTTAAGTGATCTTATGTACTAACAAAGATATAATCATTCTCACTTAATACAACAATATAAAGATTACATGGCATTCTCCTTCTAAAGGATACTAAAAGGCTTAGTTAAGTAAATCAAAAGGATAATGTCTATGATTAACCTCTTCAAGATTACCCAAATAATACATAAGACTATCTAAGGATTATATCATGTATACATAATCAACCATCTTCCCTAACTAGAAACATTCTTAAGATTTAAATAGGTAAGATATGAAGTGTCCATTCCTATGGCCTCTTCATACCTTAACTAGACATCCCTTAACTACTCTAGGTAAGTACTTATTCATTAACACACTTTCTCAACTTAAGTCATTACATTAATTATTTGATTTAAGACTCATTCATCATATAAGGACATTCAATTTATGGTATTGGACACGACCTAGAGACTCTAACATACATCTTCAAAGCCTATTGTGCAATGTCTAGATAATGTCCCATACCACTACCTAAACCTTATAGAACTTTTCTAATGCTAGTAGGTTTCCCACATGATGAGAATAGGCAATAACTGACAGAAAACATGATGCTAGACACAGAATCCGGAGTTCCAACCTACTCAGATGAGGGTATTCTACTTGTAAAACGTAGAACTATGACACATCCCAGTAGGCACATGGTTAAGGAACATGAAGGGCTTTTATGCAGTCTAGTCTCATTCTCAAGTATAGCTACATTATAATCTAGTTTCCTTGTCAAGTAGACGTACTTATTATAACATAGTCATTCGGTTGTAGCTTTTGTTCTCATAGAGCAATTGACATTGAAGGTTCATAAAAGGGGTTTTACATCTAGTTCATAACCCACTCATGTTAACGCTACCAAAGATGTCCACTAGGGCTACCTTACAACGGCGACAAACAAATCATCATGACTACCCTAATAATTATATGATGTTGTTCCATTCAATAAACCGTAAGTTCATCATCCTTTACATGAAGGACAACATTTTGGCTCTCGACTTCAAAGTTCATAACCTTACCACTAGGTTTAAGGCTCCACGTACATGACCTTCTGAATATCATTTTAGCTCACACATATCATTAATTCATACATGACAAGAATATACTAATCCTACCTTGTCAAGACATCTCGTATTCACATATAATCAATATATGTATCAAGTAAGGTACACAAGTCTAAGAAAACAAGACATAACATACTTTATATTGCACATATAGCATATTATTCTTTGAAACACTTAGGAATGACCCTTATCATATATATGTGATGCTATACATTACTATATAATTATTAATATAACCATCAAAACTCATATTGTCAAGTAGGAACAATAATGCATCAACATCTAAGACCACACATATAAGCACACAACCATATTTTAACATGATCACCTAACAATATCAACGAAAAACAAATACTCACTTAATTACATGTAGATAGATATGTTCATACTTCATATAACTCAACTACACAACTTCATCATAATACTTCAAGTAGTGCCGACAAGGCCATGATCATCATAATACATTACGTAATGTTGATAAGGCCACATCAATTCCATGTAAAGCAAATAGCATCGCCACCATGAGTGGACCATAACAATCACAACATAATTGAAGTCTAATAAGCATAAAATAAGGAGAATTAGGGCAGCGTACCACCAATCCATTCTCAGTACTTCAATCCATAGCTAAATCATCCAATTCAATTTAATAAGACACTCACCAATGACCATAACCACTAATTCAATAAATAACTATGATATTCAATTTAACTAAGTCAATTCAATATAGACTTATCAATCTAAGACTTCCTAGATATCAATTTAATATGATTGTTACATAAATCAATAGCCCATAGAAAACTACACTAGAATTCATAAGAATTAAGTTTAAATCACTTCACACATAATGTAGTAAAAAACTAGGCTTCATCAATAACATTGGTTCATAGGTTAATTGATTTAAAATCATTTAATTCACAACAATTTAGTAAATATTCAATGCTTTAAAACATTTAATGCAAGAACACATGATA
Organism: Solanum lycopersicum; assembly: GCF_036512215.1. Lineage (NCBI taxonomy): Eukaryota > Viridiplantae > Streptophyta > Magnoliopsida > Solanales > Solanaceae > Solanum > Solanum lycopersicum. Next base: position 16,530,917 of record NC_090809.1, on the reverse strand, counting down.
GATAATGATATTGGACAATTCATCTTTTAAAACATTAGAAAACTCTTCTTTCAAAATATTGGATACACCGGTCAAGAACCTACTCATCTCATCCATTGGGTTAGATACATGTCACCATGGAGCATAACAGTATGATACTCTTCTTCCACAATATCGGATACACCGGTCAAGAACCTACTCATATCATGCCTAGAGATAGATACTAAAAATGGAGGATACTTATGCAATCAGATAAATTTCAAGAAATACTACTCAACGCTTATGTTACCATGCCTAAGGTTAATAAACTCCTCAACCTTAACCTTCTCATTCTCATGAGGAAAGTATCTTCCTAAAAATTCATCCTTAAATTCTTCCCATTTTAAAGAACACGATTCAACGGGCCTATTTACTTTCCATTAAGAGAATGACACTTGATCCACCTCTATCAATTTGCATGAAGATAAATCTACCTTCTCCCTAGAAGTCACTCCAATAACATGCACTATATTATTCATCTTATTCAATATGGTTTTGGTATCCTCTCCCACCTTAGATACAATAAAGTTATGGGGATTCATACTCACAAAGTCGCTCAACCTTGAGTCATGGTGCTCTCAAGATCATTCGTCCTAGGCCCAACCTCTCTATTTTCTTGAGTCGTCATGGATCGGTCTAGGGTAAAAAAAAGCCCCTCTAACCTCCTCATTAGTTATGTGTGGGGAACCAACGTAACTTCATTCCCTTTATCCACTGTAGGGACTTGTTCACCTTGCTGAGGAACTCCCTTATTGACTTATTCCTAATCATTTCTCCTTGTGGGTGGCATTCTTGTATTCTTTTCCTATAAACACAATAGAAGATATTAGAAAAAAAACCTTTATAACCTCAACTCTATGGCACAATAGAATGTTTTGCGCGTTGTATCAAATTAAATCACATGGTCCTAAAGACTACGTCATAACCTTATGATCTGATTCCATGTCTGTAATCACCCGACAATACATCTTAAAAGTTAGAGCATTCTTAAATCACCACACGACGTACTCGATATCTTAGAGGCCTTATACAACTTAATCATCATTCTTTGCATATACATATATGAAAAAAAGTGCGTAATTAAAACTTTTCACAACAAGAGTCAAACTCTATTATAGGAACATAAGAAAGAATAAGTCTCATCGTGTCCATCTTAGACATATTTAAACCTTAAGGTCGCAACACAAATCTGACATCAATAAATGGAAAACCAAAGTCAATTACAATGTCTTTTGTAAAAGGAGACTAAACACAACTATGTCCTCGATTCATATGATGACATACCAAGCCTTCATGAGAGAATGATATTCCCCAGCATTGCTTCTAAGAGATTCCTCACATGCAACCTACACTTGTAAAAATAGAACGCCATATGGAATTAGCACGTTGAATGCACTAAGTATGGTGAACATGCAAGAAAACCATGCTAAAATGGACATTTACTTCATAACATGCTTTTATGCTCTTTTGATGTAAATCATTTAAAACAAGTATAAGGACCACTTTCAAGACAACATACACATATAAGATATATTCAAGTAATTTATTAGAGACAACAATAACCATTTAGAAACCACATAAGCATTTTGACTCCCTACCAAAGGTTATCCTAATACTTACCTGAGTAAGACAAGAAGATACCACCCATACACCCTCTTCAAGAAAATATCAGTAATCCCTAAGACTATCCAAACAAGGATTATTCTTGACTTTACAATAATACATAGTTCTTTATTCATTAAGTTACCCAGTTTTGTTATTTAGACTCTAAACCTAAAGTTACAATAATATTCACCTAAGTAATACATGTAGAGACCGCCTATACACCCTCTTTAAGCCTACTTAAGCATTCTTCAAAGAACCCTAGGTAAGAACCTTTCTATACATCATACGTTATCTAAGTCAACAATATTCGTTTAACCATTTAACAAAAATTTTATAATTAGAGGAATTCACATAATGGTCTTGGAGCAGACCTAGGGAACTCGCCTAGCATCTTCAAAGGCTACTCGTGCCATGTACATATAGCTTCCCATTCTACAACCACAGGTTGTTAGAACCTATATAATAACTAGAGTGTACATACCGGCATGGTATGGAATTCGGTATCATAACAACCCTACACCGTGGATGTTTTTGTACTTGCCAATGTAGAACTAAGACTCATCCCATATTGGCACATGGTTTTAGGCTATCAAAGGCTTCTTTGTACTATAGTCTAATCCTTAAGTAGACCTACTACTACAAGAATATATGCTCGGTGCTTAGCGTTGTTTCTCATAAAGTAATCATTCAATGGGTGTATTCGAGAAGGTAACGTTTCTTAGTCCTAACAATTCATAATACTTTTTAATGATACCTCATTCTTTAAGCTTCTTTTTATATTGAAGCTTCCACTTATATAACCTTTTTTTCATATTTAAGGTTCTACATACAATTCTTTCATTGAAGGGCGCCTACTTTAGGTCTACCGATTGAGTCTTCATTTATACTTTACTTCATACACGTACATCACAAAGGTGCATAACAATACCTAGTAAACAAGTAACCTTCACATAACTTTCACGCATAACGTAAAGGGATCTTATTCTACAAATAAGGACACAACATCATCATATCACGTTTTCAATAACATTCAAGTACCATGTAGGGAAAAGTGAGTCTACCTAACAAAATACCCTATCAATGAATATAGATATTCATCATACTCTATCATATTCACAGATAACCCTCTTGAGGAAGTCATACTTTAACCCACACATGCACATATACAATATGATCCTTAACATTTTTCATTAATCATAGTTGTAACATGATAGCACCATAATTCACAAAATAATGTCGATAAGGCTATGTTCATAACAATTACACATAAACACCGCCATTATAGGCGGACCATACCAATGAATAAAATTCAATATGAATTCTTTACTAAATAGAGGAATTAGGTTAACTCACCACATTCCCATCATCATCGTCACCATTCCTAGGCTTTTAAATCAATTCACTTTACAAAGTCTATTCTTGGTACTGCACAGTATTATTTGAGCAGCTTAAATGTTGGGTTGACTTATGATTTTACATAAATATATTTGGTAAGTTATTTCACACTAAGCATGGTTTTGACGAAATTATGTCTTATCTCATGCATTAATTTTTTTATGTATAGGAACGATACTTAGTACACGTGGTTTGTACTAATCCATATTTCTTCCACTTTTCCAAACATTGTAGGTTCCGGTCATTGAAAATCCTCTATACCAATTTCCAAGAAGACTAAAATCTTTCCCCCGACGTATTTGTAGGTCTTCAAGTTTGGGTTTTTTGTCTTTCTTCTACACTAGGTATGATATAGGTTGTGTCTAAAGACAATCACTCTTCCATTTATCATTTCAGACTATCGCTTTAAGCCTATAATGGCTTTTTGTACTTGTGTAATGGATTATTTCAAACTTTATATTACTCTTTATATGGTTTGATATGAGAAAACATTATTAGACTATTTCCTATAAATTGCTTATGTTGACTAAACGAGAAGCCTATGTAAGCTTCATTAAGAAAGAATTATATTTAAATTCCATATATGATATGTGACAGGTCTATATATACCTTACAATGTAAAATTTTTCTACTTTTTTGCATTTTGACCTATGATATGTTATGATGAATGCTGAGTTCTTGTCCATGTCCTCTCCTATGATGAAGACGCCGGTTACGTCTATGGGGTGCTCCATGTTTGTGAAAAACATGGTATTAGAGCATGAAGTTGAAGTAATCTTAGGATTGATGTCTCACTAAACGACCTCTACGTAGACTCTTGTTCATGGGTGTGAAGCGCGCCACACTCATTAATGAAAGGCTATGTGATTAGGAAATTCTCATCTTTTTGGTAATCCAACTATGTACCTCAAGGGTCTTGACTCTTTGTGTCCTTTCTACAAATATCTTTCTAGTGTTTATAGGCAATCAATACAGGAAGGAACAAAGCTTGAAGGGTCGAAGAGGAGAATGCTAATGAGGTTGTTACCCCTTATGCTCCTGAAAACCATCATGTTTCTATTGAAGAAGTGGTTATGCCTAATATGGAAATAAGGGCGGTCCTTCATAGTTTGCCTCAAGTGTTTGATACTCATGTTTCTAGGGATACTAGGGTGCAAGTGAACCTCAATGCTAGCACCACCCAATAAAGAAAGGGACTTTATAAGGATGAATCTTCCTTCTTTATTGGGCTTCAAGGTTGAAGAAGACCCACAAGGGTTCATATATGAAGTATTCAAAGTGGTGGATGTCATGGGTGTCACTTCTCAAGAAAATGAGGAACTAGCTTCCTATGAACTGAAAGATATTCCTCAAGTTTCGTATGAACAGTGGAAGGATGAGATGCCGATTAGAGAATGTCGGATTACTTGGTCGGATTTGTGACAAGTTTCATTGATATGTTTTTTCCCTTGGAATTAAGGGAGAGAAAAATGCAAGAATTGATCAATCATTGCCATGTGAATACGAGTGTGTAAGAGTATAGCCTCATGTTCACTCAATTCTCCAAGTATGCTCCAATTATATTGGCAAGTTCTAGAGCTAAGATAAACAAATTTTTATGTGGGGGTATCAGAATTTGTGATCAATGAGTGTAGGTCGGCTATGTTGATTCCTATCATGGACATTTGTCGTCTCATGGTTCATGCTGAAAAATTGAGGAACAAAAGCTTAGGCAAGTTTGAAGGGAGTTGAAAAAAGAAACGAGCCGAAGATGGAAATTCTTATAAGGCTAAATTTGAACTTAAAGATAAGAAAAGGTTGAAGAGAAAGTTTTTCGACCAAGGCCCTCCAAACAGTCAAAGGTTCAACAGATGTAAAGTGTCTACACCTAATCCTAGAGAAGAGAGAGGTAGTGGTCCCTATTGGAGAAATCTATCTGTGCTATGTGTTGTACAAAACATGAAGTCAAATGTAAATTTGGCACGGGTAATTGCAATAATTGTTTTAAGATCAGTCACATGAAGAGGGATAGCCCTATGATGAAAGCTCAAGAAATGGAAAATATTTAAGCACAATATAGTGCTCCCAATCCAGAAACTCCAAAGAAGAATTTCTTTTATTCTATTTTCTCTAGGGGTGATGAAGAGGATTCACCCGATGTTATCACTTTTATGTTACAAATGTATTCCATTTATGTTTATGATTTATTAGATCCCATTCCAATTTATTTTTGTAACTCCCTTTGTTTAAATGAAGTTTTATGTGTAACCCAACGTTATAAGTAAACCTTTTTTGGTTATTTTCCCGATGGGTGAGTTGGTAATTTCTAATAGAGTCTATAAGAATTGTTCAATAATGTTATCACACCCCAAAATGAACTAATGTTAACTAGAGAGTCATGATGGTTTATTTAGTTAATTTTATGTTTAAATGAGTTACATTAGTGTTCTTAGGCAGTGTGTGAAGTTTGGAGGTCAAACCACGAAGAACGTCCATGACGTTCGGAAGGTATGCCTTAGAAAGTACTTTAGTGTCTTGATGTGTTTGAGTGAGTTTTACGTGTTTGTTTTGATCAAAATTTAAGTGGGATGTTCCTTTTACCTAGATAACTTAGGTTAGGGGTTTAAAATTTTGGTTCGACCCCACCTAGGACCCACAAGGGGCCCTAGAGAAGGGAGCAAGACTTGGATTAGAAACTGTCTAGGAAGTGTTAACCAATGAGACTAAACGATGACCTATAGGTCAACAAACGGCCCGTCATCTTGTCCATTTATTGTACCTGCAAGGTAACTTGTCCAGGCGCCAAATGTATCTAAGTGTCAACCATGAGACACAACCAATGGTCCGTTGATGGACAAACGGTCCGTTGGTTAGGGCTCGTCTGCGAGCCTGCCAAAAGCTTCTTGTTTTTTTGTGAAGGCTTGGGGTGTTTGGTAAATTCACCCCATGTCTTTTATGACCCTAGGACGTTTATTTTATGGCTTATTAGATATATTAAAGTGTTCTAAACCCCAAGACTCAATTTTATACCTCATTTCCTAAAACCCAAAACCCCTCTCCCTTCGAATTGTCTCTCAAGTCTCTTTGGATGCTAGAAGTCAAGAAGAGCTAGGAGGGGTGTTGCTGGCCGTGTTCTTCATAAAAACTATTGGTCTTTCTCTTATCTTAGTTATTGTATCCATCCTTCAACTCTTTTCCATTCAAGGAGTCCCTTCCAATTGATTTTCAAAAATGGTTTTCAACCGCAGTTTCTTTTATCCTTAACTCTAATTATGGGTGTGGCATGAAAACGTTTTAATTAACTTAATAAATATATTTCTAAGGTTATTTTATTATTTTAAGGTTAAAACTTCAATAAAATCATGTTAAAACTTTTCATCAAATGTTGGCTTAAGAAATGGGTTAATGAGCTTATTTTCGTAATCTCTGAACTTTGGCTTTCTTATGTTTTTATTGATGTTTAGCTACTGCCGTAAGGGCTAATTTATGATGAATTATAGAGTAAAATGATATAGGTTATGGAAGCTTTAATTAATGGGAAGTTTGTTATGCTTAGTATGTTTTGTGAGTTTGGTTTTGAAGGATTTATATGTGAAAGGAAATGATAATGAAGATGGTCCTTGTATTGTCTTTTGTGAAGCTTAAATAACATGTTTGAATTAGACTATACCTAAACAAAGTATATGATTTTTGAAAGCATGTAAAGTGTGTGATTTGATGAATGAGGGTCTAAAGCGTGTATTGAAGTTAAAGTGAAGAGATGATGTTTATGTGCAACGTGTGCTCACATGTACACGCACACTTAATTAAATGTATGAAGCTAAGTTTAGTAAAAAGGGGAGTTTTGGGGTGAACACTCTTCGTATGTGGAGATGAAGTGTTCAGTAAAAACTTTATTACATCATAACAGCTTTTTAAGATAGGTCGGAGGATGAATACCTTTCGTTAGTAGAGATGTGGTGTTCACTAGTTTTCCTTAACCTATAATTTATAATGTTTAGAATCCATGAGGAGTTATGCCTAGGCCTAAGAGGATACGAAGAAGAGGTCGTTACACGTCGTGAGATGAGATGTTAAATTCTAATGTACCTCTTGAGATGAGCTCGTCGATATTATAGAATGAGTTACTTAGTAGCGATCTGCTTATTCCTTAACTATTGGACCGCGTAGGTATAGCTAATGGGAATCCATGTAAAAGCTTATGTAAAACCTCACCCTAGGCAAGTGACGGAACCCTTCTCTAATAAGGGAAGTATAGGGATTCAATGATTAGTTCTGATGGTCTATGTAGTTTAAGATAACCCCCACAAAAGAATTGAATGAACTAAGTCTTTTAAAAGAACGTACTACTTAAGGTAGGTGGTGGTATGGGATTTTATCTATCAATTGCACTAAGTAGGACCTTCCGAAAGGGAAGACTTTTTGTCAAATCTTCTAAAAGAGTGTAATACTTAGGATAGGTGGTGGTGGTATGGGACACTATCTATCCTTTGCACTAAGTAGGCATTCCCAAAGGGAAGTCTTTGGTGATTTGTTGTGTGTTCTTCTACTGTGTTGTGATTGAGTTGTTTATTATTCTCCCGAGTTGACTAAGACTTTGGTGGGTAGTGTTGAAGATATCATTTGGTTTTGATATACTTTAAAGTTCACTATTGGTTGAGTCTTTTAGTTCAGTGTAATATTTTTTACAGTTCACTTTAAGTTTGTCTAAGTCATTGTGAAGTGCTCAATCCAAGGGAATCCATTAGGACCACTAAGTGGGAGTACTAGTATGGGAAGTTACTCTCACATTGTACTTAGTGTGACCTATAAATACTATTATAGAAGGATACTTACATGAAATTTGTATGAATCAATGTTTACTTGCTTAACCAAGAGTGTAGACTTGGTTTTCCATATGAGGTAAGCCTATGATTGGTGGTCTTAAGGATTGCTCTAGTGTTCCTTAAAGGGTGTGTATATACTGTCCCTTCTAGGCTTACCTTAAGGAATCTTAGGATAACTTGGGTTATAGAAAGTTCAAGGAGAGGGGTTCACATGATTGGACCATGCCATTCACTTTAACATGATCACTATTATGTTCACTGTAATAATCCTTAATGTTACTGTATTGTGTTCTTGGATTCTAAAATTGTGAGATTCTTTTATTATGTGTTAAATGATGATACTTATACTATTCCAACTCTTAAATCGTGAATATTTTACTTCTTTGGCATGAAATCTTATTTTACTAAAATGTACTCTTTTTTAAGCTAAAATCATAGGTTGGAAGGTGTTGAAGGTTTGAAGGTGAAGTTTTTGAAAGTTCCTCTCATGGAAAAGTATGTCCTCATATATTCGAGGGCATAGTCGTTTTCGTAGCTTCTTATTTATAGACTTATTATGTATTTCTTATTAATGTAAAAAGACTGTGTTTCTAAGATATTATGTCATGTATTTATGTTGGCTTGTGACGATGAGATTATCTAAATAATTATGAAAGACTAGTTTTAATAAATGTCTTGAAAAGTTTTAATTTTGCACTACTTTTCATATCTTATGTAATGAATGATAGTTTAAAGGCTTGAACAAGACCCCCAAAGGGTCAAGTACGCCCTGTCATGATTCGAGGGTTCGCCCTAGCTTCTAGGGGGGTGCTTTCAAGTCGTGACAAATGTATCCCAATAGAATGACTTGCATTGACTTGGTTGAACTTGAATTCATTCATTTTGATGTCATTTTGGGGATGGATTTGTTGCATGCTTATTTTGATTCCATAGATTGTAGAAAAAGGGTAATTACGTTCAAATTCCCAAATAAACCCGTCTTAGAATTGAAAAGGGAAACTCAATCCCTAGAAGTCGTATCATTTCATGCCTAAAAGCCCGTACAATTATTTCTATTGATTTCTTTATCATGTTACCTTAGAACATGCATAATTGTATTGTACACGTTCACTATGAATCTCTGGAAAGACGATGTCCACTCCTTAAAGTCAAAATTCATGCCACGAAATCAAAATCTCTAAGTGGGCCAAGTATCGTCTGCAACAATTGTACATCGCGAAAGTGATGTCTTCAAACGACAAGAAGGATCAGCCAAGGCCTGCATGCATTATCCATGGCGTGTGTGCCTCGGCAGCAAATATTGGCATTAGGAAATGGCAGGCAACATAAGCCAAGGCTTTTGCGTTTCACGGAAGTGACTTTATCAAAAAATTAGTGGCATCGGCCATGCGACATTGGTTGGTGCGATCATGGACTGTCCACATCGTTTGGCAGATGCCATGTGTGGACCTGCGACATCGGTAGTGGCCTGCTCATGTCACTAACCGATCGTCGGGTTCAGCCTTTCGGCATCGCCTTTATCCTTTACAAAGCGTCTAGCTAATGTTGAACGTGGGGTGACTGCATTGGTTGTATCCTGCACAATACTCGCTGAGGTCATCCGTGGACTACCCGTATTGGCTGTGTCTTATGCACATTGCTTTGCCACCGTCAAGAGTAGATTGCCCGAATCACTTTTGGCCTACACACAACGGTCAGCCAACAACGAGCACTGTCTTCGTGCATCACCTTGGGCCTTCATATAGTGGTCAACCGATGTTAGGTATGGCGTGTCCTGCCTTTGGCCTGCACACAATTTTCTACTACCATCGGATGTGGGCTTCCATGATCGTTCGCACCTTGCACACATCGGTATGTAAACATAGAACATGCCTTAACATCATCCTCCGTAGCCTACACACATTGGTCTGTCGATGTTTGACGTGTCCTTCCAGCTTCGCTTTGCTTTGAACATAATGGTCAACCGACGTGGATGTGGCCTTCCTGATTCACCTTTGTCCTGCATAGAATGGCAAGACGACGTCTGATATGGCCTGCCCGCATCACCTTTGTCCTTGACATAACAAGAAGCTAACGTCGGATGTGGGTTGCACCTATCTTTTGTTGCCTGAACACATCGTTCAACCAATGTCAAATGTGGTCTACCTGCATTGTCTATATACTGCACACATTGGTTTGGTGACGTAACATGTGGCCTGCCAACATTGTCCATAACCTTCATACATTCATTTTCTACTGCTTGACGTGGTCTAGCTTTACCGCCTGTGGCCTGCACACTTCGGTTAGTCGACATAAGACCTGCCTACCCGCATTGTTTGTGTCTTGCATTTCTTAGACGAGTGACATTGCATGCGGCGATATTGATCGAGGTCAAATCCATAACATGTGGATATTCATGTCGTACATAATCAATATAGTGAGAAACGCCTTTCTTGCATAATAACATATTCATCAATTTTCCATCCTCTATTCTCAACGTTTCTATTTCACATGGCTCAATTGTACAAATTTCATTACAGTTACGGTTTGTACGATATCAAAACATATTCTATTTGTTCAAATATGTACTCCATGATTATTTTCACATGCTTAGAAGAACTTTCAAGCATTTCCATATTTCTGATTTTTACTAATTTTATAAATTATTTTAAACATTTTTTATGTTTTATATCACATTTTAAAAATTATTGATTTTTAAGGTTAATATATTTATTTTATAATTTTTGGCGTTAATTTTATAATTTATTATCAATTATTTACCCATTTACTGATTTAATGAACAAAAAAATTAAAAAAAATTGTTGAGATATTTGAATTTAAAATTACTACATTTATTTGTTAATTTTTGGCTTTAATATTATTTAATTATTTTATTAATGAATTACCTATTTTTGGAATCTAGCGAACAAAAATAAAATTTCAAATAATTGTTGAATTTAAGGTTACTATATTTTTTTTAAATTTTTTGGCATTAATTTGGTCTTTCTTAAATAATTTTCCTATTATATATATTCATGAATTACCTATTCTCGAGATTTACTAAACAAAAATAATAATTTTTAAAAAAATTGTTGAAATTGTTGAACACCAAACAACTATATTTATTTTGAACTTTTTGTCATCAATTCTATATTATTAAATAATTTTCCTATTTATTATGAAGGTTTTCCCCATTTTTTAGGATTTACAGAATAAAAATAAAAATTAAATAATAGTTGAAATTGATTATTTAAGATTACTATGGTTATTTGCGATTTTTTGGTTTCAATTATATATTTTTTCATAGTTTTCCTATTTTTTATTGTTGAATTACCTACTTTGGGGTTTAACGAACAAAAATAAAATTTTTAGAAAATAACGAAATTGTTGAACTTAAGGTTACTATATTTATTTATGAATTTTGGCGTTATTTTTATATTTATTCATATTTTTCCTAATTTTGATCCATCAATTTCTCATTTTTTAGATTAACCGAACAAAATAATATTTATTTGTAAATTTTTGGCATTAATTTTTTATATGTTGTGACACCCACTATTTTATGTGTACTAGTTCTATTTATATAACCCTTATAAACCGTCTTATCGTATAGTTATGTATTCAGTTTCCTATGCATTTTGTGACAATAAAATTGGTTTAAAGTGAACGGTCCATATATTTTGATGCAAGCCAATTATGTTGAAGTCGACGGAAGTATTTAAACTTGAGATCACAAGGTGGGTTTTTGAGTATAAAGTATAAACTAACATAGTGTATATAAGTTTTAAGTTATGTTAAAGTTATTAAGGTCTAGAAATGGAATAAAATATTGAGGTGTTCGCTTGACTTCAATAAGCTAGTAGTGAAAAGTAGGTGCATCATCTACTTTGGATTATTGACTAGCCCAAAAGACCAAGTAGGTGCATCATCTACTTTGGCTTATTGACTAGCCCAAAAGACCAAGTAGGTGCATCACCTACTAAGACTCTTTTGACTGTGATATTGGGCCAAGTAAACCTATTTTTATTAGATTAGCCCAAGTTGAATAAATGAATAAGGGGAAAATCGAAAGTCAAGGCCCAATCTTCCCAAGCCCACAAGAGATAATATTAATGGAAAACTTTGTGAATCACCTACATAAATGTGTGGCCTAAATTATAGACACTTATTTCTGTAAATGAAGTACAAGAATGGCGGAAAAAGGGCCAATGTTTTTAAGTCCAAGAAGACCAAATGCAAATTCCAAGAAGGTTTGTCACCTACTTGAAAAATATTGGCCCAAAATGAGTGAGAAAGTCGGCCAAAGAAGGTTTCTTTAAAATAGATTAATATAATTTCCAACCATTTTTACTTTGAAAAATATCTTATTACTAGAGATTTATCTCTTCTCTCTCTTAGATTCATACAACAAACATTAAATACCATTAGGTTTCTTGAACAATAGGAATTTCAAGCTATTGGACGGTACAATGTAAGACAAGTTAAGGAGGACAACCTTTATCTTGAAGAATCCAAGTCTTAGCAAGTCCAATTTATGTCCAGCAAGGTAAGCTGCTGCAATTTTCTCCCTCTTATGCTTGAGTTAATTAGGACGCTTGGAATGTGTTAGTCAGTTGGAAATTGTTACTTTTACATGATCAATATTGGGGAAACTGTTCTGCGGATTAGTGCATGTTGGGATAACTGTGGCGGGGAGTTCTCTTTATATTAAGCTATGAGCTTGTTTGAGCACTTTAAAAGTAATGTTTGCTCTTCAAGTGCTGGTGATCAAAAGTCATTATTCATATTGCATCTATTACATTACTATGTTAAATGATTTTTTTATGTATGTTATGACAAGGGATGTGACTGGTTGTGTGGGGAAGTTATGGAAACGTTAAAGTACTTAAATATTTCAGGGAGTTTTGGGAGGGCCTGATATGAAGGTTGTACAATATATTGATGTGATTAAAGGTATAGGGAAGGAAAGAAAACAGTCGCTAGATAGATTGCAACTCACTGCTTCGTTACTATTTGGGTTTGATCAAGTGGCTTAAATTAAATGATTATATACTAATACTAGTCTTACAACTTATTATATTGTAGATTAGTGATCTGAAGAGAAGGAGCTTAAGTCATACATTTTTTATTGTATAGCAAGGTATGTAAGGCTATTTGATTTCCTATTTCGTTTGCATGAAACCAGAACATGCATTACAAAAAGTAAGCTTTCTAAATGCCCTTGCTAGTGACTAATCCATAGTTGCTATTCCTACTCCCTAGATCATTGAAGTGGGTACTCTAGTATGAGTTTGTTAGTAAATGTGCATTTTTACTCTACCATGTGTTAGCATGCAAGGTTTAAACTTTTTTTATTGTCAAAGCACCCTTAGCTGGTATTTCCCTCATATAAGTAAAACTGATCCTAGATTACACATGGTACATATGTTTATAGGATGGATATATGATCTGCCTATATCTTGCCAACTTGCTTAAATTGTTTAAAATATGTCATTTTGTCACACATTCATGTGTTCCCTTTCTTTGTTATTACTACCATTCTGTTAGACTATAATGTTACCTCACAGTATCATTACTTGCTCAATTGTGAGTTTATATGCACTTACTTGGAATATATACTTGTCCTCAAGTTGAATCTGCGCAGATTTCCCCCTTGGTTCCACATGCATGAACATCTTGTATTTGAGTCGCATAGAGTTCAAATCTCTTGGATGAATGTTAAATTGTCTTCATTGTCTGTTCTTTAATTTGAGATGTCAAAATTATTACCGAGTCATATAACCTCCTAAGTACTATGTTCAAGTCACATTTGCTTCCCATATCATTATTGTTATTGTAAGTCCATATTCATATGTCTTCTACTACTGGTCTGTAGTTCCAAATCTAAACAAGGATTATGACCACCAAAACGACAATCACAAATAAGTTATGAACATCAAAAAGAACAATCTCGAATGATTTATGATTCTCTAAAGAACAATACCAAAAGAGTTATAAACTGATAAACAAAAATCTCAAAGATGAAGAAAGCTATGTAAAGTTATCAGTATGATAATGGGTGGAAGCTCACGGGCGAAAGCGTAGCATAGGCCAATCCCGACTAGTATATGAGAGTGGAAGATCAGGGGCGAAAGCCTAGCATGGGCCGATCCCAATTTTTAGAAATGTGAGGACAACATCTTAGGGGTTAATATTCCTAGCATGGGTCATTCTCTTCAACCGCTGATCATCTGGTCATTTTTATCATATGTTGTATAAATATTATAAAGTAAGGAAAAGTAGAGAAAAGAATGTGACATGCACGATTCCACAAGTAGAAAGCAAAGCTGGTCCTTAATCCTTATTTATTGGTATTTGGTTTCACTTTAGATCTCATGTTAAATATGGTTGTACTATGCCTTACATATTTAGTACATTCTATCATACTGACGTCCCTTATTTGGGACGCTGCCTTACATGCTGCAGGTAGAAGGATTTAACTAGTAGATATTCAGATTAGAAACACATTATACTCAGTAGATATTTGTGAGCTTCAGGTTTTTCCCGGGCTTTGTCGAGTCTTAATTATGTGTATTTTCTTAGTGGTACTATAATGGATTGCAGTAGAGGCTTGGTAGACATTATAAAGCTATCATCTGTATTCATAGATTCACTTGTCACATATAGCGGTTCAACTAGTCAAAATGTGTTGTATATGCATTTTCTCATCAGTTTTCTTCATAGTACTTTTCTTTCATCTCATAGATTACTTGTAAAATGTGTGTTCATAAGGTACTTGTCCGCCTCACCTAGGTTGGGGTTGACAAAAGTAGTCTCAGAGCAATTCTTCCTGGGGGTCTATAAAGTCGTGTCTAGTAGAGCCTTTGTTATGAATGTGTTGCGCACCACATTAATAATTAGGGGGCTTATTGGACATTTAGAAAATATTACCTTCCTTCATAATCTTGATCATGCGATAGAGCGAAGTTAAGAAGCCCATTTCAAGTTGTACCGGATGATGCTATTCATATTAACTATGGTTAAGGTTAACGGTTGTTAAAGTGTCAGCATGTAACATATAGAAAGGACCTCAAGTTACCAAATGTTTGACTAGATTTAGATCATTTTATTCGACCATCTCACTCCACAAGGTAAGTAAAGGCTTTTATGTTATTTGCATTTCAAATTGCATTTATACCATTTGCATCATGTTGGTTAAAAATTGTTAGTTACCTAGTTACATATATTTTCTGTAGAATTTACAGGAACATCTTCTTAGGAGGATGTAACCATCTCTTAAGTTCTATATTTCCTCCATACTTACATGGTTAATTCCTACAGAGGACACTTGTTCTTAGTCATTGATGTACATAGAATTTTCAGCGTTGCACATGTTCTTGAAATTGATGTACACAAACCAGTTTCTTTTAGTTCAAAGAATCCAGTGGCACAATTTTATATGTGGATGTATCAGTGCAATAATGTTACTACAGATACCCCTAATTGTCTGACAAAGCTTCAATTCTCATAGTATGTTCTCCCGAGTATGCTAATGTTTGGCATTTATATTGTATGTGTCAACAATTCTGAATAAGTACTAATAACATTTGTATTCTTTTCATGATTATAAAACTTAGGGATAAGTGTTCTAATTATTGCAAATTATATATGTGTGGTGGTTCCTTTGATGATCTATCTGTTGGCTATAGAGAATTATTATGTGCCTAAAGGGTAAAAAAATTTAAAAAGTTGATTGGTTATAACTAAGTTATGATTAGTTGGTTGTACAAAATGTAATCTAGTACATGAAGCTACTAGTTTTTTTTTAAAGTTACTTGTTAGATAGGAAGCTTGCGAGAATTAAGCTTAAATTACACATGCTAAATATGTACAAACAACTTCTCATTAGAAAGATATGGAATATGTCAAATTGCCTAAACATAGGTGTAGGGGTGATATGAGGATGCTATAGAGGAGTGAGATAGGTCGTTATTAGAGAGTGATTGCTTAAGTGTATGCGATAAGAAAATGTTATCAACTCTTCAATGCTAATGAGTTAGAATGGCGCATATGGGAACAATTTTGTGAGCCTTTGTTACACAGAGAAGTCAATTTTGTATCAATTCATGTTTTGATATTTAGTCTTGATAGCAACAAGAAAAAAAAAGGTGAATTTCATGTTACCTAGATGGAAGATGGACCTAGTTCATCTATATCATTAGTACAAATAAAAGTAAAGCATTATACATATGTATTGACTTCCCTCAAATTGAATAGAGATGTTACCGGTCTCATTTAATATATGTCTACAGTAATTCATCAGTCCTAGTCTAGTAAAGGGAAATGAAAAAAATTGATCATATGCATACTACTAGTTGTTCTTATTTTCTATCTTGCATGGGAAAAGAGTCGAAGCACCCTCACTTATTATAAAAAAAGTATGGAATCTATTAGTATGGCCAGACCCATCTAGTTAAGCCTTAATCGGCTATTGCTAAGACGTTAAAAATCATGATATAACTTTATAGGCACATGACATTTACATGTTATTAGGTTCATATTTCATAGTGCGTTCAAGCTTTACTATTTTTTTATTTTTTTGACATTGAAAGAGCATTAGGAATTGAGTGTGATATAATAGAATCTAGTAACGAAGGCAAAGTTGACGTCGACTTCCTTTTCGAAAAGATGAAGTATTTGTGTGAGGATTTCTGTTTCTATCTTGATTGTACTATTTTTATTGACCTAGACGGAAGCCACGTCCCAATCGCATAACACCTATAAGAATTATTAGGAGATTAGAGAAGGTGGATGGGAAAATCAATTGTATGTGTTTGAGGTGAGTTAGGAATATAATCAGAACTATTCCACCTGTAACATAAACGCTTAAGACAGTGTGTTTACCTTTGTACGATAGAGTGGTTCGATAATATATATTGTAGTTTCCAAAGATGATTTGTTATATAATTATACATGTTGCATGTTCTATAACTTAACTATTTGTGTTTTATTTCCATTTATGGATTGCCTTCTCATAGGTAACCTAACGTCATTGAATGCTTACATGCAAGTGTTACCTGCTTCAGTACACCCTTGTTTATTGATGTTTTCATAGGAACTTTTCCTTACATGTTATTTATTGCATTGATTATTTCCCGCATGCCACTTTTCCATTGTATTGGTAATGCATGATAATTAATCATATGACAATTTCTATATATTGTTCATACCAAGTAACCCGCTTGCTTAAATATTTGAGGCCTTAGAGCTTTTCTGGCCATATGTTATGTTCTCACATGCTCATATTTCATACATGTGCTCATTAACATGTTAGTCCACCTATTCATGCAATGTAATGCACTTGCTCAATGTGATTTGTGTTCCGTACCTCATTTTTTTATATGTCAACAGGTCATATCTACTACATGTCTTAGCTTATGTACTCATGCATCTTGTGATCATCTAGTCCATTCCTACATTCCCAATAGTTCATTTTCTCACACGCTAACCTATTGCTCATATTTTTATAACTTAATGCTACTATACCTTGCAGGCTCCCTTTTGGGCTAGTCTTCCTATGTGGCATTCCCAATGTGGTTTATTCATCCGTATGCTATTCCCCTCTATGCTTATTAATTTGAGTTTTGAACAATTTGGGAAAATATTTCCTTGTATCATTATGTAATAAAGATTTTGACCAGAAAAGGTTGGGCATATATGTAAATTTAATCAACCATAGGTAAATAACTTAGCATAATAATCTATTCGCAAGAGCGATATAAAACATTAGATTTTATATTAACAACAATGTGTTCTTACAATATTCACCTCTAAAAAGTGTCATGAAATAAAAGAGAAAGGAAACTACTGCCGCGATAGCCTATGATTTTTTGTGTCCGTTCATATACTCCAAAAAAATTGGGAGATACTATAGTTATTCTTAATTGTCAAGGCCCGAAAGCTAAGCTTAGAATGTGTAACCATAATTATTAGGGGAAGAATAGAATATAACATAAGATACTTGGGAATAAAAGATGGTAGAGAGATACTAACGAACCCTCCTCATTTTAAACACCAATATAAGGATCTAAGATCATGTGATCCCCTTATATGATCATCAATCCTACTAGAATTTTTTCATTTGAAATGTCATCAGTGTGTCTTGCTTTAGGTATATTACAATATTTATTTGTATGAGTTCTACTTTTATATGTTCATTGAATTACATGGTAAATAAAGGTTTTGATTTTCATATTACTATTTCATGAACCATATCTATAGAGATGTCATGCTAGATTTATCTATACAAGTTTTAGGTTAGTCTGTGGATTTTGGATAGTACTTCCTATTTACAATGGGATCTCTCCCAAATCTCTATATGAAATTCATATATTAACCTAACAATAAGGTGCATCTATCATTTGAGGATGAATTATCATAAGAGAGGGAGGATGTAACACCCCGTATTTTACATGTACTAGTTTTATTTTTGTAACGCTTATAAATTGTCTTATGGTATACTAATGGATTATGTTTCCTACGCAGTTTGTAACAATAAGATAGGTTTAATGTGAATTGTCCATATATTTTGATGTGATCCAATTAAGTTGATGTCGATGGAAGTATTTAAACTTGAGATCATAAGGTTGTATTTGAGTCTAAAGTATAAAGTGATTTTAACGCCCCAAAATGAATAAAGGTGAATTAGATCCTCGTGGTTGTTTCTTGAGGTAATTTAAAGTTAAGATGAGTTATTTTAGTGTTATTAGGCAGTGTATGATGTTTGGAGGTCAAACGTCCATGGCGTTCGGAAGGTATGCCTTAGATTGTACTTGTGTGTCTTGATGTGTTCGTGTGAGTTTTAAGTGTTTGTTTCCATTGAAGCTGATGTGGGATGTTCCTATGAACTAGATGAATTAGTTTAGAGGTATAACGTCCGGGAATGAAACCACCTAGGACCCACAGGAGGCCCTAGTTGAAGGTCCCAAGACTTGGACAAAACTACCAAGACCATTGTTCAATCGACGAGGCAGTCTACTGGGTGTAGGACCGTCAACTACTCGTCTACTGGGGGGAGTCCTCCCATACTTAGTGTGAAGTATATCCCCCCATGAAACAAGTCTCTTAATACATTGATGCCCAACAGCACGGGCCATCTATCAAACGACACCCAATTGTTCGGGTCGTCGATTCGCACCTGCTAAAGCTGCTGCACGTTTTCCTCCCACATTAGGTGTTTTGTGTAAACTAATCCCAAGTATTTTAGGAACCTAGGATCATATTTTTATGGTTTATAAGTTAAATTAAGTTAATTTTAAGTCCTAGACCTAGAAAAGACCCCTCACTTAAAATATTCAAACTCACTTTGTAAAGAAAACTCTCTCAAACTCACCATTGGAGCTAAGACTAAAGGAGGGAAAGAAGGGCTGGTTTGGACGTGTATATTCACCAAACATTACTGGGTTTCCTTCTCGTATGGTATCTATCCTTGAACCTCTTCCATTCAAGGAGTCATTTCCAAAAGATCTCAGAAGGGATTTTCAAACTCAAATTTCTTCTATCGTTGGTTTTTAAGCATGGGTCTTCCTGTATAAGTGTTATTATGGTTTAAATGTCTTTATTATTGTATATATTTATGATTTTCAAATAAAAACCCTAATGAAATCATGTTTATGCATATTTCAACTCTTAGCTTTGGAAATGGTTTATATGAGCATGTTTGGGTAAGCTATGAACTTTGGATTTCTTATGTTGTTATGTTTTTTTAGCTATGGTACTAATGGAATTATTCTAATGAAGTATTGAAAAAATGATTATTGGTGATGATAGCTTTGTAAAATGGGGAGTAGCTTATATTGTATAGTTCTTATTATAAATTGCTCTTGAGTGGTATAGTCCACCTACTTGGTGACAGTGTTTTCTTGATGAATTTGAGGCTACTTAGTATGTATCGTGAATGTGGTTTTGAAGGTCTAATGTGTTAAATTTAGAGATATTCCAAAAGAGTCTTATATTGTGTTTAGTGAAACTTGAATTGTAACCTTAAACTAGATTATGTCTAGATGAAGTATATGATTACGTGAAGCATATAGAGTGTGTGAATTGATTAATGAAGGTATAAAACATGTATAGAAGTTGATAGAATGCAATGATGCTTACATGAAAGGTGTGCTCACATGTACACACACACTCACACTTAAAAGAATGTATGATGCTAATTTAATAATAAGGGGAGTCTTGGGGTGGACACTCTTCGTGAGTTGAGATGAAGTGTGTAGTAGCAACACCATTATTGCTAATGAGAATTCTAAGACAGGTTGGAGGATGAATGCTCTTCGTGAGTTGAGATGTGGTGTTCACTACTTATCCTTAACCTATAGGTTAAAATGTCGTGAAATCCGTGGGGAGTTATGCCTAGCACCGAGAGGATACGAGGGAGAGATGGATTACACTTCATGAATTGAGACATCGTATTTCCGAATTACCTATTGAGATGAGTACTCATCGTTAGTAGAGAATGAGTAACATATTTGTCCACATAGGTGTAGATATTGTGAAAGCCATGTAAAAGCAAAGAAGACTGACCTTACTCTAGGCAAGTGAGGATCCCTCATCCGATAGGGGTTAATATCGGGATTCCTTGTCTAGCACTCATGGTCTATGTCGTTTAATATACCCCAGCCCCCCCAAAAAAAGAATTGATTGAAATAAGTCTTCTAAAAGAAAGTACTAATGAGGGTAGGTGGTCATATGGTACGATATCTACTCATTGCACTAGGTAGGACTTTCCGAAAGGGAAGAGTTGGTGCCAAACCTTCTAAATGAAAGTACTACTTAGGGTAGGTGGTGGTATGGGACGCTATATACTCGTTGCACTAAGCAGGCTTTCCGAAAGAGAATACTTTGGTTGTTTGTTGGGTGTCTTTTAATGTCTTGCCATTGATTGAGGGGCTTGTTTCTTCCGAGTTGAGTAAGCGAAAGGGGTAGTCTTGAGGATTACTTTGGTGTGTGCTGAAGGAGGCATATGCATACTTTCTTCATGTCTTACCTTAGTGAGTCTTATGATAATCCCGAGGTAGGGAAACTCTTACGCAAAATGAGTTCACTTTCTCTTTCTCGTGGCCTTGAAAACACACTCATTTAGAATAGGTGAATTTGTTGTAATTGCTCAATTTGAATTCATTGTGAATGCTTTAAACGATTCATTGTAAATGTTCAAATGGATTTACTGTAAATACTTAAGCAATCATTGTATTGTTAATTTGAGTTTACTGTTATATTTTGGTAAGTTCACTGTAAAGTGTCCTTTGGTCTTAAAAATTTGTGAGTCATTCTTTAAGTGTTATATGATTGTTCTTATTATTATTTGTTCCTAAATTCATGAATGGTATATTTAAATTGCATGAAATGTTATTTTACTAAAATGTCCCTTTTTGCATGATTTTGCGTATGTAATACTTAGTACATTGTTTTGTACTAACCCCATACTTTTCTATACAATATAAGTACATGTCGGTCGGAATCTTCTCAAGGTTTGAAGGCAAAGCTTGGGAAAGTTTCTCTCAAGACAAAGTATAACCTCATATATTCGAGGGCATAGTCATTTTCTTAGTTTTTATTGAAAGACTTGTTTTGTAAATTACTTTATTTTAAAGGTTCGTGTCCCTTTGATATTACGTCGTGTCTTTAAGTTGTCTTGTGACGATGAGATTCTCTAAATATTTATGACAGACTAGTTTTTATTAAATGTTCTTGAAAATTTTTAATTCTGCACTAATTTTCATGTCTTATGTAATGAATGCTAGTTAAAGGTTTTGTACAAGACCCCAAAGGGTCAAGTATGACCGGTCGCGTTTCGAGGGTTCTCCCGAACTTCTAGGGGATTCTTTCGGGTTGTAATGGTGACAATGTGTATATAAGTTCTAAGTTATATTAAATTTTTAAGGTCTAGAAATGGAATACAATATTGAGGTGTTTGATTGACTTCACTAAGCTATTACGTGACAGGTAGGTGCATCACCTTGACTTACTGACTAGCCCAAAGGACCAAGTAGGTGCATCACCTAGTGATACTCTTTTGATTGTGTTATTGGGAGAAGTACCCTACACCTATTTGCATTAATTTATCCCAAGTTGAATAGAAGAATAAGGGGAAAATAGAAATCCAAGGCTCATTCTTCCCAAGCACACAAGAAATAATTTTAATGGAAAACTAGGTGAATCAACTACTTAAATGTGTTGCAAAAATTATAGACACTTGTTGGCTGCAAATGAAGTACAATAAAGGTGGCAAACGGGAAAATTTTCTTATGTCAAAAAATACCAAATGCAAAGTCAAAGTAGGTAGGCCACCTACTAGAAAAATTATGGCCCAAAATGAGTGAGAAAGTCAGCTGAAGCAGGTCCCTTTAAAAGATATTGATATCAGCTCTTTCCAACCATTTTTACTTTGGCAAAATATCTAATTACTAGAGCTTTCTATCTTCTCTCTCTTACATTCCTACAACAGACATTAAATACCATTAGGGTTCTTTAATAATAGGTATTTCAAGATATTGTAAGGTATAATTTAAGACAAGTTAAGGAGGACAACTGTTACCTTGAAGAATCCAAGTCTTAGCAAGTGCTAGATATATCTAGCAAGGTAAGCTACTGCAATTTTCTCCCTCTTGTTCTTGAGTTAATTAGGACACTTGTTATGTGTTAGTGAGGTAAATATTGTTACTTTTACGTGGTGAATATTGAGGAGGATGTTCTGGTGATTAGTGCATGTTTGGACAGCTATGGTGGGGATTCCTCTTTAAATTAAGCTATGCGCTTTTTTGAGCACTTTAAAAGTAATGTTAGATCTTCAAGTGCTGGTGATCAGAAACCATGATTCATATTGCTTCTACTACATTATTATGTTCAAAGATTGTTTTACTTATGTGATGATAAGGGATGTGACTGGATGTGCGGGGAAGTTATGGAGACATTAAAGGACTTAAATATTGCAGGGATTTTTGGGGAAAACCTGATATGAAGGTTGTACACTATATAGACGCGTTTAAAGAGAGGGAAGGAAAGAAAACACTCACTAGATAGATTGCAGCTTACTACTTCGTTCCTACTTGGGTGTGAACAAGTAGCTCAAATTAATTGATTATTTACTAATACTAGTACTACAACTTATTTATTGTAGATTAGTGATATGAAGAGATGGATCTTAAGTCATACCTTTTTAATTGTATAGCAAGGTATGTAAGGCTATTTGACTTCCTGTTTCTTCGGCATGAATCCTAAGCTTGCATTAAAAAAAGTAATCTTTTTATGTGCCCTTGGTAGTGGCTGAACCATTGTTGCAGTTCGTACTCCCTAGAGCATTGAAGTGGGTAATCTAATATCGGTTTGTTACTGAATGTGTATGTTTAATCTACCAAGTGTTAGCATGCAAAGTTTAAACTTGTTTCATTGTCAAAGTACCCTAGCACATATTTACCATTTATAAGTTAAAGTGATCCTAGATTAAACATGGTACCTATGTTTACAGGATGGATATACGATCAACCCATATCTTGCCGACTTTCTTCAATTGTTTATTGATATGTCATCTTGTCACACGTTCATATGTTCCCTTTCTTTGTTATTACTCCCATTCTTTTAGACTATAATGTTACCTCACAGGATCACTACTTGCTCAATTGTCCGTTTATACGTACTTACTTGGAAAATGTATCCGTCCTTAAGTTGAATTTGCCCACATTTCCCCCTTGGTTCGACATGTATGAAAATCTTGTGTTTGTATCATATAGACTTCAAATATCTTGGATGAATGTTAAATTGTCTTCACTGGATGTTTTTTAATATTGACCACCAAAACAACAAGCACAAACAAGTTATGAACATAAAATAAACAATCTCGAAAGAGTTATGATTATCTAAACAACAATCCCAAAAGATTTATGAACAGATAAACAACAATCTCAATGATGAAGGAATCTAAGTGAAGTAATCATTAGGATTACAGCTCACGGGCGCAAGCCTAGCATGTGACGATATTGATTGGTATAAGATGTTGGCAGATCAAGGGTGAAAGCTTAGCATGGGCCGGTCCAAATTGATATGGAAGGGTGGCAGCTCAGGGGCAAAATCCTAGCATGGGCCAATCACAACTTGTAGAATTATGAGGATAACATCCTAGGGGTTAAAATGCCTAATGTGGGTCATCCTCTTCTACCGTTGATAAACTGGAAAATTGTATCACATCTTGTATGAAGATTATAGAGTATAGAAAAGTAGAGAAAAGAATGTAATATGCAAGATTCCACTAGTACAAAGCAAAAGGTGGTCCATAATCCTTATCTATTGGTATTTGGTTTCACTTGAGCTCTCATGTTTAATATCATTGTGTTATGCCAAATATATTTAGTACATTCTTTCGTACTAACGTCCCTTATTGGAGACGCTGCATTTCATGCTGCAGGTTCAAGTACTCAACTAGTAGATCTTCCCAATAGAAGCACATTATACTCAGCGGAGGATGGTGAGATCCAGGTTTATTCGGCGCTTTACCGAGTCTTTACTATGTATATTTTCTTAGTTGTACCATCATGGATTATAGTATAGGCTTTGTAGAGATTGTAAAGCTATCATCCGTATTCATTGTTTCACTTGTCACATATAGCGGTTCAGCTAGTCAAAATGTGTTATATATGAAAGTTTCTCATAAGTAATCTGCATAGTAGGTTACTTTATCATCACAGATTACTTGAAAATCATGTGTTCATAAGGTACTTGTCCGCCTCACCTAGGGTTGGGGCTGACATATTTTCTTCTTTTAATTATGTTTTATTAATAAATTATTAATTTTTTGGATTAACTGAAAAAAATAAAAAAATTTGTTGAAATCTATTTTTTTTATATAAATGTTATTGTTGAAGCTAATTTATGTTTCTACCTTACAATATGCATATTTGGGTTGTACATATTTGTTCTGAATCTCATGAAAAAACGATGTCTACTTCTCTGTGTTAGAATCTGCGTCATAGAATCTAGAACTCCAAGTGTGCCACACATCAGACGCATGTGGGGCATCTTGCAAGTTGTGTGACATGAACCAAGTCCTGAAAGCATTTGACATGAAATGTCTGGATCTAGCAAGTGACATCGGCTAATTATAGGCGGCCTCAACCAAGGTCTATACACATCTGACGTGGCATATGTATATCTATCAAGTGAAATCAGTGTCTTCCAACAACAAATAGCATCTCTGTAACGAGTGCGTATTGGCCAAGCAAAGTCGACCAACGAAAGGAGCATTAGCCAAGCACCGCAAGCATGACGCATGGCGTATGCGCATCGACTGTGCGACATCAACGTTAGAAAACTACAGGTAGCATAAGCAAAGGCATGTGCTCCTCGGGCAAGCAACGTCGGCCAATGCAACCGGCATTGCTGTGGTCCGCTCGCATTGGTCTAGGCCTGTGCATATCGCTAAGACAATGTTGATCATTGACTGCCGGCATCAGCCATAGCTTGTGCACATTGCTTTGTCATTTTCACGCATGGACTGCCCACATCGCCCTTGGATTGTACAAAATGATTAGTCGATGTTGGGCGTGTTTTGAATGCCAACATCTCCTTTTGCCTGCACACAATGGTAAACCAACCTCGGGCATTTCTTGTACACCATGATCAGCCGACGTCAGACATAGTCTGCCCGCATTGCCATTAGCTTGTACACAAAGGTAAATTTACGTTAGATGTGGGCTTCAAGCATCGTCCATAGCCTACACATATCGGTATAACGACGTGGAATGTGGCCTGACAACATCGCTCATAACCTACACACATAAATCTGATGAAGTCAAACGTGGACTGCCAACATCATCCTTAGCATGAACATATCAGTTTCCCGATGGAAGACGTGGCTTGGACTCATCACCTGTGTCCTTCACACTTTGGTCAGCTAATGTTTGACATATCTACCCGCGTTGTTTGTGGCTTGCACTTCTTAGTCAAGCTACGTCACATGCGGTGACATTTATCGAGGTCTAGTCGACAACATGCGAATTTCCATGCCGAAAAAAATCAAAAGAGTTAAATTCCCTTCTGGTATTACAAAATTTTTATATATTTCCATCATCTATTATGAACGTTTTTAGTTTTTCACTTCACGTGGTTCACTCGTACCAATTTCATTATGTTTACAGTTTGTCCAATATTGAAACATCATTTATTTGTACACATATGTACTCTATCATTAGGTTTCACATGTTTTGAAGTATTTACAACCATTTTCATATTTTTCATACCTTTAATTTAAAAAAAAAATTTTTTATGGATTTTTATTTTTTACAACACATTTTAAAAAATAAAGTTGTTGAAATTGTTGAATATTATATTACAATATTATTTGTGAATTTTAGGCATTATTTTTCCTATTTTTTTTATTAAGTATCCATTTTTGAGATTAAACTAGCAAAAACACAAATATAAAAAATTGTTTAAATTGTTGAATTTTAGATAACTATACATATTTTTCAGTTTTCGGCATTAATTTTATATTTTGTTAGTATTTTTCCTATTTATTATTCATGAATTAAACAATTTCAGTATTTAACGAACAAAAATGAAAACTTAAAAAAATTATTTTAAGGCTGCTACACTTATTTTTCAATTTTTGTTATTAGAATTTTTTTTTCTTCTTTTCCCTTTTTATTGATGAAATACTCTTTTTCGAGATTTACCAAACATAAATAAAAATTAACAAAAAATGTTGAAAAATTGACGAATTTAAGGTTACTATATTAATTTGTTAATTTTCGGAGTTAATTTTATGGTTTTCATATTTTTCCCATTTTAACACATGAATTAACCATTTGTGGGAATAAACAAACAAAAATAAAAAATAAAAAAAATTATTGAAATTGTTGAATTTATTGTTACTATTTTAATTTATGAATTTTTTACGTTAAATATATATTTTATTCATATTTTCCAATTTTCTTTTCATCAATTACTCATTTTCGGGATTTACGTAACAAAATAAATGTTGAAATTATTGAATTTAAGGTTATTATATTTATTTGTGAATTCTTGTCATTATTTTATATTTTTTCATATTTTTCTATATTTTATTAATCAATTACTCACTTTCGAGATTAAAAAAAAATATAAATAAAAAATTGTTGAAAACTATTTTTTATATATATAAAAAAATTTATTTGTGGAACCTAATGTGTGTTTGTACCTTAGAACGTGGATATTTGGGTTATACATATTCATTCTGAATCTCTCAAAAAATGATGTCTACTCCTCTAACTCAGAATTTTACGAACGGAACCAAGAGCTTCAGGTGGACAAGCATTGTTCGTAGCTAGTGTGCATCGTGTAAGAGATGTCAACCAACGACATGCAACATTATTCAAGGCTTAGACACGCCTGAGTCTTGGCGTGTGCGCATTGGCTAGGCAAAATCAGCGTCGGGCAATCGTAGACAGCATTAGCAATGGAATTTGTGCTTCATGCAAGCGACGTCGGCCAACGGCAAGCAACATTTGTCAGACGATATTGCTCGTGCACAGAGTGTATCAGTCATAGTTTGTGCACATCTCTCTATCAGCGTGGTTATGAACTGCCTATATATGTCATGGCTTATGCCATCACTCAGTCATTTTCAAGCGTAGACTTCCTGCATCACCCTTCACATGAACACAACGGTCAATCGAAGTCGGGCGTTGCCTTCGTGAATCCCTTTGTCCTGCACAAAATGGTCAGCTGTGTCAGGCATGGCCTGCCCGTGTCGGCTTTGGACTGCACACAATGATCAGTCGATGTAAGACTCCACAACGCTTTTGGCCTGCCCAAAACGATCAGCCAACGTCGAATGTGGGCTTTTAGTATTGTCCGCAACCTTCACACATCGGTTTGCCAACATTGAATGTGTCGTAACAACATTGTCTGTAGCCTTTATACAGAGGTCTTCCATTGTCGAATGTGGCCTGGGAGCATCGTCCGTAACCAGCACACATTGGTCTGCAAATTTTGGCCAATAGCAAGCAGAATTAGCCAAGACCTGCATGTATGACGTGACATATACGCATCTTACAAGAAACGTCAAAAGATGGAATGCGACTTCAACCGAATACTACACGCATAGACACTGAATTTGCGTATCTAGTAAGTGACGTCGGCTAATAGAATATGACATCAGCCAAGGCCTGCATGCACGAACGTGGCATGTGCACAACTGGCTAACGACGTTGGCTATCGACATGAAGAATCAACCAAGGCCTGCATGCATCAGTCGTGTCATGTGAACATCATCTAGGCAACTTCATCTATGGTATGAGTGTATCGTCTAGGCGACATCGGTTTATGTCTGCGCGCATCGGCCAATGGAAGGCAGCAATAAACAAGCCATGCACTCATCAGCCGTAGCGTGTGAACATCAAATTGTCGATAGGGGTCGTGGCTTGTGCCGCATCTTCCATGCGACATTAACCAATGGCAGGCAACATCATCCATGTCATGAACACATCGGCCTTTACATGGGACACAATTTGGGTGACATCGGTCGTGGAATGCATGCATTGGCCAAGCAACTTCGGCCAACGGTAGGTATCATCAACCAAGTTCTTCAAGCATCTGACATAGTTTGGGTGTATCTGGCTAGTGAAGCCACACAACGTCATGCAAAATCATCCAAGGTATGCACAAATAAATCATGGCGTGTGTTCATCATATTGGAGACATCGACGTCGACCAATGGCAAAAACTATCAACCAACAATTGTGCGCTTTGGGCAAGCAACATTAGCCAACGATAGGCAATATTAATAAAGTCATGCACATATCTGGCATGGAATGTGAGAATCTTGAAAGTGATGTTGATCAATGAAATGTAGTAGAAGGCAAGGCCTCCACGCATCAGTCATGGTGTGTGTTCATTGGCTATGTGATATTTGCCATAGCAAATTCCATATTGAATCAGCCAAGCCTTGTGCACTTTGGGAAAATGATGTTAGCAAACGACATGCATAATCAAGGAAGGACAACACACATCAGTCATGGAAAGTGACCATCTTTTGGGCAATATACGTCACCCAAAGACAAGTAGCATCACCCAAGGCATATGTTCTCCGGCCAAGCGACATTAGTCAATGACAAGAGACATCGACCAAGGCGCATTAGTGGTGCATAGCACTCAGCTGACGTCACGTGTTGACAAGCCACATTTGTCATGGACCGTACAAATCACTCAGCAGTCAGTGAGGCTTGGACTAACCATATCTCCCATTCCTTGCACATGATAGTCTGGGGATGTCGGACGTGGGCTGGCCACAACGAGTGTATCCCGCTTATTACTCAACTGACGTTGTTCATGGATTGCCCGCTTCGGCCATGGCCTGTGCACATTGCTCAGCCATCGCCAGGTGTGGACTGCCCGCATCGCCCTTGGCCTTCAAAAAATAGTCAGTCAACATCCGGGGTTGCCTACCCACCATATCCTTTAGCTTGTAGAATGGTCAATCGATGTTACGCGTGGCCTAGCTGCATCGCCATTGGCTCGCACATAGTGGTCATTTGATGTCAAACATGGACTTCCTGTATCGCCTTTGGCCTGCACACACTAGTCAGCTGACATCAGATGTGGTTTTCCCGCATTGCCTTGGTTTGCACACACTGATCAATCAACTTCGAACGTCGGTTGCGCCTATCATTTGTGGCATGTACACATCTGTCAACCAACATCGGACGCGGCCTGCCAGAATCGTCTATTGCCTCCACAGAGTGTTCTATCATCGTCGGAGTTGCCTGCCAACATCGTCTGTATCCTTCACACATTGGTTTGACGTGGCCAGGACACATCACCTATGACCTGCACACTTTTGATTTTTTGGCATTAATTTAACATTTTTTAATTCAAATTTTCTTTTATTTTTAAAATTTAATTAGTTGTTTTCAGGATTTACCGAACAAAAATAAAAATTAAAACAAATTGTTAAAATTGTTGATGTTAAGATTACCGTATTATTTTTTTATTTTTTGCATTAAAAATATAATTTTTCTTCATATTTTTCATTTTTAATTAATGAATTACCCATTTTTGAGATTTACAAAACAAAAAGAACTATAACAAAAATTATTGAAATTTATGAATCTAAGTTTACTATATTTATTGTCAATTTTAGCATTAATATTATATTTTTTATCTTTTTCCTATATTTTGTTCATATATTAACCATTTTTGAAATTTACCAAAAAAAATAAAAATAAAAAATTATTGAAATTGTTGAATTTAAGGTTACTATATTTATTTATGAATTTTTGGTGTTAATTTTATATTTTGTTCATATTTTTCCAATTTTTATTCATTAATTACTCATATTCAAGATTTACCAAAAAAAAAAACATTGCTTAAATTATTGAATTTAAGTTTACAATATATATTTATTGTAACGACCTGTTTAGTCGTTTTGAGCAACAGACTTCAATTCTGGAAAAACTGGCAGAAGCGACGGACCCCACGACGGACCGTCAAGGGCACGACGAACCGTCGCAGGGTCTCGTTTCAGAACACTTAGAAAATCTGAATTGGGTACTGAAAATCGACTCTCTAAACTTCGTGACGGAATGGTAGGACGGACCATCACAGGCGTGACGGACCGTCACAGAGACTTCAGTGAAAATCCATTCTCTGAACTTTGCGACGACCTGCAGGACGGACCGTTGCAGGCACGACGGCCCGTCACAGGTTGCGCAAATCCCAGGCAGAGTCGAATTTCTGGTGAAGTTTTAAGGGACGTTTTTAGACTATTCTTTCCTTAATTATAGATTTCGTGGGGTTATATTAATAACTAAAATTCTTGAGGGGTTAAAAGAGGTAACCCTAAGTTAATTAGTGGGGTATTATTGTCATCTTTTATTTTTAATTATATACTAATTAGGGTAAAAGAAAGAGGGTTTGAATAAAGAAAATAGAAAGAACAAGAGAGAGAGAGGGAATCAAACGAGAAGGGAGAAACAAAGCTTTGGGAAAATTCTTGCTTGATTCAGTTCTTCGGTGGAGGTAGGTTATGGTTTTCATGCTTATAAGTAAACTCTTAATAGCGAATGATATGTGTTAGTAGTATTGTAAACCTTCTATATGCTTAATTGTATGCTTGCATGAATGATGTGATTATGTAATTGTGAATAAATAAGCATGATGAAGCTATTGAATCCCAAATCTTGAAAAGAAACCCTAATCTACTTTGTTAATGATGATGCCTTGGTATAAAAGAAGGCTTGATGAACGAAAGTGGTTAGATTAGGGGATCGGGTGCCACGTTCCGGTACCAGGATAGAATATGGATCGGGTGTCACGTTCCGACACCAGGATAGAATATGGATTGGGTGCCACGTTCCGGTACCAAGATAGAATATGGATCGGGTGTCACGTTCCGACACCTGGATAGAATATGGATCGGGTGCCACATTCCGGTACCAGGATAGAATATGGATCGGGTGTCATGTTCCGACACCAGGATAGAATATGGATCGGGTGCCACGTTCCGGTACCAGGATAGTATATAAGGATTGAAGTGTCACGTTCCGACACCAGGATAGAATATGGATCGGGTGCCACATTCCGGTACCAGGATAGAATGAGGATCGGAGTGTCACGTTCTGACACCAGGATAGTATATTGAGGAGCGGAGTGTCACGTACCGACACGAGGGGAATAAAGATAATGAATCTTGAAATATGTTAATATATCAAATCTAATGAATTAAATTCCCAAATGAGTATGATGAGGAGGTTTGAGTCCTCATTGATGTGCTTGGTGTTGTAACCAAGGGTTATGGTAACTGTAAATGCTGCATGCTAAGGGTATTAGTTGATTTTATGATATTGCTTAATACATACTGTTTTCTATTTTTAGTTGGCCGGTGATATCTACTCAGT
Source organism: Solanum lycopersicum (assembly GCF_036512215.1). Taxonomy (NCBI): domain Eukaryota; kingdom Viridiplantae; phylum Streptophyta; class Magnoliopsida; order Solanales; family Solanaceae; genus Solanum; species Solanum lycopersicum. Next base: position 16,499,206 of record NC_090809.1, on the reverse strand, counting down.
ACCCGTGTTTTATACTGACCCCTACTTTTATTGTTTTCTTCTTGTTTATTTGTGGAGTGCAGCAAACGTGCCGTCATCTTCGACTCAACAGTAACTCAAGCCAGTCTTACTACATCATAAATTCAGGGTGAACTAATGCTTCTAGCTTTGACTGGATCTTCTTCTCCAAGTCTTGATGCCTTGAACTTCCGGCATTGACTAGCTTCTTATGTATTTTTAGCTTCTTAGAAACTCTTAGAATTAGTAGTTTAAAGTAGATGTTCTTGTGATGATGACTTCCAGATTTTGGGGATAATAATAGTTATTGATTTTATTAATGAGTTTAAGTCTTCCGCATTACTTTATGTTGATATTACATTGAAACGTTAAGGTTTAGATGGGTTGGTTCGCTCAGATAGGAGGGTAAGTGTGGGTGCTAGTCGCGGCCCGGATTTGGGTCGTGACAAAACTTGGTATCAGAGCATTAGGTTTGTTGGTCTCATCACACAAGAACGAGTCTAGTAGAGTCTTAAGGAACGGTAGTGGTACGCCATTACTTTTCTTTTAGAGGCTACAAGACTTTAGAAAAATTCCATTCTTTCTTTCTTTCGTGCTATTACTTGGATCCATTTGGTATCTAGGTGATACAAATTGGTATCTGACCATCTTCACTCTATTTCGCGGATGGTTAGAACTAGAGCAACGACTGCGCCAACACCAACATCGGCAAGACAAGAAGCGTCTGAGCCAGCCACTGGGCTTTAGCTCGAGGAAGAGTAGCGGCAAGAGGCCGTGGTAGAGGTCGTGGGAGGACGTCCTCTAGAGGAAGAGGACGAGCACCTAGCTCGTCTGATACTAGGGCGGTGACTCCTCCACTGACTGAGGAAGTGGTAAGAGAGGGTGAGGATGGGGAGAATGAACAAGTGCAAAATGAGGAATTTCCACCCCAACCTACCCTAGAGATGATCAATCAGGTTCTCGCTTATCTTAGTGGGTTGTCTGATCAGGGTCAGGCCCCTCCAGTGTTTTCTGCTCCAACACCTCCGGTTTCAGAGGTACAACATGCAGCCACTATGGCTTCTCATATGGATGCCTCATTGGACATAGGCACGTTTCCACGTCTGACTACTGGGCCCATAATGACAAGTGATCAGCATGAACTTTTCAGTAAGTTCTTGAAATTGAAACCTCCAGTCTTCAAGGGTGCTGAATCTGAGGATGCTTACGATTTTCTGGTTGACTGTCATGAGCTACTACACAAGATGGGTATAGTAGAACGGTTTGGTGTTGAGTTCGTGAGTTATCAGTTTCAAGGGAATGCCAAAATGTAGTGGCACTCACATGTTGAGTGTCAACCAACGGAGGCACCACCTATGACTTGGGCCTCATTCTCTAGCTTGTTTATGGAGAAGTATATCCCCCGGACTTTGAGGGATAGGAAAAGGGATGAGTTCTTGAACCTATAGCAAGGTAGGATGTAGGTCAATGCATATGAGGCTAAGTTTCGTGCACTATCCAGATATGCCACTCAACTTTGTTTCAGTCCACAAGAGAGGATTCGTCGTTTTGTGAAAGGGTTGAGGTCAGAGTTGCGGATTTCAGCGTTACAGGTAGCGGCTACGGCAAAATCCTTGCAAGAAATGGTTGACTTCGATGTAATTCTGGGTATGACTTGGCTTTCTCCAAATTTTGCAATCTTGGATTGTAATGCTAAAACCGTGACGTTAGCCAAGCCTGGGACAGATCTGTTAGTGTAGGAGGGTGACTACACTTCCAATCCGGTGCGTATCATCTCCTTTCTTCGTGCTAAGAAAATGGTTAGTAAAGGGTGTTTAGCTTTCTTGGCACATCTCAAGGATAACACTACCCAAGTACCTTCGATTGACTCAGTTTCAGTAGTTCGTGAGTTTATGGATGTGTTCCCTGCAGATCATCCTGGTATGCCACCGGATAGGGATATTGACTTCTGTATTGATCTCGAACCGGGCACACGCCCCATTTTTATACCCCCTTATAGAATGGCTCCCGCAGAGTTAAGAGAGTTAAAGGCACAACTTCAAGAGTTATTGAACAAAGGCTTCATTAGACCAAGTGCATCTCCTTGGGGTGCTCCGGTTTTGTTTGTAAAGATCGGCAGTTTTTGAATGTGCATAGACTACAGACAACTGAATAAGGTAACCATAAAGAACAAGTATCCTCTTCCTCGTATTGATGACTTGTTCGATCAGTTACAAGGTGCTTGTGTCTTCTCTAAGATTTACTTGAGATCCGGTTATCATCAATTGAAAATACGGGCAATAGATGTGCCAAAGACTGCTTTTCGAACGAGGTATGGGCATTACGAATTTGTAGTGATGTCTTTTGGTCTTACGAATGCCCCTGCTGCGTTCATGAGCTTGATGAACGGGATTTTTAAGCCATATTTGGACCTCTTCGTGATCGTATTTATTGATGATATCTTGGTATACTCAAAGAGCAAGAAGGAACATGAAGTGCATTTGAGAATGGTATTGGAAATGTTGAGGGAGAAAAAGCTTTATGCCAAGTTCTCTAAGTGTGAGTTTTTGTTAGATGCAGTATCCTTCTTGGGGCACGTGGTTTACAAGGATGGAGTGATGGTGGATCCTTCTAAGATTGAGACAGTGAAGAATTGGGTAAGACCTACTAATGTGTCAGAAATAAGGAGCTTTGTTGGATTAGCTAGCTACTACCGTCGATTTGTCAAGGGATTCTCTTCTATTGCTTCCCAACTGATGAAGTTGACTAAGCAAAATGTTCCATTTGTATGGTCGGATGAGTGTGAGGAAAGCTTTCAGAAGCTGAAGACTTTGTTGACTACCGCACCTATCCTTACCTTGCCAGTAGAGGGTAAGAACTTCATTGTTTATTGTGATGCATCCTATTCTAGTTTGGGTGCAGTACTAATGCAAGAGAAGAGTATGATTGCTTATGCTTCAAGACAACTAAAGGTGCATGAACGTAACTATCCGACCCACGATTTGGAATTGGCTGCGGTAGTGTTTGCATTAAAGCAATGGAGACACTATTTATATGGGGTTAAGTGTGAGATCTATACGGATCATTGTAGCCTACAGTATGTCTTTAGTCAGAAAGGTTTGAACTTAAGACAGAGGAGATGGATGGAGTTACTAAAGGACTACGATATCACTATCTTGTATCATCCAGGAAAGGAGAACGTTGTAGCGGATGCTTTAAGTAGAAAGGCGGGAAGCATGGGAAGTCTAGCTCACTTGAAAGCTTCTAGACGCCTATTGGCTAGAGAGGTTCAGACTCTAGCTAATGACTTGATGAGATTAGAAGTAAATGAGAAGGGAGGGTTGTTGGCTTCTGTGGAAGCAAGATCTTCCTTTCTTGACAAGATTAAGGGAAGACAGTCTGATGATGAGAAACTGCGCAGAATTCAAGATAAGGTATTGCGAGGAGAGTCTAAGGAAGCACAAATTGATGAGGAAGGTGTTTTGAGGATCAAGGGAAGGGTATGTGTACCCCGCGTCGATGGTTTGATCAACACTATTCTGACAGAGGCTCATAGTTCAAGGTATTCTATACATCCGGGCGCAACCAAGATGTATCATGACCTAAAGCAACACTTTTGGTGGAGTAGAATGAAGCGTGTTATTGTGGATTTTATTGCCAAATGTCCAAACTGTCAACAAGTAAAGTATGAACACCAAAGGCCCGGAGGAACACTTCAGAGAATGCCCATTCCGAAATGGAAGTGGGAAAGAATTGCAATGGATTTTGTGGTTGGCCTTCCGAAGACAATGGGTAAGTATGATTACATTTGGGTGATTGTTGATAGGTTAACTAAGTCTGCTCATTTTATTCCGGTTAAGGTGACTTACAATGCCGAGAAGTTAGCCAAGATCTATATCTCAGAAATCGTTCGATTGAATGGGGTTCCATTATCCATCATATCAGATAGAGGTACGCAGTTTACTTCTATGTTTTGGAAAATATTGCATGCAGAATTGGGTACTAGGTTGGACCATAGTACTGCGTTCCATCCTCAGACCGATGGTCAGTCTGAGCGAACGATTCAAGTGTTGGAGGATATGCTTCGTGCGTGTGTGATAGAGTTTGGTGGTCATTGGGATAGCTTCCTACCCTTAGCGGAGTTTTCATACAATAATAGCTATCACTCAAGCATTGATATGGCTCCATTCGAAGCATTGTATGGTAGGAGATGTAGGTCTCCCATTGGTTGGTTTGACGCATTTGAGGTTAGGCCTTGGGGTACTGACCTTTTGAGGGATTCGATAGAAAAAGTGAAGTCTATTCAAGAAAAGCTTCTAGCGGCGCAAAGTAGACAAAAAGAATATGCAGATCGAAAGGTTAGAGACTTAGAGTTCATGGAGGGTGAACAAGTCTTGTTGAAAGTTTCACCACTGAAAGGGGTGATGCGGTTTGGTAAAAGGGGTAAACTAAGTCCAAGGTACATTGGACCATTTGAAGTACTTAAGCGAGTAGGAGAGGTGGCTTATGATTTAGCCTTGCCTCCAAGGCTGTCCGGAATGCATCCGGTATTCCATGTGTCGATGTTGAAAAGATACCATGGGGATGGAAAGTACATCATCCGTTGGGATTCAATTTTGCTTGATGAGAACTTGTCTTATGAGGAGGAGCCTGTTGCTATTTTAGATAGAGAAGTTCGCAAGTTGAGGTCAAGAGAGATTGCATCCATCAAGGTGCAATGGAAGAATCGACCCGTTGAAGAAGCCACATGGGAGAAGGAGGCGGATATGCGAGAAAAATAACCACATGTGTTTACAGATTCAGGTACTCCTTTTCGCCCTTGTTTTCCTTCTTTTGATCGTTCGGGGACGAACGATGGGTAAATTGGTATCTATTGTAACGACCTGTTTAGTCGTTTTGAGCAACAGACTTTAGTTCTGGAAAAACTGGCAAAAGCGACGGACCCCACGACGGACGTCAAGGGCACGACGGACCGTCGCAGGGTCTCGTTTCAGAACACTTAGAAAATCTGAAATTGGGTACTGAAAATCGACTCTCTTAACTTCGTGACGGAATGGCAGGACGGACCGCCACAGGCGTGACGGACCGTCACGGAGACTTCAGTGAAAATCCATTCTCTGAACTTTGCAACGACCTGCAGGACGGACCGTCGCAGGCACGACGGCCCGTCACAGGTTGCGCAAATCCCAGGCAGAGTCGGATTTCTGGTGAAGTTTTAAGGGACGTTTTTGGACTATTCTTTCCTTAATTATAGATTTCGTGGGGTTATATTATTAACTAAAATTCTTGAGCGGTTAAAAGAGGTAACCCTAAGTTAATTAGTGGGGTATTATTGCCATCTTTTATTCTTAATTATATACTAATTAGGGTAAAAGAAATTGGGTTTGAATAAAGAAAAAAGAAAGAACAAGAGAGAGAGAGGGAATCGAACGAGAAGGGAGAAACAAAGCTTTGGGAAAATTCTTGCTTGATTCAATTCTTCGGTGGAGGTAGGTTATGGTTTTCATGCTTCATAAGTAAACTCTTAATAGCGAATGATATGTGTTAGTAGTATTGTAAACCTTCTATATGCTTAATTGTATGCTTGCATGAATGATGTGATTATGTAATTGTGAATAAATAAGCATGATGAAGCTATTGAATCCCAAATCTTGAAAAGAAACCATAATCTACTTTGTTAATGATGATGCCTTGGCATAAAAGAAGGCTTGATGAACGAAAGTGGTGAGATTAGGGGATCGGGTGCCACGTTTCGGTACAAGGATAGAATAAGGATCGGGTGTCACGTTCCGACACAAGGATAGAATATGGATCGGGTGCCACGTTCCGGTACCAGGATAGAATATGGATCAGGGGTCACGTTCCGACACCAGGATAGAATATGGATCGGGTGCCACTTTCCGGTACCAGGATAGCATATGGATCGGGTGTCACGTTCCGACACCAGGATAGAATATGGATCGGGTGCCACGTTCCGGTACCAGGATAGTATATGAGGATCGAAGTGTCACGTTCCGACACCAGGATAGAATATGGATCGGGTGCCACGTTTCGGTACCAGGATAGAATGAGGATCAGAGTGTCACGTTCCGACACCAGGATAGTATATTGAGGAGCGGAGTGTCACGTACCGACACGAGGGGAATAAAGATAATGAATCTTGAAATATGTTAATATATCCAATCTAATGAACTAAATTCCCAAATGAGTATGATGAGGAGGTGTGAGTCCTCATTGATGTGCTTGGTGTTGTAACCAAGGGTTATGGTAACTGTAAATGCTGCATGCTAAGGATATTAGTTGATTTTATGATATTGCTTAATACATACTGTTTTCTATTTTGAGTTGGCCGATGATATCTACTCAGTACCCGTGTTTTGTACTGACCCCTACTTTTATTGTTTTCTTCTTGTTTATTTGTGGAGTGCAGCAAACGTGCCGTCATCTTCGACTCAACAGTAACTCAAGCCGGTCTTACTACATTAGAAATTCAGGGTGAGCTAATGCTTCTAGCTTGGACTGATCTTCTTCTCCATGTCTTGATGCCTTGAACTTCCGGCATGGACTAGCTTCTTATGTATTTTTAGCTTCATAGAAACTCTTAGAATTAGTAGTTGAAAGTAGATGTTCTTGTGATGATGACTTCCAGATTTTGGGGATAATAATAGTTATTGATTTTATTAATGAGTTTAAGTATTCCGCATTACTTTATGTTGATATTACATTGAAATGTTAAGGTTTAGATGGGTTGGTTCGCTCACATAGGAGGGTAAGTGTGGGTGCCAGTCGCGGCCCGGATTTGGGTCGTGACATTTATAAAATTTTGGCGTTAAATTTATACGTTTTTTATATCTTTCCAGTGTTTTATTAATCGATTACTCATTTTCGGATTAAACGAAAAACTAAAAAATAAATTGTTGAAAACTATTTTTTATATAAAAAAGTTAATTGTGGAGGATAATGTGTTTTTGTACCTTAGAATGTGCATAATTGGGTTGTACATGTTTACTTTAAATCCTTGGAAAAAATGATGTCTACTCCTCAAAGTAAAAATTCATGCCACGAAATTAAGAGCTCCTAGTGGGAAATGCATCGTCCGCAGCAAGTGCACATTGTGAAAGCGATGTCGGCCAATGGCAATAAGCATCAGGCTAGGCATGCACGCATGAGACATGGCGTGTGAGAATCAGCAAGGTAATATCGGCGTTTGGAAACGACAAGCAAAATTAGCCTAGACTTCTGCACCTCAGGAAAGTAGCGTGGACAATAGCAAGTGGCATCAGCCAGGCAACATTGGTCATGTACAGCCTGTATCGATCGTATCTTGTGTTCATCGTGTAGCCGACATTGGTCATGGATGGCTGGCATCGGGTAGGGCTTGTGCACATCGCTTGGTAAATTTTTAGTGTGGACTAGCCACATCGCCATTGGCTTGAAAACAACGTTCAACTGACATGGGTCGTCGCCTGCCTGCATCGCCTTTTTCCTACACACAAGCCTCTCTCCGGTGGGCCTTTACCTTTCAAACAGAAGAAAGGGGTAGTCGTGGCAGGAGAAGAACCCCTGAACCCCTGAGATCAATTGACCCCAACCGATCAATCTCCTGTCATTTCTATCTCGTGTGTGAAGGGTTGCTCATGCTTCTTAAAGGTCACTCATTTTTTAGGTCATTAGTCAACAACTCCCTGGACAGCAAAATAGGGGTGACTTCACATTGTTTCCTGACACCCCTATCTTTGTTTAAGGGAAATCCTCTCCCCGTTCAGGCGGATGCCGCACCTTGCGCTTGTGAATGAGTGTGATATATACCTCTTTTCTCAGCACGTGACTGTGTACCCCTAAAATGGAAGCTGCATGTCTGGTCTTCAAACATAGGATGTGTCCTGCTTGTATCGTCTCTAGGATGCACAGATAGGTCTGCATATGTTAGACAACAACAAAAAGAATCACCCTAGGTCTCCATGCTTCTAATGTAGTATATGTAAACCTGGAAAACGATGTCGTCTAATGGGATACGACTTCAGCCAAATCATACACGCCTGGACATGGATTTTTTTCATCTTGCATGAAACGTTGTCCAAGAGAATGCGACATCAGCTAATGTCTACATGCACAGACATGGCATGTGTGCATTTGTCAAGCAATGTCAGCCAACGACAGTCAGCATCAATCAAGGCCTGCACGCATCATCCGTGTTGTGTGAACATCGGTTGTGCAACTTCAGTAGTGGTATGAGAGCATCGATTGTGGCTTGTGCACATCTGCAAAAGGATGCAACAAACAAGGCCTGTATGCATTAGCCTTGGTGTGTGCGCATCGACTAAGCGATATCGATCGTGGTATGCGCAAATCATTTAGGAGACATAAACCAATGGCAGACTACATAAGACAAGGCTTGCACGTATCAGCCATGATGTGTGCACATTGATTGGGGTTACATCGGTCTTGAACTGCATGCATCGTCCAGGCGATGTCTTCCAATGACAAGATGCATCAGCCAAGGTCTTCATGCATCTAACATGTCATGTGCGCATCAGGCAGGCAACATTGGCCTTTCTTGGTTGGACTAACCCAACTAGTGATTTGCAAAAAGTAACTAAATACATTGTTCAGTTGACATCGACCAATAGCAGAAAACATCAACCAAGGCCTGCATGCATCAGCCATGGTGGGTGCGCATCGACAGGGCAACATCGATTGTGACTTGCACGCATCGTCCAGTCAATGTCGGCTAACGGTAGGCTGCATCAGCTAAGGTCTTCATGCATCTATCATGACATGTGTGCATGTTGAAAGCAACATTGGTCAATTATATGCAGCATCAACCAAGGCCTACACACATCGGTAGGTGCGTGTATGCATTTGCTGGGCAACATTTGTATCGCCCAAACATCAGGCAGCATTAGCCAATCCTTGTGCGCTTCAGGTAGGCGACATTAGTCAATGGCAGGCAGCTTCAGCCAAGGCCAGCACACATCAGCCGTGGCTTTTGCGCATCGACAGTCAACATTAGTGTCAACCAACGGACAACATCAACCAAGGTAAGTGTGTTTCGGGCAAGGGACTTTATCCAATGACAAGCGACATTCGCAAGACGACATTAGTCGTGGTTTTCCACATCGGCCTAGGCTTATGCACATCAATTAGGCGACGTCAGGTACGGACTGACCACATAGGCCATGGCCTATGCACATTACTCAACGGTTGTTGGGTTATGCTTTCTTGTATCGCCCTTATCCTCCACAAAACGTCCAACCAAAGTTGTAAGTGTGGGGACCGTATTGGTCGTAGCCTGCAATATACTTAGTTAATGTCATTTGTGGACTGCCCTATCAGTCATTGCTTATGCACAAACATAGTCATCCTTGAGTGTGTATAACCCGCATCGCCTTTGTCCTGCACATAACAGTCAGATGACATTAGACGTTGTCTTCCCGCATCGCCTTTGGTCTGCACAGAAGGGTATGCCGATGTAGAGTATGGCCTATCCACATTGCCTTTCCGACACAAAACATAGTTTATTTGTACAAACTTGTACTATAAGATTATTTTCAAGTATTTACAAGTACTTTAGAGCATTTTCATATATATATCTAAAACATTGGCCAAGGAAATGCAGCATCAATAGAGGCTTGCACACATCGCTCATGGTGTGTGCGCATCGGCTTTGCGACATTTGCATCGTCCAACATCAGGTAACATTAGCAAACGCTTGTGCGCTTCATGAGAGTGATATTGGACAATAGTAACATCAGCCTGGGCAAGCATCAGCCATGGCACGTCTACATCGACTGGGCAACATCAACGTTGGCCTACGGCAGGTAGTGTGCTTCTGGAAAGAGACTTCATCCAACAGCAAGTGGCATCGGCTAGGAGACATTGCTCGCTACGGCTGTGGCTTGTCCACATCATTTTGTCGATGTCATGTCTGGATCCACTACATCGGTTGTGTCCTGTGCACATTACTACAGGATCGTCGATTTTAGCTTTTCGGCATCGCCTTAATCCTTCAATAAGTGTCAAGTCGACATTGGACGTCGGTTACCCGTATAGGGTGTAGCCTACACAATACTAAGCTGACGTCGTCAACAGACTGCCCGTATCAGTCATGGCTTGGGCACAATTTTTTTCTATCATAGAGAGTGGACTTCCCGCATCACCTTTAGATTGCACACAACGGTCAACCAAAGATGGGCATTGTCTTCCCACATCGCCTTTGGCCTTAACACAATGGTCAGCCCACGTCGGGCATGGCGTGTGTTAGACCCCAAAAATGACTTAGGTGAAGCCAGAGCCTAATCCTTATATGACTTATTTTAGTGTATATAGGCAGTGTGTCATGTTTCATGAAGTTTGGAGGTCAAATGTCCAAGAAAGTCTATGAAGTTCGAAAGGTGATTAAATTCTCAAAAGTAACCCTGGAAACTCACCTAAAGATGCACTAGATGCTACACAAAAATTTGTCCTAAATCTAACACTTGAAAGTTTAGAAAATGGACTGCAAAGAAGGTGAAAAAATTTTCATCATTCTGGAAAATTGTTTTTGGCAGCTTACTCTAAAAAGTCATGTTTAAAAATATTTTTTTATATGCATGAGGTCAGTAGGGATGGAACCCAAGACCTCACCATATACATGTTATAAAAAATAAATAATAAAATTTTTTAAGGGGGATTTGAAATGGGGTACATATAGTTATGCCGATGTCGAACTTGGCTTAACAACATTGTCCGTAGCTTACACACATTGGTCTGCGGATGTCGGGCGTGACATTCTTGCATCGCCTTTGGCTTACACACAATGGTCAACCGACATCATACATGGCCTTCATGCTTCACCTTTGTCTTGCATAGAATGGTCATCCGACGTTGGATGTGGCCTGCCCGCATTGCCTTTGACCTTCACACAACGTGCAAATAACGTCGGATGTGTGTTGCACCTATCTTTTGTAGACAACACACATCAGTCAGCTAACATCGGATGTGGCCTACGTTCATTGTTGTATACTGCACACATTCGTCTACTGACGTCAAACGTGGCCTGCCAGCATAGTCCATAATATTCACGTCAGTCTGCCAACGCCTGACATGGCCTAGATGCATCGCCTGTGGCATACACACTTCGGTTAGTCCACATCGGAAGTTCCCACCTGCATCGTGTGTGGCTTGCATTTTTAAACAAGCGACGTTGCATGTGGCGACATTGATCGAGGTCTAATCGAATACATGCGGATGTCTATGCCGTACAAAATCCAAAGAGTAAGAAACACCCTTCTTGCATGATAACCGATTCATCTATTTTCCATCCTCTATCCTTAACGTTTCTGTTTCACATTGTTCATTTGTACAAATTTCATTAAATTTACAGTTTGTACAATATCAAAACATATTTTATCTTTTTCAATGTACTCCATGATTATTTTCACATATTTAGAAGTACTTTCGTGCATTTTCATATTTTTCCGTGTTTTATTTATTTTTTAAAAATTAATTTTGCCGTCTTTTATTTATCAAGTCACATTTTAAAAAATAGAATTTACAAAATTATTGAATTCAAGGTTACTATATTTATTTGTGAATTTTTGGCATTAATTTTATAATATTTTCATATTTTTAATTAATTAATTACCAATTTTTGGGATTTATCGAACAACACGAATAAAACGATTGTTGATATTATTGAATTTAACATTACTACATTTATTTTTAAATTTGTTGAATTAATTTTAATTTTTTTTCATTTTTTTATTATTGAATTACCCATCTTTGGGATCGAGAGAACAGAAATAAAAATTTAAAGAAATTGTTGAAGTTAAGGTTACTTTATTTATTTTTATATTTTTTGCATTAATTGCATATTTGTTAAATGTTTTTCTTTTATTTATTCATGAATTATCTATTCTTGAGATTTATTGAACAAAAATAATATTTTTTAAAAAAAATATGTTGAAATGTTTGAATTTGAGGTGAATATATTAATTTTTGACTTTTTGGCATTAATTTTATATTTTTCACATATTTTTCCTATTTTTTATTAAGGAATTCCCATTTTTGAGATTTACCGAACAAAAATAGAATGTAACGACCCGTTTAGTCGTTTTGACCAACAGACTTCAATTCTGGAAAAACTGGCTGAAACAATGGAACCCTCGACGGACCGTCACAGGCACGACAGTCCGTCACAGATGTCTCGTTTCAATATACTTAGATATTCTGAAATTGGGTACTGAAAATCGACTCTCTGAACTTCGTAACGAACTTGTAGGACGGACCGTCACAGGTGTGACGGACCGTCACAGTGTCCTTGGTGAAAATAAAGTCCTGGCCCTCACGATGACCTGAGTGACGGACCGTTGCAGTCACCACGGCCCGTCACAGGTTACGCAATCCCAGTTAGAATCGGATTTCTTTACACGTTTTAAGGGACGTTTTGGACTATTCTTTCCTTAATTATAGATTTCATGGGTTTACATTAATAAATCAAAATTCTTGAGGGATAAAAGAGGTAATTTTGGGTTAGTTACTGGGGTATTATTGTCATCTTTTACACTTAGTTATATGTTAATTAGGGTAAAAGTAAGAGGGTTTCGAATAAGAAAAGATAAAAGAAAAGAGAGAGATAGATTGATCAATTGAGAGAGAGAGTCGAACGAGGAAGAAGAATATCAAAGCTTGGGAGATTGCTTGTTGATTCCAATTCTTCGGTGGAGGTAGGTTATGGTTTCCCTTACGATATTCGTAGTAAACTCTTAATAGAGAATGATATGTATTGATAATATTGTAAACCCTTCTATATGCTTAATTGTATTCTTGCATGAATATGATTATGTGATTATGATAAGATAAGCATGATGAAAATATTGAATCCCAAATCTTGAAAAGAAACTTTAATATACATTATTATTGATGATGCCTTGGTATAGAAGAAAGCTTGATGAATTAAAGTAATGGGATTGAGGATGCCTTGGTATAGAGAAGGCTTGATGATTTACAGAATGATATTACTGGATCGGAGTGTCACGTACCGACACATGTAGGGGATCGGGTGTCACGAACCGACACGTAGATTTAGGGGATCGGGTGTCACGAACTGACACGTAGAATTAGGGGATCGGGTGTCACGAACCAACACGTAGATTTAGGGGATCGGGTGTCACGAACCGACACGTAGAATTAGGGGATCGGGTGTCACGAACCGACACGTAGAATTAGGGGATCGGGTGTCACGAACTGACACGTAGATTTAGGCGATCGGGTGTCACGAACCGACACATAGATTTAGGGGATCGGGTGTCACGAACTGACACGTAGATTTAGGGGATCGGAGTGTCACGTACCGACACAAGAGGAATAAAGATAATGAATCTTGAAAGATGTTAATATACTCAATCTAATGAACATGATTCCCAAATGAGTATGGCATTGGGGCTTGAGTCCTCATGTGTGAACTTGACGGTAATTGTTAATGATATAGTGCTTGTTGTTGCTACATGTTGAGTATTATAGTTGATTTTATGATATTTACTTGGTATATACTGTTTTCTATTTTGAGTTGGCCGATGATATCTACTCACTACCCGTGCTTTGTACTGACCCCTACTTTTATTGTTTTCTTCTTGTTTAATTGTGGAGTGCAGCAAACGTGCCGTCATCTTCGACTCAACAGTAAATCTAGCCAGTCTTCGTCACATCGGATCTTCAGGGTGAGCTAATGCGTCTAGCTTGGACTGGATCTTCTCCTTCATGTCTTGATGCCTTGAACCTCCGGCATGGACTAGCTTCTTATGTGTTTTTAGATTTTAGAAACTCTTAGAATTAGTAGTTTAAAGTAGATGTTCTTGTGATGATGACTTCCAGGTTTTGGGAATAATAGATGTTGAATATTGATAGTTATTGAATTGGTTTTTATTAATGAGTTAAGTCTTCCGCATTACTTTCTGTTGTTATTACATTGAAATGTTAAGGTTTAGATTGGTTGGTTCGATCACATAGGAGGGTAAGTGTGGGTGCCAGTCGCGATCCGGATTTGGATCATGACAAACTTGGTATCAGAGCATTAGGTTCGTTGGTCTCATCACACAAGAACAGGTCTAGTAGAGTCTTAAGGAACGGTAGGGGGACGCCTTTACTTTTCCTTGAGAGGCTATAAGACTTTAGGAAAATTTCACTCTTTCATTCTTTCTTTTGTGCTATTACTTGGATCCAATTGGTATCTAGGTGATACAAATTGGTATCTGACCATCTTCACTCTATTTCGCAGATGGTTAGAACTAGAGCAACGACCGCGCCAGCAGCGACATCGGCTAGATAAGAAACAACTGAGCCAGCCACTGGGGCTTTGGCTCGAGGAAGAACAACGGCAAGAGGCCGTGGTAGAGGTCATGGGAGGACGTCCTCTAGGGGAAGAGGACGAGCACCTAGCCCATCTGGTACTAGGGCAGTGACTCCTCCACTGACTGAGGAGGTAATAAGGGAAGGGGAGGATGGGGAAACTGAACAAGTGCAAAATGAGGAAATGCCACCCCAACCTACCCTAGAGATGATCAATCAGGTTCTCGCCTATCTCAGTGGGTTGTCTGATAAGGGCCAGACACCCCCAGTGTTCTCTGCACCAGCACCTCAGGCCCCGGAGGTACACATGCGGCTACTATGGCTTCCCGCATGGATGTTCCATTGGAAATAGGCACGTTTCCACGTCTGACCACTGGGCCTATAATGACAAATGATCAGCATGAACTTTTCAGTAAGTTCTTGAAATTGAAACCTCCAGTCTTCAAGGGTGCTGAATCGGAGGATGCTTATGATTTTCTGGTTGACTGTCATAGCTACTACACAAGATGGGTATAGTAGAACGGTTTGGTGTTGAGTTCGTGACTTATCAGTTTCAAGGGAACGCCAAAATGTGGTGACGGTCACATATCGAGTGTCAACCAATAGAGGCACCACCTATGACTTGGGCCTCGTTCTCTAGCTTGTTTATGGAGAAGTATATCCCCCGGACTTTAAGGGATAGGAAAAGGGATGAGTTCCTGAGCCTAGAGCAAGGAAGGATATCGGTTAATGCGTATGAGGCTAAGTTCCGTGCACTATCCAGATATGCCACTCAACTCTGTTTCAGTCCTCAAGAGCGGATTTGCCGATTTGTGAAGGGTTGAGGTCAGAATTGCGGATTTCGGCCTTACAGGTAGCGGCAATGGCAAAATCCTTCTAAGAAGTGGTAGACTTTGTGATAGAAGTGGAAGGAGTGAAGCCAGACAACTTCACCACAACATCGACATCAAAAAGGCTTCGAAAGGGAGGTGAGTTTAATGGTTCTTACACTAGAGGACAGGGTTCGGGAAGTTACTCAGTCCGACCAATTCAGTCTTCACTACAGACTGTTGTTGGGGGACCACCTCAGACCGGTCAACACTTCTCCGAGAGTCCTATGTTTGACTCCAAACAGTGTTACGGATGTGGGGAGACTTGACATATTAGGAGAAATTGTCCAAAACAGAGCTACAGACCCCCAATAGCTAGAGGTAGAGGTGGTCATGGTAGAGGCCGTTTTTCTGGAGGGCATGGTGGTCGAGGTAATGATGGTCACCAAAACGGCAGAGGTAATGGGCAAACTGGGGCCACTACATCACAACATGGTAGGGTCAATGGACAGACAAACGATAGGGCCCATTGTTACGCTTTCCCTGGGCGGTTTGAAGCGGAGGCATCTGATGCTGTCATCACAGGTAATCTTCTGGTTTGTGATTGCATGGCTTCTGTATTGTTTGATCCTGGATCCACGTTTTCTTATGTATCTTCCTCATGTGCTAATGGTCTAAATTTACATTGTGAATTACTTGATATGCCTATTCGTGTTTCTACTCCGGTGGGTGAGTCTGTGGTAGTTGAAAAGGTGTATAGGTCTTGTTTGGTGAACTTTGTGGGGAGCAACACCTATGTAGATTTGGTTATCTTAGAAATGGACAATTTTGAAGTGATTCTGGGTATGACTTGGCTTTTTCCGCAATTTACAATCTTGGATTGTAATGCTAAAATGGTGACGTTAGCCAAGCCTGGGACAGACCCGTTAGTGTGGGAGGTTGACTACACTTCCAATCCGGTCCGCATCGTCTCCTTTCTTCGTGCTAAGAAAATGATTACTAAAGGGTGTTTAGCTTTCTTGGCACATCTCAAGGATGACACTACCCAAGTACCTTCGATTGAGTCGGTTTCAGTAGTTCGTGAGTTTTTGGATGTGTTCCCTACAGATCTTCCTGGTATGCCACCGGATAGGGATATTGACTTCTGTATTGATCTTGAACCCGGTACTTGTCCCATCTCTATACCCCCTTATAGAATGGCTCCCGTGGAGTTAAGAGAGTTAAAGGCACAACTTCAAGAGTTATTGAACAAAGGCTTCATTAGACCAAGTGCATCCCCTTGGGGTGCTCCGGTTTTGTTTATAAAGAAGAAGGATGGGAGTTTTCGAATGTGTATAGACTACAGACAACTGAACAAGGTAACCATAAAGAACAAGTATCCTCTTCCCCACATTGATGACTTGTTCGATCAGTTACATGGTGCTTGTGTCTTCTCTAAGATTGATTTGAGATCCGGTTATCATCAATTGAAAATACGGGCAACGGATGTGCCAAAGACTGCTTTTCGAACGAGGTATGGGCATTACGAATTTGTAGTGATGTCTTTTGGTCTTACGAATGCCCCTGCTGCGTTCATGAGCTTGATGAACGGGATTTTTAAGCCATATTTAGACCTCTTCGTGATCGTATTTATTGATGATATATTAGTATACTCAAAGAGCAAGAAGGAACATGAAGAGCATTTGAGAATGGTATTGGAAATGTTGAGGGAGAAGAAGCTTTATGCCAAGTTCTCTAAGTGTGAGTTTTGGCTAGATGCAGTGTCCTTCTTGGGACACGTGGTTTCTAAGGATGGAGTGATGGTGGATCCTTCTAAGATTGAGACAGTGAAGAATTGGGTAAGACCCACTAACGTGTCAGAAATAAGGAGCTTTGTTGGGTTAGCTAGCTACTACCGTCGATTTGTCAAGGGATTCTCTTCTATTGCTTCCCAATTGACGAACTTGACTAAGCAGAATGTTCCATTTGTATGGTCGGACGAATGTGAGGAAAGCTTTCAGAAGCTCAAGACCTTATTGACTACCGCACCTATCCTTACCTTGCCAGTAGAGGGTAAGAACTTCATTGTTTATTGTGATGCATCCTATTCTGGTTTGGGTGCAGTACTAATGCAAGAGAAGAGTGTGATTGCTTATGCTTCGAGGCAACTAAAAGTGCATGAACGTAACTATCCGACCCACGATTTGGAATTGGCTGCGGTGGTGTTTGCATTAAAGCAATGGAGACACTATTTATATTGGGTTAAGTGTGAGATCTATACGGATCATCGTAGCCTACAGTATGTCTTTACTCAGAAAGATTTGAACTTAAGACAGAGGAGATGGATGGAGTTACTAAAGGACTCTGATATCACTATCTTGTATCATCCGGGAAAGGTGAATGTTGTAGCGGATGCCTTAAGTAGAAAGGCGGGAAGCATGGGAAGTCTAGCTCACTTGCAAGTTTCTAGACGCCCATTGTCTAGAGAGGTTCAGACTCTAGCTAATGACTTGATGAGATTAGAAGTAAATGAGAAGGGAAGATTGTTGGCTTCTGTGGAGTCAAGATCTTCCTTTCTTGACAAGATTAAGGGAAGACGGTTTGATGATGAGAAACTAAGAAGAATCCAAGACAAAGTATTGCGAGGGGAGGCTAAGGAAGCACAAATCGATGAGGAAGGTGTTTTGAGAATCAAGGGAAGGGTATGTGTACCCCGCGTCGATGATTTGATCAACACTATTCTGACAGAGGCTCATAGTTCATGGTATTCTATACATCCGGGTGCAACTAAGATGTATCGTGACCTAAAACAACACTTTTGGTGGAGCAGAATGAAGCGTGACATTGTGGATTTTATTGCCAAATGTCCAAACTGTCAACAAGTAAAGTATGAACACCAAAGGCCCGGAGGAACACTTCAGAGAATGCCCATTCTGGAATGGAAATGGGAAAGAATTGCAATGGAATTTGTGGTTGGCCTTCCGAAGACAATGGGTAAGTACGACTCCATTTGGGTGATTGTTGATAGGCTAACTAAATCTGCTCATTTCATTCCGGTCAAGGTGACTTACAATGCAGAAAAGTTAGCCAAACTTTACATCTCGGAAGTGGTGCGATTGCATGGGGTTCCACTATCCATCATATCAGATAGAGGTACGCAGTTTACTTCTATGTTTTGGAAAACATTGCATGCGGAATTGGGTAATAGGTTGGACCTTAGTACTGCGTTCCATCCTCAGACCGATGGTCAGTCTTAAAGGATGATTCAAGTGTTGGAGGATATGCTTCATGCGTGCGTGATAGAGTTTGGTGGTCATTGGGATAGCTTGCTACCCTTAGTGGAGTTTTCATACAATAATAGCTATCACTCAAGTATTGATATGGCTCCATTCGAAGAATTGTATGGTAGGAGATGTAGGTCTCCCATTGGTTGGTTTGATGCATTTGAGGTTAGGCCTTGGGGTACTGACCTTTTGAGGGATTCGATGGAAAAAGTGAAGTCTATTCAAGAAAAGCTTCTAGCGGCGCAAAGTAGACAAAAAGAATATGCAGATCGAAAGGTTAGAGACTTAGAGTTCATGGAAGGTGAACAAGTCTTGTTGAAAGTTTCGCCCATGAAAGGGGTGATGCGGTTTGGAAAAAGGGGTAAGCTAAGTCCAAGGTATATTGGACCATTTGAAGTACTTAAGCGAATAGGGGAGGTGTCTTATGAGTTAGCCTTGCCCCCAGGGCTTTCCGAAGTGCATCCGGTATTCCATGTGTCTATGTTGAAAAGTTACCACGGGGATGGAAACTACATTATCCGTTGGGATTCAGTTTTGCTTGATGAGAACTTGTCTTATGAAGAGGAGCTTGTTGCTATTTTAGAAAGAGAAGTTCGCAAGTTGAGGTCAAGAGAGATTGCATCCATCAAGGTGCAATGGAAGAATCGACCGGTTGAAGAAGCCACTTGGGAGAAGGAGGCGGATATGCGAGAAAAATACCCACATCTGTTTACAGATTCAGGTACTCCTTTTTCGCCCTTGTTTTCCTTCTTTTTATTGTTCGGGGACGAACGATGGGTAAATTGGTATCTAATGTAACGACCCGTTTAGTCGTTTTGAGCAACAGACTTCAATTCTGGAAAAACTGGCTGAAACAACGGAACCCACGACGGACCGTCACAGGCACGACGGTCCGTCACAGATGTCTCGTTTCAATATACTTAGGAATTCTGAAATTGGGTACTGAAAATCGACTCTCTGGACTTCGTAACGGACTTGCAGGACGGTGACGGACCGTCACAGTGTCCTTGGTGAAAATAAAGTCCTGGCCCTCACGACGACCTGAGTGACGGACCGTCGCAGTCACGACGGCCCGTCACAGGTTACGCAATCCCAGTTAGAATCGGATGTCTTTACACGTTTTAAGGGATGTTTTGGACTATTCTTTCCTTAATTATAGATTTCGTGGGTTTACATTAATAACTCAAAATTTTTGAGGGATAAAAGAGGTAATTTTGGGTTAATTAGTGGGGTATTATTGTCATCTTTTACACTTAGTTATATGTTAATTAGGGTAAAAGAAAGAGGGTTTTGAATAAGAAAAGAGAAAAGAAAAGAGAGAGATAGATTGATCGATTGAGAGAGAGAGAGTCGAACGAGGAAGAAGAATATCAAAGCTTGGGAGATTGCTTGTTGATTCCAATTCTTTGGTGGATGCAGGTTATGGTTTCCCTTACGATATTCGTAGTAAACTCTTAATAGAGAATGATATGTATTGATAGTATTGTAAACCCTACTATATGCTTAATTGTATGCTTGTATGAATATGATTATGTGATTATGATAAGATAAGCATGATGAAAATATTGAATCCCAAATCTTGAAAAGAAACGTTAATATACATTATTATTGATGATGCCTTGGTATAGAAGAAGGCTTGATGAATTAAAGTAATGGGATTGAGGATGCCTTGGTATAGAGAAGGCTTGATGATTTACAGAATGATATTAGTTGATCGGAGTGTCACGTACCGACACATGTAGGGGATCGGGTGTCACGAACCAACACGTAGATTTAGGGGATCGGGTGTCACGAACCGACACGTAGAATTAGGGGATCAGGTGTCACGAACCGACACGTAGATTTAGGGGATCGGGTGTCACGAACCGACACGTAGAATTAGGGGATCGGGTGTCACGAACCGACACGTAGAATTAGGGGATCAGGTGTCACGAACTGACACGTAGATTTGTGTCACGAACTGACACGTAGATTTAGGGGATTGGATGTCACGAACCGACACGTAGATTTAGGGGATCGGAGTGTCACGTACCGACACAAGAGGAATAAAGATTATGAATCTTGAATGATGTTAATATACTCAATCTAATGAACATGATTCCCAAATAAGTATGGCATTGGGGCTTGAGTCCTCATGTGTGAACTTGACGGTAATTGTTAATGATATAGTGCTTGTTGTTGCTACATGTATAGTATTATAGTTGATTTTATGATATTACTTGGTATATACTGTTTTCTATTTTGAGTTGGCCGATGATATCTACTCAGTACCCGTGCTTTGTACTGAACCCTACTTTTATTGTTTTCTTCTTGTTTAATTGTGGAGTGCAGCAAACGTGCCGTCATCTTCGACTCAACAGTAACTCTAGCCAGTCTTCGTCACATCGGATCTTCAGGGTGAGTTAATGCGTCTAGCTTGGACAGGATCTTCTCCTTCATGTCTTGATGCCTTGAACCTCCGGCATGGACTAGCTTCTTATGTGTTTTTAGATTTTAGAAACTCTTAGAATTAGTAGTTTAAAGTAGATGTTCTTGTGATGATGACTTCCAGGTTTTGGGAATAATAGATGTTGAATATTGATAGTTATTGAATTGGTTTTTATTAATGAGTTAAGTCTTCCGCATTACTTTCTGTTGTTATTACATTGAAATGTTAAGGTTTAGATTGGTTGGTTCGCTTACATAGGAGGGTAAGTGTTGGTGCCAGTCGCGATCTGGATTTGGGTCGTGACATAGAAATTAAAAAAATTGTTGAAATTGATAATTTAAAGTTACTATGTTTATTTGCAAATTATTGGCGCTAACTATATGTTTTTTTCATAGTTTTCCTATTTGTTATTCTTGAATTAACTACTTTCAAGATTTATCGAATAAAAATAAACTTTTAAATAAAATTATGAATTGTTAAATTTAAGGTTACTACATTTATTTGTGAATTATTTGTGCTATTATTATATTTTTTAAATTTTCTCTGTTTTTTATTCATCGATTACAGATTTTCGAGATTTCTCAAACAAAAATAAAAAGTAAAAAAATAATGAAATTGTTGAATTTAGGATAACTAAATTTATTTTTGAATTTTTTGCATTATTTTAATATTTTTCATATTTAAATTATTTTTTATTAATTAATTATTCATTTTCCATATTAATGGAAAAAATAGAAATTAAAAAAAATGTTAAAAACTATTTTTTTATATATGAAAAAGTTATTTGTGGAAGATAATGTGTGTTTGTACATTAAAACATGCATATTTGGGTTGTGCATGTTCATTAAGAATCTCTCAAAAAAACAATTTCTTCTCCATAAAGTTAGAATTTGCGTCAAAGAATCATGAACTCAAAATGGGACACACATCGGACGTGGCAAGTTGGCATCTGGCAAGCGACGTTGGCCAACCACACGTGGCATCAACCAAGGACTGAAGCATCACACGTGGAATGTGTGCATCTAGCAAGTCATGTCAGCAAATTTTAGGCCGCATCAACAAACATTTGCACGCATCTGACGTGGCATATGTACATCTATCAAGCGACATTAACGTCGACCAACAACAAGTAGCATCATCTGTAGCCTATGTGCATTGGTCAAGCAACGTTGACCAACGACAAGCAACATCAGCCAAGGACTGCACGCACAACGGGTGGTGTGTGAGCATCGACTGGGCGATATCAGCGTTGGAAAATGTCAGGTAGCATAAGACAAGGCATGTGCGCTTCGTGAAAGCAATGCCGACCAATGAAAAGCGGCATCAACAAGGCAATATTGTTCATGGTCGCCCGCATTGGTCGTGGCCAGTGCACATTGCTTAGCTGATATTGATCGTGGATTGCCCGTATAAGCCATCGCTTGTTCACATCGCTTAGACATTATCGGGCATTGACATCACATATCACCTTTGGCCATTACAAAATGCTCAGTCGATATCGGGAATTCATCGCAGTCCAACATAACTTTTGGCCTGCACACAGCATTAAATCGACAACGGGAATTGCTTGCACATTATGGTCAGCCGATGTGAGATGTGGTCTGCACGCATTGCCATTGACCTGCACACAAAGATTAATTTATGTTAGACAAGGACTACCACCGTGTCCGGAGGCTATAAACATCGGTCTGTTCACATCGAATGTGACCTGATAACATCATTAGTAGCCTGCACACATCGGTCTTTCGACGATAAATGTGGGTTACTAGCATCGTTTGTATCCTTCACATATCGGTTTGTCGACGTCGGATATGGCTTGACAATATCTTCTGTATCCTGCACACATTGGTCTACAGATGTCGGACAATAATATGCAGCATTTGCCAAGGCTTGCCCGCATATGTTTTCGCATGTGCTCATCTTGCAAGCGACATCGGTCAATGTATGTAGGTTCAGCCATGGCCTGCACGCATGGACATGGAAGTACATATATGGAAACCGACGTCGGCCAATGACATGCAACATTTACCAAGACCTGTATGAACGAACGTGAAATGTGTGCATCTGGCATGGGATGTCGCCCAACTAAATACACCATCATCCAAGGCATGCACACATTAATCGTGTTATGTGCACATCGGCTTAGCGACTTCAGTCGTGGTCTGATAACATCTGCTAGGCAACATCGGCTGTGGCCAGTGTACATCGGTGATCTACAAGCAGCAACACCTAAGGCAAATATGCATAAGTCGTGGCATTGTGCATCAACTCGGCGACATCGGTTGTGGCATGCGTGCAGAAGCCAAGAAACATCAACCAATTACATACATCATCTTTTATGGGATAAATGTATTAGCCATGGCGTGTGTGCATCAACTGGTCGACATTGGTCTTCGCCTGAACACAACGGTCAGCTAATATCGGACGCGGCCTTGGCCTGCACACAATGGTAAGCAGATGTACAACGTGGCCTACCCGAATCACCTTTGGCCTGCACATAACGTTTAGCCGATGTCAGACGTGGCATGCACCTATTATTAGTTGCCTGCACACTTCGGTCATCCAAAACTGGATATGGCCTTCCAGCAGCGTTCGTAACCAGCACACATCGGTCTGTGGTGCCAAATGTTGCCTGCCAACATCATCTTCTGCCTGAACACATCAGTCTTCCGATGCAAGATGTGGCTTAGATGCATCACCTATGGCCTACACACTTCGGTCAGCTGACATTGGACGTGCCTAACTGCATAATTCATGTCTTACACTTCTGAGTTGAGCAACGTCACATGTGGTGAAATTGATCGAGGTCTAGTCGACAACATGTGGATGTCCATGACATAAAAATCAAAAGAGTAAGACATGTTCTTCCGGTATTACAAAATATTCATCTATTTTCCATCATCTATTATTCACTCCTACCAATTTCATTATCTTTACCATTCATCCGATATTCAAAAATCATTTATTTGTATAAATCTGTACTCTATCATTAGGTTTCACAGGTTTATATGTATTTTCAAGTATTTTATAATTTTCAGACTATCAATTATTCTTTAAAATTTCTTTTTAGGGTTTCTTATATTTTAAAACACATTTAAAAAAATAAAGTTGTTGAAATTGTTGAATTTTATGTTACTATATTTATTTGTGAATTTTAGACGTAAATTTTATAATTGATTCATTTTTTCCATTTTATTTATTAATTAAATACCCATTTTTAGATTTAACAAACAAAAATACAAATTTAAAAGATTTTTCGAATTGTTGAATTTAAGTTACTATAAATATTTTTGAATTCTTGACGTTAATTTTCTATTTTGTTAATATTATTCTTATTTTTTATTCATGAATTAACCAATTTCTAAGATTTAGCAAACAAAAATGAAAATTATAAAAAATTGTTAAATTTTTTTAATTTAAGGTTACTATGTTTATTGGTCAATTTTTGTCATTAAATTGTTTTTCCATATTTTTTCTTTTTTTATTAATGAATTATCCTTTTTGAGATTAACAAAACAAAGATAAAAATTAACAAAAATTGTTCAAATTGATGTTAAAATATTTATTTGTTATTTTGGGGCTTTTTTTTTATATAGTTTTCAAAGTTTTCCTATTTTAACTCATGAATTATCCATTTATGGGATTAACCAAACAAAAATAAAAATTTTAAAAAAATTTAATTTACTGTTACTATATGTATTTATGAATTTTTTACATTAATTTTATATATTGTTCATATTATTCCTATTTTATATTCATTAATTAGTCATTTTCCGGATTTACCAAACAAAAAAATGTTGAAATTATTAAATTTAAGGTCACTATATTTATTTGTGAATTCTTTGCATTATTTTAATATTTTTTTCAAATTTTTCTATATTTTATATATGAATTACTTTTTTCGGGATTAAATAAAAAATATAAATAAGAATTTGTTGAAAACTATTTTTTATATGTATAAAAAAGTTATTTGTGGAAGCTAATGTTTTTTGTAACTTAGAACGTGCATATTTTGGTTGTGCATGTTCATTTTGAATCTCCTCTAAGTCAGAGTCAATGCACGAATAAAGAGCTTCAAGTGGGCCAAGCATTGTTTGTCGATATTGTGAATAAGGTAAGCGATGTCGGCCAACGATATGCAACATCATCTAAGGCCTACAACATGAGCCTTGGCGTGTGCGCGTCGGCTGGGCAAAATCAGCGACAGCCATTGACAAGCAACATTATCCAAGGCTTGTGTGCTTCAGGCAAGTGACATTGGCTAATGGCAAGCGGCATTGGCCAGGCGATATTGGCTGTGGACTGAGCGCATCGATCGTGGCATTTGCACATTGCTTAGTTAGCGTTATAGGTGGACTGCCTGTATAAGTCGGGGCTTGTCACATCGGTCAGTCATTTTCATGCGTAAAATGCCTGCATCACCATTGGCATGAACACAATGCTAAACCGAAGTCAGGTGTTCCCTTCCTGGATCACCTTTGTCCTGCACACAATGGTCAGCCAATGTCGGGCACGGCCTGCCTGCATCACCTTTGGACTACAACAACGTTCAGCCGATGTGGGACGTCGTTCACATTGCTTTTGGCCTACATAAAATGATTAGAGAACGTCGGGCGTGGGCTTCCTATATAATCCACAGCCTGCACAATGGTCTGCCGACTTGAATGTGCTACGACAACATTGTCCATAGCCTTGACACATAGATCTGCCAATATCGAATGTGGCCTTCCAGCATCGTCCATCGCCTTCACATATTGGTCTACAGATTTCAGCCAACATCAAACAAAACTAGCCAATACCTGCATACATTTGACGTAAAATGTACGCATCTTTCAGGGACGTCGACCAATGAAAAGCTGCTTCAAACAAATCCAACATGCACGGACACGAAATTTTTGTATCTCCTAAGTGAGGCTAACAAAATGTGGTACGCACCGACGTGGAGATGGACGCATCTGGCAAACAACATTGGCCAATGAAATGCATTTTCAACAAAAGTATCCACGCATCAGTCGTATCGTGTGCACTTCGGCAGGGAGACTTTAGCCATGGTATGATAATATCGTGTAGTTGATATCAGCTGATGTCTGTGCACATCGGACAAGCAATATCGGCCAATGGAAGGTAGCAATAGAAAAAATCCTGCTTGCATCAGCCATGGCGTGTGCGTAACGACTCAGTGACAACGATCATGGCTTGCACGCATTTGCCAGGCAACATCAACCAAAGTCAGGCAACATCATACAAGGCATGCATACATCATTCATGGCATGTGCACATCAATTGGGCGACATCGGTCATGGACTACATGCATCGGCTAGGCGACATCGGCCAACGGCAGGCAGCATAAAACAATGTCTTCACGCATATAACATGATTTGGGTGTATCTGGCTAGTGATTTTCAACAACGACATGCAGCATCATCAAAGGCAGGCACACATAACTCAAGTCGAGTGTGCATTAGATTCGTGACATCGA
Source organism: Solanum lycopersicum (assembly GCF_036512215.1). Classification (NCBI taxonomy): domain Eukaryota; kingdom Viridiplantae; phylum Streptophyta; class Magnoliopsida; order Solanales; family Solanaceae; genus Solanum; species Solanum lycopersicum. The sequence goes on along the minus strand of NC_090809.1, from coordinate 16,472,923 downwards.
TGTCGCCAAACAACAAGCACCATCTGCCAAGGATCGTGCACTTTGGGCAAGCGACGTTGTCCAATGATTGGCAGCACCAGCCAAGGCATTCACACATATTTCATGGCATGTGTGCATTTGGCAAGAGACGTTGACAAATAAAATGCAGCAGAAGCCAAGTCTAGCACACATCGGTCTTTGTGTTTGTTCATTGTTTTGGCGACATTTGCATTGGCCAATGTAGGATAGTTTCATTGAAGGCCTCTGGACTTTTGGGAAAGTGAGGTTAGCAAACGACATCCATCTTTACTGAAGTCCATCACGCAACAATCATGGAGTTTGACCATCAGCAGGGGCGACATACATCAGCCAAAAATAGGCAGTATCACCCAAGGCCTATGTTATCTGAGCAAGCGACATCGTCCAACATCAAGCGACATCGACCAGGAAACATTGGTGGTGCACAGTTATCAACTGACGTTAGGTGTGGACCGACCACATCGTTTGTGGACTATGAAAATCATTCATAAAACATTAGCCAAATCTTTTGTTCTTTAGGAAGGTAGCGTCGGCCAACAGAAAGCAACATCGGCTAGGCGACATTGGTCATAAACTGCCTGTATCGGTCATGGCTTATGCACATCACTCAGTCAATATTGGGTGTGGACTGCTGGCATTAGGTATGGCTTGTGAAAATGGCTTAGTCATTTTCGAGCGTGGACTACCCACATCACCCTTGTACTTAATATAACGTTAAACTGATGTGGGGTGTTTCCTACCTATATCGCTTTTTTCCTACACACAATCGTCCAATGACCTCGGGCAAGGCCTACCCGCATCGCCTTTGTGGTACACACAATGGTCAGTCGACGCCAAAATTTGTTTGTCGGCATCGCCTTTTTCATGCACAAAATGGTCTGCTGACAAACGTGGCCTACCAGAAGCATCTGTAGTCTGGACACACATTGGTGCAGATGTCAGACAATTCCTACCAAAATAGTTCCTACCCTGCACATACCGGTTTTCCAGCATCGGATGTTGCCTGCCAGCATTGTCTCTAGGATACACACATCAGTCTACAGATGCTGGCCAATGGTAAGAAGAATCACCCTATGCCTACACGCATCAAGCATGCGTATTCCTATCGACAGGGCAACATAGGCGTCAGCCAACAAAAGGCATGATTAACTAAGGCATGTCTTCATCGGGCAAGCGACTTCAGCAAACGGCAAACGACATCAGCTATGAAACATTGGTCATTGTTTTACGCATCCGCCATGGCTTCTGGACATTTCTTAGCCGACGTCAGGCGTGGATTGGCCGCATTGGTGGTGGCCTATGCACATCACTCATCGATAGTAAAGTTTGGCCATTCCGCATCGCCCTTATCCAGCAACAAAACTCTAAACGAAATTTGAAGTGGAGTTCCTACATCGGCCTTATCCTATACAATACTCGTTGACATCAGCTGTGGACTGTCCATATCGATCATGGCTTGCGCACATCGCTTAGCCATCCTCAGGCGTGGCTGCACACATTGTCTTTGTGTATGCACATAATAGTCAACCAACATTAGGAATTTCCTACCTACATCGCCTTTGGATGGAACACAATAGTCAGCCAACGTCACACGTGTCCTACCCTCATCGCCTTTGGCCTGCCCTGTAACAACCCTAATAATGGCTATGCTAAGTAATGCTTAATGTGTCTAGAATGCCTACGATTACACCGGGTTCAGACAGATTGATGCGCATAGAACCAGACCTCTGAACCCATAAAACAGCCAAGCCAACAAACTTGTTAAGTTAGTTGAGTTAGGAAAGGTTGGGTCCATCCATATAGGGCACCTGAATATGAAGATCTACCCGGAGGTGTCTTAACCTAACTTAAAAAGGGGTACTCTTAAGTTTGGAGGGTCTAGGGGTACATAGTCTTTTTCCAGGCTAAGTGTAGTATTTTAACTACCCTAAATATTTAATTGATAAATTAATTAATATGGTGGATGGGAAATTTTGGTAAAAAGGGCTGAAATTGGCCCTTTGAGTGAAATCTTGCTCCACCCAGGTTCAAATCTAGATGGGAGCAATGAATTAATTTGATTTATTTTATTTGATGAATTAATTTAATTAATCAACATTTAATATTTTATTTAACAAAAAGAAAAATTCAGGTTTTAATTTATTAATTATTAATTAATCCTAATTTTACTAAGTCTCTCCCTTATCTACTAATACTAAACAAACTCTCCCACACGTTTCTCATTCTCTTTTCTCATTCACAATCTACCTAAACCAAAAGAATTAAGAACAAACGTGAATGCTCAATTTCATCAAGAACTTAAGAGCTAAAAACTCAAAAGCAATATAATATTAAAAACGAAAAGTAAAAATCAATTTCTAGATGGATTTTGCTTGTTGTTTCAGTGGTTGATCTTTTGGATTTCTGGAAAACAGGAAGCACGATTGAATCATCTTTTGAACATCTTCTGGTATGGGTTTTATTATCTCTTTGTCCCTTTCCCAAGAGACTCCTAAGTTCATATTAAACTCCAATTGAGAAAATAAGGTTGTCCCCGTTGCATGCCTCTGTCATTAGATCCTTTGAAAGATTCAAAGTATGCGTTGATTTGTATTTTTTTAGATGATTAGAAGATGGTTGTGATTATGTTTTTGAATAAGTATGCGGAAATTATGTATGGAATGAAAGATGTATTCTCGGAAAAGTTTTTTAAGTTAACTGTTTAAGCATATGTGTGTTGTGAAACAACTATGTTTGTTGCAGAAATTCATACGTCAAAAATGTTGTATTTCACATAGATAACAATGTTAAAAGTGTGATGTTCATATAAGGTTAATGTGGCAGAACAAATATCACCCAAAGCACTCCAAGAATCAAAGTAAAAGAATGAGAGAAAGGTGGATTTGGAAGAGACAAAATTTCCAGCTTGCTGGAAATGTTTGTCTCGGTCTAGGTGTAGAAAATCTAACTTTATTTTAAAAATTATTAAAATTGTGAGCTCATTGGTGATTGAACCCAAGACCTCACCAAAAGAAACTACATAAAAATTTCATTAGAGAAATTAAAGGGAAAATAAATATGGATTGTGGGGATTGAACCCACAACCTCTTAAATAGATGAGAGAGTTAGCAGAAAAATAAATGTGGAGAGTGGGGATTTTACCCACGACATCTTGAATAGATGAGAGAGTTAGGAGAAAAATAAAGGAGAAAAATAAATGTGAAGAGTGGGGATTGAACGCACAACCTCTTGAATAGGTGAGAAAGTTAAGACATAAATTAAGAGAAAAAGAATGAGCTTGTGGGTATAGATCCCAAAACCTCCTTGCCTTAAACGAAAATAGGAAGAGGAAAAGAAAGGAAAAATTATGGAAGTGATGGAAATCAAACTAGGGTCCACCAAATCTAGAAAATGCAATTATCAAGTTTAATATATGATCAAGTGTTGCTCTAGGGATTTGAAATCAGGTTCCCTTGCCCAATTCCGTATTGATATATAAGTCATACGTGAACAAATATTTAATAAAACCTGCTGCCTCCAACGATTGAAATGAATATCTTGGAATATCTAAAAGATGCAAAGCCTTGTACCACATAATATTGAATCAGTATGAATACCTTAGTCAAACTATGAATGAAGCCTCATGGCTTGTATGTGTGGATTCATAAGTTTATCATGTGTTTAAAAGTAAGTGAACGTAAGATGTTATGTAAGGATATATTGAAACCCTAGAGAGTTTAAGTAAGAGTGTGACACACATTAAAGAGGCAAATGCATTGTGATATGATGAAATGAACATTCACGTAAAGAGGTGAGTAATAATGAAGAGTAATGTGCTAATGTTAAAGAATATGGTGACAACATTATAAGAGGCTAAAGCAAAAGGTGAGAGGAATCTCAAATGAGCCTGAGTAAATGTTACGAAGACATACTAACCTATGAGAGTGTAAAGTTAATGAAAAGACCAGTCTCTATGAACACTCTAATGAAAGTATTGAATGTAATGCATACTTAATACTAATGATTAGATGAGAAATCATCTAATGAGCTATGATGCCCTCATGCTAGAAGCCACCTTCTATGATGTATGAGATGAATGTAATAGAAATTTATACTAAGCGCCGATAGGATAGCTATCAGTTGTGATTCTTTCTTTCGGCAAGGTAGAGGTTCCTGTATTTCTCATGATATGAGAATGTCCATCCAGACGAGTAGGGGTCTCCTTATATCTCTTAGACTTTGAGCCTATACTACCAATATAGGGTTCAAGCAGGGTTCCACTCCCTTTATACTCTAGCATGTTTTGGTTCACTTTTGGGCTGTGATTCAACCACTTTTCAGTGTGGGTTAAACACTGGATTTCATGATGATCACATGATATATTCCGGTTAAGGTTAAAGTTCCCAAATAATTAATAAGGCCATCCTCAAGTAATGCACATTATTAAATGGATGATACCAAAGGTTTTAGAATAGGACAATCAAGAAGTGAGCTTGACTTAAGTAATGACACTAGGTTATTCTTGGTTATTGCACATCGAACCCGATGAAAGTCTTAAACTACATCCTAAGTATAGCTGGGTTTACACTAGTATATGAATGAATGAAGCAAACTTTGTGTTTGCTAAAGAAGGCTCCCTAGTTGAGGTCCCATATGTTTAACCCTCATTTTAGGAAGTCCTAATGTTAAGTCCATGATTCCAAGGTCTCATGGCATATGAAATGAATGACATGAAATATGTTATGTGCTATATGCAATGTGGTATGTGCTATGTGCAATATGTTATGTGCTATCTGCAATATGTTATGTGGTATGAGAAATATGTTATGCGTTGTGTGGGGATGTTTCAGTTCATCGTAGCTTTAAATAATCCTTGGTTGTTGAGGTCAAGAAGGAACAACATCTTTATCGTGCGTAAATGGAGTTGAAGGACTCAGTGTTGGTAAAGATGAATGAGACTTTTGCTTTTGGAGGCGACTGAATACTTAGGTACCAGGACAGGCTTGTGAACCAAATGTGGATGATTTGCAAACCAAAATTGGTGTAGACTCCATGGGTCCAAATATTCGATACATCCAGGTTCCACCAAGATGTATCATGACATTAAAAAGATCTATTGGTGGGATGGCATGAAGAAGAACATTGCTGAATATGTTGTCAAATGTCCTAATTGTCAACAGGTTAAGGCAGAACATTAAGACTGGCAGTCTTACTTAGATGATCGAGGTTTGGACTATGAAGTGGAAGGCCATTTATATGGACTTCATGGGTGGTCCTCCAAAGACTAGGAGACAACAAGACTCCATATGGGTTATTGTTGACAGGATGACTAAATTTGCCCACTTTATCCCTGTGAAGTGTACTTACAAAGCTGAGGATTATGCGAGACTCTACATTTATGAGATTGTGAGATGGCATGGGATTCCTTTGTCTATCATTTGCGATGGAGGATCTTAGTTCACTTCACATTTCTAGAGATCCTTCCAGCAGATCTTAGGCACGCAGGTAAAACTTTATACTACATTTCATCCTCAAACTAATAAACAGGCAAAGCGCACCATTCAGACATTGGTGGACAAGTTGAGAGCGTGTGTGATTGACTTCAGAGGTAGTTGGGACCACCATATGCTTTGATAGAGTCTCGTATAATGACAGTTATCACTCCAACATTGGGATAGCACCATTTGAGGCACTTTATGGTAGAAGGTGTAGGTCTCCAGTTTGGTGGTTCGAGGTTGGAGAGTCATCTGTTTTGGGTCCAGGCATCATTCATGAGGCCTTATAGAATGTCAGGGTGATTAGGGATATGTTGTCTACTGCATAATGTTGGCAAAAATCATATGCAGACAACAGAAAATAACCTTTAGAATTTAATGTTGGTGACCAGGTCTATTTAAAGATATCATTTATAAAGGGGGTAATGAGGTTTAGAAGCAAAAGAAGTTTGAGTCGGAGGTATGTTCGTCAATATTAGATCTTAAAGTGTGTGTGTGTGGTTGCCAATAATTTGGCATTTCCTGCGGAGCTAGATTTTATTCATCCACTGTTTCATGTCAATATGTTAAAGAAGTGCCTAGGTGATCCTGCATCGATTCTACCGATTGAAGGTTTGGGGGTTGACGAAGACTTATCCTATGAGGAGGTTCCTGTTGAGATTATAGACTGAGAGATCAAGCGGTTCAGGAATAAGGAGATTGCCAATGTGAAGGTATTGTGGAGAAATCATCTTGTTGAGGGTGATACGTAGGACGCCGAGACCGATATGAGATCCCGCTACCCTAATAATTTCAGCTCTTGAGGTTAGCCTTACTACTCTTAAGTCTAAGTTACCTTATCTCCTCTATTCTTGGTTGTTATTGCTTGACACTGTATAATACTATGCTATGATAGCATTGTTCTAGCTTATAGGAAATGTCACTCGGGAAAGAATGTTCCTAAGGGGGGATAATGTAACAACCCTTAATGCTAAGTAATGCTTAATGTGTCTAGAATACCTACGGTTAGACCGGGTTCAAATGTATTGATGCGCGTAGATACAGACCTCCGAACCCTTGCAATTACCAAGCCAATGAACTTGGTGAGATAGTTGAGCTGGGAAAGGTTGGGTCCAGCCATGTAGGGCACCCGAATATGAATATCAACCCGGATGAGTCTTAACCTTACTTAAAAAGTGGTAATCTTAAGTTTTAAGAGTCTAGGGGTAAAATAATCTTTTTCCAGGCTAAGGGTAGTATTGTAATTACACTAATTAATTAATTTATTAATTAATTAATATGGTGGAGGGGTTATTTGGGTAGAAAGGCCGAAATCGGCCCTTTGAGTGAAATCTTGCTCCACACGGGTTTGACCTCGGTGTGAGCAATGATTTAATTTGATTTATTTTATTTGGTGAATTAATTTAATTAAATAATATTTCATTTCTGATTTAAGAAAAAGGAAAATTCAGATTTTTAATTATGAATTAATCCTAATTTCACTAAGTCACTCCCTTATCTCCTAATCCTTAGCAAACTCTCGCACACGTTTCTCATTTTCTTTTCTCTAATTCACGATCTGCCTCAACAAAAAGAAATAATAACAAAAGTTAATGCGAAAGTTCATCAATAAATTTAAAAATAGAAACTCAAAAGCAAAATAATCTTAAAAACGAAAGGTAAAAATTAATTTCTCGCCAGATTTTGCTTCCGGTGGTGAAAGTTTGGATTGGTGGGAAATAGGCAGCAAGATTGTATCATCTTTTAAAGAACTTCAGGTATGGTTTTTCTTCTCTCTTGTCCCCTTTACCAAGAGACCCCTAAGCTTAGTTTAAATTCAAATCGAGAAACTAATGTGGTCCCCGTTTCATGCCCCCTGTCATTAGATCCTTTGAAAGATTCAAAGTATGCGCTGGTATGTCTTCTAGTAGATGATTTTAGTGCGGGTTGTGATTATGTGTTTGAATGTGTATTTGTAAATTATGTAAGGAATGAAAGATTTATTCTTTAAAATTGTATTAAGTTAACTATTTGAGCATATGTGTGCTGTGAATTAACTATGTTTGCTGCCTGGAATTTGTATGTTAAAAATGTTGTGTTGTATGTGGATAATAAATGTTACAGGTGTGATGTTCATATAACATTAATGTGGCTGAATAAATTTAACCCAATACACTCAAATAATCAACGTAAAAGAATGGGAGAAAGATGGATTAGGAAGAGACCAATTTTACAGCTTGCTGGAATTGTTGGTCTCGGCGTAGGTGTGGAAAATATAACTATATTTTAAATTTTTTTAAAAAATTGTGAGGTCAATGGGGATTGAAGCCAAAACCTCACCAAATGTAAAATACATAAAAATTTCATGAGAAAAATTAATGGCAAAATAAATGTGGAGAGTGGGGATTGAACCCAAAACCTCTTGAATAGATAAGAGAGTTAGGTGAAAAATAAAGGAGAAAAATAGATGTGGAGAGTTGGGATTAAAACCACGACCACTTGAATGGATGAGAGAGTTAGGAGAAAAATAAATGTGAAGAGTGAGGATTGAACCCACAACCACTTGAATAGGTGATAAAGTTAAAAGATAAATTAAGAGAAAATGAATGAGCTTGTGGGGGATTGATCCCACAACCTCCTTGCCTTAAACGAAAAAGAGAAGAGAAAAAGAAAGGAAATATTATTGGAGTGATAGGGATCGAACTAGGGTCCCCCAAATCTTAAAAATGGAATCGTCAAGTTTAATATAAGATTAAGTATTGCTCAAGGGATTCGAAATCGGGTTACCTTGCCCAATTCCGTATTGATGCATAAGTTATACGTGAACAAATAATTAACAAATGTTGCTCTAATGAATGAAATCAATATCTTGGTATATCTACAAGATGCATAAGTGTTGTACCACATCATCTTTAGTAAATATTAATCACTTATCCAAGCTATGAATGAAGCCTCATGGCTTTTACATGTGCACTCATAAGTCTATCATACGTTTAAAAGTAAGTGAACCTAAGATGTTATGTGATGAGATAATGAAACCCCAGCGGGGTTATGTAAGAGTGTTACAAACATTAAAGGGGAAAGTGCATTGGCATACAATGAAATGAATATTCACATAAAGCGCTGAGTAATTATGAACAGTAATGTGCTAAAGTTAAACAATGTCGTGACAACATGATAAGAGGCTAAAGCGAAAGGTGAGAGGAATATCAAATGAGCCTAAGTAAATGTTACCAAGACGTACTGTACTATGAGAGTGTAAAGTTAGTGAAGAGGCCAGTCTCTATGACCACTCTAATGAAACAATTGGAATTAATGTATACTCAATACTAATCATAAGATGAGAAATTATTGAATGAGCTATGATTCCCTCATGCTAGAAGCCAACTTCTATGATGTATGAGATGAATGTAATGAAACTTTATACTGAGCACCGATTGGCTAGCTCTGAGTTGCATTCCTTTTTTTGGGAAGGCAGAGGTTCATGTAATTCTCATGAGATGAGACTCTTCGTCCACACGGGTAAGGGACTCCTCATATCTCCTAGTCTTTGAACCTATACTTCCAATATAGGGTTTCGGAAGGGTTCGACTCCCTATATACGCTAGCATGTTTTGGTTCACATTGTCCAGTGATTCCACTTCTTTTAAGTGTGGGGTTAAACACTAGATTTTATGATGATCACATGATCTATGTCGCTTAAGGTTAAAGTTCCCAAAAAAAGATGGAGGCTTGCCTCAAGTAATGCACGTAGTGAAATGAATGATACCAAAGGTGTCAGGATAGCATAATAAAGAGGTAAGCTAGACTTAAGTAATGATACTAGGTTATTGTTGTTAATTGCACAGTCAACCCGATGATAGTCATAAACTACATCGTAGGTATAACTGGTGCTTATACAAGTATATGAATGAATGAAAATGAAGTACGTATGAATGAATGAAAAAAACTATGTGTTTGCTAAAGAAAGCTCCCTAGTTGAGGTCCCATATGTTGAGACCTCTTTTTGGGAAGTCCTAATGTCAAGTCCATGATTCCAAGGACTCATGACATATGAATGAATGATACTAAAAATGTTATGTGGTATATGCAATATATATGTGATATGTGCAATATGTTATGTGTTATATACAATATGTTATTTGCTATGTTCAATATGTTATATGTTATATCCAATATGTTATGTTTTGTGTGCTATATTATATGTACGGTGATGCATGTTACATCATATCATGACTTTCGCAATCCGATTTTTGCAAGTCTACTAACTTTACTTTCCATAATCATATCGTTAGAAGAGAGCTCTTCTTAATCATGCACATCCTTGTTGTGATATTGATTTGAATATACCCACTTTTAGTACAAGTGTGTACTAATCCCATAAAACTCTCTACTTTTAGGTGCAAGTGCAGCTGCATGATAGAATTTACAAATCGACGCTGAAGTTATCCGCACGTGGAGCTTTCATCCGGATTCAATAGGCCCTAATGGTTTCGAGGATGCTTACTATTTTATTCTTGCATTAGACATAGGCATTATCTTGTGGACTATGTTTCACTAGTGTTTCTTTCCTAGTTATTTCAGATATCGTATTGGTGCCATCTTGGCAACTCTATATTTTATATAGATATTGACTATGTCTTTCATTTGTGTATCTTGGTATTAGATGGTTGTTGTGAATGCTTATGATATTATGTAAATAGTGTTATGCGAGTTCAATATTTTTTACTATAAAGTCTAACAATTAAAAGTTCAAATTTTTTGCTAAAATTAACCTCGATGAAGTAACGATGACGTTTGTAGGCTTTTATGCGACCTCTTAGAGGTCAAAGATGCCGATTTCGTCTGGGGTCTAGACTCCGGTCCTAAAATGCTCATAATAAAGAGTAGACCTCCGATATGGTCTACCAAAATCGTTCAAATCCTACAAACATTGATATGCCAATGTCGATCATTGACTGATAGCATAGACCATAGCTAACACACATCGATTGCCAACATCGAATGTGGACAGCTCAAATCATCCATAGGCTGTATAAATTTGTATGTCGACATTGGGCATGGCCTACAAGTATCGTTCGTATCCTGCACACATTGTTCTGCACATGTCGGGCAACAACATTCATCATCAGCCATTGCATGCACACATCTTACGTGGCAGGTGAACATCTTGCAAGCGACGTGACACAATGGCATGTGACTAGAGAAAAGGCATGTATACACATACATGGATGGACATATTTGACAAGCAACGTCAGTTAATGAAAATCAGCATTAGCCAAAGACTTCATGCACAGATGTGGCATGTAAACATCTTGGAAGAGATGTCGGTCAAGAAACATTGAGTGTTGCCTACCCCTATCATCTTTGACCAACATAATATTGCCAGCCAACATCAGGAGAGGCCTTACTATATCGTGTTTTAACTACGCACAATGGTCAGCCGACGTCGGACGCAGACTCCCTGCATCACCTTTGTCCTGCAAATAATGGTCAACTAACATTAGATGTTGTCTGTCTGCATCCCCTCTGGCCTGCAAAAAATGGTTAGCCGACGTTAGACATTGGAAGGAAACATAATCCTTAGTCGGTATGCATCGGGCAAGGGACTTTGAACAACAACATAAAGAATATGGCAAGGCCTACATTCATAAGTTGTGGCGTGTGCGCATAGGTTGGCGACATTGACATCAAGCAACAACAGGTAGAATCTTCCAATTCCTATACTCTTTGGGAAAGAATTATGAGTGACGCCAGGAAGCTTCATCTATACGAAATTAGTCGTGAACCGCCTTCATTGATCGTGGCTTTTGCAAAAAATGCATTTGATGTTGGTCGTGGACAATCCACATATGTCGTGGCTTGTGCTCCTAGATAAGTAATTATCGGGCGTGGGATACCACCATTGCCCTTGGCCTTGACACTACAGTCAAGCAACTTCTGGTGTTTCCTGCAGCATCACCTCTAGCCTACACACAATGGTCAACCCACGTTGGGCGTTGCATGTAAGAATCACATTTGGGATGCATGCATGGTCAGCCGATGTCATACATGGCCTGCCCGCATTTCATTTGTCATACATATAACGGTCAACCCACGTCAGACATGGGTTGCCTACATAATCTGCAGCGTGTACACGATGATATGCCGATGTTAAACATGGCCTTACAACATTGTCCGTAGCCTACACACATTAGTCTACCGACATAGAACGTGCCCTGCACCATCATAAGTTCTCTGCACACTTCAACCTATCAATGTCAGATATGGCCTGCTAGCAATGTCCATAGCCTTCAAACATCATATGTCGGCCAACAACAAGCAGCATCAGCCAAGGCATTCACGCATGTTATATGGCATATGCGTATCTTTCAAGTAACATTTTGATTGGCAGCTATAGCCATGACCTACATGTACAGATGTGGAATGTGCATATATAGAGAGTGAAATCGACCAATGGCATGACTTCATGCACAGCCGTGACATGTGCATCTACCAAGCAATGTCAGCGAACGACATGCAACATCATCCAAGGTCTCTAACTACATTAACCATGTCTTGTGTGTATCGACTTGGAGATATCGGTCATGGCCTGCATACATTGTCCAAGCAACACCAGCCAACGATAGGCAATATTAGCCAAGGTTTTCACGCATCTGATGTGGTTTGTGGGCATGGAAAGTGAAGTCGAACAATGACATGCTGCATCATCCAAGGTAAGCAGAATCATTGAATGCATTCACATATTATTCGTGGCGCGTGTGCATCGTCTTGGCAACATCATCGTTGGCCAATGATAAGCACCATTAGCCAAGGCTTGTGCACTTCAGGAAAGCGATATCGTCAAAAGAAAGGAAACATCAACCAAGGCATGTACTCATCTTGCATGACATCTTCACATCTTGCAACCGATATTGGACAAAGGAATACAGCATCAGTCAAGGCCTACATGCATCTGTCGGGGCGCTTCTACATAGGCTGGGCAACATTTTCATCGGCCAACGTCAACCAATATTAGCCAAGGTATGTGCGTTTTGAGCGATCGATGTTAGCCATCAACATGCACCATAAGCAAAAACTTGCACGCATAAGTCGAGGAACCTACTCATTGGCAAAGTTACATCAATGTCGTTCAACAACAAGAAACATCACCCTTTGCCTATGCACCACAGACCTTTGATGTTGGATGTGGGCTTCCCACATCGGATGTAGCTTCCTAATTTCTCAATCGATAGAGACCATGGATTGCATGCATCGACCATGGCTTGAGCACATTGATTAGTTATTTTTGAGCGTGGATTGCCTACATCGCCCTTGGCCTAGAAAAGTGGTCAGGAAACATCACGTGTTTCCTAGCTCGTCCCCTTTGACTTGCGCAATAGTCACCCGATATCAGTGTGGCCTTCCAGCATCGCCTTTGCCTTGCACACAGTAGTCACCGAACATCGGTTGGCCTTTATGCGTCTCCCTTGGCCTACACACAATGGTCAGCTAACGTTAGACATAGCCTGTAACTATTATCTGTGACGTGTTTCTACCACTTTCATAACGTTCACAGTTTGTATGATATCAAAACATATTTTATTTGTACAAGTGATATGCTCAAACTTACTTCTCAAATAAGAAGTAAAGCGGTCGTGTCAAGTAAATAACCCAACTAGTGAGGTTTGCATCGTACCCACGAGGAAAATAGTTTAGACTTAACTTCAATATATTATTACTATTGTTCAGTCAATTACCTCCTTGGAAAGAAAAAATGATAAAAGGGGGTTTGCTATTTCTAAGTAAATGAAAATAACTAGAGAAATTAAAAGAGACAATTAACTACTTCAAATGTTTGAGTTTAATCAATTAATAAAATTAACTAGGATTTACGTGTTCCCCACAGGTTCATAAGTTGATAATTCTAACTATAACAATTATTTCCTAGTGTCTTGCATGCAAAGTGATAAGTTATGTTTTTCTAAATCCCTGGTCAGGCATCTAGAAAATTTTATTCTGCACATTGGTCCAGCTACGTGTGTTTCTATACTAACCCTTACCTTTACCTCTAATTAAGCATCATATTTGATATTTGACTAAGTTATTACCTCGTATTAATTAATACTAGCCTATTAGATAGTATACACTAAATCTATGTTGATAATTCTTTTCCTATTATAAACCTCCTTGGTCCGACAAGTAGAATTTAAGCGAGTTCTTACGTTGGTCATCCGTTAAAAAGACTTCTAAGAGAAATAATTATCAATACATGCAAGGCACTATTCTAGAATTGTTATTTTAGTTTGGTTTTACCTCATTATTTGCCTATGGTTCACACAACCCTAGTTAAGGATTTTAGTTACCCATAGTCATTATCACAATATTCAAATATATAATAAAAGAATTCATGCACTTAATTCAATGAGAAAGAGTAAAATCCGAAAGTTCACTTGATTAATTAGAAAAAGTCACCAATAATCAATTACAAAAGTCTCAAAATCATCAAGAATCTCACAAAGAGTCTAAAAAATAATCAAGAGTCGAACAATAATGAAGGGTGTAATAACCAATAGTCTAACCTCAAAAACGCGGCTTTTCCAACTATTTATAAAAAAATAAAACCTAATTAAATAAGGACTCTATTTGCTGGAAATTTGTCAAAACGCATCTGGATTGATAGACCTTGCGATAAATCGTCGTGCTCTCGACGGACCGTCATGGACTATGTCGACCAATACTTGTGCAATTTCTTCTACTGATCTTTTCATTACCCTCGATGACAGATATGACGGTTCGTCATGAGCACAACGGTCCATCGAGGGTCTCCGTTCCAAAACACTTGAACTCTTGGAATTTGGGTACTGGGACTACTTCTCTTATCTTCATGACGAACCAGCAGGATGAACTGTCATGGCTACGATGGTCCGTCACGTACTTCGTAACACCATACTTGGTCAGACTTCCCCTTCTTCCTTCAGCAGCTGCACTACGATGCCACCTATGGACTGTCACAAGCTCCGTAGGTGGTACTTTTCTGTATTTCTTGCTCAAAACCCTCCGCATTCATCTTTTAGACAGATTTCTTGCAAATAAAGAGAAACTTATATAAAAATTAGCACAAAAAGGCTTTTGGACACACTAAACATAAGGAAAAAGTATTAATAATATCTTGAAACCACGGTATATCAACACCCTCAACATAAATCCTTTTTTGTCCTGAAGCGACACACTATGACTCAATAAAATGTCTTTGTACAATAGTATCCATGTTTTATCCTTCGCAATCATTTGGCTATAATTCCCGATCAATCTCCTCATGTTCATGCGTGCTATAACTATTATGCTTGAATTATGTGGAATTAGACCATGACACAGACTCACAATGCACTAAACACCTATCCTCTTCAATTTCTCACCGAGGTGCTAATATTTCCGGTATTGTAACTAGTGTCCTCACTTCAAAACAAAATCCACATTTTTCACACAATGATTTCAGTTTAAGTATAAGGATTACTTTTCAACAATCACTCTCAGAAACAATTCACACTCATTCATATATATTGCCATAAGCTTGCCCTTATTTTCACTGCATTAAGTTGGCTATACAACTCTTAGGATCACGATAGGACTTTATTAGCTTGTAGCATATCGGCTAAACATACCATTTTCTATCATTTTATTTTGCCCAGTTTCTCATATTCTTTTCACCTTGCTATTTTCCCTTCTTTCTTCATTTGTGTAAGCGACTCTCTTCTTTTCTTGCTTGTATTTCTTGTATTTTTTTATTTTATTTTTTTTAATCTTCTTTCAACTAAACAAAAATTTCGGCGGAAGATCTTGCAGTAGTATATTCGGTTGTTTGCGGTTGAATAGATTCAAGCGTACGGGCTAGTGGATCCAGAGGAAATAGGCGTTGAATTAGTTGCTTTTGGAAACTATAGTCGGGCTGCCCCTGACCTGCTGGGTTGGGTGGCCGGGTTAGCACCCGTCGTCTCCTCTCTACCCGAAATAGATGCGCTGTGCTACCCAGCGCCTAGCCCTGTCTCCCCTACTCCTCTTCGGTTGTGCCATTACCAATCGCGGGTAACCCCCGATCTAGTTTACTGCATTAGCCACCCTCAACTTATGCTTTTGGCATAAGCTGAGGTGCACATGTCCAAGGAGGGACTAGGGCCAACACATTATTCTCAGAAAAGATCAGTTGGAGTGAAAAAGAAAGGTCTAGTTTAAGCTCAAATCATTTAGATCAAAGAAGGATAAATTTCATTTGGTTTTCTTTTATTTAGTCTAAAAATGGGCTATATTGAATAAGGGCCTATGATCCTTCCTAATTGTCTATTACAACTTACTTTTAGTAGGACTAACTAGGCAAGTTCTAGCTCGGTACAAATAGTGGACTATTCAAATCTTCCTCACACTCACTTGACATCTCATTACTCTACTAGATTATTTGACACCTACTTTGAATTTTAGACTTAGGGTCATGCAGTGGTGTACCTCTATGTCATTCATAGAGCCACACATTTATCAATTACTATGCCTAGTCTTGCATCATTTTCAATTTTATCATGATATAATTTTAGCCATCATGTTTCAGAATTAAACTATCTACACAAGATTTAGACATGCTGGTTCAACAGAAAAAGTAATCAGTCTCTTGGGGGAAAAGAACACGGGCAAGAAAACCCCAAAAGAGGATAGTGAATTGGACTACTTAGACTTCACCCTAGCACTCACTTTCCATTTACTCTACCCCTTAAAAAACACATGCAATTGTCCCCAAAGCATAAAAAAAATTAAAATACAAGAGGTGAAGCAAACCTGGGACGAAAAGCGCCAACGATCAGCAAGCTGGTGGGTCCGGTTCACCAGAACCCACTACCTCTGTTGTCTAGACACCCTCAGTAGTTTCCTCGGCATCAACAACACTATCAGCAGTGCCTCCCACTATCTCCACATTTCTGGAGCTAGACGCCCCAACAGCTAACTCTACTCCTCTCATCTGACGTGCCTCCTCATCAGCAAGCGAGACTCTCGTCGCTGCCTCCATATGATGGCGCTCCTTCCGTGATCGAGATTCATCCTTCTCTCGACACCTATGCCTCTTGGCATGATCTTGAGGGGGAGGTGGTTGAATCTCTGGAGTGGCAAATAGGGACGCCATCACTGTGTCTTCAGCAGGCTCTGTAGAAGGGGCCTTAGACTCAGGCACCCTAGCCTCTAAGATCATGTCGATGTCTGTGCGAAGACTGTTGACCGCAACCTGAAGGATCAAGACATTCACCTGAGGGGCTGGTCGGGCTAACACCTGCAACTCAAAAGCGTCCAAGCGATGATGAACCTCAGCAATCTTCATCTCTATGTAGTGGACCATTCTCCGCTCCAAGCGATCTTCTGCCTCAGTAATATACCTCTGCATCAAAGGCTGGATGTGATGCAGAAGTGTAGCCATCTACGCCTCTAGTTTCTTGACCCTAGCAAGCGGGACCAAAGCAGGGAATGTTGCTGAGCGAGAGGAGCTCGGGTAATTTCTACTACCCGGGATAGACTCGAACCGGGATAGTGTTAGTGGTAGCTGCCTGCGTAGCCGTGCGGGCCAGTGCCACAATATCAGCCAGATTGTCACCAAGTGGAGGAAACTTTTGACAGGGACCTCTTCGTGGAGCCAACTCATTGGCCTCATTCCTGATGAGGCCGATATCAACAGTACCCAGCGGGGTCTTGAGCTTATAGAGAAAATATCATGCACGGGAAATGGTGGGTAGTTGTGACCTTAGAATTCCTCTCGTGCATGATTGCCTGTAGAAGCAAAGCAAAATCCTCCTCAAACTCAGCTATCATCGCCGCGATTAGTACTGCTCGATCCCATGTGACTATATTATCAGTTGATGTGGCGAAAAGGCAGTGGCGGACAATCAACCACAAAAGCTTTGCCGTGAAGGTCAGGTTAGCTATCTTGATGGCTCCCTTCGGCTAGGTCACTCAGTCAGCACCCTCTTTATCAACGGCAAATGCAGGGCCATCCACCTCTTGGTGGTCTCTCTCAGCGATGGCTCACATAGGAATTGGCCATATTTGACAATCTGCCATTAGTAGTCAAACTCGGCAGTGAAAGGGGTCCGGTTGGTATCAACATTCTCGCTGAATAGATAGTGGCGGATGGCAGGCAGGGAGATATCAATTTGAATGCCACGTACTCAAACCTGCTCCAGTAGGGCCTGTTTAGCGGGGGAAGCCCGCCTATAATTTTGTGATCTGATAGTCGCTACGTAGGAGGCGTAGAACTCTCGGACCAACACTTCACTATAACGTCCCAACGGACGCACTATCCACTCAAGTCGATGTCTGGTGAAGAGATTGTGGATTTTTGGCATCATTGGGAGACTTCCCGTAATGACCCACTGCTCCAATGTAAGTGTCTGAGTCATGAATCCTTTGTCATTCAATAACTTTGCATCGCAATAGGACTGATACTACCCGTCAACACACTACCGGTATGGTTGGTCGGTAACCGGGGTGAGAGCACGAGTTGGTGAACCGGGTGTGGATTTCGAACTGTCAGCCTCATCAGATGAGGCAAACTCTGCAGCGGTGGAGGGAACCTTAGTAGATCCGGATGCTTCCTCCAAGCACGAAACTTCTAAGGAGCCACACGCTCCTTCATCTTTAGTAGCTAACCCAGAAGATGTGTCTGTCAGTGTGCGTTCCTCATCAGACTGTGAGGTAGTGACTACGATGGACGCCACCTTTATGGGTGTGGCTCTGGCAGCACGTGCAGCGCACATACTCGGGGTCACGCTCATCATCACAACCAATAAACAGGCCGGCAGATGGGGTGACAGACTTCGATCGCCCGCTTGCCGTACACTCGATCTTGTTTTGGTGCCATAATAGATAGTACGTGTAAAGAATCAATATTAGTAGTAAAAGGAGTAGACAAGACTAGAAAAACCACAAAAAATAAATAAAAGAGTTAAGATGTAATAACATTTCTATAGTAACAGTGAAACACAACGAACCAGGTGACGGCTCGTCATGAGTACGACGGACCATCAAGGGGTCCGCCGTGTCATACATAGCTATGTTTATATGGAGAACCCTAAAGTAGGGTCTCTGACCATCATAACGGTCATGCAGGATGGACCATCGAGGGTATGGCGGTCCGTCGTAGTTGTCCGTAAGAGGACACTTGGAAAAAGTATGGAGACCCTTAAGAGAGGGGTTTGTAGCCGTCATAACGGTTATGCAGGACAGACTTTCATGGGTATGACGATCCGTCGTCGTTGTCCATTGGAGGACACTTAGAAAAATAGAGAGACCCTTTAGAAGAGAGTCTCTGACAACCAGAATGGTTGTGCAGGAATGACCGTCATGGGAATGACGGTCCGTCGCATGTGTCCGTTGGAGGACACTTAGTAAAAGTGAGAGACCCTTAGTAATAGGGTCTCTGAAAACCAGAACTGTTGTGCAGGATGAACCATCGTGGGAATGATGGTCCGTCGCATGTTTCCATTGGAGGAAACTTAGAAAAAGTGAGAGACTCTTAAGAACAGGGTATTTGACAACAATAACGGTTGTGCTAGACGGACCGTCTGGGAACAACAGACCGTCGCAGTTGGCCGTTGGTGGACACTTGGAGAAAATTGGACAGTGGGGTGTTAGGGATGTTGGAATGAACAAAATGATGGTTTGTCATTAGTACGACAATCCGTCGTCGGGGTCTCATTCAGTAACTAAGTGGCAGAATGGGGGATGCCCCATACATCCCCTATAACCCAAATAGAATTGCTAGTGTTTTAACCTACATTTTTCTAACCCAAATACCTAGTAAAGTAGCAATGCTAAAGCACCTATTTCTAGAGTTATAACACAATTATTTCGAGGATTTTCAACCTAGGTGAGAAAAAATTTTTATTCAAGAATTAACCTATCAAGAAGAACAAGGCTAATACTAATTGATAAACAAAAATTCAATATAAACGAGTAGAAATTAGAGACACATGCCTGAGAATTTCAGAAAAACAAGAGAGGAAGGAACTTGGTGATCAAGTAGAGATCCATAGCAGCAGTCTCTGACTAGTAGATAGTGAATATTAGGAATTTGGAGAATTCTGGGAAAATGATCGATTGTAAGAGAGAGGAGTTATGATCTTTGAATGTTGAAAAGGGAGGGAAATGGGGAAAGAGTGAAGGAATTAGGTTAAATGAAGGTGTGGGGGTTTTAAATGTTGAATTTTTAAAAAACCCCAGCCGGGCCGAGTCGGGAACACTTCAATAATGACACGACGAGTCCCCAACGATGGTCCGTCGCATCTGTGATGGTCCGTCATTGGTTCCATCACGTGTGCCATAGTTTATAAATAACAGAAAGACGTACCTGTGATGGCGTATTCATGCGACGGTCCGTCACAGGCACAACGGTTCGTCGATGATTCTGTCAGTGACTGCTGCAGAGTGATTTTCTACAGAATTTCCTTTTGATGTGCCTGCAAATTTTAAACCCGTTAGTAGAACATGCTACCATTACTAAAAAGAAAAACTATAAGTATTGGGTTGCCTCCCAACAAGCGCCTTATTTAACATCGCAGCACGATTGAGGACACTTGATTATTAAGCCTTAATCAAGATGGTATGCCTCTATCACATTTTTATTCGTTCTCCATTCACCTTAAACCACACTCCCTCCTTGGTTTCTAACTAAACTGCTCCATGACGGAATACTTGTGAAACAAGTAAGGGCCAGTCCGTTTGGACTTGAGCTTGCCCGAAAGCAAACACAACCTAGAAGTTTCTAAAAGCACAAAATCACCAATCATAAAATCTCGTTTTTCAGTTTTTAGTTCATTATCCTTGTTCATCTCTTCTTTGTGGGATATGGCAGATACCGATCGGAGCACACCACTCTCTCTCATAGACCTACAAATGTTGAAAGCCTCTTCTTTATTGTTCAACCAAAATTTCATCTTCCCCTTTTTCCATAACAACTAAGGCTCTACCCGTAGCAAGGAATGGCGTCCCAAGAATAATAGGCACTTTCAAATCGACATCACAATCAAGAATAATAAAATTTACCGAAAATATGAATGACTCCACTTTTACTAGCACATCGTGGAGTATCCCTATAGGCCATTTCAGTATTCGTTCAACCATTAGTAGCCGCATCGCAGTGGGCTTTGTGTCACCCAAACCCAAATTCTTGTAAATTTATAGGGGCATGAGATTTATTCTTGCCCCTAGATCACATAATGCTTTCGGAAAATGTAATGACCCGACTGTACAAGGAATAGTGAATGCACACGGATCTTCTTTCTTTTGTACGAGAGATCTTGTAGCAATAGCACTACAATGTTGCATTCTATTATCATCCTCAAAAGTGACCGATCATTTCTTTGTAACCAGATCTTTTATAAACTTTGCATAACCGGGCATTTGTTCTAGAGCTTCTACCAAAGGGACATTGATAGAAAGTTGCTTTAGCATATCTATAAAACGCCGATATTTACAATCCTCGGTCTATTTAACTAATCTCTGAGAAAAGGGGGGTGGTCTAGGCATGTGAATTATCTTTATAGGGATTTCTGCATCTTTTCCAGTTCTATCTTCTGCTTCACCACTACCCTCTACCACCTTATAATTATCCTTTCTCACCTTTTCCTCATTAGACCACATAGGTGGGTCAATGGTTTGCTTACCACCCCGAGTAGTGATTACCATTCAGTGTGCATCATTTTTCAGATTTTAGACAGTGTTGCTAGGAAGAGTGGCCGGTTGCCGCGTGTTCAGAGTCGCAGATAATTGGGCTATTTACAACTCGATCTGCTTAATCGATTTTGCAGGTGTATCAACTTTTTGACCAATACCCGCTAAATCACTCCTTAACTCTTTAATGTGGTAATCACTTGCATCAAACCTCCTCATCGTTTTGTGCAACATATCCTCAACTCGCGCCATACTACCCCCACCATCCCTAGGTGTAACTTCATGATTTTGAGGAGGAATATAGGGCCAATTCCTATCATTTCTATTACCATAGTTACCCCTGTCGAAGTTGTTGTCGTGGTTGTAGTTTACATCTTGGAAATAATGACCCTCACGGTTATAGTTACCATAGTTCCAACCTTGGTTCCCTTGACCTCAACACCAATTCTTTTGAATAGAGCCTTGGTAACATTGTCGGAAATCCCCAATCTGCTCATTTATTGCATAGGAATCCTCCTCAGATTAGAACTCATCATTTTGTTGCGGTGGTTTTGACAAGTAGTTCATTGAATTTATATTTTCTGCACCCCGAGTGACATGTTTTAGTACTAACCCAAGCTCAGTTCTCCTCTGAGTCATTTCTTCACGAATCTTATCTGTGGCTGGGTTGTGAGTAGACTACACAGCGAAGGTATTTCTCCCGGTACTTGACTTCCAAGTACTCCAAGCTTTATTATTCTTGGAGATTTTCTCTAATTTTTCAGCAATCTCAGCATAAAGACACTCCTCATAAGATCCACCTTCTATAATGTCCAAGACCGCTTTATTATTATCATCCTATCCCAAATAGAAGTATTCCTTCAGTGACTCATCAGCTAAATGGTGATTTGGGACGCTTCTAAGAAACAAGGTGAATCTATTTTAAGAAATACTAACTGAATCCCCTGGTCGTGCCACAAAGTTGTTCACTCTGTATTTGTGGTTTAGTTTCTTGGAGACCGGGTAGTAGGGTTCTAAGAAAACGTCTGTTAATTGGTTACAAGTGAAAATTGAGTTGTAAGGGAGCTCAATGAACCATATAGAAGCCTCTCCTATCAGTCAGAGACGAAACACTCTTAGCCCTATTACATCCACGTCCAAGTCAGGACTCCCTACACAGCTTTTACACACTGCCCTTACCTTAGCTAGATGGGCATGTGGATCCTCAGAAGGTAGCCCTTAAAACAAATCTCTGGAAGTGAACATTTGCATCAAGTTACTAGTTACCACAAAGGTGTGGCCCTGTTGTAGAGGGGCAAGACAAGTGTCCCATCGGAGTCTGCTATATTGTCATAGCCTCTGTAGTATTGTTGGGGCTGTGGAGCTGGATTTTGTCCCCTTTATTGGTGTCACCCGGAGCATCGGGTAACAACTGACCATGAACATCAACCGGAGCTGGGATGTTCTAGTTTGGTTCATCATCATTATTTTCCATGTTTTGATTCATTTTGCATAGTGTACGCTCTAATTCGTAATCATAGTGAAACAAGGCTTCTCTTCCTCTCTGTGTATTTGGCATACAAGAAACACTGTTTTGAAACAATAAAAAACAATAAAACAAAGTAAAATAAAGAAAATATCAACTAAACTAAAGTAATAAGTTTAAGTTAATTTAAAAGCTACTCTCCCCTGCAGCATCGCCAAAATTAGATACGCTCAAACTTATTTCTCAAATAAGAAGTAAAGTGGTCATATCAAGTAAATAACCCAACTAGTGAGGTTACGATCGTTACCACGAGGAAAATAATTTAGACTTAACTTCAATCTATTATTACTATTGTTCAGTGTGGCCTTGCAGCATCACCTTTGGCTTGCACACAGTGGTCAGCCAACATCGGTTGTCCTTCATGCGTCTCCTTTGACCTACACACAATGGTCAGCCGTCGTTAGACATAGCCTGTAACTATCATCTATGACATGTTTCTACCACTTTCATAACGTTCACAATTTGTACGATATGAAAACATATTTTATTTGTACAAGTGATATGCTCAAACTTACTTCTCAAATAAGAAGTAAAGCGGTCGTGTCAAGTAAATAACCCAACTAGTGAGGTTCGGATCGTTCCAACAAGGAAAATAGATTAGACTTAACTTCAATCTATTATTACTATTGTTCAGTGAATTAGTTCTTTGGAAAGAAAAAATGATAAAAGGGGGTTTTTTATTTCTAAATAAATGAAAATAACTAGCGAAATTAAAAGAGAAAACTAAAAGCTTCAAATGTTGGAGTTTAATCAGATAATAAAAGTAACTAGTGTTTGGATGTTCCCCAAAGGTTCATAACTTGATTATTCTAACTATACCAATTATTTCCTAGAGCTTGCATGCAAAGTGATAAGTTATGTATTTCTAAATCCTTGGTCCGACATCTAGAAAATTTCACTCCGCACCTTTGCCCGGCTACGTGTGGTTGTATACTAACCGTTACCTTTACCTCCTACTAAGCATCATATTTGATATTTGACCAAGGTATTACCACGTATCAATCAATACTAGCTTATTAGATAGTATACACTAAATCTATGTTGATAATTCTTTTCCTATTCTCTACCTCCTTGGTCTGGCAAGTAGCATTAAAGCGAGCTCTAACGTTGACCATCAATTAAAAAGACTTCTAAGCGAAAGAATTATCAATACATGCAAGACACTATTGTAGAATTGCTATATTAGTTAGGTTTTACCTCATTATTCGGCTCTGGTTCCCACAACCCTAGTTATGGAGTTTAGTTACCCATAGTCATAATCACAATATTCAAATATATAATATAAGAATTCATGCATTTACTTCAATGAGAAAGAGTAAAATCCGAAAGTTCACTTGACTAATCAGCAAAGGTCATCAACAATCAATTACAAAAGTCTTAAAATTATCAAGAATCTCAAAAAGAGTCTAAAAAATAATCAATAGTCTAACAACAATCAAGGGTCTAATAATCAAGAGTTTAACCTCAAAAACGAGGCTTTTCAAACTATTTATAAAAAAATAAAACCTAATTAAATAAAAACTCTATTTGCTGGAAATCTGTCAAAATGCGGCTGGATCGACGGACCTCGCGACAGATCGTTGTGGTCACGACGGACCGTCATGGACTCCGTCGTCCCATACTTACGCAATTTCTTCTGCTTTTATCTTCAATACCCTCGACGGCAGGTATGACAGATCGTCACAGGCATAACGCTCCATCCAGGTTCTCCGTTCTAAAACACTTGAACTCTTGGAATTTATGTTGTGGGATTACTTCTCTGATCTTCATGATGAACCAGCAAGACGGACCGTCAAGGCTAAGATGGTCCATCACGTACTCCGTAACCCCACACTTGGTCAGACATCCCCTTTTTCCTTCAACAGCTGTAGTACGATGCCACCTACGGACCGTCACGAGCATGACGGACTGTCACAAGCATGACCGACCATCACGAGCATGACGGACCGTGACAAGCTTGTAGGTGGTACTTTTCTGTATTTCTTGCTCAAAATCCTCCGCATTCATCTTTTAGACAGATTTCCTATAAATAAAGAGAAACTTACAAAAAAATTAGCACAAAAAGGCTTTTGGACACACTAAACCTAAGGAAAAAGTATTAATAAAATCTGAGAGTGGTCTCTTTGGACTTAACTAGATAGAGGTCTGGCCATACAAATATTTATTTTAAAAAAACAAGTTAGGGTGATCCAACACTTTTCTCACGCAATATAGCAAATTATAACAACTAGCATATGATCAATTTTTCCTCTCCCCTAACTAGACTATGATTGATGAATTACTGCATGCATATATTAAATAAATCTTGTAATAACTCTATTCAATTTGAGGGAAGTCTATACATGTATATGATGCTCTACTTCTCTTTTGTACTAATGATGTGGGTGAACTAGGCCCATGTATCTTCTATCTAGGTAACCATTCTTTTTACCTTTTTTTTCTTGTTGTTATGAAGACTTCAATCAACACTTAACTGACTTCTCTGTCTAACAAAGGTTCAGAAAGTTGTTCCCAGGTGCCCCATTACAACTCTTTAGAGTTGAAAAATTGATACCATTTTCTTGCCTCATACACTTAAGAATCACTATGTCGTTTATAGTGTTCATATTGATGTGTATACTGACCACAAGAGTCTCCAATATGTGTTTACTCAAAAAAGATTGAATTTCAACAAAAAAGGTGGTTGGAATTGTTGAAATATTACAATATGAATGTTGTCTATCAGCTGGCAAGGCCAATGTGGTTGCGGATGGTATAAGTTGGTCATCCATTGAGAGTGTGTCTCTTGTAGATGAAGGCAAGAAAGACCTAGTTAAAGATGTTCATAGGTTGGATAGATTGGGTGTAAGGTTGTAAGATTCTCCAAATGGTTCTCTCATGGTCCATCATAACTCCAAGTCATCTTTTGTAGTTGAGGTGAAGTACAAACAACACCTTGAACAATCATTGATGGAGTTGAAGGAATTTATTCTTAGTAAGCATAATGAGTTATTCTCATTAAGGGGTGATGGGGTCTTGAGGTATCAAGGAAGGTTTTTTGTTCCTAATGTAGATGGTTTGAGGAACCGGATCCTTGAGGAAGCCCATGTGTCTTGTTACTCCGTTCATCTTGTTTCAACAAAATGTACCATGACCTCAGGGAAATGTTTTGGTGGGAATGTTTGAAAAAGGACACAACGAAATTTTTTTCAGTCAACAAGTGAAAACCAAACATCAAATGCACGGTTGCTTATTTCAAGAGATCCACATTGCTACTTGGGAGTGGGAAGATATCAATATGGATTTTGTGGTAGGCTTACCTTGGAGTAAGAAACAATATGACTCTATATGGTGTATTATGGATAGGTTGACCAAGTCTGCTCATTTCATTCCCGTCAAGTCTTCTTATTAGGCAAATAATTATGCAAGGATCTTCTTAGATCAGGTTGTGTGTCGCCATGGTATTTAATTATTCATGATATCTGATTGAGGTGTGCAAGTCACATCTAGTTTTTTGAGGTCATTCCATGAAGGGTTGGGTACTAAGGTGAAGCTAAGTACCACTTTTCATCACCAAATGGATGCCCAAGTAGTGCGTACTACTCAAACCCTTGAGGATATGGTTAGGGATTGTATTATTTATTTCAAGGAAATTGGGATAAAAATGTCTCTTTGGTGGAGTTCGCTTACAATACTAATTTTCATTCATCCATATCCGTGGCTCTTTTTATGAAGCCTTGTATGGTAGAGGTGTAGATTTCCAATTGGATGGTTTCAAGTGGGTAAGCCTTTGCTTATTGGTCCCAGCTTGATTTATAAGATTTTTGAGAAAGTTCATTTTTCTATAGTCGGCAATAGTCTAATGCTGATCATAGGAGAAGGAATTAGAGCTTGAATAAGGTTATAAGGTGTTTTTGGATATTTCTCCTATGAATGGGGTGGTTAGGTTTGGTATGAAAGGGAAGTTGAGTCCTCGTTATGTGGGTTCCTATGAAATCTTGCAAAGGGTTAGTAAGGTTTCTTAAAAGTTAAGGTTACCTTCTTAATTTGCTTCGGTTTATCCAGTTTTCCATGTTATCATGCTTAAGAAATTTGTCGGTGGTTCCAACTCTATTCTTCCTATTGAGGGTCTTAGTGTGAATGGTAACCTTTTTTATGAGGAGTTTCCGGTTCAAATCCTTGATAGGCAAGTAAAGAAGTTAAGGAATAAAGAGATGGCTTTTGTGAAGGTGTTATAGAAGAATCCCCTAATTTAGGGTGCAACATGGGAAATTGAGGCCGATATGATGTCCCGTTACCCACGTCTATTTAATAAGTAAGGTTAGATGTTCCTAACAATAATGAAAATAATGACTAAAAATCAAAGTGTCTTGATTTGTGGTGAGTTTTACAAAATATGCTTTTTTTTGATGTTATAGTAAATTCCTGTGAAATGTGCATTTAGACTAAAAAAATTACAATTCTTCTTGTTTTCAGTTATCTTGTGCATTTTGATATGATAAGTCTTTATGAATTTACATGTAACATGTTTGTAAGTTGAACATTTGCATAATTGACTCATAAATGATATGTTGAGCTCTTGTTTTTGTGAGGAGGATATTCTTCATAATATATTGTTGAGTCTTACCTGTGCTAATTGAAGATTTTTCATATCCCTTGTTTAAGTTATATGATTGATGTTCTAACTCATGTTGTTATGTATTATTTTTGTTTTGTTTGCTAGTCTTGAGTCTATTCCTTCCTTTAAAAGATTTTTATTTTCATTCAGGGACTAATGTTTCTAAGGAGGGAAATAATGTAACACTTCAAAAATAAAAGAGGTGTTCTAGAGCATAACAAAAATTTCATAAGGTTATGTTATTATGAACTCTTATTCATGTTTATGGTTATTTATAACTTGATGATAGAGTTACTTGACTATGTATTCAATTATATGATATTCACGTCGAATTGACAAGTTTTGATGTTGTTGATATTGTGATGTACATTCCTATGACTTAATGAATATGACTAAGTGAATTTGTATAGTCTTGTTGAATGTGTATAAAGTCTTTCAAAGTAAATTTCACACTTAATGAAATGTTCCTTTTAGCATGTTTTCATTATATGTGTATATGGGTCTCATACTTAGTACAAGTAGTGTACTAACACATTTCTTCCATTTCTCCAACATTTTAGGTTCTGATCGTTGAAGGTCTTTTGGAGACGTCATTAATGAAGATTTGGTTTTTTAATTATACAAGTAAGGTAGCTCGTCACTTTCTAAGGGTGATGCAACTATAAAGCCATGATGTTGTTTTAGTATCAAGACTTATGTTTCTTTCCTTTTCATTTGGATATTAAATGTTGTATGACCTATATATGGTCTTGTTTCATTGACGTATTGGCTAGGTTCACTTTGATATACACTTTTTAGATGGTTATGAGATGAGATGTCTTTTTTTGATTATTTTATATTTCATATATCTATGTGCAATAAAACTTTGTGAATAAGTAATCTTCCTACATGAAGGGTCTATGTATAGTCGATATATATATACATACATACATATATATATATATATATATATATATATAATGTGTATGTATAGGTCTATATATACCTCAGAGAAAAATAATAAAAAGATTTAAATTTTCCACTAAATTTCACCTATGAATGTAATATTGGAAGCTAAGAGAATAGCCTTAGTCCTCAAAGAGGACGACAATGCCTATTACGTCTAGGGGTTATTGTTTGTTGTGACAAGGTTGTGGTATGGGACGCTACCTAGACATTGCACGATTATACTTTGAAGAGGTTAGTGAGTGAGTCCATGGGTCTTCTCCAAGACCATTACTTGAATGTCCTTATGTGTTGAATGTTCCTTAATGAATTAATGAAGATAATGACTTAAGTTTGAAAATATGTTAATGGCTAGGTACTTACTTAGAGTAGATTAAGGGTTTCTAAGTTAAGGTACAAAAGGGGAATAGGAATGGTTACTTCATCTCTTACCTATTTAGAATGACTCTAGATAGGGAAAGTAAATTGGATATGTAGATATGATCTAGACTGAGGTAGTCATAAGGATTTTTTAGGTAAACTTCGAGAGGTTGTATGGACGGTCTATTTTGCATTACTTATGTATATCTTTTGATAACCTTTGTTAGGAGAATGTCATGTTATATGGTATTATGTGAACTGACAATTAACTTATCCTAGGTAGACTAAAGAATATCTTAAGTGTGTGTGAAGGGATTGTATGGGTGATCGCTTCATAACTCACTAAAGTGAAACTTAGAATCACCTTTAAAGGAGGATCTCTTGAAAGTATTATTTGTGCGGTGTTCTAAATTTGATCTTTGGTGCTTAAATGTGGTTCTTATATTATTAATATGATGTTTTGATCATAAAAAACATATTTCTCATAAATGTTCGTTCTCATAGTTTTAAGCATAAGCCATACTTAGTACATGGTTTGTACTAAAATACATTCTGTTATACCTAAAGGTGTAGGTGGAAGGTGAGAAATGTCCTGCAGCAAAGCTTGAAATCTAGTTATCGTGAAACCAAAGTTGAAGTATGTCTTCACTTGACTTGAGGGAATAATCATCTTGAGATTTGTATTTATTCGAAGTATTGTAATAGACTAAATATTTCTATATTTCATATCGTATGGGGCGTGTCCCAAGTATTCTTGAGTCTAAGATCGGTATATGTTTGGAATAAGTGCTTTTCCTATGATTTTGATATGAATGATGTTTTAAGATATTTCGTTCAAAACGTTTTAATTCCGCACTACTTTTTCTACATGATTACAATTAATGATGTCAAAGGGCTTGTACAAAACCACTGAGAGGTCAAGTACACCATGTTATGCTCCGAGAGTGCCATATCTTATAAGGTGTGTTCTCGGGATGTGATACATAAACTCATACCTACTTAGTAAACACATCAAGTATAAGCATATAATTTACTTCATACATGCACATATTGTAAGACTACATCATAGACTCATTAGGACTCATACTATGCATTTAATCAGAACAGGTAGATAACACTGCAATGACATGGATAAGATACATAAACATGGTCATATACATTACAACACCTTCCTTGAACTCCCTTCAAGAACTACTTGTGCAATGCATAGGTAAACTCTCATACCCTCACATCCACTAAGTAACTTTCCTTAGGTTATCCTAGTTAGGGTCCTTACTTTACTTCCATTATATATTTTAATTTAGGGAAACTATACACTTAATTGACACAATAACCATGGGTGCTAAACAAGGAATTTTCTATTGTAGAACCTTACATCAAGGGAAGGTGATCTACCATGACAAAGTAGAACTCGGTAATCATGCTTGCATATTAGGTGATATCACTTGCTAGATTCTATGCGGTAAACATAGTATATGGAACTTGGACAAATATATGGAAACCCTCTGTATGCCAAATTGGGTATTTTAGTTAGACACCTTGTGAGGACTTTGGTGTACAAGGCTTCACGCATTGAAAAGGGGCACCCCTGATCTCCAAAGTTCCCTTTGCTGAACAACCTTTATTATTCATTACATTTTAAGATATAGAATTAGGAGAGTTAACCACTTATATTCTTTGCTCATAGGTCATGTATTAGATTCCTTTCATCAACCTAATTCATGTGAGAAAACCTTTCACATAGACATAGCATATTTAAGAACCATTTAGTTTAGGATACTCTTGAAAACACCTTTGAGGAGCCCCTCAATTGACTAGATCATCATACATGCATAATGGACATTGTGTGTACTTATATGTGAGAAAATCATTCTCATAAATACCTTTAACCCACACATGTTCATACTTTACATCATTCATGCATATAGGACATGTTCATAACTTAAATAGTCATTCATATTCATGTACATATAGAATAAAGTAGGAATTATCCTATCAAGGCACACGTGTGCAATGCATAGACAAGGTCCCATACCCTTGTTCATACTAACACCTATCAAGTAATCCTAGTAAAGAGATACATCCATACTTTATGGACAAAGTACACAGATGCATAGTAGTAGAAATTAGTGGATATAAGAATTATCCCTTCATTAGACACCATGAACCTATACTACTTGTAAGTGCAACGACCCAAAGTACACCCTAAAAGTTATGAAATCCTTAGTTGATACACGCCGTACACGACCTCTTGGTGCTCTCGTACAAGCTCTTTGACATCATTCGTAACATTCATGTATGAAAAATAGGTCGGAATTAAAACTTTTCACATGAAATATCTTAAAACATTGTTCATATTAAAATCATAGATACACTAAGCCTCAACATGTGCAATTCTTAGACTATAGAATACTTGGGACACGTCCCATTCAATGATAGAAATACTTAGTCAATTACTATACTTTGAATAAAAGACATCAAACGACAATATGCCCTCGAGTCAAGTGAGGACATACTTCAACATTGATTGAACTATAACTAGATTCGAAGATTTCCTTCAGAAGTCTTCTCACCTTCTACCTACACCTTTAGATATAACAAAATGCATGGAATTAGTACAATTTTTTTTACTAAGTATGGCTTAATGCATAAAATCATGAGAAACTTCAATTTATGAGAAATATGCTCTTTAAGTACTAACCATCAAAATTGGCATAAATATACATCACAATATATAAACATTAGACCCTGCTACTAAAGGTGATTCTAAGTCTCGTTTAAGTGAATTATGAAGCGACCGCCCATAGAATCCCATCAGACACACCTAAAGATCCTTTAGACTTCTTAAAATATAATCATTCTCACTTGACTTAATAACACACACACACACACACATAAACACACACACACATATATATATTATATATATGTGTGTGTGTGTGTATTTGTATATATATATATATATATATATACATACAATTCTCTTTCCAAAGGTTATCAGAAGAGTTACTTAAGTAATACCAGAAGAGACCGCCCATACACCCTCTCAAAGCTAACCTAAATAATCCTCAAGACTACTTAATTTTAGATCATGATTAGTTATTCAATTTTCATTCCCTATCTAGAGTTGATCTTAAGAATTACCTAGAAAAGACATGAAGTGACCATTCCTACGACGACTTCATTCATTAACTAAGCAGCCCTTATACTACTCTAGGTAAGTACTTATTTATTAACATACTTTCTAACTTAAGCCATTATCTTCATTATTTAATTCAGAGACAATCAAAACATAAGGAAATTCAATGTAATCGTCTTGGAAAAGACCTAGGGAACTCAAACACAAATATCATCAAAGCCTAATCGTGCAATGTCTATATAGTGTCCCATTCCACTATCTAAACTTCATAGTAATTATCCAACACTAGCATGCATCCTACATGATTAGAATAGGTAATAACCGATATAGACAATGGTAGCTATGAATTGAATCCGGAGTCTAACCTACTCCGAAGGATGGTGTTCTACATGCCAATGATAGAACTTGGACAAATCCCATTTACACACATGGTTAAGGAATATCGAGGGTTCCTTTGTAAACTAGTCTTATATTTAATAGGAGCTACTGCCCATGCATACTTACTTGGTGCAAGCCTTTGTTATCATAGTGTAATTTACTTAAAGAATTAGATTAACATGTTCCATACCGAGTTCATAACCCAATCACATTTCACCTTACCAAAGAGGGTCCAATAATGCTACCTACAATGATCAACAGGATAGCTCCACGATTTTTCTAAATACAATTTCATGTCATTCTAGACAATCAACCCTACGTCCAACATTCACACAAGAAGGATACCATTACGACTTCAAATTTAAAGGATTTCATAACCTTACAACTGTGACATCAAGGTAGCACCTCCTATATGTAACCACTGTCGTCGTTCTTTTTAAGGACTAATACTAGTACCTGATATCATTACATTCATAGGTCAATGTTGAAAATTTTTAAAAAACTTTATATATCTATCATGAGGTTTACATAGACCTCTCTCATACACATAATATATCAATATCGATTATACATTCACCTTTAGTATAAGAAGATCACATAGTCTTCTACTTTTATTCCAAATAAATATATAAGATACTTAACATAGTCTTATACCGGATGTCTCATCTCATAACCATCTAAAACAAGAATATATGAATTGGGCATATCCTATACATCAATGTAATAAATCCACATATAGGCTATACAATCTTTTGTACACAAATGAAAAGCAATGAACTAGAAGTCTAATAGCTAAAAAAAATTATAACCTTGATAGTGGCATTTCCCTAAAAAAGTTAGGACTTACCCAACTTGGATGAGTGAATTGCAAGTCTTCCTTTAAAGAAATCTCAAAAAAACTTGAACGAATGGAACTTAAAATATTTGGGAATAGGGAGAACATACAATCATGCTAAATAGGGTATAGGACCATATAAAAACAACATACAATCATGCTAAAAAGGGTTATTTTTTAAAGTATGCAATTTACTTTGAAAATATTATGCACATTCAACAAAACAATACCAATCAATAAGACATATTGATTATGTAAATAGCATATACATCACAAGACCATCAATACTAATTCTAGTCAAGACAACATGTATATCACATAGTTGAGCACATAATTAAGACAACTCTATCATCAAGCTATAATATCAACAAGCATGGATAAAAGTTCCTAATATCATAACCAAAGCGAGACCATTACCCATTAACCCTAATTAAGCCAACTAGTGCAATGATTAATTAAATCTCCATAACCTTACTCAATCAAGTAAAACCAATAAGAACCATGAATAATGTCCAACTTCACATAACATAACATTAAGAGTACATATCGTTATACTTTAGCAATAGAGACCAAATACATATTCATAGGTGAAATAAACCATAATATAGTTTCATAAATATGCAAGATCATCATATACATATAATGTACAATAATAACCATATACATATATAAGAACATCCTCCTAAGACTTGTCTCAAGGATAACTAGTGCAATGTTTAGGTAGAGTCACATACCCTACCTAAACTAAGCTAAAATCCGTAGGTCATCCTAGTTAGATTTCATTCCTTTTGTTCATTTTACCATTTGGCAACATCTTGCCTTAAACGACATACACCGATGAGCTAATTTGGAATTTGGTGTCATGGAAATCTACACCGAAGGAAGGCAGACTATTTTCCAAGGTAGTAACAAAACATGAACATAGCATCTAGGTGGATCCACTAGCTAGAATTCCTATGGGTGAGACATAGTTAAAGAATTAAGATATATAGTTGGGACCCTCTAAATTCTAAATTTATTGTAGTATCCGATCTCATGTAAGTGATCCTACCTTCTCTATGTGGGAAGGGACACTCCTCACTCCAGTTCACTTCGTACTAAGCTAGAGTTCCTTTTGAAATTTCTTTAATGTCATTATTAACCATCATAGCTTAATGTACGTCATAGGGTTTAAAACTTATATAATCATCATAATCATAAATCAATAAGAACTTCATGAGTATTGTCCTTTCATTAAAATTCATACATGTGAGGTTAACACCATTACATAGTCACATAATAAATAGTTAGGTACATTTGTAAGTAATCACCATCCTTATAACATTTACATCTTATCCAACAAGTCAAATTCATAGTACAAGATATTTCAATTCAATATCGTACCAACCCTATCATATTAATATACGGTATACTTCAATACACCATCATCACTTAATCATAAGTAATTATAATTGAAGTAAAGAATAGAGATAACAAGACATACTAAATTCCGTTTACAATGTCATCATCAAGGACTTACCATCGACCTCACACTTAACCCTACAATTGTATAATAGCATCAAATAATAGTAACAAACACAATAACAAGGCCATTTGAATCATTATACAACAATTCATCCCTAGTTCATAGTCTAGAATTAGAGACTTAGGTCAAGCTCATTACCCGCTTCATAACCTAGATCAATTACTCAAGAAATATCATAAATAGATTAAAATATATCACAATATACTCTTAATTAGTGTAATAACAACATAGGATATTAATTCACAGTCTAACCAAATCAATTAAGTTAATGTTATACAATTCAATTCAAGATCACAACCTAGGGTTAAAGAAAATAGGTCACGTTCTACAATAGAGACAGAAATAAAGAAGTAACATAATTTCGTTATTATAAATATTAATATACTCATAATATAAAAAATAAATTATAAATAAAGCAATCCAGAAGATCAATTTCGTATTGGAAGAAAACATACTTGAATTTTATACTTTTGGAAGCAATTTGATGAAACCCTTTGGGGAAATAGATAACAAAGGTTCTCATACCTTACTAATTGATGATGTTTTTATGGAGAAACTCTGTCCTTTCCAGACCTATAACCCACCTGTAGCTTGATCTTCAAGGGGGTTTCTTTGAGAGAGAGAAAGAATAGAGAAGGAGGAGCAATTTATGTTTTGGAAATTTATAGGTATAGGTTAATTTAAAAAACTTAGTGTCTTTATATAGGTCACTAAATAAATTTATTAGATCTCCCTTTAACACTAAACAATTAAATAATCACTTGATTGATTAATTTAGTCAACAAAAAAAAGTGCAGCAAAACAGTGTGCTCACATACGAAGGCACTATTGATGCTTCGTTTATCAAACTATGTCCAAGGGATCAAGCTTCCTATTGGTTTGTCGTTTTATATTGAGGTTTTACAAAGCTGGCTTACAAGGAATTTGTGTAAGTGTCCATGGACAATAGCTATCGACATTCCGTCAATTTGACCATAAGTCGTCACCTGCAACCTTAATTGGACACTACCTTTTGGCAGCTTTTTCCAAATTTAAAGGGTCCTCCTCAAGGACCCTTTTATTGGTCCTGCGGGTCGTACCTAGACATTTCGACTATAAACTTACTCTAATACGTTTTTGACACCCTTTCACAAAAATTCATAATTGTTTGATTCTTAAAACTTTGTCAAGTAGGCTAAGGTACAGTAGCACCTAATAAACTATTTTTTGAACGTCACTATAGTTTCTTGACGTTTTGATTCCAAAACTTGCTAAATGACTTATATTCATTATTTTTTGACCTTAAATGTAATACCTCAAAAGTATAAGACCTAGTTTAGAACCTAACTTGAGATTCTAGGTGTTTAGACACTCTTTTAGGGTCAAATTTAATGTAAATAAGTCATTAGGAAAATTTAGGAATCAAAACATCAAGGAACGTCCACGACATCCGGAGACTAGTGCAAAAGGTGATAGAGTTCCTTAGCTTTTTTGTGTAAAACTCCGAAAAATTATATGCCTAATGAATAGCAAATAGGTCTTTAGGTATGACTAGGGGGTACAGAGGTGTCCCAATGCCTAATATTAAAAAATATTGGGCATTGTATATAAAATTGGCTAAGGGGTGTGAGTCAATTTCTATATTTACCAAAGTACACATAACATGATCCAAGCTTGTTTAGAATTGTACCTGCAATGAAGACCCTATGCTAAATGTATAAATTGTTTTTATTTACAACCCAATTCATTAGGTACTAGGCATCCAAGTGTCATGTCTAGTACAATAACACATAACCATTTAGAAGGATCATGTAGATTAATTAGTGCCCAAGGACATAGTGAAGATCCTTGGGACAATGAGTAAACACTCTAAAAAGAAACATAAATAATAGTTATTTAGGAAAGTGAAAACAACCCATGTGCAAGACATGTAAAGAAGCTTCTAAAGGAGGGGACCACCCTAACTGAATTCGGTTAGGGCAGTTAGGGGGGAAAACGTGCACAAGCGACCACTCCATGCTAGGCCTAACCTCCCTACAATTTCTAGACTCTAACCTAATTAAGTAAATAACTATATAACCTAGGACTCACCGAATTTGACCCATTAGTGCTCCCAACAACCTAGAACAATAACCGGGTTGACACTAACCTAGTACTAGTTAAAGAGACAACCTAGTACCTAACCTAGGATAGTCCAAAATGTTAGTTATGTTCCTCAAAAATTAGGGGTACTTTATTAATTCCCCTAGGTTACCTAATTAATTAATTTAGAATATTAATTAATTAATTAAAAAGTGGTAAAACCGAAAATAAAAAGTACTTTTTTTAGATTTCGGTTAAGACAAGAGGGGGACAACTTAGTACCTAACGTGGGATGGTCCAAAGAGTTAGTTAAGATCCTAAAGACATAAGGGTACTTTAATAATTACCATAGTCTACTTAATTAATTAATTTAGCAACTTAATTATTTAATTTAAAGGGGCAAAACCTAAATCACTAAGCAATATCCAGATTTCGATTAAAACAAGAGACAACATAGTACCTCACCTAGGATAATTCAAAGGATTAGTTATGGTTATAACGAGTTAAGGTTACTGAAGTAATTACACTAGGTAACTTAATTAATTAAATTATATATTTAATTAATTAAATTAAAGGGGTTAAACTGAAATTCGTACACTAACCTAGTACAACTCAAGAAACATCCTAGTACTTAACCTAGGATTATCCAAAAGGGTTAATTTTTATTTGAATGTTTTAGGGGAACTTTAATATTTACCCTAGTTACCTTAATTAATTAAATTAGACATTTAATTAAATATTTTAAAGGCATAGAATGAAATTCTTAGGAAATATTTCAGATTTGACCAAGTATTGTGTTTTCCTAATTCTAGTCAATCTAGGAGGGGCTTTTTATTAATTAGTTAATTTACTTATTTAATATACTTAATAAACCCTAAGTTGAATGAGTCAAGATTAGTTCGTAAACCTAAAAATGACGTTCAAACTCATAGGAATAAAGGATGCGAAAACAGTAAGCAACGAACGCATGAAAAAGGTAGAAAATTTATCGATTTCTCTATTGCGATTTCAAGGTCACTTCAAGGTTTTGTTCAAGGTGGTCTTCGTATATTATGTTATAAATAATTTATGGGTTTATCTCCTGGACTTCTTTATGCAAGAGAACTTTTTTTGGAATTGATTTGAAGATCTTAAAAACTAGGATTGTTTCCCGTTGTTCTTGTTGAACTCCATTCCCTAGTATCCTTGTTACCATTTTAATGTTGAATATGTTACAAATCATGTGTTTGATATGTGTTTCTGGCTGATCTTAATGTGTATGATTTTTGATTAAATAATGATTGAATGAACCAATAAATTGGACTCGTTTGATGCTAATTGTTATGATGTGAATTTAAATAATGATACTATGTTAAAGATATGTCCGAATATGATATGTATGAAGATGTTATGGTCTGTTGTGCATCCTTGCTGTAAATATGATTTTATAAAAATGATCTATTTATCAAATGCTAATATGAATTTGTCCAAGATGTTTAAAAAAAACGTTATGCCAAAAGTTATTTTATAACGTTAGCTAAAAAGATCTCCGTGAAATCATAATTTGAATAAATGTTTGGCTTTTATCAACAAAATAGCTGACAAAAACATTGTTCAAAATTTAAAGGGGAAATGGATATAATTTTATCTCTAAATAAGTTAAAGATTGGCTAATGAATAATTTATCCCAAATGGAGGATGATTGAATTAAACTTTTTCTTATGCCAACAAAACAATTCCGAAATCTATATCCTATTGTTATTCCAATACTAATCTTATGTCAATAAATTGGATAACAATACATTGTCAAACAAGATTTTGGGAATTGGGTATAATATTATGTTAAATAACTAAAAGATTGGCTAATGTATATTGTATAAAAATTCATGTATGTTGAACATAAAAGTTGGCATTTTCCAACAAGTATGTTTATGAAATATATGCCCAATTGTTTATGTCAATAATAATTGTATGCCAATAAAATGGCTAATGATACATCGTCAAAAATTCAGGCATGTAAATGTCTATAATATTTTGTTAATAAATTAAAAGATTTCCTAATGGTTCAGACATATTAAATTTAAATATGAACCTACGTAAAATTGGCACATGCCAACAAAAATGGTTATACAGTTTGATATTCAAAGGTTGAGGTTAAAAGTAAGCATTTGTCAATATTGTGTAGTTAGAGTATCAAATGATAATATAAGAACTTCTAAACTAATTCAATTAACCCACAATCAAGTTCATGCAATTCATTGAAACACTTCCCAACATGCTCTAAAAGAATGACATATGAACTCATGAAACTCATTGAATGAAATGCTCATCGTCCATAAACGATGATATGAATCTACTACACTAAATTAAATATGTAACGTGAGTTATTAAATAATTTAAGGGGTCTAAAGTAAGAAAGTGACAAGAATGGGGTGTTAAAGAAAGTGAGAGAAGTCTCATTTACACCTAAGCTACTATGTTAAAAGAATACTCACGTATGAAGGTTTTAGAATGTGTGATTCACTCTCATTAACACAAAAGGATAATATGTAAGGAAATTTAACAGTTCATCAATGTATATTAAGGATGAACAGTCATCAATATATTATGTAAATATCAATCTAAAAGAAAGACTCCATAATTCTTAAGTCATCACTAGCAGATAAAAAAGAAATGAACATTCACGTAATGAGGTGAGTAATTATATTAATCTATGATGCTGATTAAAATGGTGAAAAAATGATAATATGCTAAGACGAATGGTGAGAGAAGTCTCAACAAAGTCTAAGTAAAGGTCAATAAAAGTGATCACATAAGAGAGTGTGGAATATCAAGAGACAAGTCCCAATAATACTCTATATGTCCTCATGATAGAATCCATCTTCCATGATGTATGAGTTTAATGTAATGGAACATTATATTTAACACCGATAG
This sequence comes from Solanum lycopersicum, assembly GCF_036512215.1. NCBI lineage: Eukaryota > Viridiplantae > Streptophyta > Magnoliopsida > Solanales > Solanaceae > Solanum > Solanum lycopersicum. The sequence goes on along the minus strand of NC_090809.1, from coordinate 16,433,493 downwards.
GCTTACTATAAGCGGTGATGCTTTACTTTGGGAAGGGCGGATGTTCATGTATCTCTTATGAGATGGGACTTTCTGGCATGCCTAGCATGGGTCTCCTTATATCTCCTAGTCTTTGAACCTATACTGCAAATATAGAGATATAGCAGGGTTTGACTCCCTATATACGCTAGCATGTTTGGGTCACTTTGGCCGGTGATTCCACCTCTTTTCGGTATAAGGTAGACACTGGATTTCATGATGCTTATATGATATATGTCGGTTAAGGTTAAATTACCAAAATTAATAATAAGTCCATCCTCAAAGTATGAAAGATAATGAAATGAACGATACTGAAGGTGTTTGTGCAAGACAATCAAGAGGTGAAATCAGACTCAAGTAATGACATTAGGTCATTGTTGGTCATTGCACTTCAGGATCTCGATGAGAGTCTTTAAATGTATTCTGGGTATATCAGGTGCTTACATCAGCCTATGAATGAATGAAACAAATAATGTGAATTTCGAATGAATGAATGAAGTAGACTCTATATTTGCTAATGAAGGCCCTCAGGTTGAGGCCCTCACATGAGATGTCTTAATGCTACATCAACGATTCCAAAGTCTCATGTATATGAATTTAATAATATTTTAAAAAACAAGAAATTAATGAAATCAATGGCATGATAAATAGAGAACTTCATATGAAAGGTAATGAATATATAGTGTAAAGAATGACCCACTATAAGGTAGGGGAATCATTCCTCAGTCATCAATTACTTACATCGATTCATTATGGGCATGGGACTACAATTAATCATCAAAATTGTAAGTAAAACATTGGACCAAATGAACTATTGAACTACAAAACAAGAATAAGAAAAAGAAAAAAAATCTAAGTCTACAAACAGGAGCTCTCATCCTAAGAGGATTAAAAATCTCAAATCTACGCTCGAGTTGTTCTAATATTATGTTGATGATAATAATGTTTTGTAATCATATCTAAAATGAAATGTGTTCTTTGAATGCATTAAAATACATTATATTCATACCTCAATTCACAAGTAACGATTTAGTGATGTCTAGTGACTAGGCTTCAAAGAAATAACATGTTGTTTAGGATGAGCTTTAGTTGATCATGCTTAGCCTTATGTGTATGTAAGCATACACCCACACTTAGTACAATTGCTGTACTAACCCCTGCTATTTACTATTTTATAGATGCAGGTTAAGGGAAAAATTGACGACTCTTGCAGTAGTTTGGACATCGGCGTTTCTCAAGATAATTTGGTAGGTCCTTTTGATTTCAGGTATGATACAGTTTTAGTCTAGCCTTAGTTTTAGAGAAAGATAGTGGAAGTTGTTCATAGATTTTCATGCATGTTTTTATTTCGAAGCTTTTTTTAATAAGGCTTTGTTTGGCAAACGTATATGATATATTCTTATTCTGTATCTAATTTATTCTTATGATAGATGATTCTTACATTTATGTTGATTTTAGTATATGATGAATTCATGAAATAACTATATGAGTCTATGTATACTTCATATTTTTTAAAATTTTTAAATTTTCCGCTAAAATTAACCATATGAATGTGATGAATGTAAAATGAGGCTTCTCAGCGACCTTAGAGAGGTCAACTACGCCTGTTGTTATTCAAATTCATTAACCCGGATGGTGACAAACTTGGTATCAGAGCATTATGCTAAGTTACCTAGTATCTAAAGCTCAACATAACAACATTATGTCGTTTGTATCTTAGGTTGTGAAGAGCGCCACAATTATGACATAGAGATTACGTGATGATTGGAAATTCTCCCTTCTTCTACTCTTTATTGTGCTATCTAGAGTTTTGACACTTTCTGTCAATATAAGTATCTAACTTCCTTATTTTGTGTCTGCATAGACGAATACACACAATAATTAGGATGGCCAAGTGGTCTATGGCGCCAGGCTCAAGATATGACCTTCGCAGGAAGGGTCCATAATAGAAATGTCAAACGTGGATGAAATACGTATGGAGAATGGGGTTGTTCGTATGGAAATGACTTCATGGTATGTTCTCAAAATAGTCTGTTATAAGTACTAATGAAGAGTATAAGGCTATGTTTGATGCATACCAACACAAGGATATGGCTAAGGTATGAATTTGTTTCATAAGTGTTTTGCTACAATAGACTACAAAAATAGTGTAGTAAGGTTTCAGTTTCCAAATGAGTTAGAGTTGAAATGGAAAGGGCGTGGTTCAAATAATACAAGCCAAATTGTTTCAAATCTTAAGGCTAAAAAAATGTTATCTAAGGGGTTAGATGTTAATGAGAACCTTTCTTACGAAGAGTTTTCCGTTGAAATTTTAGATCACCAAGTGAAACGGTTGAGGAACAAGGAGGTTGCTCCCGTAAGAGTATTATGGGGGATCCACTCTGTTGAGGGAGAAACATAAAAGGCCGAGGACGATATGAGATCCCATTACCCTCACTTGTTCAGTTCTTTATATTAGATATACTCCCCCTTAGTCTGGTTTTGCTTACCGAACTCTATGTTATAGTGCAATAGTAGACTTTGTGTTGTAAGTCCATAATCGTATGTGTAGTAATTGTGCAATCTGAGTTAAAATGAATTCATGTTTCTAATTTTGTATAGAGTATTACGTGATTGTGTTTGGCATGACTGTGATGTGCATTAAGTTAAAGTAGAATTAAGAAGCAAGTTACTCGATTTTAAATAAGAAGCTATAGATAAGCTTAGAGTAGGTGCATTATTCAGATTAAGTCTTGAATTAGACATTCATGAAGATAAAGTTCAAGCATGCTAAAGAGATTTCAGAAAGTTTCCCTCTTCAGTTTAAAACGATAAGTAGTGTTATTCAGGACGAATGTTCCTAAGGGGGGATAATGTAGCATTTCAAAAAAATACATGCCTAGTGAACAACCAATAGGTCTTTTGGAATGAGTGTTGGGGGTACATAGGCATCCCAATGCCGAATATTCAAAAATATTGGGCAATGTATATAAAATTGGTTAAGGGGTGTCAGCCAATTTCTATAATTACCCAAGTACGCATAATATGATCAAAGATTTTTTAGAATTGTACTTGCAATGAAGACCCTATACGCAAATTAAAAATTGATCTGATTCACAACCCAATTCAATAGGTAATAGGAATCCAAGTGTCAAGCCTACCTCCATAGCACATAACCATTTAAAATTATCATGTAGACTAAGTAGTGCCTAAGGATATAGTGATGATCCTTGAGACAATAGGTAAACATTCCCAAATGAAGCATAAATAATAGTTAAGTAGGAAAGTTCAATTAACCTATGTGCAAGAACATGTGCAAGACATGTGAAGAAGCTGCCAAAGGAGGGGACTACCCTAGGCGAATTCGGTTAGGGTAGTTAGTGGGAAAAACATTCACAAGGGACCACTCCATGTGGGTCCTAACCTACCTACATATTATATACTCTAACATACTTCCTAAAAAACTAAATAACCTAGGAATAACCGAATTGGACCCATTAGTGAACCCAACAACCTAGGACGAAAACCAGGTTAACACTAACCTAGTACTAGTTAAAGAGACAACCTAGTACCTACACTAGGATGGTCCAAAAGGTTAGTTATGGTCCTAAAAACATAGGGGATACTTTAATAATTCACCTTGGGTACCTAATTAATTAATTTATATAATTAATTAATTAATTTAGAATGTCTAAAACCTATAATTAAATGGAAAATTTTATATTTTGGTTAAGACAAGAAAGGGACAACCTTGTACGTAACCTAGGATGATCCAAAGAGTTAGTTAAGGTACTAATGACTTTAGGGTACTTTAATAATTACACTACGCTACTTAATTAATTAATTTAGCAACATAATTAATTAATTAAAGGGGCAAAACCAATATAGCAAAGCAATAAGCAGATTTTTGTTAAAATAAGAAAAATACAACCACTACCAAACCTAGGATGGTTTAGAGGATTAGTTATGGTGATAACGACTTAAGGGTACATTAGCAATTACCATAGTTAAATTAATTGGTTATATTATCCATTTAATTAATTAAATTAAATGGTTCAAACGGAAATTCTTACACTAAAAGAGTACAACTCAAGAAACATCCAAGTGCATTACCTAGGATGGTCCAAAAGGGTTAATTTTTGTTCCAATGATTTAGGGGAAGTTTAATAGTTACCCTAGGTTCCTTAATTAATTAAATTATCCATTTATTTAATTTATGTAAAGGGTCAAAAAAAATTCTTTGGAAAAATTTATATTTGACCAAGTATTATGTTTTCCTAGTTCTAGTCAATCTAGGAGGCTTTTTTAGTAATTAGTCAGTTAATTTATTTAATTAACTTATTAAACCCTAAGTTGAATGAGTCAAGATCAGTTCTTAAACCTAAAACTCACTTTCTAATTCATAGACAAAAAGGATGCAAAAACAGTAAGCAACAAAACACAAGAAAAAGGTAGAAATTTTATCGATTTCTCTAGGGCAACTTCAAGGTTTCTTCAAGGTTTTGTTCAAGGTGGTCTTCGTAGATTAAGTTCTATATAAGGTATGGCTTTCTCTCCTGGACTTCTTTCTCGAAGATAACTTTCTTTCGAAAGATTCAAAAATCCTTAAAACTAGGATTGTTTTCCCTCGTTCTGGTCGAACTCCTCTCTATAGTATCCTTGTTACGATTTCAATGTTGAATAGGTTAGAGCTCATGTTATTTGTATGTGGTTCTGGCTGATCTTAATGTGTATAGTTTTTCATAAAAAATAATGATTGAATGAACATATTAATTGGACTCGTTTGGTTCTAAGTGTTATTCTGTAAATTAAAAGAATGATACTATGTTAAAGATATGTACAAAAATGTTATGTATGATGATCTTACGGTTGCTGTTAATATGATGTTAAAAACATGATATATTCATAAAATTATAATATGATTCTGTACATGATTTTTTTTAAAAAAAATGTTATGCCTAAAGTTATGTTATAAGGTTCGCTAAAAAAGTCTCTGTGAAATCATAATTTGAGTGAATGTTTGGCTTATGTCAATAAATTGGATAACAAAAACATTGTTCAAAATTTAAATGAGTATTGGCTATAATATTATCTCTAAATAAGTAAAAGATTAACTAATGAATAATGTATCCCAAATAGAGCATTATTGAATGAAACTTTTGCTTATGACAATAAAACAGTTATGAAATCTATAGCCAATTGCTTATGCCAATACTAATCTTATAGCAATAAATTAGCTAACACCACATGATCAAACAAGTTGTAGAGAATTGGCTATAATATTATGTTAAATAACTAAAACATTGTCTAATGTATAATGTATAAAAACTTACGCATGTTGAACATCAAAGTTGTCTTATGCCAATGAATATTGTTACGAAATCTATGCCAAAATTATGCCAACACTAATCGTATGCCAATAAAATGGCTAATGATACATTGTCTAAAAGTGATGCGTGCAAATGCATATAATATTACGTTAAATAATTAAATGATTAGCTATTGGTTCATACATATTAAATTTAAATATGAACATACGTAAAATTGACACATGCCAATAAAAAAGGTTATGTAGTTTAATATTCAATGGTTGAGGACAATAATACTCATATGAAAATCTTGTGTAGTTAGAGTATCAAATGATAATATAAGTACATCTAAATTAATTCAATGAACCCATAATAAAGGGAATGTCAGTCACTGGGAAAACGCCCAACATGCTCTAAAAGAATGACATATAAACTCATGAAACTCATTGAATGAAGTGTTTGTCGTCCATAAACGATTATATGAATCTACTACACTAAAGTAATTAAGTAACTTGAGATATAACATAATTAAAGGGGTCTAAAGTAAGTAAGTGACTAGAATTGGGTGTTAAAGACAGTTTGACAACTCTCACTTACACCTAAGCTACAATGATAAAAAAAAATACTCACATATGAAGGTGTTAGAATGTGTGAGCCAGTCTCATTAACACCAAAGGATGATATGTAAGTAAGATTAACATTTCATCAATGTATAGTAAGGATGATCAGTCATCAAAATAGTAAATAAATCTCAATCTAATAGAAAGCCTCTATAATGCTTGAGTCAACACTAGAAGATAAAGAAGAAATGAACATTCACGTAATGAGGTGATTAGTTATGTTAATCTATGATGGTAATGAAAATGTTCACAACATGATAAGAGCCTAATACAAATGGTGAGACAAGTATCAACCAAGCCTGAGTAAAGGTCACTAAAAGTACTCACCTAAGGGAGTGTTAAATATCAAGAGAAAAGTTTCAATCATACTCTATATGTAAGTGTAAGGACAATTCACACCTAGTAATAAAGATGAGATGAGAAATCATCTAATGAGAAATGATGACCTCATGCTAGAAACCAACTTCCCTGATGTATTAGTTTAATGCAATGGAACATTATACTCAGCACCAATAGGCTAAATATGAGCGGTAATGCCTTTTATCGGGAAGGGATGAGGTTTACATAACTCTCATGACATGAAATTGTCGGGTATGCTGGGCATGGGTCTTTTTGTATCTCCTAGTCTTGAACTTTTACTACAATTATATGGATCTAGTAAGGTTTGACTCCCAATATATGCTAGCATGTGTGGGTCACTTTTGCTGGTGATACCACCTCTTTTCTGTGTGGGGCAGACACTGGATTTCCTTCTGCTTACATAATCTATGTTGGTTTAGTAAATGTTAGCAAAGAATGAATGAGTCCAGCCTCACCGTATGAAAGATAATAAAATGAAAGATACCAAAGGTGTTTGTGCAAGAAAATCGGGAGGCGAAATCAGATTCAAGTAATGACATTAAGGCATTCTTGGTCCTTCCACTTCATGATCTCGCTGAGAGTCTTAAACTTCATCCTAGGAATAACTGTTGTTTACCTCATCCTACAAATGAATTAAATAAATAATGTGAAGTACGATTGAATGAATGAAGCAGACTCTGTGTTTGCTAAAGATGCCCGGGTTAAGGTCCCATATGTTGTGCCCTCACTCGAGATGTCTTAATGCTACATCAACGATTCCTAAGTCTCATGTATATGAAATTTAAAATATATAAAATTTGAAATAAATGAAATCAATGGCATGATAAATAAAAAATTGCGTATGAAAAGTAATGAATATATAGTGTAAAGAATGACTAACCTTAAGGTAGAGAAATCATTCCTTAATCCTTGGATTACTTAAATCGATTCATTGTAGGTATGAGACTACAATGAATCATTTCTCTTTTAAGTAAAACATTGGACGCAAAAAATATTTAACTACACAACAAAAAGAAGAAAAATAGTGAAAAATAATCTAAGTGTACAAAGAGGAGCTCTCGGCCTAAGAGGATCAAAACTCTCAAATCTTCGCCCAAGTGGTTCTAAAATTATGTTTATCATACTGAATTTTTGTAATCATAAAGAAAATGAGTTCTGTGCTTTGAATGGATTAAAATACATAATATTAATACCGCAATTTACAACGAACAATTTAGGAAAGTCCACTGACTAGGCTTTCCAGAAATAGCATGTTGTTTAAGAAGATCTTTCTTTGATCATGCATAGCCTTATGTGTATGTGTGCATACACTCATTATTATTACAAGTTATGTAATAACCCCTAATATTTACTATTTTTTAGATGCAGGTTAAGGGACAAGTTTATGACTTTTGTAACGGTTTGGACAACGTTTCTCCAGACCATTATGTAGGTCCTTTTGATTATAAGGATGATACAGTTTTTGTCTAGATTTAGTTTTAGACAAGGCTAGTGTATTTTGTCCTTAAAGTTTGTTTCATAATATTATTTCAAAGCTTTTGTAATAAGTCTGTGTTCGATAAACATATTTATGATATAGTCTTATTATATTTCAATTGATTCTCATGATAGATGATTGTTTCATTTATGTTGAGCTTAGTGTATGATGAATTCATGAAATAACTATATGAAGTCTATGTTTACTTCATACATTTAAAAGTTTTAAATTTTCCTATAAAATAACCATATGAATATGATGAATGCATGAGGAGGCTTGTCTGTGACCTATGAGAGGTCAATGACGCTTGTTACGATTCAAATTCCAGAATGTTGGTCGTGATAGTTTTCGAAGTCCAAATTTGATGAATTTTTGTAGAAGGGTTTCCAAAATGTAATAAAGTTCATTCAGATTAGAAATGTGTGGGTATGCATCCCAAAGAACAAACCAAGGTCCCTTGAGGGGTACTCTTGTATTTGTATTGAAGTCTGCCTACGGCAGGGTCCATAAATCACTTACCCTAACGGATCGTATTCCATTGAAGGGATGTCGATTGCCTCCATCGATGTACACTTAGAATATTTGGAAAACACTGGATTTTAACCAGTCTCTTACCTAAGACAATGGTCCAACGGGACGGAGGGTCCTGTGGTCGTCGATTGAAAAATGGGGCATGGACAAGGAGTCTTCTACGAGGCATCAAATTTTTAGAATGATTTTAAGTGAGTTAAATTAAGTAATTATGTGGATATTTAATAATTTAGGATTATGGGAGTTCTACTAAAATTATTCAACAACATATATAAAAACCCTAACCTAGTTAAAGTAACTTAAGACCTTAGAATTTCCAAACCCAAATTAGCTCCTCCTTCTCTCTTCTTTTTGTCTCCCAGATAAACCCCATCGAAGACAAAGCTATATGTGAGTTCAAGGGATGCAAATAGACACATTTTTTCATCAAACTTTATCAATTAACAAGGTATGGGATTCCTTTCACCTTTGGGACTTTCGCCAAAGGGTTCAAACAAATTGATTTCAAAAATATAAAATTCAAGTGGGTTTTCATCCAATACAAAATTGATGTTGTGAATTTCATTTTTTATTATTTGTTTTGGATATAATGAATAAGTTAACATGTATTATAATTAAACCATGTTGTTTCTTGATGCATTGGTCTAGTGTGTAAAAGATGACCTGTTCCCCTTAACCCTAAGTAGTGATCTTGAATTGAACTATCTAGTATTGAACTAATTAACTTTGTTAATGTGTGAATTACTATCTTATGATGTTGTTTTGTCAATTAATGAATAGATTGAGATATTGTAGTCCTATCATACTAGTTCTTGAGTAGTTGATTTAGATAGAAAATTAGACTATGAACTTGATCTAAGTCTCTAATTCTAGTCTATGAACTAGTGAGAGATTGTTGTATAGTCATTCAATTGGTCTTGTTATTATGTTGTTTAATATTTTATGATGCTAATATAGCATTGTCGGGTTAAATTGGAGGCTAATGGAAAGACATTGATGAGGACACTGTTATGATACCATTGTTGCATTGACTTGTACTTAAGTAATGATGTTCTATTGAAGTAGACCATATATTAAGATTGATAGGGTTGGTATGATGTTTAATTTAAATTTTCTTAACTATGGATTCTGAGTTGTTGTTTTAGATATACATGTTATAAGTATAGTGATAACTTAGTGATGTGCCTTATTATGATGTGACTATGTAAATGTACAAATCTCACTTATACGAATTGTTATGAAAGGACAATACTAATGAATTTCTTATTGAGCTATAATGATAATTATTACACAAAAGATAGACCTTATAGCCTAAATAAACCTAAAATGATTTAATAAATACATCAAAGACCTCTCAAACGGGACTCTAGCTTAGCACTGAGCTAAGTAGTGTGAGGAGTGTCCCTTCCCACATAGAGAATGTACGATCACTAATTTATTCATTAGATTGGAGACTACAATGCCTGAGGAATAAAGTGGGTGACAACTATATATCCTAGTTCTTCACCCATATTGCCTCCATAGGAATACTAGCTTTTGGATCCACGTAGTTTCTATGTTCCTCTCTGCTTCCTTTGGTGTCGGGTTCCGTGATACGGATTACACATTAGCTCATGCTATCTATATTTGTTAAGGCAAGTGTTCTCAAAAGGTAAAATGAACTAATGGAATGAACTCTAATGAGGATGACCTAAGGGATATCGCTTAGTCTAGGTAGGGGTATGGGACTCTACCTAAATATTGCACTAGTTAGCATTGAGGGAATTCTTAGGAGAATGTTCTTATATTTGAACTTGCATTAAATCGTACATGATGTGTATATGATGATCTAGCATATTGGTGATACAACATAATGATTGGTTTCACTTATAAATATGTGTTTGGTCTCCATTGCAAAAATATGATGATATGTACTCTTAATAATATACTATGTGAAGTTGGACATTGGTAGGGGTATGGGATCACTTAGTCTAGGTAGGGGTATGGGACTCTACCTAAATATTGCATTAGTTAGCCTTGAGGGAAGTCTTTGGAGAATGTTCTTATATTTGAATTTGCATTAAATTGTACATGATGCGTATATTATGATCTTGCATATTGGTGATACAACATAATGATTGGTTTCACTTATGAATATGTGTTTGGTCTCCATTGCAAAAATATGAAGATATGTACTCTTAATAATATACTATGTGAAGTTGGACACTGGTCATGGTTCTTGTTGGGTTTAATTGATTGAGTAAGGTTATGAGGATTTGCTTAGTCATTTCACTAGTTGACTTATGAGGGTTCATGGGTAATGGTCTTGCTTTTTGCAGGTTTTAATGAATTCTTATTTATGGTTGTTTATATTATTGCTTCACAAGACATGGGTAATATGTCTTATTGATTGTTATGGTTTTCTTCAATATGCATAAAGATTTTCAAAGTTTATTGCATATTTTATTGAAATGTCCCTATTTAGCATTATTTTATGATGTGTGTGTATATGGTCTCATACTTAGTACAAGTGGTGTACTGTAAGACTCCGGAAATGATTTAGGTTAAATATATCCTAACATATTAGTCTTGATGGTATAAGGTCTTAAATGGGCTTAACATGTTATTGAGGCAGTGTCTTAGTGTTTAGGTGCATTGGAAATCAAACATTGAGGGACGACCAAGACGTTCGACTACTAAGTTACCTATGTACCTCATGTATGGTTATATGTGTTTATGTGTCATAAATGAAGTTATAATGTCCTTAAATTATTTATTTTGATGTATATTAGCAATGTGGCAAATTTCGTGATGTTTGGAGGTCAAATGTCCAAGAACGTTCATGACGTTCAAATGGTTTTCTTTAAAATGACCTTGTGTGTGTAAGCATGTTTTGTTGTGTTTTGCGTGTTAGTTTTTTATTAAATTCATGAGAGAGGTACTAAACTCGTAGACGCTCATGTTTGGGGTGGAAACACGCGAGAAAACATCTCAAAGGACCATCTAATGGTCCTTGAGGAAGGACCCAAAATAGATGCCAACACAGCCTAGACCACGGGGGCAATCGACGCCCCATTGTTAGGGTCTTTCCGATTGGTACTTACTCTTGGGAGGGTGGAGACCAATGCTGAGTCTCTAAAAAACCAACACAAGGACAGGACGGTGCGTTTGTGGACAAACGGTCCGTCGACTCCCTACCATTGGTGGACTACCTCCCCACGCGCAATTCACTGTATGTTGAGAGGTGAAGTTTTAATTTAAACCCACATACAAATAGAAGGTATTTTACATACAAATATAAGGTCTTTGGGGTATTTTACATGTTTATATAAGTCTTTATAACACATTGAAGACTACATTCTTCTAAATTAATAACCTAGAATCCCTTAGAAATTCCTAAAGACTCCATTGAAGTCAAAAGTCAAGGAAGATATTGGATTGTTGAATTTAGTGGAGATTTTTCATAAAAGAATAGAATTACATTCATCAAGGTATGACTTTTGATCCTTCGAAATCTCTTCATCAAGGAGCCTATCTCTAAAGGTATTTTCTAAAGTTTTCAAAGTTAAATTGTCCAATTTCATAATTCTACCATGGGTTCTTGGATCAATTTTTTTTAAAAGTTTATTATCACTTAAGTTTTTATTTTATTTATGATTTTAACCTAAATTAACTATGAACCCATGTATCGGATGAACCCTAGTTTTTGACTAAGTGATGGGTTAATTGATATTGCCAAATGTTGGTGAATTATGGTGTAGTTTTCAATGGGTTGTCTAATGATGTAATAATTGTATTCAAGTGATATCTATGTTGTACTAGATTGATGAATCTTCATTGAATTTACCTATTTTCATTTATTATTATAGTTTTTATGTTGAATTGATGTTCATGGCCATTGGTAAGGGCCTAATAGTATTGAATTGAATTATTTAGTATCAAATCGAGGTGTTGAGGATGGAATGGTGGTATGTGGACCTCTTTACTTTAATTTGATGTTTTTTATACATCAATTATGTTTTTATTGGTATGTTACACTTACGGTGGCGGTGTTATGTGTTTTACTTCTAATTGACGTGGCATTAAAGGCGTTACTTTATGTATTATGATGATCATGGCCTTGTGGCCAATTACTCGAATTAATGTGGCTAATTGTGTAGTTTGATTATGTGAAGCATGAAATATATATCTACATGTAAATTATATATATATTCTTCTATTTCATGTCATATTAGGTGATTATGCAAGACTATGAGTTTGACCTTCTATGTATAGTCTTAAGGTTGAGTCTTGGTTATTACAAGTTGACTATATGAGTGTATGATGGTCATATTAATGATGTTATAATAGTGTACAGGATGACATAAATATGATAATAGTCATTTCTATGTGCTTCTATAATAACATGTAATGTGTGTAAGGTGAAATATATGGTCTCTTGTCTTATTTGATTTGTGTCCCTGACTTGATTTATATGAGTGTGAATATGTGATGTTTTTACTTAGGATGGTAAAGCTCCTATTATTTTATGTATGAATGTCATTAGACCTTAAATGATTTTAAGCGAGTCTTTTATGTTAAATCTTTACCTAATGGTAAGGTTATGAATATTGAAGTAGAAAGTCATAATAGTATCCTTAAAAGTAAAGAAAGATGGAGTTATGGTTGATTGGTTGGAACGACATCATATAAAAACTTAGGAATGGAAGGTAACCCTAGAAGACCTCTTTTTTTAAGGTAAACATAATTGGGTTATAAACTTGGTATGGAACCCCATTATATGAACCTTAATGTGAATTACTGTATGACAACAAAGGTGAGCACCAAGTGAGTATGGTAAAGGAGGTAGTTTTAGTCATTGAATGAGACTAGGATACATATCAAGACCTTCATAATCGTTTATCATGTGCCTACATGAGATGTGTCTAAGTTCTACAATCGGCAAGTAGAACAACGTCATCTAAGTACAATAAAACTCTTGATTACATGTCTTGCTATCATGGTCTCTGTCGGTTATTTCTTATATTCATCATGTGGGATATTTACTAGCATTAGAGAAGCTTTATGAAATGTATGTGGTGGTATGTTACACTATCAAGACATTGCACAATAGACATTGAAGGTGTTAGTTGGAGTCCCAAGGTCTTGTCTATGACCATTACTTGAAAGTCCTTTATGTGATGTATGAGTCTCTTAATGAACCAATGAACTAATGACTAATGTAATGAAGTATGTAAATGAATGAATACCCAATCTAAAGCGACTTAAGGATTCCATAGCTAAAGTGTGAACAGGGCATAAGGGATGATCTCTTCGTGTTTTATCTTTGTAAATCTTGAGAATAACTCTAGTTAGGGAAGTTGGCTTATTTTGTGCACATGATCTAAGCCTTAGGTAGTCTTAGATATTTCTTAGGTAATATTGAAGAGGTCAATTATGGATGTTATCTTCTTGATTTACTTAAGTAGGTATTTTGATAGTATTTGGAAGGAGAGTGTCATATTATCTATATGTTGATACACTTAGTAAGAATGATTTCGTCCTAGGTAGTTTATGGGATATCTTGAGTGTGTGTATAAGGGATTGAATGCGCTGTCGCTTAACAACTCACCCAAGTGAGATTTAGTTTAAACTTTGGTAGAATAATCTCACATTGGTGTTTATGACGTGTTGTAAGTATGTATGTGACTCATCATAAGTAGTCTTGAGGGTCATTTATGTATGCCTATAGAGGTTGTATGGGTGGGCTCTATTTGTGAGACTTATGTGAGTCTTAGGATACCTTTAAGTGGGATAATAACATTCTAGAAGATGTCTTAAAGTTAAGGTAATCAACTTCACTTTATAGTGAAAGGACTTCATTTTAATAGTTAATGAGGTTACTGTAAAGTGACCTCTAAAATTATCATGTTTGGTTTAAATGTTTTCTTAAGTGTTTCTACGTTTCTAAATGTTGTTGTTATGAATATAATATCATTTTTAATGAAAAGATGCATATTTCAAATAAATGTTCATTTTCATAATTTTTATGCATTATGCAATATTTTATACATCTGGTTGTACTAATCCATGCTTTTATGTATCTGTATAGTTCTTGGTAGTTGAGAAGCTTTTGGGAAGTGAAGACTTTGACCATAGAATCGTTCAAGAGAAGTTAGAGTATATCCTCATTTGACTCGCGGGTATGTATGTCTTTTATATTTCCATTTGAAGTATTGAAATAGACCATGTATTTCTATATTTGTATTGTGTGTGGGACGTATCCCATGTATTCTCATGTCTTAAGATGATGAGATTGAGACTTAGTATTTCCTATGAATTTATATGAAAGAGTGTTTTGAGACTATGATATGTTTTTGTGAAAAGCTTTAATTACGCACTACATTTAACTATGTATATGCGAGGAATGATAGGAGACCTCCGAAATGTCGAGTACGCTTGTTACAATCTGAGATTGACCCCAAATTCTTGGTTGTGGTTTTGGGATGTAAAATGCCTGGTATCAGAACATAGGATTTGAAAGTAGTATTACGAATCGAAAAGTCTCATCAATTCACGTCTAGTAGAGTCTTAGCTATCAGTGTGAGTCGCGACATATCTACGTGCGCGACGCTAGAAGATGATATCATTTCCCTAATTTTCTACCCATATGCCGTGTCGTAGAGTAAAATTTATAAGCATTCTTTTCTTATGATTTTTCTTTTGTTTAAAGAAAGATTAATACAAGGTAGACGTCGGCTAGGAGAGTTGAGATGAAGGATATGCATGAAGAAATTCTTCCTCAAGTTGAGGAAGATAAGAAAGTCCGAGGTACTCAAGGTGATAAAGTCCTAATGTGGAAGGAGGTAATGAGGTTTCGGAGGTTCATCCAAAGTTGAATATTATGGAGATAAGAGAAGCTTTGGTGGATTTAGCCTAAGCGGTGACTACTCAAATGAATTTGAGTCTGGCGCCGAGACTGAATGTTGTAGAGAGCACTATGACCTCTAGGTTTAGAGAATTCGTGAGGATTAAACCTCTTATCATTCTTGGCTCTATGGTGGGAGAATATCCCCTGGAGTTTCTTTGTGGAGTGTACAAGGTGTTGAGTGCTATAAGGGTTACATCTAGGGAAAAGACACAGTTGGCATCGTATAAATTGCGAGATATTTCTCAAATATGGTACACTTAATGGAAGGATAATGGGCCGTAGAAGTAGGGTCGTATTTAGTGGGAAGAATTTAAGGATGATTTTCTTGGTAAATACTTTCCGCGTGAAAGGATGGAAGTTAAGGTGGAGGAGTTTATCAATCTCAAGCAAGGCAATATTATTGTTGAGGAATACTCTTTCAAGTTCTCTATGCTATATGGATATGCCCCTTCCTTTGTATATAATCCGAGGGATGAAATGAGTAGTTTTGTGATGGATGTGGCCGCCTTAGTGACGGAGGAATGTCGTAGCGCTATGCTACATGATGATATGATCCTTGCTAGACTCATGGTGTATGCACAATTGATTGAAGAGTCTAAACTTATGAGGATGGCTAGAAGCTTTAAAAGGGGGAGTTTCTAGTGATAAAGGGAAACCTAGGTTTGAAAAGACAACTCAAACTCAAGATGGACCTAGTCCTAGGGTGTAGTTGGAGAAAGGAGGTGGTTCTCAAAATGTCAAGCCTACATGTGTAACTTGTGGCAAGAAACATTATCGTGAGTGTATATTGGGTACCGGGAGTTGCTATGGTTGTAATAAGGAAGTACATATGGTGAAAGATTGTCCTATGATTGCTTCCAGAGGAAGAGAGGATAAGAAAGTTACGCTTAGTGTTTCAAAGGATGATGCTCCAACATAGAAGCATTTCAATGCACTCTGGACTATACGATTGAAGTCTAGTAGTTATGATGATGATGAGGGAAATCCTTGTTTCTCTTATTGATATGAGTTCTTTCAAAGTGGTGGAGTATGGTTAGTAGATTGGATAGAACGTCCTAGAAGCATGTTGCATGTGCATGTTGTTTAGTAGTTTTGTTCAAATTGAATTTCATTAACTTCTTGAATTGTGTGTTTGATGAAGCCATATTTATGTTTTAATATGTGTTTTAGATGATTTTACTTTGCATAATAGAATATTCGCATCATGAACTGCTAAAAAGTTTTTTATTTTTGAAAATTTTTTTAAAAATCACTTTAGCTTGAAACTTTTCACTGTAAATTTTTTTAAAATTTGACTAATTTATTCTATGTTCAATAATTAATGTAATATGAATATAAATGAGTTATATAAGCATGATATTGAATATAAAATAAGTTTTTACTATTTGGAATGAAGCATGTGACTTTTATAGAAAAATTAGTTATATAATGGTCTTTTACTTTCTTGATATGTTGTGAATATCTTGAATATGTAAAAAAATTTATGTTTTCTTCTTCGTTATGTGCTTTGTAGTATTTTTATGAGCTTCCAGTTAAATTTCTATTCTTGGAAGTGTTCGGAGTGTGGTAAGTGTAATTCGAGGACAAATGTTGTCCAAGTAGGGGAGATTTTAAAACACCGAAAATGACTTAGGCTTACTAGAGTCTAACATATTAGTATTGATAATATAAGATCATAATTAGGTTTATCATATGTTATTGAGGAGGTTTCTAAGAGTTTAGGTTAATTTGAAGTCAAATGTAATGGGATGACCAAGACGTTCGATGACTAAGTCACCTATGTGCCTCATATGTAGTTTTATGTGTTTATGTGTGATTCATAATGTCATAATGTACTTAAATGAGTTATTATGATGTATATAAGAAGTTTGTAAGGTTTTGTGATGTTTGGAGGTTAAACGTCGAAGAACGGTCATGACGTTCGAAAAGTGTGCCTTTTAAATAACATTTTATTTCTAAGCATGTTTCATCAAGTTTTAAGTATTCGTTTTTGATGAAATTCATGTGAGAAGTCCTAAACTAGTATACGGTAATTTTTGGGTTGAAAAATTCCGTGAAAACATCCCCAAGGACCATCCAAGGGTCCATGAGCAAGGACCCAAAATATGTTCCAAGGTTGCTTGGGATAGCCCAAACCACGGAGGCAGTCCATGACCTGTTTGTCAATCGATGCCCCGTTGGTAGGTTCTTGTCGATTGAGACATAGTATTTGGAGGAAGGTTAATAATATTGAGTCTCTGTACCAATCAACGGAAGGACTGGATGGTCCATTTTTGGACAAACGGTCCATCGACTGCAAACCGTTGGTGGACTGCCTCCCTGCATGCAGCTCACTATTAGTTGAGGGGTGAACTTGTAAATTCACCCCACTTCCAACTAGAAGGTTTTTCGGTTTCATAAGATTCTTTTGGGTATTTTACATATGAATATATGTTTTTAACACATTGAAGACTTCATTCTTCTAAAATAAAACCCAAAAATCCGTTAAAAATTCCTTAAGACTCCATTAAAGTCCAAGGTCAAGGAAGAGCTTGAATTTTTGAATTAAGAGGATATTGTTCATAAAAGTGAAGAATTATATTCATAAAGGTATAAATTTTGATCATTTAAACTCTCTTCGTCAAAGAGCCCAACTCTAAAGATGTTTTCTAATGTTTTCAAAGTGGAATTTTTTAATTTTATGATTCTACTAGGTTCTTGCATCAATTGTTTTTAAACATTTGTTTTGGATTAAATTGTTATTGTATTTAGGATTTTAACCTAAATTACCTATGAACCCATGAATTAGATGAACCCTAGTTTTCAACTAAGTTATGGGTTACTTGATATTGACCTAATGTTGGTTAATTATGTTGTAGTTTTCTATGGGTTGTCTAATGATGTAATAATTTTCTTTCAGAGGGAAATGCCCCTCTCAATATTTTAATGTTGTTCTAGTTATAATACTTCTAGTTCTTTGGTTTTCATTTTATTACTGAACATTGTATATCCTATATGTGGCTTTATTAAGTTGATGTATGGGATATACCCAATTGATATACTCTTGTTTTATATGTTTATGAGATGCGATGTTTATTTAAGACTATTTTTAGTATCTTATATATTTGTGTGCAATAAAAGTATAAGATTAAGTAATCTTCTTATACGAAGTGTCTATCTATACTCTATATTACTATTTTATATGTATTTATGTACACTTCAAAATAGATATTGAAAAGTTATAATCTTTTCTACATTTTGACCTATGAATGTAATAAAGTAAGCTTAGAGTCTAGTCTTAGTCCTCAAATATTATGTCACCGCGTATTACGTCTAGAAGGTTTTCCCCGAATGTGACAAACTTTGTGTCAGAGCATGAGGTTGAATATGTGTAGAGTCGATCTCTCACTCAACCTCGTCTGTGTAGATTCTTACTCATAATTTTGATGCGCGCCACACTTATGAATAAGAAACTATGTGATGCTTAGGATGCTCTCCTTTTCTTGGAAATCCAATATCGTGCCTCTAGAGTCTTAGCTCTATATGCACTTAGCATCTAATCCTTTTAATGTGATTATTTGAAATGAAAACTCTAGGAATAGACACTCTATGACTCAATGAATATATTGACAATACGGGAGTTCTTCAACAAGGAAATTAATTCCCTCCCCTTGAAGAGGTTGCTAATGATGACCAAGCTCCAACCAATCCTCCTCCTTTGCTGGATGGTCAAATAAGGGATGCCTTTCTCTAAATGTACCAAGCAATTACTACTCAAGCACAAGTTTTCAAAACTCAATATTAGTCCATGACTGTTCAAGATAACCGAGGAGTTATCTCCCAGGAAAACCAACATGTTGGCACCAAGGCCTTATGTTTGAAGTATTTCACAAGTATGAATCCCCCTACTTTCTATGGGTCAAAATTTGAGTAAGAAACTCAAGACTTCATTGATAAAAACTACATGGTCATCTATTGTATGGGGTTAACTATTAGTGAGAAGGTCGAGTTAGCCACTTATCAACTCAAAGATGTTGCCCAAACATGGTATGTTCAATACAAAGACAATAGACCCTTGAGTGTGGGACCGGTGACATGGGAGATTTTCAAGAAGGATTTTCTTGATAGCTTCTTCCCTAGGGAGAAGAGGGAATAGAAAGTGGTGGAATTTATCAAACTTCCTCAAGGAGGTAAGAGTGTACTTGAATACTCGTTGAAGTTCACATAATTGTCAATGTATGATCCTTCGTTAGTTTCCTATCCTAGAGATGAAACGAGCCGATTTGTTATGGTAGTGTCAGATGACTTGAAGGAAGAATTTCATTCGACTATGCTACATAAAAATATGAACATTTCTCGTCTCATTGATAATTCTCAACAAGTGGAAGGGACAAGGTCTAACAGGAAGTGTAGATATGCAAAGAGGGCAAGGTCTTTTGATGGTGGTTCTTCCAAGGGTAGGCTGGACATTAAAGACAATCCTAGGTTTAAGAAGAGGTCTTATAATAAAGTTCCTAGAAAATTACCCAAGACTATGAATAATGGGGTGTCTAACTCTAAGTCTCAAAATGGAAGAGGTACTATCTCACCCAAAAAGAAGCTAACTTATGGAAAGTGTGGCAAGAAGTATTATCGGGATTGCCTTGTTAGGTACGGACAATTGCTTTGGGTGTAGCAAGAGCGGCCACAAGGTTAGGTATTGCCCAAATATGAAGGGGAAAGGCCATGGTAGCGGGCAAGCTCAAGCTAGTAGTTCTAATGTGGATCCTCCACAGAAGAATTGGTTTATGCACTTTGCTCAAGGAATGAATAAGAGAGTTCTCCCAACGTGGTGAGCGGTATGTTACAGGTTTTCCCTATTGATGAATATGCTTTACTAGATACGGGTGCTACACTAACTTTTATTACTCCTTTGATAGCTAGAAAGTATGATATTTTTCCCGACATTCTAAATGAATCTTTCATGGTAACTACCCCTGTAGGTGAGTCGGTGGTTGCAATGAGGGTATATTGAAATTGTCCTATGATGTTGCATAATAAAGTGACTCATGTTGAATTAGTAGAACATGATATGGTCGACTTCAATGTCATTTTGGGGATGGATTGGTTGCATGATTGTTTTGCTTCCATTAATTGTAGAACTAGAGTTGTAATGTTCAATTTTCAAATTTAACTCGTATTATAGTTGAAGAAGGGGAATTCTATTTGTAAAGGTTGTATAATCACGTGTCTTAAGGCATTTAGAATAATCTCAAAGGGGTGTCTATATCATATTTTAATAGTTAAAGATTCAGTCTCTGAAATCCTCCCATTAAGTTGGTCCCTGTAGTAACGGAATTATTGGAGGTCTTTCCGAATGATCTTCCCGGAATCCCTCCTTAATGGGAAATTTATTTTGGTATTGACATGCTACCGGGTACTAAACCCATTTCAATTTCCCTTTACCGGATGGATCTAACCAAAGAGAAATAGTTGAAGGCTCAACTCAAAGATTTGCTAGACAAAGTCTTCATAAGTCCTAGTATTTCTCAATTAGGTTCATCGGTTGTTTCATAAAGAAGAAGGATGGGTCCCTTAGGATGCGCATCGATTAACGCCAACTCAATAAAGTCACTATTAAGAACAAGCATCCTCTCCCTCGGATTGAAGACTTGTTTGATCAACTCAAAGGGGCAAGTTAGTTTTCTAAGATTAACTTTAGGTCATGGTATAACCAACTTATGGTGAGAGGTGATCATATACCAAAAATTACATTTCGAACTAGATATGGTCACTATGAGATCTTTTTAATGTCCTTTGGTATTACTATTCGATGACTTTTATGGATCTCATGAATAGGGCGTTTCAAAGTTATCTAGATTCATCTTTCATTGTCTTCATTGACAAAATCTTTGTATATTCATAAACTTAGGGTGAAAACATGGACCATTTGAGGGTTGAGTTATAGGTGCTCAAGGAGATACAATTATTTTCAAACTATAGAAAATGTCAGTTTTGGTAGAAGTCGGTGGCATTTCTTGATCATATCATTGCTAATGAGGGAGTTGAAGTTGATCCAAGGAAAATCGAGGCAATGAGAAATTGTCCTAGACGATTCAAACCAATTAGCATTAGGATTTTCTTGGGTCTAGCAGGGTATTATAGGAGGTTTGAGGATGGTTTTGCATCCATTACATATCCCTTAACTACTTTGACCCAAAAGAGTGTTACTTTTGAAATGTTGGAGGCATGTTAGAGAAGTTTTAAAATTTTTAAAGATAGACTTACTTCGCTTTGATGTTGACCTTACCGGAGGGTACCAAGAGCTTCTTTTGTGTACTGTGATGTATCTTGAGTGGGTTTAGGGTGTGTGCTTATGTATCATGGGAAAGTAGTAGATTATGCCTCTAGACAACATAAGGTGGAAGAGAAGAATCAACCAACCCATTATCTTAAGTTAGCGGTCATGGTGTCTTAATTAAAAACATAGATACAGTTCTTGTATGGAATTGGAAGGTGGTTGGAATCGTTGAACACTACGACATGAGTGTTCTCTAAAAACCATGCAAGGCCAATGTCGTTGCGAATGCTCTAAGTCTTATGACCATGGTAAGTGTGTCTTATGTCATGACCCGAAAGTCCCCTTAGAAGTTAGGGAGAACCGTCATTTTGTCACCAGGCGTACTTGACCCCTTGAGGTCTTGTACAACCTATTTTACTATCATTCATTACATAATACATGAAATGTTGTGCGGAATTTAAACTTTTCACGATAATTAATATAAAAAGGAATTCTTTATTAATATCTAGACAATCTCATCGTCACAAGACAAACTTGAAGACACGACATAATTAACTTAGGGACAAGACCCTTTTCATTTGAAAGAGATACATAATAATTCTTAACATAAGGAAGCTAAGAACATAAATACTATGCCCACAAATATAAGGACACACTTTGTCTTGAGAGGACCTTTCACAAAGCTTTGCCTTATAGACCTCAACCTTGAATCCAAAACCTATACTTAGATAGTATAGAAAAGTATGGGGTTAGTACAAAATCATGTACTAAGTATGACATATGCAAAAACATACAAAAAGGGACCATTTAGTAAAATAACATTTCATGCCAAAATACTTAAAACATTTAATAATATAGGATGAAATCATCTTAAGGAACATCATTTAACACTTAGAGAAGGATCCAAAATTTAAACCAAAGGCACACTTTACAGTAAACATAAAAAATACTACACTAAGCTCATCTTATCATTACAGTGAACCATTTAAAAAATTACAGTGAATTGAACTTGAGCATTTACAGTCAACTACCCTATTCTAATGAAGTGGACTTTCATGGCCAAGCAATGAGAAAGTGAACTCATTTCTGTACAAGTTACCCTACATAAGGCTTGTCGTAAGACTCACTAAGGTAAGACATGAATGAAGTATGCATATGCCTTCTTCAATACACACCAAAGCGATCTTCAATACTACGCCTTTAGCCTTACTCACCTAGGGAGAACAAACCGCACTTAATGACAAGACATTGGAATAACACCCAACAAACCACCAAAGTCGTCCCTTTCGGAATACCTACGTAGTGCAATGAGTAGATAGCGTCCCAAACCACAATCTACCCTAAGTAGCACATTCTCTTAAAAGGATTTGAACCATGACTTACCTTTCTAAAGGCCCTACTGAGTGTAATGGATAGATAGCGTCCTATAACACAACCTACACTAAGTAGCACGTTCTTTTAGAAGACTTAGTTCAATCAACTCACATAAGACTCACCAAGACTCCCCATTTGGAAGGTCCTACTTAGTGAAATGGATAGATAGCGTCTCATACCACTACCTACCCTGAGTAGCATGTTCGTTTAGGAGACTTAGTACTTTTATTACTTTTGTGAGAGTTAGATTTATCGACATAGACAATGAGCTAGACATGGAATACCGATATTAACCCCGATTGGATAAGGGATCCTCACTTTCCTAGAATGTTGTCATTCTATTAGATTTTACATGTCTTGCCCAATAGATACACCAATGCGGGCGCATAATAAAGGGACAAGGAAATTGCTACTAAATATCTCATTATCTACTAATGAGGAGTACTCATCTCAAAAGGTACATTCGAATACAACATCGCAACTCACAAAGTATAATCCACCTCTCCTTCATATCCTCTCATTGCTAGGCGTAAATTCCCATTGATT
This sequence comes from Solanum lycopersicum, assembly GCF_036512215.1. Lineage (NCBI taxonomy): Eukaryota > Viridiplantae > Streptophyta > Magnoliopsida > Solanales > Solanaceae > Solanum > Solanum lycopersicum. The sequence goes on along the minus strand of NC_090809.1, from coordinate 16,410,131 downwards.
ATAAACATTATTAACTATAGGTTAACTTGAATAGGACCCCATCCCTTTGAAAGAAGCTGCCAAGTAGTGACCAAATGACGGCCACAAGGGATGGACCGTCGACCTTGGACGTTGACTTTACATTAAAGGTTGAGAACCCTGAACTACGAAGAAGCTATGTATCGGTAGACGGAACCGCAACAACAGGGTTTCAATGGGTTGATGGCCCGTTTGTCATGACTCGTCGATGGTGCATGTGAAAGTTGTTTTCCTACCATGGCATGGGGTGTTTGGTAAATTCACCCCAAGACTTTTATGAACCATAGACATTTATTTTAGTGTCTATAAGGTGTATTAAAGGTGTTCCAAACCGTAAGACCTAACGTTAGACTTCATTTCCTAAAACCCAAAACCCCTCTCTCCTAAAAGACTCTCGCATGTCACCATGGAAACTAGAAGTGAAGAAGGGACTAGGAGGGCTGTTGATGGTCGATTTTCTTCATCAACATTTGTTTGTGTCCTTTTCTATAAGGTATGTAGTCAACCTTGAACTCTTTTTCATTCAAGGAGACTATTTCTACTAGATTTAAAAAAGAGTTTTCCAACCCTAACTTCTTTAATCTTTGACTCTTCGTATTGGTTTTTCATGAAAACATTTCCAATGATTAAATAAGATGTTTATATTGTTAGTTTCTGATTTTAATAAGCTAAAACAACGATGAAAAAATGTTAAAGGTTTTTATTAATTTTTGTTCTTAAGAAATGGGTTGAATGAACATGATATTTTATCCTTTGAGCTTTGGTTTCCTTATAATTATATTGTTGTTTATCTACATACCTAATGGCTATATTAGGAAGAATTGTTGAAGGAATAATTATGGGTGATGATATAACACCCTAAAATGATCTAAGATGACCTAGAGGTTCGTGAATTTTTATTGAGTTAATTTTGTGTTTAAATTAGTTATAATGATGTCCGTAGTCAGTTTGTGAAGTTTTCTTTAGTTTGTAGGTCAAAAGTCCGAGGATGTCCATGGCATTCAGAAGATATGCCTTAGAAAGTGCTTGTGTGTTCTCATGTGTTTTAGTAAGTTTTACGTGTTTGGTTTATTCAAAATTTATGTGGGTGTTCCAAAGACAAACACTACTATGTTAGGGGTTTAACGTCCAGATACAAACCCACCTAGGATCCCGGAGGGGCCCTAGAAGTGGACCCCATCACTTGGAAAGAAGCTACCAAGCAGTGACCAAACGACGACCACAACGGACGAAACATTGGTCAAATGATTTCACGTCGACTTTGGCGATCACTGGCCGTACAAGGTTCGCAATCCTTTTAAAGGAAAAAATAAAGTTCCAATTAAAGTACCCTTACAAATGGGGCGTCGATTGGGAAACGGTCCGTCTGTGCAATCTGTTTATGCTGCCTCCAAAAGCTGCTCAAAAGGCTGCCTTGGCTTGCGGTATTTGGTAAATTCACCCCAAGTCTTTTAGGATCTTTGAGTTATATACTTAGGATCTTTTAGGTATCTTAAGGTGTTTGAAAAGCTAAGACTTAATTTTATACTTCATTTGATAAAACCCAAAACCCCTCTCTCTTAAAAGACTCTTTAAAATGCCATAGAAGGTAGAAGTAAAGAGGGATCTAGGAGGGGCTGTTGGTGGACGTTTCTTCATAAAATGTCAATGGGATTTTTCAATGTAAGATATGGTAGTAATCATTGAAATATTTTCCATTCAACTATCCTGTTTCTAAATGATTTCAAAATGAGATTTTTAACCCTAACTTCTTCTAGATTTATGTCTTGCATGAAAACTTTTCATATGATTCAAATATGATGTTTGTGATGTTAGTTGATTATATTAATTCTAAAACATCAATGAAATCATGTTAAAACTTTTTATAAAATTGTCTTTAGTATAGGGGTTGAATGAGCATGATATTGTATTCTTTGAGCTTTGGTTTCCTTTTATTGATATTATTGTTTAGCTACTTCCTTGAGGACTATATGATTATGTGTTGTTGAAGGAATTATTATGGGTGATTAAAGCCTGGACTAAAGGATGATTTTGTTATCTTATTTACTTTAATTATGAAAGACTCTTGAGTGGTATGGTCAACCTTTGGTGGAGATGTTTACTTCGTGTATATGTGAATGTCATGCTACCTATGTATCGTTAATGAGTTCTTGGAGGCATTATATGTGAATTAAGATGATAATGATGTTATTGTTTATATAATGCGCTTGATGAACCTTTTTATGCGAAGTAGGCTAGAGAGTATGCCTAAAGGAATGACATAAATATATGAAGTTTGTTAAAGTGTGTGAAGTGATAAATGTGGTTATAAGCATGTATATAGTTGAATGTAAATGTAATGATGGTATGGTGCAAGGTGTGGTAACATGTACACACATAAACACACACTTAGAATGAATGAAGGTAAAGAATGTGTATGAAAAGGGGAATTTTTGGGGTGAACACTCTTCGTGGGTTGAGATGAAGTGTTTATTAGCAACCTCATTATCTCCCAAGAGCTTTATAAGATAGGTAGGAGGATGGATACCCCTTGTGAGTTGACATATGGTGTCCACTAGTTAAACTTAACCTATTGTTTATAATATTGAGAATCCGTGGGGATTTATCCCTATGGATGAGAGGATATGAAGGAGAGGTGTTTACACATCGTGAGTTGAGATTTTGTATTCCAATGTACCTACTGATATGATTACTCATCATTTAGTAGAGAATCATTTACTTAGTACAAATCTTCTTATCCCTTAACTATGCTCCCACCTAGGTGTAGCTATTGGGAAAACCATGTAAAAGATAAAAGAAAAGACCTCACTCTACACATGTGGGAGGACCCTTTTCGTATAAAGGAAGTGTCAGGTTTCCATGTCTTGCTTTCATGGTCTATGTCAGATAAGCAAACCCCCAAAAAAGAAATAAAAGTACAAAGTCTGCTAAAAGAGTGTACTACTTAGGGTAGGTAGCGGAATGTCACCGTATAAATCCATTGAACTAGGTAGGCATTCCAAAAGGGATGTCTTGGTAAGTATTATATGAATTTAATGACCTAGTCTTCTTAAAAATGTACTACATAGGGTAGGTGGTGGAATGGTACATCTACTCGTTGCACTTAGTAGGCCTTCCAAAAGGGAAGTCTTTCGTGTGTTGTTTGAGTTTTCTTGTAATGTTCCAGTCATTGAGTGTGGACTTGTTCTCCCGAGGCAAATAAGCCTTGATGGGGTAGTCTTTGGGATCACCGAGGTGTTTATTGAAGAAGTTCTATGGATGCTTCTTTCATGTCATACCTTGGTCAGTCTTAAGATAACCTTAGCTAGGGAAACTCCTACAAAAATGAGTTGAATTCTTCTTTGCTTGACCATGGAAGTACTCTGTATTGGAGTTATTTTGGTTCACTTTAATGTTACAAGACTTTAGTATAAACTTTAAAAGCATAGTGTAAAATTGTTATTTTTGGTTAAAATTAAGGAAAAAATTTTTAAGCGTTAAATGATGATTCTTATGTTGTTTAACTTCAATATTTTTGAATGATTTACTTAATTGGCATGAAAGTGTAATTTTATTAAATTGTCCCTTTTTGCATGATTTAGCATATGTCACATTTAGTACATTATTTGTACTAACCACATTCTATTATATACTCTATAAGTATAGGTTTGGAAGCAAGGTTGATGTTTAAAAGGCAAGACTTTGGAAAGATTCTCTCAAGAAAAAGTATGTCCTCATATTTTCGAGGGCATAGTTCTTATTTCATTATGTTTTGTATAAGTTCTTATTATATACAACTTACAAATTTGCAGGGTTGTGTTTCTATTATTTTTATGTAGTGTCTTTAAGATGTCTTATGATAAAGTGATATCCCTAATATTCCTAAAAGATTCGTTTTTATTTAAATGTCGTGAAAAGTTTTAATTTCACACTACTTTTCATGTCTTATGCAATGAATCATAGTTAAAGGGCTTGTAAAAGACAACAAAAAGATAAATACGCCTTGTGACGATCCAAGGGTCCTCCCTAACTTCTAGGACGTACTGGTAAGTCATGAAAGAATTGGTATTCAGGGAATTAGATTTTGGGAAATATTTTAGGGTCTAAAGTCTTACAACCCATGTCTAGTACAGTCTTGGTAATTTGTGTGAGTCGCGACACATACATGGACAAGAGGCTATAGGACGATAGATTTTCACTTTCTTCCTTATTCTTGTATCATTCCATTGAACTTAACTCCATAACATATCGCTCTTCTTCTCCTTTGTCCGATTGTTTTTCTTGGTGTAATTGATTGGAAAGGAAATGTTTCTATGTTAAGGTAGAGAAAGGTGAGTTTAGATGCTTATGATGGTCCCTAGCTAGAAGAGTAAATCCGAAGGTGAGTTTTGAGAATTGCGATGCAAACCCATTTATGACTATGTGTGACTTATGAGGTTGGGAGTATTGTGATTAGATATTGAGGGTTATGTATTTCTAAGCATGCTAAGCGTTAGAATGGTTTAATGAAGTTCCTTTTGTGGAGAATGAATTATGTTATGATTGTGTGCAATGGTAGTAGAAGAACAAAGGTGTAAATTAGAGAGTGTTGAAAGAATGTTGTAATGTTATGAGAAAGAAGGGGTTCTATTCCATGAATTAAGATAAGTGATGTTTAAAAGTTCAATGGTGTTATATTTAACAAGAGTTTATCTAAGTTTAATTCCTAATACGAAAGTGTTATGCCAGACTTGTTAGGTTGATGTTTAGTCTTGATCTTCATTTGTTCAGATTAGTATGAGTTCCTACCATGTGAGAAGTGCAATGGTACTTCTATGTATAACGCCTTGAAGATGGTTTTACCCTATGTGGGGGGGGGGGGGGGGGAATGAATGAGTAATAAGGTAGTTGATATCCTCATCTTTCTTTTTGTTTCTTATTCAAGCTTTAGACAAAATCCTTAGTAGTTTTGTTATGAGACTGTTGCATAATAGTATGAGCTGAATTTCTCCTTTTTTATGATTTTCTTGATTGAAAAATGTTTGGGAGGATCTTCAAATTATAATGATTGCATGGGAAAGATTGGTAGTCAACATATTATGTGTTGTTAAGGTGTAGCTAACAGTATAGCTTAAATGCTTAAAGGTTTTCTTTAATATGAGGTGTATGAATGGGTTATCATGTGTTGTACAAAAAGTTAGATGACTTAAGGTATAATGTTAAAGCAGAAAGTTGAAGCTATATTTTCACATGATGAATGCTAGGTATGTTTTCAGGTAGTGTGCTTAGTCCAAGAGATTCCTCAAGGGTTACTAAGTGGAAGTGGTAGTATGGGATGCTACTCTCACATTATACATAGTGTAACTTACCAAGTCTCTTTGGAGTGAGTTAGTATGGTATTGTCTATCATATAGTCATGCCATCTTGTTAAAGTTGCATGAAAAACGCATTATAGATTTATAAGAAAGTAACACAGTGATATTTCGAGTTCACAATAAGGAAGTTAAAATTTTGACAAATTCCATTTTTCATGGATGATGGTTTCAATTTGTATGCAAATTATTTGTATAATAATGTTTAATGTTGGAGAACGAAGTTCCTCCATATGTGAAAAAAGGAAAGTGAGATTGAATTTGTGAAGTTATGCAAAGTTGCCTGTGTTAAAGTGATGACTATGAAAATCTTCATTTTTGAAAAAAAATTTCTTTGTTTTGAATTGTAGTAAAAATGTGTATAAAAGTGTTGTATATGAGCATGTTTAATGTTGCATAAAGTAGTTCCTCCATAATTGAAGAATCAAAGTAGATTTTGAAATGTGAAAGTTTTTACAAAGTGCTTTTGTTGCTAATTGTTTGAAAGTGTAAGGTTGTGCTTCTTGTTTTTTGGTGCCTCTACTATAATATTTTGATCATGATTGTGATGTTTATGTGTTCCTAAGTGAGTCCTTGGTGTTCTTTAAGTGGTTATTGTTTGATCATGATTGTGATGTCTATGTTTCTTAGTTTTTTAGTAAGACATATTATGTATTTCTTTCAAATGTAAAGGGTCGTGTCCCTAAGATATTTTAAGTTTGTCTTGTCACAATGATATTTTCTAAGTATTTATGAAAGTAATATTTTTATATTTAATGTAGTGAAAAGTTTTAATGCCTCTACTTTTCACGTCTTATGTAATGAATGATAGTTAAAGGTCTTGTACATGACCCCAAAGGTCTATGTAATTGATACGCTCAATCTTACTTCTCAAATAACAAGTAAAGCGGTCGTGTCAAGTAAATAACCCAACTAGTGACGTTGGGATCGTTCCCACGATGAAAATAGTGAAGACATAACTTTAACATGTTATTACTATTGTTTGGTCAATGATTTCCTTGGAAAGTAAAAACAATAAAAGGGTGGTTTCTAATTCTAAATGAATGAAAAAAACTTACGCAATCGAAATAGACACTAAACAGCTTTGAATGTTTGATTTTAATCAATTAATCAATGTAACTTGGTTTTATGTGTTCCCCACAGGTTCATAACTTGATCATTATAACTATAACAATTCTTTCCTAGTATCTTGCATGCAAAGTAATAAGTTATGTATTTCTAAATCCTTAGTCCGGCATCTAGAAAATCTCACTCCACACCTTGGTCCGGCTACGTGTGTTACTTTCCTAACCCTTATGTTTACCTCATATTAAGCATAGTATTCGATATTTGACTAAGTTATTACCTCGTACCAATCAATACTAGCTTATTAGATAGTATATACTAAACCTATGTTGATAATTCTTTTCCTATTATCTACTTCCTTAGTCCGGCAAGTAGCATTAAGGCGAGTTCTAACGTTGGCCATCCATTAAAAAGACTTCTAAGTGAAAGAATTATTAATACATGCAAGAAATAATTTTAGATATGTTATTTTAGTTAGATTTTATCTCATTATATGCCTATGGTTCCCACAACCCTAGTTATGGAGTTTAGTTACTCATAGTCATAATCACAATATTCAAATATATTAAATAACAATTCATGTACATACTTCAATGAGAAAGAGTAAAATCGGAAAGTATGCTTGATTAATCACCAATAATCACTTGCAAGAATCTCAAAGTAATCAATAATCTCACAAAAAGTCTAATGATTATCAAGAATCTCACACTAATACACAAAGTCTAATAATATGATGTCGAACAATCCAGAGTCTACCCTCAAAGAGTCCAACCTAAAAAACGAGGTTTTTCGAAGTATTTATAAAAAATAAAAAACCTAATTAAACAAGGACTCGATTTGCTGGAAATCTGCCAAAACGCGGTTGGGTAGATGGACCTCGCGACGGATCGTCATGGTCGCGACGGACCGTCATGGACTCCGTCGTCCCATACCTATTCAATTTCTTCTACTGCTCTTCTTCATTACCCTCGACGGCAAGTATGAAGGACCGTCATAGGCACAACGGTCCAACTAGTCTTGGCTCCAAAACACTTCAAGTCTTCGAATATGGGTACTAGGATTACTTCTCCAAACTTCATGACTAACTGCAAGAAGGACCGTCATAGACACGGTGGACCGTCACAAACTTCGTAACCCCACACTTGGTAAGACTTCCTTATCTTCCTTCAGCAGCAGCACTATGCTGCAACCTACGGACCGTCACAAGCATGACGAACCGTCATAAGCTCCGTAGGTGGTTTCTTCTGCATTTATTCGCTCAAAATCTCCGCATTCAGCTTTGGACAGATTTCCTGCAAAATAAAAAGAAACTTATATAAAAATTAGCATAAAAGGGCTTTTGGACACACTAAACGAAAGGAGAAAGTATTAATAATACCGTGAAACCATGGTATATCAACACCCTCAACTTAAATTCGTTGTTTTTCTCAAGCGACGCACTATGACTCAATACATAATCGTTGTGAAATAGTATCAATGTTTTATCCTTTGCAATTATTTGGCTATCAATCCCTATTAATCCCATCAAATCTATGCATGCTATCACTATTAGGCTTGAATTATGTGGGATTAGGACATGACACAGACTGGCCATGCACTTACACCTATCCTCTTAAATTTCTCACCGAGGTGCTTACAATTCCTCTATTGCAACTAGTGTCCTCACTTTAAAACAAAATCCTCCTTTTTCACACAATGATTACTTTTTGAGTAAAAGGATTACTTTTCGACACTCGCTCTCAGAACAAAGTAACACTCATTCATACCTATTGCCATAAGCTTACCCTTATTTTTACTGCCTTAAGTTCGCTATATAACCCTTAGGATCACGATAGGACTTTTTTAGCTAATAACGTAGGCTCAGGGTCAGGTAGGGTATATTTAGGTATACTATACTGACTTTTTTCCCTCCTTGACATATCGGGTAAAACTTCCACTTTCTATCATTTTATCTTGCCCAATTTCTCATATTCATTCACCTTGCCGTTTTCTCTGCTTTCTTCATTTGAGTAAGTGACTCTCTTCTTTTCTTGCTTGAATTTCTTGTATATTTCTCTTTTTCTTCACTTTTCTTCCAAGTAATTCTTGAGTCACTTTAATTTTGTTTTTTCTCTCTCTTTGTTCTTTCAACCCCACTTTCCAGAGCATTCCTCATAATAGACACCCTCAACTCATGGCTTTGCCATTAGTCAAGGTACACAATACACAAAGTTGGGTCAGGGACATAACGAAGGTTGTTTGCTACATCAGCCACCCTCAATTTATGCTTTTTGCATAAGCTGAGGTGCACATGTCTAAGGAGGGACCAGGGCAAGCACATTGTTCCCAAAAAAGATCAGTTGGGGTGAAAAAGAAAGGTCTAATTTAAGCTCAGATCATTTGGATCAAAGAAGGATAAATTTCATTTGATTTTCTTTTATTTAGGCTAAAAATGGGCTATATTGATTAAGGGCCTATGATCCTTTCCTAATTGTCTATTACAACTCACTTTTAGAAGGACTAACGAGGCAAATTCTAGCTCAGTAACAATAGTGGACTATTAGTGTAGTTCAGATCGTTCCCACGAGAAAAATAATCTAGACTTAACTTCAACCTGTTATTACAATTGTTTGGTTATTGACTTCCTTGGAAAGTAAAAACAATAAAAGGTGGGTTTCTTATTCAAAATGAATGAAAATATCTAACGCAATTGAAAGAGACACTTAACAGCTTTAAATGTTGGATTTTAATCAGTTAATCAAAGCAACTAGGGTTTACATGTTCCCCACAGGTTCATAACTTGATAATTCTAACTATAAATATTTTTTCCTAGTATCTTGCATGCAAAGTGATAAGTTATGTATTTCTAAATCCTTGGTCCGTCATCTAGAAAATCTCACTCTGCACCTTGGTCCAGCTACGTGTGTTGCTTTCCTAACCCTTATATTTACCTCATATTATGCATCGTATTCGATATTTGACTAAGTTATTACCTCGTACCAATCAATACTAGCCTATTAGATAGTATATACTAAATCTATGTTGATAATTCTTCTCCTATTACCTACCTCCTTGGTCGGGAAAGTAGCATTAAGGCGAGTTCTAACGTTTGCATCCTTTAAAAAGACTTGTAAGCGAAAAAATTATTAATGCATGCAAGACACCATTCTAGAATTGTTATTTTAGTTAGGTTTTATCTCATTATTTACCTATGGTTCCCACAACCCTAGTTATGGAGTTTAGTTACTCATAGTCATAATCACAATATTCAAATATATTACATAAGAATTCATGTACTTACTTCAATGAGAAAGAGTAAAATCCGAAATTTTGCTTGATAAATCACCAATAATGACTTGCAAGCATCTCAAAGTAATCAATAATCTCACAAAAAGTCTAATTATTATCAAGAATCTCACAGTAATACACAGTCTTGTAATATGATGTCTAACAATCCATAGTATACCCTAACAGAGTCTAACCTCAAAAACGAGGTTTTTCGAACTATTAATGAAAAATAAAAACCTAATTAAACAAGGAATCTATTTACTGGAAATCTGCCAAAACGCGGCTGGATCGAGGGACCTCGCGATGGATCGTCATGGTCGCGATGGAACGTCATGGACTCCGTCGTCCAATACTTGTGCAATTCCTTCTGCTGCTCTTGTTCATTACCCTCGACGGCAAGTATGACGGACCGCCATAGGCACAACGGTCCGTCGAGGGTCTTCGTTCCAAAACACTTCAACTCTTGGAATATGGGTCTGGGATTACTTCTCACAACTTCATGACGAACCTACAGTACGGACCGTCACAAGCTTCGTAACCTCACACGTGGTCAGACTTCCCCATCTTCCTTCAGCAGCTGCACTACGCTACCACCTATGGACTGTCACAAGCACGACGGGCCGTCACAAGCTCCGTAGGTGGTCTCTTCTTCATTTCTTCATTCAAAATCTCCGCATTTAGCTTTGGACAGATTTCCTGCAAAATAAAAAAAAGTTATATAAAAATTAGCACAAAAAGGCTTTTGGACAGACTAAACTTAAGGAAAAAATATTAATAATACCGTGAAACCACGGTATATCAGTACTCCTTTTCCCGATCCAAGGGTTCTCTCTAACTTTTATTGGGCACTTTTGGGTCGTGGCGGTTAACTTGATTGAGTATGATTATGGGACTTTGCATGGTCGTTGCTCTTTTTGACTTAATGAGGGTTTATGGGTAATGGTATTTCTTTGGTCATGTCTTAATGTAGTCTTATCCATGCCTGTTTATATTATAGCTAGAAAATAGGGTTGTCTTGATTATGTGATAAATTCTGTAATATGCATGTCGGTTTGACTAGATTTAGTATTGTTTGTCTTGAGATGTTCAATTTCTTGACTTAATTAATATGTCTTATTTATTTGTATGATCGTCTTGAATGCGCATAAGGCTTTTCAAAGTATATTTCATGTTTTAGTGAAATATCCCTTTTTAGCATGATTTAATGATGTGTGTGTATATGGTCCTATACATAGTACAATTGGTGTACTAACCCCATTTTCTACCTTTCCCCAAACATTTTAGGTTACGATCGTTGAAGGGATTTTGATATGATTTTGAAAGAACACATGAAATTATCGCTCATCAAAGTTGGGTAGGTCTTTATTTTCTGAGACCAATGCCGCTATCAAGCTTTTGAAGTTTTTCTAGTTAAAAGACTTCTAGTTATTTCTTTTTCATTTTAGTTCTAAATAATATTTAGCATATATGTGGATTTATTACATTGATGCATGGAATATGCCCAATTGATATAATATTTTTTTATATGGTTATGAGACGACACATCCGTTTATGATTATGTTAAGTATCTCATATATCTATGTGCAATTAAGGTAGAAGACTAAGTAATCTTCTTGTACGAAGGGTCTTTGTATATACTCGATATAACGATATTATGTGTATGTGAGAGGTCTATGTAAATCTCAAGATAGATATATAAAAGTTCAAAATTTTTCCGCATTTTGACCTTTGAATGTAATGATGTAAGCTAAGAGGCTAATCATAGTTCTCAATAAGGACGACGCCATTTACGTGTAGCGGGTGCTCTCTGTATGTGACACTAAAACAGTGACACAAATAATACAGGAGTTCCTCCAAAAGGCAATCAAGTCCTTCCTCTTTATGAGGTTTCTAATCATGTCGAAGATCCAACCAATCCTCCTCCTTTTCCGAATATTGACATATGGGTTGCCTTTCTCTAAATTGCCCAAGGCATCATTACTCAAGTAGAAGTTGTCACCACTTAATCTCAAGCCATGATGGCTGAAGCTTATCTGGAGGTTGAACCCCGAGCAAACAAACATGTTGGCACCATGGCCACCCATTTAAGGGATTTCACAACGATGAATCCCCCTACTTTGTACGAGTCCAAATTTGAGGATGAAACTTAGAGTTGATTGATTAAACATACAAGATCTTATATGTTATGGGGTTGACTATTAAAGAGAAGGACGAATTATGTACTTTTAAACTCAAACATGTGAACCAAATTTGTTACGTTCAATAGAGAGAAAATAGTCCCTTCAAAGGGGGACCGATGACATGGGAGATTTTAACAAGTCTTTCTTCATAGATTCTTCCTTAGGGATAAGAGGGAAGATGATGTGGTTGAATTCATTAACCATTATCAAGGAGGTATGAGTGTAATTGAATACTGTTTGATAATCACTAAATTATAAAAGTATGCACCCTCTTTAGTTTCCTATCCTAGAGATTAAATGAACAACTTTGTGAGTGGAGGGTCAGATGACTTTAAGGAAGAATTTCATTTGGCTATGATACATGACAATATGAATATTTCTTGTATCATAGTTCATTCTCAACAAGTGTAAGAAACAAGTGATAAGATGAAGAGTAGGGTTGCCAAGAGGGAAACGTCTTGACGCTGTTTCTTCCTAGTGTAGGGTTTCCACTTAAGACAACTCTAGGTTTAACAAAAGGTCTTCTAATAAAGTTCCTACAATGTTTCCCAAGTTTCATGATGATAGGGTGTCCTACCCTAAGTCTCAAAAGGTAAGAGATACTAGCTGACCAAATATGAAACCAACTTGTGGAAATTTTGTCAAGAAGCATTATGGTAATTACCTTGTTGGGACGGACATTTGCCTTCGGTGTGGCAAGAGTGGCCACAAAATCAGGGATTGCCCAAATGTGAAGGGGCAAGGCCAAGGTAGTGGGTAATCTCAAGGTAGTGGTTCCAATCTAGATCCTCCAAAGAAGAATCAATTTTATGCACTTCGCTCAAGGGGTGAACAAGAGAGTTCTCCCGACGTGGTGATGGGTATGTTAGAAGTATTCTTTATTGATGTGTATGCTTTTGTTTATCCAGGTGCTAAACTATATTTTCTTACTCCCTTGATAGGTAGAAAGTTTTATATTTTTGCCGGACATTCTAAATGAACCTTTCATTCTTACTACCCCGGTAGGTTAGTTGGTGGTTTCAAAGAGTGTATATAGAAATTTTCCTTTAATGTTTCCTAATAGATTTTTTTATGTTTAATTAGTAGAACTTTATATGTTCTACTTCGATGTCATTATGGGGATGGATTGGTTGCATGATTTTTTCTCTTCCATTGATTGTAGAACTAGAATTGTCAAGTTCAATATTCCAAATGAACCCATTTTAGAGTGGAAAGGGGGAAATTCTATTCCTAGAGGTCATATAATCTCTTTTTTTAAGGCTTGTAAAATGACGTCAAAGGGATGTCTATATCGTATTGTAGGATTAAGATATTTATTCCCCGAAAATCATCTCATTGATTTAGTGTCGGTAGAGAGAGAATTCCCATAGGTCTTTCCTAATGATCTTCCCGAAATCCCTCCCAAACGGGAAATTGATTTTTGTAATGAATTGATACCGGATACTAACCCCATTTCAATTCCTCCTTATCAGATGAATCCGGCCAAATTGAAAGAGTTGAAGTCATAAGACATAATATATATCCATGGGGCGCTCCAGTTTTTTTTGGTAAAGAAGAAGAGTGGGTCCTTTACGATGTCCATCAATTATTGCCAAATCAATAAAGTCACTGTGAAGAACATGTATATTCTACCTCGGATTGACTACTTGTTTTAAAAAAATCCAAGGGGCAAGGTACTTTTCTAAAATTTACTTGAGGTCGGGGTATCAACAACTTAGTGTGAGAGGAGAGGATATAAAAAAACCAGCATTTCCTACTGGATATGGTCACTTTGATTTCTTTCTAATTTCCATTGGTCTTACTAATAACCTTACGACATTCATGGATCTCATGAATAAAGTGTTTCAAAGTTACCTAGATTCATTTGTCATTGTCTTCATTAGGAAATCTTGGTATATTCAAAAAATGAGGGTTAACATATGGACCATTTGAAGGGGGTGTTACAAGTTCTTATGAAGAACCAATTATTTTCCTAGTATAGAAAATGTGAGTTTTTTTTAGGTAGGTGGCATTTCAGGTCATACCATCTCAAGTTAGGGAGTTGAGGTTGATTCAAGGAAAAACAAGGTAGTGAAAAATTTGCCTAGATCATTGACTATAACCGGCAATAGGAGTTTCCTTTGTCTAGTGGGGTATTATATGAGGTTTGTGGATGGTTTTGCGTCCATTGCATTTCCCTTGACTAGTTTGACCCGAAAGAGAGTGAAGTTTGAGTAGTTAGAGGCATGTGAGAGATGTTTCCAAATATTGAAGATAGATTTACTTCCACTCCGGTGTTGACCTTATCGGAGGGTAACAAGGGCTTCATTGTGTTTTATTATGCATCTCGAGTAGGTCTAGGGTTGGTGCTTAAGGAAATGGGAAAGTAATAGCCTATGAATCTAGACGACTTAATGTGCATGAGAAGATTTATCCAACACATGATCTTCAGATAGCAGCCGTGGTACTTGCCTTGAAAATATGGAGACATTAATTGTATGGTGTAAATGTGGATGTGTATACTGACGATAAGAGTCTTCAATATAAGTTTACTCAAAATGAGTTGATCTTTGACAAACAAGGTGGTTTGAATTGTTGAAAGATTACGACATGAGTGTTCTCTACCATCCTGAAAAGGCCAATGCCATAGGTAGTATATCTTATGTATAAGAAACCAATAAAGACACAGTAAAACATGTTCATAGGTTGGCTAGATTGATTGTTAGGTTTGAATATTCTTCGAATAATGTTTTTATGGTCCATCATGAATCTGAGTGATCTTTGGTTGATGAGTTGATGTCCAAACAACACCTTGATCAAACATTGATGGAGTTAAAGGAATTCGTTCTTCGTAAACTTAATGAGTCATTCTCCTTATAGGGGGGTGGTGTCTTTAGGTATCAAAGAAGTTTGTGTGTTTTTAATATATATGGTTTTAGGAACCAAATTCATGAGAAAGATCATGTCTCCCGCTACTCAATTTATTTGGGCTCTACAAAGATGTACCATGACCTTGGGGAAGTGAAGGACATAACGAAAATTGTTGCAAAGTGTCCAAATTTCCATGAAAGGAAAGTCGAACACCAAAAGTCGAGTGGTTTACATTAAGAAATCATAGTTAATGCTTCTAAGTGGTAAGACATCAATATGGATTTCTTTGTAGGTTTGCCTCGGAAACAAAAGCAATATCGCTCCATAGGGTGGTTGTGGATAGGTTCACCAAATCTGCTCATTTTATTCCCGTCAATTCAACATATTACGCGGAGAATTATGAAAAGATCTTCATAGATTAGATTGTCTGTCGCCATGGTATTTTATTTTTTTATCATATTTGATAGAGGTGCACAATTCACATCTAGGTTCTTGAGTTCATTCCCAAAAAGGTTGGGTAGCAAAGTGAAGTTAAGCACCGCTTTGCATCTTCAAACGTATTGTCAAGTGGAGCGTACTATTTAAACACATTAGGATATGCTTAGGGATAGTGTAAATGATTTCAAGAGAATTTGGGATAATCACTTTCCTTTGGTGGAGTTTGCTTACAAAAATATTTCGCATTCATATGTATCTATGGCTCCTTATGAAGAATTCTATGGTAGGTGATGTCGATCTCAAATCGGATGGTTTTAAGTGGGTCAATCTTCAATTATGGGTGTCTATTTAACTTATAATTCTTTGGAGAAGATTCATATCATAGGAATCACTTTAAAATAGCCTATAGCCAGGAAAAGTCTTACGCCGACCATACAAGAAGGGAACTAGAGTTTGATGAAGTTGATAAAATGTATCTAAAAATTTCGCTTATGAAAGGGGTTGTTGAGATTTGGCAAGAACCGATGTTTATTCCTCGTTATGTGGGTCCTTATGAAATCTTGCAAAATATTTTTGAGTATGCGTATGAGTTGAGGTTGCCTAGTGAATTGGCTTTACTTCATTCGTTGTTCCATGTTTCTATGCTTAAGAATTGTATTGGTAATCCCGAGTCTCTTCTTCCCATTGAAGGTTTTGGTGTACAAGAAAACCTCTCTTATCAGGAGGTTCCAGTTCAAATCCTTAATAGGCAACTAAATAAGTTAAGGAACAAAGATGTGGCTTTTGTAAATGTTTTATGGAAGAATCATCTTGTTGAGGGTAAAACATGGGAGTCCGAGGTGACATGATGTCTTGTTACCCTCATTAATTTAATAATTAAGGTTAGTTATTACTAGTTATTATGAAAATAATGAATAAATTTGAAGTTGTTTTGATTTTTTGTAATGTTTTGCAACAATGAATAAGTTACATTGACATTACAGTGAAATATGCCTATTTAACTTGAAAATTGTCAATTTTTCTTTTCGACTTTTTTTGGCTTATATTATGTATTCTTGGTATGTGGTTCCTTCAATAATGGTATTGAATTTGCATAAAAATTTTTATGGATGGTTTGGCATATGGAATGTCTCATGTGACATGTTGATAAGGTTTTAAATTGAAAATTTTTAATGGTGTTTATTGTGGAAAGTCCATGAAGTTATGTTGGTATTGATTGTGACTTATGTTTTTATATCTTGTTGGTTGGGATGCTAGTCTTGAATATATTCCTTTCTTTAAAAAGTTTTGAATGTCATTCGGGGACCCATGTTCTTAGAGAGGAGGGATAATGTGACACCTCAAAATTCCAAGACCTAGTTTAGAGTCAAACATGAAACACTTAACAACTTATAAACACATAATATAACATTTAAACGATTTAAGACATTGTTGGAAGCACTTTACAGTAGCTTCAATTCACTGTATAGTGAATTACTTCACTGTTAAAGTGAAGTGCTTTCCTTTCCCTTATAATACTTCCTAGCATGTAGTCTTCCCACTAAAAGCTATCCAAAGACTCACTTAAATAACACAAAGAGAGACACCCCATACAACCTCTCTAGACATACCTAACTTACCCTCAAGACTACTTATAATAAGACACATACACATTTTAAAGACAACAAACATATGAACATGAGATTTCCCTCTACCAATGGTGAGTCTAAGTATTACTTGAGTGATTTTTGAAGCGACCACCCACACAATACTTTACACACACACATAAGGGATCCTATTAACTACCTATGATAAAATCATTCTCACTTACCCTTATAGATAATATGCCATTCTCTTACCTAATGCTATCGAAAGACCTACTTAAGTAAATCAAGAAGATAACGTCCGTGATTGACCTCTTCAAGAATATGTGAATAATTCTTAGGACTACCTTAGTTTAGATCATGTCCACATATACAACCATTTTTCCTTAACTAGAATCATTATTCAGACTCATCTAGGTAAGATAAAAAGTTACCATTCCTATGTCCCCTTCACACCATAACTAGACAACTCTTAACTACTTTAGTTATGTACTTATTCATTAAACATACTTTAGTAACATAAGTCATTACATTCACTAGTTAATTTAGGAAACATTCATCAAATAAAATACATTAAAATAATGGTCTTGGACAAGATCTAGGAACTCCAACTAACCCTTTAAAAGCTATTATGCAATGTCTAGATAGCGTCTCATACCACCACCAAAACTTCATAGAACTTCTCTAATGTTAATAGGTATTCCATATAATGAGAATAAGCAATAACCGACATAGACCATGATAGAAATACATGGAATTTAAAGTTCTAAACTACTCTAATGAGAATATTCTACTTGCCAATAGTAGAACTTAAACACATCCCATGTAGACACATTGTTAAGGAATATGAAGTGCATGCTTTGTAATCTTGTCTTATTTTTTAACTAGATTTACTTCCCTTAACATACTCAATCGGTGCTAGCCTTCATTCTCTTAGAGTAATTTAAATTTAAGGTTAATATAAAAGGGTTCCATTATCATGTTCATAGCCCAATAACATTTACCTTACGAAAGAAAGGTCCACTAGGTCTACCTCACAATGGCGACAAGAAACTCATCACGACATTCCTAATGATTAATAAGATGTCATTACATACAATTACCCTTAATTCTATCATTCCTTTACCTAAAGTATACAATTACGACTTCAACATTCATAACCTTACCACTATATTAAAGGTTTCACATAAAGGACCTCCTTAAAATCATTAAGAATACATATCATTCATACATTAAAGAATAAGACACTTTATCATACCATGTCAAGAAATCATATATTCACTTTCATACATGCATCGAGTAATACACACAAGTCAACCAAGACAAGACACCACATACTTCACTTCAACTATTATTTCATGTCAATCTAGAAACACATAAACGTAACAACACTAAAATATAATTATAGTAATATTCATGAAACTAGGTCAATTCACTACACATTCACCAATCTTACGCACATACATATCAATATACTACAATTATTAAATCAATAAACATCCCACATGAAACTACATTAGAATACATAAACATTAGGTCAGTATAATGTGACCCATAACTTAGTAAAAAATTAGGGTTCATCCAATTCATAGGTTCATAGGTTATTTAGGTTAATATCATCAATACAATAACAATTCAAACTGTATTAAATGTTTAAAAACTATTAATTCAAGAACCCAAGGTAGATCTTGAAATTGGACAATTCAACTCTGAAACTTTTAGGAAACATCTTTGAAAGTCGGTCTCCTTCATGAAAAGAGTTTCAAGGATAAAAAAACCATGCCTAAATGAACCTTATTCTTAAATTTGATGAAGAATATCCACTCAATTCTTCAATCAAAGCTATTCCTCAATTTTGACATCAATGGAGTCTTAAGGAATTTCTAAGATATTTTAAAGTTTTGAATTTGAAGAATGAAATCTTCTAAGTACTAAAGACTTATATACTCACTTAAAATATCCAAAAAAAAAACATTAAGGAACCCCTCACATGAATTTCATCCAAAATGAACACGTAAATCTTGACAAAATATGCCTAGACAAACAAGCTCGTTTCATGCCAAACCATTCGAACGTCGTGGGCGTTCTTGGAAGTTTGACCTCCAAACATCACAAAACTTGAAACAATACCTATATATAATATAATGAATCATTTAAGAACATTATAAGGTCATGAATCATACATAAACACATAGAACCACATAGGAGACACATAGGTGACTTAGTCATCAAATGTCTTGGTCATTCCTTGATGTTTGACATCCAATGCACCTATACTCTTAGACATTGCCTCAATACCATATTATAGACATATTTAGGACCTTATACCATCATTTGAACCATGTTATGATATTTTTCACCTAAGTCATTTTTGAGATCCGAAACTTTAAACTTTCAGCAATAGAGGTTTTGGACAGAAGAATGGATATTTTGTTTTGAGTTGAGGCTTTAGCTTTTGTTAGCGAGTTTAAGGGTATAAAAAGACTCTATAAAAATCCATAAATCATCCCCAAATTACCTAAAAGACTCCTCAACTTATAAAACATTTAAACTAACTCAAATTATACTGAAAAATGACATAACCAAATCAGGGAGTTTACTATCCGTCGCAGAGGCATTTTAAAATTTTAGTTCTGGAAAATTATTAGGAAGAATGGCTCGCGAAAGCCCCGCATCGCAACGCTAGAATTTTTCCTACTTAGAGTCAGCTGCGCGATGTGCAGCCACTGCCAGATTCTTGCTACCGCGGCAGCTTGGCAGTCCTATTTAGGGGTCCTCTTTAGGGACCATTTGGATGGTTCCCGATGTACTATTCTCATATGGTTCGAATCTTTGCACCTCAGGATATGTGTGTGAAATATTGATACTCAATTTCATCTTCAAACCGTCCCCAAAAACTCAAGTACAAAATAGTACGACACACTAGTTTAACTTCGATTAATTTTCGGATGTCTTGAATTTTTGACCTCCAAACACATCAAAAGTTTTTATACTCCCTGTATACATCATTATTAACAATTTTAGGACTTTAAAAAATCATGACACACATGTTAGGGTTTAGTTTCACCTAGCCCATTTTTAGATGCATTAAAGTAAGCATTCATGAGGTGTATGTGTACATTAGACAACATGATCACATTATGGAAACAATCCTAACATTATGGAATCCATCTTACAAAGGTCACAATAACAGTTTATGTCCCATAAAACATATAAAACTCATATATAGAGCAATAGGAACTATAGACCACACACAACAACATTACAACATAGAAGCCAAGACATCATCATCATTAAATCAAAAACTCCTAGTCATGCTTAACACCACACATTCAAGTAGGGGTTCATAGGTGTAACAACCCGAATGTACCCCCTAGAATAAGGAAGTACCCATAGGCCGTAACAATTGCATATTTGACCTTTCTGAGGTCTTGTACAAGCATTAGATATATTTCATTACATAGTACATCAAAAGTTGTGCAAAATTAAAACTTTTCACGAATAAAACAATAAGGAAAACATCTTCAAAAAAGCTAAGGAGATGTCTTATTGTTGCAAGCCATTATCACTACACAATATATTTATCGTAGGGAGATGTCCGTTTACATTGAATAGAAATACATAATAAGTCTTTATACTAGAAACAAAGAAATTTAACGATGCTCTAAAATATATGAGGACATACTTAGTCTTGGTAGAGTCGATTCCCACGCTTCCCTTCTAGTCTTCAACTTTCCTCCAACCTATACTTATGGAAAATAGAAAAGAATGAGATTAGTTTAAAATAATGTACTAAGTCTGGAATATGCAAAAACATGCAAAAAGGGACATTTTAGTTAAATAAGCTTTCATGCAAAATAAGATAAACATTCATAATTATAGAGTTAAATTTATCATAAAAAAATAGGACTCTCTTAAATTGAGAACCAAAGGATAAATTTACACTGAATACAACTTTACAGTGAATACAGTGAACCCATTCATGAACAACACACAAAACTCTTTTCCTTTGAAGTATCCCTAACGAAGTTATCATAAAATTAACAAAGGTAATACATGAAGTGAACACCCATACACCCCCTTAAATACCCACCTAAATGACCCTTAAGAATACCAACAATAGGATTACCTCGCATGGGAAACAAGTGCACACTCTAGTCCCATACAACTACTCCCACTTAGTACTCTTTGAGGATTCCTTAGATCAAGAAAACTACATTAGTCATTCTTAACTTCATTACGTGAAACATAACTTTAACATGATCCCTTAAAAATTGAATGTAAGTCATCTTACTTCATTTACAACACATGATAACACATTCATTCACTTCATACAAAAACACCAAGATTCCCCTTTCGGAAGGTCTATTTAGTGTAATGGATAGATAGCATCTCATACCATAACCTAACCTGAGTGGTACATTCTTTTAGGAGACTTAGTTCATGCACATAATGTAAAACACACCAAGACACCCCTTTCGGAAGGTCTGCTTAGTTCAATTGAAAGACAATGTCCCATACCACCACCTATTTTAAGTAGTACATACCTTTAGAAGACTTAGTTCATTCGTTTTTTTGTGAGGGAATAACTTTGACTAACATAAACATTTAGTGCTAGACATTGAATCCCGATACTAATCTTATCGTATGAGGGTTCCCCACTTGCCTAGGTTATGGTTTGTAATATTTATGAAAATTACGTGTCTAGTGAAGAGCCCAATAGGTCTTTAAGAATGTATATTGGGGGTACAGAGGTATCTCAATACCCAATATTGAGAAATATTGGGCACAATATAGAAAATTTATTAAGGGGTATTAGCCAATTTCTATGTAATACACAAATAAAAAGCAAAAAGTTGGGCATATAAGAAAATATTGGCTTAAAGGGTGTTAGCAAATTTTGTAGCATTAATGACCTTGTTTACAAAATGTTCTTGCAATAAGTACCCTATGATAAAAAAAAAAGTTTCATAGTATTTGCGTAATATATATGAGACATCCATGTGTCAAGTCTTTGCACAATAGAACATGATAAATTAAAACTGGTATGTAGATTATGTAATTCCCAAAAACAGGGAGGATCCATAGGACAATAATTAAAGATTCCAAATGAACCATGATTAATAGTTGTTTAGGAAAGTAGAAGCTACACCTGTGCAAGCACATTAGAAGGAGCGGCCAAGGGAGAGGACCACCCTAACAGAATTTGGTTAGGGTAGTTAGGTGGCAGTGATAAGCAAGGGTCCTTCCATGTGGGGACTAACTCCTTAACAAACACTAAACTCTAAATGACTGACCTAACTATATTAATAACCTAGGACTAACCGAAATAAACAAATTAGTGCACCCGACAACCCAAGACTTAACCAGATGAAACTAACCTACTAACTAGTTCAAGAGACAACTTAGTACCTTAACTAGGTTTGTCCAAAAGGGTTAGTATGATACTAATTACATATGGGTACTTTAGTAATTACCCAACGCCCCTATTTGATTATATTTGAAATTTAATTAGTCATTTAAAAATCATTATGATGGCCGAAACTTTTAGAGAAAAAATTAGATTTGACTAAGTTAATTGTTTTCCTATTTTTAGTCAATCTAGGAGGGGCGTTTTAGTAATTAAATAATTAATTTATTTAATTAACTTAATTAGACTAAGTTGAGTGAGTCAAGATCAGTTCGAAAGACTTAAACTCAAGTTGAAACACAAAGAAATTCACCACGCAAAACATTGAACAAACAAAAAGGAAAAAAAGAAAGTTTCTCTCGATTCTCTTAGGCAATTTCAAGGTATTAATAAAGATTTCGTGCAAGGTGATCTTTGTAGATTCCATTCTACATAAGGTATGGGTTTTAGCTCTTGGAATTCTTCCTCCAAGAGGCTTTTCAAACGCTTCAAAAATAATGAATTAAAAAACTAGGTTTGTTCCCAATGACATTTTTGAACGTCCATCTCTCTAGTTATTCTTGTTTTCAAACATTTTGTAGGTATGTGGTTCTAACTAATTCTTATGTGTGAGTTTCTTGATCCGTTAATGAATAAAGAGGCCTATAGATTGGATTCGACTGATTTGAGTGTCAGTTACTTGAAATAAGGAATGATATAATGTTTGCTTGTGTTTCGAGAATGTGAAGTTATTATGAATCGGCTATGAAGTTTAGTTACTTTGAAAATGCTAGAGTTTTGATTTGTTCATGTTGAGGAATAACTATGTCACATTCACTAAACTAATTGATTTTGTTATTGATCACATAATGAAAATATTTTAATTAAAGTTTGTTCATGCCAATAAATTTGATTACAATGTTTTGCCCAAAAAGTTAAATAGAATTGGCTTACAAAATTGCTTTCAAAGTATGATGAAAATATTGGCTAATGACTAATGTAAACAAAATTATGCATGAACAATGTAATTTTGAATTCATAACCAAGGGTTTGACAATCATTTTACAGGTCCCAACATACCCTTTCTAAATGAACTATGAACATAGTAACTACATTGAACTAATTTCTTAACGTTTAGAAAGAATGGTATACAGCTACCAAAAGACAAGAAACGAGTAAAGGTGATTAATAAAATATTTAAAAGTCTTTGACTTATGAAAGTTAAAAGAATGGGGAGTTAAAGGAAGTGAGACAAGCCTCACTTACACCTAAGACAACTATGTTAAAGATACCCACAAAAGATGGTGGTAATAATAATGAGACAAGTCTCATTAACACCAAGATTAAAATGTAAGGTTAAATTCACATTTAATCAAATAAGGAAAGGGATGACCAATTATCCAAAGAATTAAATAAACCTTTTAGCTTGAAGCAAGCTTCCATAATGTTTGAGACAACTATAAAAGATGTAAAGAAAAAGAAGTGTAGACTAGAAAATAACATGTGCCAGCATATTTAAGCCTCATGAGATTAGGCTACCACTAAGGTTGATAAGTAGTCTCAATATGTCTCATAGTTTTCAAACTATTTTGCCAGCATAGGAACTAGCCAGTAGAATCCACCTAAGAGAGCTAGGTATAATGCGGTTTCACTTTGGCCGATGAAACCACCCCTTTTCGATGTGGGGCAGGCACTGGATTTCATGCTTAGCTCGCATGATCTATGTCGGTTAAATTCTCAATGAAAGTATTTGGTTCACCTTAATTGTAAACCACCTCGTTTCGATCTTGGGAGAATATTTAACATGGGTTCACTTTTGCTGGTAATCCACCCCTTTTTGGTGTGGGACAGACACTAGATTTCATGGAAGCTCACATAATCTAGATTAACTTTGATGGGTGAATCACCCATTTTTCGGTGTAGGGAAGACAGTATATTTCATGTTACCTCGCGTGATCTTAACTATAAAGATGTCTTTAAGAAATCCAGAAAGAAGATGAAGAAATGCATGTTCAAAGTGATCTATGAAAGTAAGAGCTTAAGATTATCAATTTTTAGTGCTTGATAAGAATGAAGTTTTAAGAAGATAATGGGCATAGCCAATAATGACTTCTTTTATTATTAAAATTATCCAAGCCAAACAAGATTTACTTATAATGACTTCTTTTAATACAAAAATGATGTTACACAAATAATATTTGCTTATAATGATTTATTATGCTATTCAAAGAATCACATAATAGGCATAACTAATTAAGATTCGCTTAATAAGATTTCATGCCCAATTTTAGTTAAATCAATTCCATAGTCCTTTGGATTACTTACTTGATTCATTATAGGTATGGGACTACAATGAATCATTGCACTTTTAAGTAAAACATAGGCTTAACGGAGATCATTAACCTATTCAACAACAACAAGAAAATGATTGAAGAATAAACTAAGTAAAAAAAGAGGAGCACTCAGGTTTGGGGTATTAAATTTCAAAATTTTCATTCGAGTTGTTCAAAAACTATGGTCATGATTCTAAGGCCTTGTGTTCATATATTAAATGAGTTTATGTACTTTGAATGCATTAAAATACGTAATATTCATACCACAGTTCACAAAAAAATAATTAAGAAAGTCTAGTGATGTCACTTTCAAGAAATTGCATATTGATGTAGGAAGAGCTTTCTTTTATCATGTATATACTTTATGTGTATGTGTGCATAAAATTGTACTTAGTAAAAGTGTGTACTAACCCGATACTATTGTTATCTTTATAGCTGCAGGTCATAGAGAAGGTTGAAGACTCATTGAAGCAGTTTGGATTGTCGATCTCCAGACTTTGGTAGGTCCTCTTGATGTTCGAGGATTCTACGCTTATCTATCTAGCTTAGTACTTTAACATAGCTAGTGGATGTTGTACCTATCATTTCTTTTTAGATGGTTATTTCTAAGATTTATGTAAAGTCCATTTTGGCAAAATATTGTATTATATGTTGATCTATTGATTTGAATTGATTTATCAATTGTAGATGGTTGTTTTAATTTGAGCTTAGTAGAATATTAATCTACGTATAAAATATAAGAAGTCTGCGTATACTTCATTATGTTTTAAATGTTTCAATTTTCTGCAAATTTAACTATATGAATTCAATGAAAGTTAAGAAAAGGCTTGTCGGCGACCTCTGAGAGGCTAATGACAACAGTTGCATTCGGATTCAAGAATCCGAGTATGACAGGGTTATTCTCTTAGTTTTTTCATGGATTTTTTACTAGGTACACCCATGTGGGCGCATAATTAGTGTATAAGGAGATTGCTATTAAGTAACGCATTCTCTACTAACGAGGAGTAATCATCTCAGGAGGTATATTACGATAAAACATATCAACTCACGAATTATAACCACCCCTTCTTCACCTCTTCGTGACCAACATAACTCCCCCATGAAGTCATAAATATTCATTACTATAGGTTAAGGGATTGATAATTATCACCACATCTCACTCACGAAGGGTGCTTATCCCAAGTTACATTGGAGAACCACATTTCAACTCACAATGGGTATCCAACCTCCAACTTATCTTAGAAAGCTATTGGGAATAGTGAGCTTGCTAATAAACACTTCATCTCAACTTAAGAAGAGCGTTCACCCCATAACTCCCCCTTTCATTAACATTCTTTATCTTCATTCATTCATTCATTTTTAGTGTGAGTGTGTGCGTGTACATGTGAGCACACCTTTCAAATATTCACCATTTTCATTATATTGGCTTCTAAACATGCATACATTAAACATGCTTAACATAATCATACAGTTCCTTTAGACATTATCTCTAAAGTACTTCACATAAAAATCTTCATAAATCACATCAAACAAAACAACATTATTATAATCATACTTCGCATAACGTGCCTTCATAACCTTATTCACAATACACAAGTAGATTCACATTTATATATTTCAAGTAAACACCACAACCAAAGGTGGACGATACCACTCAAGAGCATTTTAAAAGAGGAACTAAATAATTTCACCAACATACCATTCATCCAAGCTTCCAACACCTTTTCATAATCTATCCACAAATTTATCATAAAATAGCGCCTAGGGTAATATTTAACCTACATTATAACCATCAAGAAACCATGACCATAACATATACTAATCATGCTCATTAATCTAATTTTATAATCTTTAAGTTGATAAAAAGCATAAAAAGGTTTTCATTGGGGTTTTAATATTAAAATCATCATTTAATTCTAAGAACAACACATTTTAACCATTAATACATTTTCATACAAAGACCCATACTTAGAGTCAAGGTATAATGAAGTTTTAAGCGTAAAACCCTTTTTAAAATCATTTGAACGTGGCCCCTCGAATGAAAAGAAGTTAAAAGATGACCACCATACCTATTTGAGAAAGAAAACCTACTACTTTTTTTATAAAGAAACGTCCATCACCAGCCCTCCAAGCTCTGTCTTGAGTGCAAGCTTCTATTTTTTTTAGAGAGTCTTTCTTGAGAGAGGGTTTTGGATTTTTAAAAATGAAGTCTAAAACTAGGTAATAGTGTTTGAACCCTATGAATGTACCTAAAAGACACTAAAATATTCATCCTTGGTCTATCAAATACTTGGGGTCAATTTACCAAACACTCGAAGCCTTGGCAGAAATTACAACTCTATGCAGGCACAAACCTACACCCCTAACAGACTGTCCGTCGCCCAATCGACGCCCCTTTGATGGATTACGTCAAATGGGGTTGAGTCTACGCTTTTTGAAGGCTTTGGTAGAGTTGTAGGTCCATTCAACGTCAAGGATCGACGGGCCATTGGCTGGCCAATTCTCCGTCCCTTCTGGCTGTGGATGGTCATTGCTTGGCAGCATCCTACCAAATGGATGGTATCCACTTCAAGGATCCCTCGTGGGTCCTGGATGGGTTCATACCTGGACTTAAAACCCATATACATAGTCGTATAGGTCATACGAACATCCAACATCACCTTTCATTAAAATGAACACGTCAAACTCTCTAAAGCGCATGAAGTTAAACTAGCACCTTCTAAGGGACACCTTCCGAATGTCATGGACGTTTGACCTACAAACGTCACAAAACATCACACACTGCCTAAGAACATAATTATAAATCATTTTAACTTAAAATTAAATCATTAAATATTAATGAAACTCTATTTATCCGTAGTTCATTTTAGGGAATTACATCATCCCCCACTTGCAATAAAATTCGTCCTCAAATGACACTAAACTCTTTAATGAACATTATGGACTTACTAGCATCATACACCACACCAAAGTAAGGCTCAAACATTCATAGCCAATGCCCCAACATACAAGGAACACCAACTTAAAATTGACAAGCATTTGATATGCAACACATGTTACTTTTTGGAAGTAACTTCCACACTTCAAGACATATTTTCATTCTTCATTCATGAAATAACTAATCATAACCATCAAGAAACCATAACCCTAACATTAACTAATTGTGCTCTTAAAACTAAAAGTTAATAAATAGCATAAACATGTTTTTTTGGTTTTTTGACATTAAAACCATCATTTAATACTATGAAGAACACATTTTTAACATTAAAATGTTTTCATACAATCACCCATACATAGAGACAAGGAATAAATATGTTTGAAGTTTAAACCCCTTTGAAATCATTTAGATATGGCTCCTTGTATAAAAGGAAGTTCAAGGA
Organism: Solanum lycopersicum; assembly: GCF_036512215.1. NCBI lineage: Eukaryota > Viridiplantae > Streptophyta > Magnoliopsida > Solanales > Solanaceae > Solanum > Solanum lycopersicum. Next base: position 16,382,298 of record NC_090809.1, on the reverse strand, counting down.
TGACTACCATACCTCAATGAAAAGGAAAGCCACAAATTGTTTATGAAGAAACACCCACCACCAGCTCTCCAAGCCCTACCTTTAGTCCAAGCATCTATTTGGTTTTGAGAGATTCTTTCTAGAGAGAGGGTTTTGGGTTTTTAAAGATGTACTCTAAAATAAGGTCTTACTGTTTGAAACCTATTAATATACCTAAAATACACTAAAATTTTCATCCATAGTTCATAAAAGACTTGGGGGTGAATTTTCCGAACACCCCAAGCCTTGGTAGAAAATTACAGCTTTATGCAGGCACGAACCTATGCCACTCACAGATTGGTCGTCGCCTAGTCGACGCCCATTAGATGTTGTCCGTCGATTGCAGTTCAAGTCCACTTTGTGTAGGATTTTTTAGGCTTGCAGTGCTACTTGAATCTCAAGGACGACGGGTCGCTGGTTGAACAATTATCCGTCCCTTAGGGTGGTCGATGGTCACTACCTGGCAGCATCCTGGGAAATGGATGGGGTCCTCTTCTAGGGACCCTCGTGAGTTCTAGTTGGGGTCGTACCCAAATATTAAACCTTTATACATACTCGTCTAGGTCTTAGTAACCTTCCACATCAATTTCAATTAAACCGAACATGTATACCTCACTAAAACACATGAAGACACACAAGCACTTTCTAAGGCACACCTTCCGCATGTCATGGATGTTTTTGGACGTTTGACCTTCAACAGTCACCAAACTTCACACACTACCTAAGAACATCATTTTAAATCAGTTAAACTCAAAACTCATGAAACATTCATGGAGCTGTAGTTCACCTTAGTTCGTTATAGGGCATTAGAAAAGGTAGGGGTCATGCTACACAAGAGTAACCAATAATTAGTAGACCTCAACAATTTAAAAAGTATAGACCTCTAATCCTAACATCTTAATTCACATATAGAAAGCATCATAAATATAACCTAGATCATCAACTAGAATTTTAGACTAGGCATAATTCTTCACACCGTGTTATCATCATAACAACACTTTCAATATTCAATTTCATTCGAGGAAATGATCACATCACATATAGAATGAAAATAAGGTAAACACCGCCACCATAAGTTGACCATACCACACAACGTCATACAAGTCAAAGCCTGTAGCAATTCTACAGAAAAGTATAGAGAATAGAACAAAGTTTAAATTCCTCCAAGTTTTTATCATGGTTGATCAATTACTATTATTCAAAATAAATACATGTATAAAAAAGTAGCTAAAGGTACTATTAAAGAAATTAAATCATACTTCAAACTTCATGGTTTCAAGATCATATTAGAAACACCACTTCTTGAAGTCTATAAAAAGTAAAGAAAAATATATCAATTGACGCAGTCCATAGATCTAGATCATCATTGATCACTAATCTAAAATTATATTCAATCCACATAAATAACAATAGTAATAGGCATTTCAACATATTTTTAAAACAATTTAATCAACATAGAGTCAAGATCACAAGACCCACATTATAGGCCAATTTGTGAAATTCGGAGGATCATGGGTTCATCTTGAATTTGTATTTAAACACATCTTTAAAAAAGTATATAATCATCAATTTGTCAAAATTATTCTTTGGAAAAAAATATTAGAAGTAACCCATCGCTAGATTAAAAATTGGGAATTTTGGTCTATGAATCACTTTTGAAAATCCTTGATTTAATTCCATTGATGAATGGATAACTAAGGACGAAGGATCACCATACCTATTAATTAAAGACCCATAAAAAATTTAGGAAGAAACCATGAAATCCATCTCCTATATTGAACTTGAGTTTTCCCTACAATGGAGGTTTGGAAGAATTTGGGATAGAAGAGAACTTTTCGGATTTTGATTTTCTTATTAGTTGTCAGGGTTTTGACTTGAGAAAATAATTAAATAAGACTTAAAAACTGTCTTTACCATTTCCAAATATTATCAAAACACCCCCAACTATCATTTTTTAAATCTTCGTCGGGGAGAAAGGTCGTGACGAGGAGCTATTCCCACATAATTTTAAAATAACTTATGGGGAAGTTGAGTCTGCGTTTTATCCATGACTTGGAAAAACATTTTGACCTATGGAGGACCATGTCAGCGAAGGGGGACCTATTTCACCAAGGAAAAAGTGCTACTGCCTTTAGCAGCTTCTTGGCCATTGGTTTGGTCCTTCTCAAGGTCCCTTTGGTTTGTCCTTGGGGAGTTTTTCCAGGAGGTTTCCCACTCAAATAATCTGTTATACATTTTATGAACCAATCATACTAATTTGGGCATCATACAACACATAAAAAATACCAAGGCACACTAGAACACAAAACCATGTTTCAAGGGATAACATTCGAATGTGTCGGACGTTTTACCTCCTAATCAATACAAATTAAGTATGCATAGTGAAAATGCACTTATTGATCTTATTTTAATCCTTTTCAAGAACATTTGAGTCTCTACGAACCTAACTACATTTTGAGAGACCTTATAATATCCCCCACTAGGGAACATTCATTCTCAAAGACACTTTTGACATTTTAAAATACTTTAAAGGTCTCAAAAAATCAATGAACACTGCGCTCACAAGGACGCAATACCTTTTTTCAATCACTCTTTTATGCATCAAACACCTAAGCTCTTGTCATGTTCATCGGAGGAACATTCTTCTCTTAATAATAACATAATCTTTTCACTTGATTTAATTAAAGAGTTCATTATACAACAACTTTTAAGTCACACACAAGAAAGTTGAACATCACTCTAGAAGCAAATAAGCACTCATACTTTAATGAACATTGACTTTGAATCAAGTATATCATCAAAGATCATTGTTATGTATACATAATGCCATTAGAGCAATAATCAACCGTACCATTCTTAAATATTTTTAAGTAGGAATGTCCTTATTCTTAACATACTCGCATGTTATATTCGAGATTGTCTACAACCAATACTCAAGGGTTTATTCATTTTAATGAGAATATCTCAACTTCAACCGAAACATGCTCATACTCTCCTCCTAATGAAGTAAAAATGGTAATTCATATCACATACATTACAACAATAGGAAGTCATTTCACATAAGTTTCAATTTCTAGCATAAAAATAGCCTTCATAGGAGAGCACCAACTAGGGAAATTCTTGCAATTTATAGGCACACATCAGAACACTAGCTATACATGCCTCCACATTCAAGTGTGATCCTACATTAATGCTTTCCAAACCACAAAATGCACAAATTCAAAGAGACTCATCATTTTTTTAAAAGAAGACTCAAATTTTTTCAATGGCTTAAAGCACTACACATTGTAAGTGTCATCAAACATGCTCCTTACCTTATCTCATGAAGTTAAATGCATAACTAAAATGTCAAAATGCGCAATCAACACGAGAAAGCATGAATTTGATCAAAATCCTTTTTCATGCAATTTAGAATTAATCATAACATGCATAACTTAGTGCCAATCAAGACATTCATGACATATGGAGAACATGCAACTTATACATTAAAGAAAGACGCCTAATATAAAGAAGCTACAAGAAACTCTTTGGTTTTGAGCTCAAGTCAGAGTAGAACGACAAGCTAGTGACATCTAAAACCTTACTACTCACATCACCATCCCCTATTAGGGTAAAACCATTCGGAGAAACTTAATTACACCATTTGCAGATATATAAATCACAAACATTATTGACTAAGAACATCATCCCACTCTTTGGTTCAAATCTTAAGCATACCCTCTATAATTATAACAGAAAGTGATTTCAAACATAAAGAAGGTTATAAGAACACAAAGTAGGAACATTAAGGGTGCACTAAATCTTACTGTCTATGAATAATATCCCCCACTTGGGGTTAGCCCAATCACATAATGCGCTTTAACAGCAAGGTCAAGGCAAGTCAAAACCAACCTATATAGTCATCAAACAAGAAGGTTTAACATAATTGAGGGTTCTCACTAATATCACATTAAGGATTCTACTAACAAACAATCATGATTCCTCTATGCCTCATACCCAAAGGAAATCCTTAATCATCAAGTTAGGACATACTACCTAATCACATAAGGCCTAAACTACACCATGGACAATAGAGGAGGCTTGAACATAAGGCCTTTTTCTTTTTTTTTCCACACTAGGGTAGGGTAACTTCTAGGTAATTCCAATCCATATCATCACTGTACAAGGTAAGCATATTACCCTCACTTCTACCATTAATCCTAATCAAAAGGGTTCAACTCCACACAAGGATAGTATGAAGCATTACACATATGCAAAGGCCAACGTTGACATAGTAAACATACAAAAGGGCAACATGCATCTTTTAGTTATTTACTAAAGTTCTTCATAGAATTTCAAAATCAAACTATAATACTATACTACAATCATGAATTTTATAAAGTAACTCATTATTCACAAAAGAAACTTCATTCAACTGCAATCACTTTTAAAATTTTATAACCATATGATAACATAAATATTCACATTGTATGTCATTTTACGCATATCACATATATATCACTATATAGCATCACATCAACATATATCAAGGTTCACCCTCTCACATACCCATCAAACTATAAAACCAAGATAACAATCAAAACTTACCTTTTCTTCCTCAAGCATAAATATACCAACTTATCCAAAATATCACATAGAAAAGACCAATGGAAAAGAAAACATTAAAAAAGATTATAGAGAGTTAAGTGTTATGACACGACATGAGAATAGTCAAGGAGCGAAACTCTATCATCTTATAGGCTCTCCATCATAGATGTGTCATGTCTCACCACCGATAATCGATATTGTACTAGACATGTCAATATAAGAATTTCGACCTAAAAACCAGTATTATAACCTCATGCTCTAATACCACATTTGCCACGACCTAGGAGCGCCCCCAGAAGTAACATGGCGTACTTGACCTCTTCGAGGCGTGATACAAGACGATATTTATCAGATCACATTGTCATATTAAATATAGCGGAAGATACATACATACATACATATATATATATATATATATATATATATATATATATTAATATTAGTTACAATACATATTTAAACACTCTATGTCTCTTTTGCCAACTTAGACTCAACATCATAGAATATAATAGGGACAGGTCCATTTAAAAACATAACATTATATCTAATCTAGTACATAACTTTAATTTAGAACATAACATAGGAAATCTTTGAAACATAAGGATCCCTTTCTATGAGCTTGAGAAACATATGAGCTTAAGAAACACATATCAAGACCTTCACCTTAGAGACATCCTATAGGCATCCATAACCTACATTATGTGTAAAAAGGTAAAGAAGAATGGTTTTAGTAAAAAAATATAGTAAGTATGGCAACCATGAAAAAACATGCATTTTAAAGGGAAATTTGACTTTGAGACCATGCATCATGCTTTTCCGGGAAAACTTCATAAATTTTAATGCAATAACCATCATATATTTCACATACTCATCTAGGTCTATACAATAGTCATAATATTCCATAAAACCATAGATTGAATTTAACGCATAATTAAAGATACATTAATGTAAACTCATTACACTTTACTATAAGCTTCTTTTCCCCTTACAGTAAACTCTTTTATTCATAATTCCTTAACTTCCCAAGTAAACCTCTAGTGATACTTGGTGCAATATATAGATAATGTCTCATTAAATTATATACACTAAGACAATACCTTAAGGATACAAGGTAATCATATTTACAACCACATTAATCACAAAGCATATATGCGTAGAAGCATAGTTATCATAAGGCACATACTTTACAATTGACCCAATCTACTTTATGAACCACATAGAACGATATATCACAAGACTACATACAAGTCAATACTTACCAATAATCATAATTGGACTTAGTCAATGAATAACATATTTAGATTTAAATTAATTTAGACATCATGAAGAATTTACTCACAATCCCATTCAAAGCCTACTAGTGCAAAGTACATGTTAAGTCCCATAACCTCACACCTACTTAGTAAACTCATCAAGAGACTACAAGCATATATTTTATTTCAAATATTAACAATGCAAATAAAGTCAACTTCATACATGCAAAACAAGACAATATTCATATAGAAACTAAGACCCATATTATGCACATAAGGTAAGACCACTTCATATGGACTCCTTAGGACTCATACCATGCATTTCATCACAACAAGTATAGAACACTACAATTCCATTCATAAGAAACATAAACATGATAATATACATTACAACACCTTCCGAGAACTCCTTTCAACAGCTACTTTTACTATGCATAGGTAAAGTCCCATACCATCACCTACACTAAATTAATGTCCCTAAGGTTATCCTCGTTAGGGTCCTTACTTTACTTCCATTGTCAATTTTACTTGAGGGAAACTATAGTGTTAACTTACACTAAGCCCATGGGTGCTAAGAATGAAATTTGGTGTTGTAGAACCTTACACCAAGGAAAGGTGCTTTATCTTGCAAAAGTAGAACACTAATATCATGCTAGCATATTAGGTGATATCACTTGCTAGTTACTGTGGGGGATAAGATAGTTTATTGAGCTTAAAGGCATATATGGAAACCATCTTTATGCCAAATGGGAAATTGTAGTTATCCACCTTGTGACGACTCCGGTGAACAAGCCTTCAACATTAAGAAAGGGAACCTCTAATCATCAAGTTTACTAAGTGCAAAGCTAAGTTCCCTTTCGTGAAAAGCCTTTTATTATTCATTAAATTAAAAGATCTAGACTTAGGATAATTAAACCCAGAGAGAGTGTTTTCATCAACCTAGTTCATATGAGAAAACCTTTCACATTGACATTGAATATGCAAGGACCATATATTTTAGGAAACTCTTTAAAACATCTTTCAAGAGCCCCTCTATTGAATAGATCATCATACATTCATAATGGACACAGTTTCGTGTGTTTGTATTTATATATGAGAAAACCTTTTACATAAATACATTTTACCCACACAGGTTCTTACATTACTTCATTCATGCATATAAGACATGTTTATCACTTAAACATTCATTCATATTCATGTACATATAGAATCAAACTAGGAACTATCCTATCAAGGCAAACATGTGCAATGAATAAAAAGGTCCCATACCCTTGTCCATACTAATACATCTATAAAGTCATCCTAGTTATGATATACACTCATACTTTATGGAAATGTACTCCACATGCACATGAGTTGACATTAGTGCATATGAGAATTATCCCTTCATTAAACCACATGAACCTATACTACTTGTAAGCATTCATGACGTGTGTGTACATTGAACAATATTATCATATAATGGCAACAATCCTAAAATTCAGAAATCTACCTTTTAAACGTTACAATGAAAAATCAAGTCCCCTAAACCATAGAAAACTCACATATAGAGTAATAGGAAAAATAGACAACACACAACAACATTAGAACATAGGAGACAAGACATCTTCATCATTGAATCAAAGACTCCTAATCATGCTTAGGACCACACATTTAACTAGGGGTTCATATGTAGGAGTCATTCTACACAAATATAATAAAACATCAATATACCTCGACCATGTCAAACGTATATAGACCCTAACTCTAACATCTCCATTCATATAAAGAAAGTATCATCAATATAACCGAGATCATTATTTGAAACTAGGCATATTTCTTCACACTATTTTTATCATCATAACCACACTATCAAGATAAAAATTGCCTTGAAGTCCTTTATCACACCATATATAGAATGACAATAAGGTAAACACCGCCACCATAAGTAGATTATACCACACAATTCCATTGAAGTCCTAGAGTCTAGCAATTCAATAGAAATTTAGTGAGAATAGGGCCAACCTACATGTCCTTAATCTTTTGATCATCCTTGAAAAATTTCCATAATTCAACATCAATATATGGATAAAACAATATATAAAGGTACCATTACGTCAACGAAATAATACTTCAAACATCATGGTTTTTATGTCATATTAGCTACAGTAGTTCATCAAGTCCACAGAAATCAAAGAAATATAGATCAATTTACCCAATCCTTAATCCATGATCATCATTGATCACTAATAAAAAATTAATATTCAATTCACATGAATATCAATAGTAATAGACAACTCAAAATAATTTGTAGATTAGTCAATCAACATTGAGTAAAGATCACAAGACACACATCATAGGACAATTAGATAAATTAGGAGGATAATGGTTTCTTCATTAAATTTGATATAAATTCATCTATAAAAAAGTATATGATCATCAATTTATCATAAATATGTTTTGGAAATCAATTTGATAACGAACCCATGGAAAGATTTAAAATTGGGAATTTTTATTTTTGAATAACTTTTGAAAATCCTTGATTGAACTCCTTATATGAAGGATAACAAAGGATGAAGGATAAAAATACCTTATTGGTTGATTAACCAAGATAAATATGAGAAGAAACCATGAAAATAAAGCCCTTATCTTGAACTTGATCTTTCTCTCTAACGGAGGTTTGAGAGAATTTGGGAAAGAAAGAGCTTTTGGATTTTGATTTTGTTTTTAGGTGTTGGGGTTTTTACTTGGGAAAGGGGTTAAATAAGTCTTTAAAACTGTTTAAAATCGTCTACCTATTTATTGAAATACTCCCACACTTATTTGTACTTTTAGATATGTTAAACTCAAATATCATTTTTAAATCTTTCTCTGTAAGCAAGTCCACGATGTGGAGCTGTTCCCGCATGATTTTCTTAAAATATAACTTCCGTGGAAGTTGAGTCTGTGTTGCATTCGCGACTCTGACAAACATTTTGGCATAAAGATGACCAAGACCATGATGCGGACCTATTTTACCAAGGAACAAGCGTTGCTGCCTTGGGCAACTTGTTTGTCCAATGTTGGGTCCTCCTTAAGAACCCTATAGTTGGTACATGGGGAGTTTTACCCAGAAGTTTCCAGCTCAAAAAATCATGTATACTTTTTAGGCACCACCCCTATAAATTTTGGCATCAACAACACATAAAACATAGCTACGAACATCAGAACACACAAGCAGGTTTCAAGGGCTAACTTTCGATGGTGTCGGACGTTCTTGGACGTTTGACCTAAAATAAAGTATGCTTACATTAATACACTTATTGATGTCATTTTAAATCTTTATAACAACTTGTGAGGGTATAGGAACATAATTCATTTCGAGAGACCTTAAACTTTCGTTTTATGAAATGACTTCCTCGTTATGCTTTTGAGAAAAGGTTTTCATTTCGTGCTATTTCTCATATACGAATTGAATAATTTCTATGGTTTTGTACAAGAACTCAAAGAGGCAAAGTATGCCATGTAACTACCAGGGGGTGCTCCTCAATCGTGACAGTTTATGAACTCCTTAACTGGAACCTCCCTCCTCTAACGGGGAAAGTACTTTCCTAAGAAAGCTTCCTTAACATATTCCCTATGGGAACTGAAATAACCAGCATATTGTCTTTCTTTTTAGTGCACCACAGTTGAGAAACTTTCCTCAATTGGTACGAAGAAAACTCCCTCTTCTCTCTAGAAGTCAGCCCCATGATACTAAACACCTTGTACTCATCATCGAGAAATTCTTGTGGATATTCTCCAACTGTAGAACCAAGAAAGATGGGAGGATTAAACAATACTGTCCCTTAATCTAAAGCTCATGGTACTCTCAAGAGCGTTAACCCTTGGCCCAATATGTCTAGTCAATCATGGCTCGAGCTAGGGTAAGGAGAAACTCTCTAATCTCTACATTAGTCATATAGGGGGGGACCACCGAAACCTCCTCCCATAGAACAACTATAGGTACTTGTACACCTTGAGGAACTAGAACACCTTGTGGAACTTGTTCATCTCCTGGAGGAATACCCACAATCACTTCCTGATCAACTCTCTTTGCGGGTGTCTTATTGTATTAATCTCCTATAAAAACAAGAGAATTATTAATAAATGACACTGTTAACTTTAAAATATATGGAACGAGTATAGAAGAAGAGAAACTCTATCAAATTATAGACTTTCGCTCATACATGTGTAACAACTCATACCAATGTAGAAGATTGTATTAGACGTTGCTTTATGGAGACTTTGGATCCTAATGACTACTTCTTAACCTTATTCTCTAATACCATGTTTGTAACGACCAAAGGGTATAACCTAGAAGAAGTGATATCCTCAATTTTCCAAACGGCGTATTGGACGTCTCTGAGGTCTTATACTAGACCTTTTGACATAATTCATTGCATATATATATATATGTGTGTGTATGTGTGTGTGTGTGTGTGAAAAGTAGTGCTGAGTTTATATTTTTACAACATTGTCTCGAATCTCTTTTATAGAAAAACATAGTAAATGCTATGTCTCTTGTATCCATTTTTGGCTTACGAATATATCAGGAAGACCTCATTTATCGAAAAAATAGAAAATATCAAAGTCTAATACAACGTCTTTTGAATAGTAAATTTAAACCTAGTTATGTCCTCTAATCAATTGAGGACATGTAAAAACTTGTTTGAAAGGATGTTACTAACAAGCCTCATTTCATATGGCTCCTCACTTGACACTTAAACCTTTAGGAATAAGACAATATATGGAATTTTGTACATTGAAATGTACTACGAATGGTTCCTATCATTGGGAATGATGTATATGGATCGAAAACGTATGGGCATGACTCTCCAAGGACCACTAAAAGGGCCCTTGAGAAGGATCCAAAAATTTGCTAGACTCTTCCTAAAAGTGTTACTCGACGAGCTAGTCGATGCCTCATCTATTTATCGACACTCCGTCAATAGGGGATGTCGCCCCACACTTAGATGTGGGATATAAGACTGAAATGATGAATCTCTGACAAAAACTACGAAGGTTCAAGATGGACTTTAATCCAACCAACAAGTGGTTGATACCCTCCATGGATGGGCACCTGTATTTCCCTGCTTACTTATTGCCAAGTTATAAGTGAATGGGAAATTCACACCACGTCCAAATAAATGAATGGGTTGTTAAATTAGGTGATTTTAGCTATTTTATATGAAATTAAACATTAAAAGATCCCTTAGATTTTAGACTCCAAATCAAAACCACTCACTATCATTAGAACTCTCAAGAACACCATATCGGAAGAACAAGAATTGGAGGTTGCTCTTAAGATGAAACTCACAAAGGATTCAATAAAAGATTAATGCTCTAATAAAATTAATGTGAATATTATTCATCCATGGATTCTTTCATTCATGGATTCCCCTATTTATTCTTCAGTTCTGAATCAAAATAAGTACAATCTTTAGCGAGTTGTGATTTCATTATGGGTAAGGATTTTTTGTGATCCCAATCTAGTGGGTAGGATTCAATGATATTTAAATTATTATCATATGATGTTTTCATGAAGTTTTGATGTTGAATAATAGTAATTAATGTTGAAGGTGATCATGGTTATTATAGGACATTAGAGGTTAGATGAAGGTTTCAAGTTGACTTTCTAAATTCAATTGTATTGTGTGCTATTGGATCATGATTGGATCACCTAGATATCAATTGAACAAGGTTTAATTAATTTAGCAAGGTATTTACTTGTAAATATTGAATTGAAACTATATGATCATGTAAGCCTAAAATTTCCTTCTGATGATCAAATTGAATGAAGTAAGCATGTAACTAAAGATAGATCATAATGAATTGAAGGTAATAAGCAATTATGGGCTGTTATTCCATTGATGCTTAGGCTTTGGGGTAAAGTCATTATGAAGTAATTAATTGTTTCTTTATCTTATACATTAGGCACAAACATGATAGGGTAAACAAGTTCTCTTACATAGATGAATTTTGCATTGACCTAAGAACCTAAAATGAAGCAAGATATAACGAACCTAAGTTAGCTTGAAGATGGATTGTATGATCACTTCATGTGTAGTAGAATTGGTTATATAAGACAATGGTATGATATCTTGAGATGTCAATTCTCATGATAGCTTAAGATGGTGGATGTCATAATAGCTTGAGATGGTAGGTTTCAAGGATAGGTTGGGATAGTATATCTCAAGGAGTCTTGAGTTGAAATACTCATGGTAGCTTGAGATATTGAGTGTCATGGATGTTTGCGTTGAAATAATCATGGTAGCTTGCGGTGATGAATCTCATGATAGCTTAGGATGGAAGATGTAAGATCTCAAATGTTTATCTTTGTCATTTGTTGCTAAGATGCTTCGTCATAGTACTATGGAAATGGTCATTTTCATGTTAAAATGGGATGGACGAAGCAAGCTCTCCTATGAATAGATTGGTCTTGTGTTTAAGGCATACTTGATCATGTTAGCTTTACTTAGTTAGGACAAAATAGTTTCATGGCATCTTAAGGGGAAAGACTTAAACTCTCCTAATGTTAGATTGACTTGCATTCTTTGTACATTTCATGATAGTTTGTCTTGCATGCGTGGTGTATTACATGAATTATCTTGCCATTAATTTCTCATGATATCTTAGGGATGAGGATTTATGATCACATATGGATTAGATTGCATCTACATTTTTTGTTGCATGATGGTTAGGATGGGTGTTTCCTTCCTTAGTTAGCTTGGATTAGGTTAGTCTAGAGAAGTACTTAGTATGGATGGTATTATGGGATGCTATCAATACATTGCACAAGTATGACCTATATCTACCTATGAAATAACCCCTATGATATGTTATGATATGTATGCTTAGCTTTGATGGTGATTATAGTTTCATTTCAGGACATGATTGAATTAAGATGATAGTTCTGTAACGACCCACAAGTAAACCCTAGAAATAAGAGCATCCTTGAGTAGCCACACCACATATGAGACTTCGAAAAGTCTCACTCAATCAACTTGTGTCAATCATAACCTATATACACTCTAAAATACGTAAGAATATAATTTTTTTCACACACGAAAAACTCTTTCTTCAGTACATAAATGGTACTGATCTCGAGTAGGTTAAAGGATTGCTTAGGTAGTATTGGAGAGGGTGTGCGGACAGTCTCTTCATGTCTTATCTTACCTGAGTGTTAGGGTAATTGAAGGTAGTGGGTCTAATTGATATAATGGGAATAATCTTATAATAGGTAATCTGAAGGATAACTTTTTTGTGTTTGACGAGATTGTATGGGTTGTCGCTTCATAACTCACTCAAGTGATCTTAAGAATAACCTTTTATAAGAGGTTCTCATGATTATGTGTTTTGAAATGATCTTGATATTAAATTGAAGAATGCGACTTATATGTAAAGTTGGGGTTATATGTGGTTCTTATACTTATATTATGAAGTTTTACTCAGAAAAGAGAATATCTTATACAAATATCCTTTAATCATGATTTTAATTGCATTACACCATACTTAGTGCATTCTAATGTACTAGTTCCATATTTTTTGTCTATCGCTAAATATTTAGGCGGAATTTGAGAGGTGTTCATCAAGTGAAACTTGGACATTAGTATCCATTCAAGAAAAGTTGGGGCTTGTCCTCATTTTATTCGAGGACATAACTATTTTAGATTTATTTGATAAAGACATTGTAATTTCATGACCCGAGAGTACCCCCTAGAAGTAAGGAGGAACCCTCTTTTTGTGACTGGGAGTACTTAACCCTTTGGGGTCTTGTACAAGCCCTTTAACTAGCATTTATTATATAAAACATGAAAAGTAGTGCGAAATTAAAAATTTTCATGAAAAAATTATTAAAAAGGAATTCTTTCATTATATGTTAAGAAATCTCAGCGTCACAATCCAAACCTAAGGCAATACATATAATATCTTAGGGACACGACCATTTTCATTGAAATAAAAAACATAATACATCTTAATGATAAAACTAGAAAATAATAGACTATGTCCTCCAATATACGAGGATACACAAATTCTTGAGAAAGTAAATTTCCCAAGCTTCACCTTCGAATCTTCCATACTTATAAGGTATAGGAAAGTACAGGGGTAAGTACAATTAATATACTAATTTATGGCATATGTTAAAACACGCCAAAAGGGACATTCTAGTAAAATAAATTTTAATGCAAATTATTCAAGAATATAGAAGCAAAACATCATAAGGAACATCACTAAACACTTAGATAAGATATTCCTTAATTTTAAACCAAAATGGACCATTTACAGTAAATTCCAAATCTTTACAGTAAACTATAATCAATATTATAGTGAACCAATTGAAGTATAAAAAAATCATTTAAGGCACTCACAACGAATTGTGCTATCCTAAACGAGTGAACTTTTAAGGCCATGCGAAAGATAAGTTGAAGGTATTTTCCATAAGAGTTTCCCTACCTTAGGATTATAATAAGACTCACTAAGGTAAGACATGAAGGAAATATGCATATGCCTCCTTCAATACACACCAAAGCAATCATCAAGACTACCTCTTTCGGCTTACTCAACTCAGGAGAAACAAGCCCCTCCATCAATGGCAAGACATTAAAAGACACCCAACAAACCACCATAGTCTTCCCTTTAGGAATGACTACTTAGTGCAATATGTAGATATTGTCGCATACCACCACCTACCCTAAGTAGTACATCATTTTAGAAGGTTTGTCTCCAAGTCTTCCCTTTCGGAAGGTCCTACCTGGTGCGATGAGTAGATAGCGTCCCATACCACCACCTACCCTAAGTATTCCATTCTTTTAGAAGATTTAGTTCAATCAATTCTTCTGTGACGAAGTAGCTGTACCAACATAGACCATCATACCTAGACATGGAATCCTAACTTTAACCCCTATCGGATAAGGGATCCTCACTTGCATAGACTAAGGTCATTCTTTTAAGGTTTTACATGGCTTTCGCAATATCTAAACCTATGCGGACTCATAGTTAAGGCATGCATAAGGAAATTGCTACTTAGTAATAATTCTCTACTCACGAAGAGTACTCATCTCAAGAGGTATATATGAATAAAACATCTCAACAGACGAAGTGTAACCACCTCTTCTTCATATCCTCTAGGTTCTATACATGACCCCCACAGATTCTAAACACATTAAACGATAGGTTAAGGATAGCTACTAGACACCACATTTCAACTCACGAAGGGAATTCATATTCTGCCCTGTCTTTGCAAGCTCTTAGGATGTAGTGAGTGCTCTACTAAACACTTCATCTCAATTCACAAACATTGTCCACCTTAAAACTCCTTTATTTACTCAATTTAACTTCATACATTCATTTTAGTGTGTGCGTGTACTTCGGAGCTTATCTTGCATATAAGCATCATTTAACTAACATTAGCTTCTATAAATGCTTTAGTCCTACATTAATCAATTTACACACTTTACATGCTTCACAAGTCATATAATTTACCTAGGCATAATCTAAGACAAACATGCTATTAAACTTCACAAAACACAAGACAAGACTTATCTTCAATATCACATCATTTCATATACTAGTCCTTCAAAGCCACATTCACATAACATAATAAGTAATATCAAATTCATCAAATAAATAGCGCCACCAAGAAAGTGGACCATACCACTCTAAAGCAATTCATAATAAGAACTATACAATATAGGCAACTGACCATTTAACCATGTCATAATCCACTATAATCAATTTCTCAATATTTCATCATATTAAGGCCCTTAGGGAAGTATCTAAACAAAAACAACAACATGAGAAAACCAAAGTTATATCGCGCTAACACAAACATACTAATTTAACCCATTTCTTAAGCTAAAAGTTTGAAATATGCATATACATGAGTTCATTAGGTTTTTATCATGAATATCATCAATCCATACAAGAATAAACAAATTTAAATAATTAGAACACTTTAACAAGAAGACCCATGCTTAAACTCAAAGATAGAAGGAATTTGAGTTTGGGAACCCTTTTTGAAATCTTTTGCAAATGACTCCTTGAATGGTAGATGGTGCAAGGATGGATACCATACCTCAAATAGAAGGAAAACCAATAATTTTTGTGAAGATACACGCCCAAACCATCCCTTGTTTACCTCCTTGAGTCTTAGCTCTAATGGTGATTTTTAGAGAGTTTTCTTTAGAGAGGGAGTTTGAATATTTGAAGTGGGGGTTCTTGTCTAGGTCTAGGTCTTAAAACTATCTTAATATAACTTAATATAACATTCCGGAAAATTAAATGTCTAGTGAAGATCCCAATAGGTCTTTAAGAATGCGTATTAGGGATACATAGGCCTTCCAATGCACAATATTGAGAAATATTTTACATAGTATAGAAAATTGGCTAAGGGGTATCAGCAAATTCCTATATAATGCCTAAATAAGCACAATATTGGGCATATTAGAAAATATTTGCTCAAAGGGTATAGCCATTTTTCCTAAATGATAATGACCTGGTTGAAGAGATGTACGTGCAATAAAGACCCTAAGCTAAAAATATTCATTTTTTATTTCTCACATAAAAGGTATTAGGCTTCCACGTGTCAAGCCTAGATTCCATAGCACATGATCAATTAAAATGATCGTGCAGATTATGCAGTGCCCAAGGACATAGTAAGGGTCCTTGGGACAATAAGTAAAAATTCTTAAATGAACCATAAATAATAGTTAGGTAGGAAAGTGCAACAAACCCATGTGCAAGCACACGTGCAAGACATGTGAAGAAGCTGCCAAAGGAGGGGACCACCCTAACAGAATTCGGTTAGGGTAGTTATGGGGGAAGACATGCACAAAGGACCACTTGATGTGGGACTTAACCTCCCTACCATTTGTACACTGTAACCTACTGCCTTAAATAACTAAATAACCTAGTACTAACCGAATTGGAACCATTAGTTGCACCGGACAACGTAGGACCAAAACCGGGTTGACACTAACCTAGTACTAGTTTAAGAGACAACCTAATACCTAACCTAAGATGGTCCAAAAGGTTATTTATGGTCCTAATAACTAAGGGATACTTTCCTAATTCAACTACGTTACCTAATTAATTAATTTTTTAAATTAATTAATTAATTTAAAAGGGATAAAACCGAAAACAAAAAGAAAAAATTTCACATTTTTATTGGACAAGAAAGGGACAACGTAATACCTAACCTAGGATGGTCCAAAGAGTTAGTTAAGATCCTAAAAACTTAAAGGTACATTTAATTACCCTAGGATACTTAATTAATTAATTTATAAACTTAAATAATTAATTTAAAGGGGATACACCGAAACCACAAAATAATTTCCAGATTTCGGTTAAAACAAGGAAAAGATAACCTAGTACCAAACCTAGGATGGTTAAAAGGATTAGTTATGGTTATAACGACTTAAGGATACATCATAAATTAACCTAGGTCACTTTATAAATTAAAATTTCCATTTTTTTAATTAAATTAAAGGGATCAAAACGAAATTGTTACACTAACCTAGTGCAACTCAAGAAACATCCTAGTACTTAACCTAGGATGGTCCAAAAGGATTCATTTTGGGTCCAATGACTTGAAGGTAATTTACTACTTATCATAGGTACCTAAATTAATTAAATTAAGGATTTAATTGATAAATGTAAAGTTAAAATGTTTACCAATAGCATAGTCAACACCAATTTCAAGATTTGACTAAGTGTTATGCTCTCCTATGTTTAGTCAACTTATGAGGTTTTTTTTAATAATTAGTTAATTAATTTATTTAATTAAATTATTAAACCCCGAGTTTAATAAATAAAGGTCAGTTCCTAAACCTAAAAACAACATTCAGACTCAAAGAAATACACGACTAAAACCCAAAAACAAGCGTGATAAAAATAGTGAACAAAATGCAAGAAAAAAATAGAATATTTCTTAGACGATTTTCAAGGTTCGTTCAATGTTGTATTCGTAGATTAAGTTATACTTAAGTTATGGGTTTCTCTGCTTGAAATATTTCTCAAACAGAACTTTCTTTTAAATGATTCAAAGATCTTGAAAGGGTTGTTTCCCTTCATTCTTGTCCAACTCTTTTCCCTATTATCCTTATTACTATTTCAATGCTTAATAGGTTAGAAATCATGTTGTTTGTATGTGGTTCTGAATTATCATAATGTGTATTTGATTTAATATTGATTTAATGAATATATTATGTGAATGAAAAGAATGATACTATTTAAATGATATGTCCGAAAGTGTTATGTATGACGATGTTACGGTCTGTTGTGCATACTTGCTGTTAATATGATGGTACAAAGATGATATATTCATCAAATGATAATGTGATGCTGTCCAAGATGCTTAAAAAACATTATGCCTAAAGTTATGTTATAAGTTTAGCTAAAAAGGATCTCCGTGAAATCATTATTTGAGTGAGTGTTTGCCTTATATCAACAAAACGGCTAACAAAAAAATTGTTCAAAATTTTAATGGAAATTGGCTACAATGTTATATATAAATAAGTATAAGATTGGCTAATGTATGATGTACAAAAACTTAAGCATGTTGCACATGAGAATTGGCTTATGCCAATACTAATAGTATGCCAAAAAAATGCTAACAACTCATTGTCTAAAAGTGATGTATATAAATTACTACAATAATATGTTAAATTTAAATATGAACATATGTATAATTGGCACATGCCAACAAAAAATGGTTATGCAATTAAATATTTAAAGGTTGAGGCCAATACTAATCATATGTAAATTTTGTGTTGTTTAAGTATCAAATGATAATATAAGCAATTCTAAACTAATTCAATGAACCACTAATAAAGGGCATGCCACTCATTGGGAAAACTCTCAACATGCTAAAAATGAAATACATATGAACTCATGAAACTCATTGAATGAAGTTCTCATGGTCCATAAACGATGATATTAATCTACTATATTAAAGTAAGTAAGTAACGTGAGTTATAACATAATTAAAGAAGTCTAAAGAAAGTAAGTGACCAGAGGATGATATGAAAGGAAAATTCACATTTCATAAATGAAAAGTAAATATGACTAGTAATAAATAAATTAAATTAATCTCAATTTAGAAGAAGGCCTCCATAATGCTTTATTCAATACTAGAAGATAAAGAAGAAATGAACATTCACGTAAAGAGGTGAGTAATTATAAAAAGCAAATGTGCTAATGTTAATGAATGTGGTGACAACATCATAAGAGGATAATGGTAAAGATGAGAGAAATCTCAATTGAGCCTAAATAAATGTTCCCAAAACGTGCACACCTACGAGAATGTAAAGATAATGAAGAGACCAGTCTCTATGTACACTCTACTGAAAGTAATGAGACTGGTGTATAATTAATACTAATGATGACATGAGAAATCATGTATTGAGCTATTATGTCCATTTACTACTAGAAGCAAACATGCATGGTGTATGAGTTGAATTAAATGGAACTTTATACTAGGCACCGATAGGCTAGCTATGACCGGTGATGCCTTCTTTCGAAAAGGGAGATGGTTCACGTAACTCTCATGAGATAAGACTGTCTGTCATGCCGAGTATGAGTATCCTTATATCTCCTAGTGTTTGAACATAAACGTCCAATATAGGGATCTGGCGGTGTTCAATTCGCATCTACGCTAGCACGTTTTGGGTCACTTTTGCCATTG
Source organism: Solanum lycopersicum (assembly GCF_036512215.1). Classification (NCBI taxonomy): domain Eukaryota; kingdom Viridiplantae; phylum Streptophyta; class Magnoliopsida; order Solanales; family Solanaceae; genus Solanum; species Solanum lycopersicum. The sequence continues at coordinate 16,362,756 of NC_090809.1, read as the reverse complement.
ATTCCACCTCTTTTTAGTGTGAGGTAGACACTTGATTTCATGATGCTCAAATGATCTATGTTGGTTAAGGTTTGAGTTCATCCATGTATGAAAGATAATGAAATGAACGATACCAAACGTGTTTGTTCAAGAGAATCAGGAGGTGAAATCAAATTTAAATAATGACTTTAGGTCATTATTGGTCATTGGCCTTCATGATCCCGATGTGAGTCTTAAACTTCTTCCTAGGTATAGCTTATGTTTACATTAGACTACGAATGAATGAATTGAATAATGTGAAGTACGAATAAACGAATGAAGAAAACTCTGTGTTTGCTAAAGAAGGCCCTTGGGTTGAGGTCTTATATGTTGGGCCCTCACTTGAAATGTCTTATACTACATAGGCGATTCCAAAGTCTCATGCATATGAAATGCATAATGTATAAAACGTGAAAGTAATGAAATCAATGGTATGATCAATAGAGAATTTCTTATTAAAGGTAACAAATATATAGTGTAAAGAATGACTCACTATAAGGTAGGGAAATCATCCCTTATCCTTAGATTACTAACATCTATTCATAATGGATATAGGAATACAAATGAATAATTGCACTTGTAAGTAAAACATAGGACCAAAGAAGTTATTGAACTACACTACAACAAGAAGAAAAAGACGGAAAAATAATCTATGGGTACAAAGAGGAGCTCTCGGCCTAAGAGGATCAAAATCTCAAATCTTCGCCTGAGTTGTTAAAAAATTATATTGAAGATACTAATATATTGTAATCATATATAAAATGACATGTATGCTTTGAATGCATCCAAATAGATTATATTCATACCACAATTCATAACCAATGAACTAAGAAAGTCTAGTGACTAGACTTTCAAGAAATAGGATGTCCAACCCCCTACTATTTATTATTTTTATAGGCGTAGGTCAGAGGACAAGTTGATGAAACTTACAGCGGTTTGAACTTCAGCGTTTCTCAAAACCATTTTGTAGGTCCTCATAATTTTAAGGATGCTACAGATTTAATCTAGCCTTAGTTTGATACATAGCCGTGTTTGGCGAACTATTTATGATATATTCATCTTCAGTTTTGAATTGATTTTTTATGTTAGATGGTTGTTCTCTTATGTTAATCTTAGTATATGTTGTATCAAGTTAATAATTATATGACGTATATGTATGCTTCATACATATTAAAGTATTTAAAATTTCCGTAAATTAACTAGATGAATATAATGACTGCAAGATCAGGCTTGTCAGCGACCTTTGAGAAGTCAACAATGCCGGTTGTGATCCGGATTTTAGATTTTGGGTCGTGACACTTAAAAACACTAACACTATTGTGCTTGGATTATAAAAGACTTGGGGTAAATTTACATAAAACACCCCGTGTTGGAAGCAGCTTCCAAAACTTTTTAATGTAGCTAATCGACGACCCAAGCTACAGGGCGTCGATGAGTCGACGACCCATGTTGTTGTGCGTCAATTGCATGAGAGGCTGGTTCAGGAAGGGCTGAGCCTCCCAACAAGTATGAAAGTATGGACTCCCAGTCGACGGGGCTAGACTAAAACTGTAGCATCCTCTAAATCAAGAGGACCTATCAAATGGTCAAGAGACACGCTGATGTCCAAACCATTGTAAGATTCGTCAATCTGTCCCTTAACCTGCATCAATAAAATAGTAAATAGTAGGGGTTATTACACCATTTGTACTATGTATGGGTGTATACACACATATACATAAGGCTATGCATGATCAAAGAAATCTTTTCTTAAAGAACATACTATTTTTGGAAGCCTATTCACTACACTTTTCTAAATTGTTAGTTGTGAATTGTGGCATGAATATGATGTAATTTAATATATTAAAAGCACACAACTTAATTTCTATATGAATACAAAACATTAGTATCATAAACATAATTTTAGAACAACTCAGGCGAAGATTACATAATATTAGTATTATGAACATGCTAGTTCAATAATACTTTTATTCATATGGTTTACTTACAAGTGCAACGATTCATTGTAGTCCCATACCCATAATGAATTGATGTCAGTTATCTAAGGACTAAGGATTTCCCTACCTTATAGTGAGTCATTTTTTACACTATATAATCATTACCTTTCATAATCAATTCTCTATTTATCATGACTTTGATTTCATTATTTTCATGTTTTATATATAATACATTTCATATACATGAGACTTTGGAATCGTTGATGTAACATTAAGACATCTCAAGTGAGGTCCCTGCATATGGGACCTCAACCCGAGATCCTTCTTTAATAAACACAGAGTCTGCTTCATTCGTTCATTCGTACTTCACATTATTCATTTCATTCATTCGTAGGCTAATTTAAAAATCAGTTATATATAGGATGAATTTTAAGAATCTCATCGGTATCATTAAGTGCAATAACCAAGAATGACCTAATCTAGTTGCTTGAATTTAATTTCACCTCCTGATTGTCTTGCAAAACACCTTTGGTGTCGTTCATTTCATTATTTTTGATTCTTTGAGGCTGACCTCATTCTTTCTTTGGGAACATTAAACTGAACCACATACATCATATAAGCATCATGAAATCCAGTGTTTTCCCCACACCGAAAAGAGGTGGAATCACCGGCAAAAGTTACCCAAACTTGCCAGCGTATATAGGGAGTCAAACCCTGCTAATGGAAGTTGGCTTCTAGCATGAGGGCGTCATTGATTATTATATGATTTCTTATGTCATCATTAGTATTAACTGTGAATTGTCATTACACTTACATATAGAGTATAATTGAGACTTGTCTCATGATATTCAACACACTATTAGGTGAGTTCTGTTAGTGACCTTCACAAAGGATTGGTTGGGACTTGTCTCACTATTCATCTTATCCTCTTATAATGTTGTCACCATTTTCATTAGCATCGTCTATTAACATAATTACTCACCTCATTACGTGAATGTTCATTTCTTCTTTATCTTCTAGTGTTGACTCAAGAATTATGTAGGCTTGCTTCTAGATTGAGATTTACTTACTCTATTGATGAATGGTCATCCTTACATTACAGTGATGAAATGTGAATTTTTCTTACATATCATCATTTGTTATTAAAGAGACTGCCTCACACATTCTAAAACCTTCTTACATGAGTATTCTTTTAACATAGTAGCTTAGTATTAAGTGAAACTTGTCTCAGTTTTATTATCACCCCATTCTGGTAAATTTCTTACTTTAGACCCCTTTAATTATGTTATACTCACGTTACTTACTTACTTTAGTGTAGTAGATTCATATCATCGTTTATGGACGATGAACACTTCCTTAAAGAGTTTCATGAGTTCATATGTCATTCTTTTAGAGCATGTGGCAGTTGTCCCAATCAGTGGCAGACCCTTTATTATGGGTTTATTTAATTAGATTAGAAGTTCTTATATTATCATTTTATACTCTAACTACACAATATAGGCATAGGATTAGTATTGGCTTAAACCTTTGAATATTAAACTACATAACTATTTTTGTTGGCTTGTGTCAATTTTACGTATGTTCATATTTATATTTAATATGTATAAGCAATTATTAAATATTTTAATTATTTAACACAATCTAATAGCCATTTACATTCATCACTTTTAGAAAATGTATCGTTAGCCATTTTATTGGCATACGATTAGTATTGACATAAATAATTGGGCATAGATTTCATAACCGTATTTGTTGGCATAAGTCAATTTTCATGTTCAACATGCTTAAGTTTTTATAGATTCTACATTAGTCAATCTTTTAGTTATTTAAAATAATATTATAGCCAATTACCTACAACTTGTTTGATAATATAGTGTTAGCCAATTTATTGACATAAGATTAGTATTGGTATGAGCAATTGGCTATAGATTTCATAACTATGTTGTTGGCATAAGCAAAAGATTCATTTAATTATGCTCCATTTTGGATACATTATTCATTTAGTCAATCTTTTACTTATTTAGAGATAACATTATAGCAAATTTTCATTAAAATTTTGAACAATGTTTTTGTTAGCCATTTCATTGACATAAGGCAAACATTCACTCAAGTTATGATTTCACGGAGATCATTTTAACCAACCATAAAACATAACTTTATACATTACATTTTTTTAAACATCTCCGACATGATTATATTACAATTTGATGAATATATAATCTTTATAATGTAATATTAAGTATGCACAACAGAACATAACACATTCATACATAACATTTTTGGATATATCTTTAACGTAGTACATTCTTTTTATTCACATAATAACACTTAGCATCAAATGAGTCCAATTAATAGGTTAATTCAATTATTATTTAATCAAAAATCATACAGATAAACATTAGTTATTACCACATACCAACAACATAATTTCTAATCTATTAAACTTTGGAATCATAACAACGATACTACAGAAAAGATTTCGTCAAGAACGACGGGAAACAACCATAGTTTTCAAGATCTTCCAATCATTCGAAAGAAAGTTATATTGGAGAAAGAATTCCAAGAGACAAACACATAGCTTATGTAGAACTTAATCTACAAAGACTACCCAAACCTTGAAGAAACCTTGAAATTGCCCTAGAGAAATCGATAATGTTTTTGCCTTTTTCTTGCGTTCGTTGCTTACTGTTTTTGTGTCCTTTTTCTCTTTGAGTTTGAACGTGATTTTTTAGGTTTACCAACTTATCTCGAATCATTCAACTTAGGGTTCAATAAGTTAATTAAATAAATTAATTAAGTAATTAATAAAAAGCCCCTCCTAGATTGACTAGAATTTAGGAAAACACAATACTTGGAAAAATCTAAAAATTTTCCTAAGAATTTCGATTTTACCCTTTAAATTAACTAATTCAATGGATAATTTATTTTATTAAGGTACCTAGGGTAACTAATAAAGTAACCCTAAATCATTGGAACAAAAATTAACCCTTTTGAACCATCCTAGGTTAAGTACTAGGATGTTTCTTGAGTTATACTAGGTTAGTGTAAGAATTTCTGTTTGAAACCATTAATTTAATTAACTGAATGAGTAATTTAGTTAATTATGTTTCCTAGGGTAGTTAATAAAGTATACTTAAGTCATTATAACTATAACAAATCCTTTGAACCATCCTAGGTTAGGTACTAGGTTGCCTTTTTCCTGTTTTAATCGAAATCTAAAAAAAATTCTTTTTATTTTTTGTTTTAAATATTTAAAATTAATAAATTAATTAATTTGGTAAAATAGGGGAATTACTAAAGTACCCCCTAAGTTGTTAGGACCATAACAAACCTTTTGGACCATCCTATGTTAGGTACTAGGTTGTCTATTAAACTAGTACTAGGTTAGAGTCAATCTGGTTTTGGCCTATGTTTTTAGGTGCACTAATGTATCCAATATTGTTATTCCTAGTTTTTTTTAGTTATTTAGGGAAGTAGGTTAGAGTCTAGAATTGGTAGGGAGGTTAGGCCCCACATGGAGTGGTCCCTTGTGACCGTTTTTCCCCCTAAATACCCTAACCTAATTAGGTTAGTGTGGTCACCTCCTTTGGGACCTTCTTCAAATGTCTTGCACATGTTCTTGAAGATGGATTTGTTGCACTTTCCTAACTAACAATTATTGATGGTTCATTTGGGAATGTTTACTTATTGTCCCAAGGACCCTCACTATGTCCTTAGGCATTGTTTAATCTACATGATACTTTTAAATGATCATGTATTATGGTACAAGGGTTGAAACATGGATGCCTAGTAGTTCATGTGATTTGTAAAGAAAATTTATTTATTATCTTTGGGTCTTTATTTCAGGTACATTCATAACACAAACTCATAGATACTTGAAAATTCGAACACTCTCTAAGAAAACATTTTCTACTATTCCTATAATTCCATGATACACATTCTTAAGAGCTTATTGGGCTTTTCATTAAATGTATTACTTTATGCAATATTACAATTATTAGATTTGGTAAAAACGGGAAACTAATTCCACGGTATGTGAGTCCTTATGAGGTATTTCAATGGGCCGAAAAGGTTTATTTTGAGTTGAAACTACCAAGTTAACTAGCTTGGGTTTATCCAGTATTTCAAGTTTCTATGGTCAATAATGTTGTGGCGACACAGTTGTCTAATCTTCCTATTAAAGGGTTAGGGTTAAATGAGAACCTTTCCTTTGAAGAGGTTAAGGTTTAGACCTTAAATCGTCTAGTGAAAAATTTGAGAAGTGAAGTGGTAAACTCGTTAAAAATCATATTGAGAAACCATATAGTTGAGTGTGCAACATGGAAGGCCGAGGCCGGTATGATGTCCCATCACCATCATATATTTCCTCTATGAGGCTAGTAGTTCCTCTTAAAACAAAATATGAATAATTTGGAATTTGACTTAAGTATGTCTATAACTTTGAAAGGTTCGATGCAAAAAGGAATTTTCATGAAAATATGTTTTTATGTTTTATTTGCACATATATAACTATGTGTAGTTACCTTCTTGAGATTGTTCTGTTTGATATGGTTTTAAGAAGAAAAAGTAGTATGTTAACACTTTGATATCATTTTAATCTTATGTTGATATTAAGAGGTAATCCCTCATAATATGATGTGAAATGTTGAGCTTTTATATGAGATAAATAGTGAATTGAGTTCTTTAAGGAAGTGCTTTGATTTAGTGTTGAAGGGAGTTGTGAAGTACTCCTATGAGTTGTGACTCATGAATTATATGCATGATTTTTATTTATTGATTGGTCTGCTAGTCTGGAGTATTTCCTATAACTATAAAAATATTAAAGTGTCATTCAAGGCCAAATATTTTTAAGGGGGGGATAATGTACCAATCCAGATGTTCCATTACTTAAATAGAGACCCACATGATGAACTAAGCCTTAAAATAGTGTTTCTAACCCTAAAATAATCTATTTATCCTAATTCGAAGTTTTCGAAATAAAAAACTCAAGAAATGATCAAGACGTCAAAAGACTAGTGAATTTGTACAAGTGTGCCTTGGTATGTTTCAAGGGCTTTTAAGAGTAAGAATTAAGTCAAAATTGGTAACAAGAAGAGAATTAAATAGGAGAGTGTGTGTAGGTTCGAAACATCTGGGTAAGACACCTCGAGGAAAACCCTAAGGGTCTTTAAGGAGGACCCTTGCATTTGATAATAAAATTGTCATTTGTGTCGTACCTAAATTATAGAATCTAAATGCAATCGGTGTCGTTAACCTCTCAGAGGTTGCATAAAAGCTTATTCTTAGGTATCATCACAATTACATAGTTAAATTTGAAGAAAATTTAAAACTTTAAAAACATAGTGAAGTATACATAGACTTCATAGGATTACAATATAGAATAAGATTCTATTGAGCTCAAACTAACCATCTATAATTGATTAAGCTATTCAACGAAGAAATCAATATATCAAAATAGTAAACAACCTTAATACAAAGCTTTGAATAGATGTCTGAAATGAAATGCTAGGGACAACCTCCTGTAGCTATGTCTGAAATACTAAGCTACAATGATAGGTATAGCATCCTCAAACTAAAGAGGACCTACCAAAGTCTGGAGATCGCGGATCCAAAGTGCTTCAATGAGTCTTCAATCTACTCATTCACCTGCTCCTATAAAATAATTTAGAATAGGATTAGTACACACTTGTACTAGGTATGGGTATATGCACATTTACACATAAAGACTATGCATTATCAAATAGAAAAGCTCTTCCTATAATAACATGCCAGTTCTGGAATGTGAAGTCACTAAACTTGCCTAATTCATTATTTGTGAATTATTGTATGAATATGACGTATTTTAATGAATTCAGAGCACACAACTCATTTTCTATATGAACATAAGGACTTAGAATCATGAACTTAATTTTAGAACAACTCGAACAGAAATTTTGAAATTTGCTCCCCCCAAACCCGAAGGTCCTTTCTCGACACTTAGTTTATTTTTCTGTCTTTTTCTTCTTTTTTTTGTGTAGTTCAATGATCTCCTTTAAGACTATGTTTAACTTACATGTGCAAAGATTTATTATAGTCCCATACCTACAATGAATGGAGCAAGTAATCCAAACAACTAGAGAAATGATTTAGCTACCCTTAGTACAAGTTATTCTTTGCGTTCTTGTTAAATTAGGCATGAAATCTTCATAAGCCAATATTCATTGACTAGGCCACTGATTTCATCATTTTCATATTATGAAGTTTATGGGCCATTTTTTTCCATTATGTTTTACTCCCCTTTATTGGCATAATATAAGAAGTCATTATAAGCCAATTTTCATTTTGCTATGCCCATTATTTGATCATTTACATAGCGTGAAGATAATAAAACATATACCTTAATTTCGCACAACCCAATAACTTGTTAAAACTTCATTCTTATCAGACACAAATGATTTGACATACTTAAGCTCTTACTTTACTTTGTTTAGTATGACCTTACGTTTCTACTTCTTTGATCTATTGTTAACTTTGAACATGCTACTTTCCTTCTTTCTTACTCTTCTAAAGAATTCTTTATCATAAGCGGAGGTAGATCATGCGGGATAAAATGAAATCGAGTGTATCCCAACACAAATAAGAGGTGGTTCAGCGGTTAAGGTGAATCAATATTTCTGTATACCCCAAACAAATAAGGGGGGTTCATCGGCTAATGTGCAAACAAGTCAATGTCTTCCTCACACCAAAAGAAGGGGTGAGCGTCTATAGTGAACTGAACACTTTCTTTGAGAATTGACCAACTTAGATCATGTGATCTAAGTATGAAATCCAATGTCTGCCCCACACCAAAAAGGGGAGGTTTCGCTGGCCAAAATGAAATTCCATCAAATCTAGCTCTCTTAGGTGGAATCCATTGGCTAGTTCCTATGATTGAAACATATTTCGAAGACTAGGTGGCATACGGAGACTAGTTATCAACCTTGGTGGTAGACTCATATCATGAGGCTTACATGTGCTGGCACAAGCTCATTGCTAGTCTATCAGTGCTTTCCTCAACTTCTTTTTCTTTACATCTTTTAGAGTTGACTCAAACATTATGGATGCTTACTTCTATTTTTGAGTTTTAGTTAACTCTTTGGATAACCGGTCATCCCTTTTCTTTACCTGATGAAATGCGAATTTCACCTTATATTATCATATTTGTGTTAATGAGACTTGTCACACGCTTATTAACACCCTTTTATGTCTGCAGTTTTAGCATAATTTTTTATGTGTGAGAGAGACTTGTATCACTTCTTTTAACACCATATTCTTGTCACTTTCATAATTCTTAATCTTTTAATTATGTTATAATTCACCTTAGCTTGTTCAATGACATTTGGTAGATTTATACCACTCTTTGTGAATGTTATGAACATTGTTGAATAAACTTACTTATATTCATAGTTCATTTGGAATGGGTATGTTGGGACTTTTCTCAATGATTGACATACCCTTGGTTATAAATTTAAAGTTACATTGGTCATGTTTAATTTGGCTTTACATGGTCATTAGCTAATTTTTCAGCATATCTTTGAAATAACATTCTAAACCAATTTAATTTAACTTTTTGTGCTAAACATTGTTAGCCAATTTATTAGCATGAAACAAACATTACTTAAACCATTTTCATTATGTTATCATTAAAAAAAATCAATTAGTTTCATGAATGTACTATAGTGATCTCATAAACATAAACAAGTCAATACTTTAACATTTAACAATAGCTAGACCTCATAGCCGATTCATAGAAACTTCATATTCTCGAACACAAGAAAGCATTAAATCGTTCTTTATATCTTGTAACTAACGCTCAAATAATTCTAATCAAACGTATATGCCTTATTAGTGATTAACAAATCAAGAATCCGACACATAATGATCAGTAAGCAACACATACAAATAACATGTTCGATATTTAGATCTACATACTTATTAGAATCGAAAACAACTATATCTAGGGAGGGGTATGTTCAACAATATCATTGAGAATAACCCTAGTTTCGACACTCATGGATTCTAAATGTTTGAAAAGTCTGTTATAGAAAGAATTCAAGGAGATAAACCATACCTTTATATAGTTGAATCCACGAAGATCACCTTGCACGAAAACCTTAAAGAATACCTTTAAATTGCCTAAGAGAACTTTTCTGTTTTTCTAGGTTTTGCTCAATGTTTTTCTCACGATTGCGTACTGTTTTGAGTCGTGAATTTTCTAGTGTTTAAAGCTGAGTCTATGTCTTAAGAACTAATCTGGAATAATTCCACTTAGGCTAATTAAGTTAATTAAATAAATTAATTATTTATTTACTAAAACAACCCTACTAAGCTGTCTAGAAATAGGATAACATTTAACTTAGTAAAATATTAATTTTTCCTAAGACATTCGGCCTTGCTTGTGAAGTTTCCATAATTAATTAATTCCTTAATTTAATTACTAAAGGGACCTATGGAAATTACTTAAGTACCCCTAAGTCATTGGAACCATAACTAACCTATTGGACCATTCTAGGTTATGTACTAGGATGTTTCTTCAAGTAGTTACTAGATTAGTGTAACCCAGTTAAGTCTTAGGTTGTCGGGTTTACTAGATAGTTTTTTTTTCCTAGGTTAGTTATCTAGTAAGGTCAGTTAGTTATATCCTAGAGTTTGTTAGATAATTAGGCCCCACATGGATGGACCCTTGTGCACACCTGCCCTTAACTACCCTAACCGAATTCGGTTAGGCTGGTCCCCTCCCTTGGACACTTTTCACATGTGATTTAACATTTTGTGCTTGTAATTTCCTAACCAAATATTCTTGATGGTTCATTTTCAATGTTTACTTATTGTCACAAGGATCGTCACTATGACCTTGGGCACTGCTTAATCTACATGACCATTTTAATTCTTCATGTGATGTGATACCTAGGCTTGACTCGTGGGTGCATCGTACCTAATGCAAAATTTAGGAAACATATGTTTTTAGCTTAGAGTCTTCATTGAAGGTACATTTCATAAACAAGCATATTAATACTTAGAAAATTGTCTATCACCAATTAAACAAATTTTTTTATATGCCCAATATTACTCAAGATTGGGGGCATTGGGATACCTCTGCACCCCCAATACCTATTCGTAAAACTTAATAGGCTCTTCAACAGAAGAGTAGATTTTACGGAATGGTACATTATACCCCCCCCCCCCAAGGAACATTCTTCCTTGAATGACACTACATATCATTTTAAATCAAAGAGGGTAATTTCGAAAACACATAGCATACTTGAAACTTTACTCTTTGTGAATTTCTTATTCACACATACTCTGGGTGATGCACAACACTGAAAGCTTGTATGAACCTTCATATCTGAGATTGAGGAACTTCTTTCTAAATCTTACTTTAACTTCATGCAAATCACACTCATGCATCACATATATTACCCAAATGCTATACAAAAACAGCAACATGAGTGCAAGCATGAACTAATATGCTGCAAGTATAAAACAGACAGTTATGGATGTAAACACCAACACCGACTTATGCACTAAAAATTAGAGTTTGATAAACATAATAGGACTATAAGCATACACACATAGAAATGATGCTTAAAATTAGCATTTCATTGAAATATGCAATTTTGTTCGAGATGCCTTATTGCCATTAAAGAACCAATACAAGTCAATTATACATATTTATAAAGTCAAGATCATGTATACTTGAAAAATAACAATACTAAGTCTAGTCACGTCAACATGAATATCAATATAATAGAACACATAATCATTACACATCTATTATCAAGTCATAACATCAATAAGCATGTATAATAGTTCATAACATCGTAACTAAAGTTAGACTATTACTCACGAGTCCTCATTAAGTCCGCTAGTGCAATGAATAAGAAAACTCCCGAAACCATAATCAATCAAGTAAACCTAACAAGAACTATAAACAATGTCCAACTTTATAAACCATAGCCTTTAGAAAAATCATTATCATACCTTAGCAATATAGACCATAGATATTATCATAAGTGAAACCAATGTCATATAGTGTCAACAACATGTAAGATAATCATATGTACAACATTTAAAATTTTAAGCATATAAATACATAAGAACATCCTTCTAAGACTTCCCTCAAGGCTAAATAGTGCAATGTGTAGGTATATAACCATACATATACCTAGACTAAGTCAAACCTCTCAAGTCATCATAGTTAGAGTCCACTTTATTGCTTCAATTTTCTTTAGTGAGCATCTTGCCTAAACAGACATAGACCACTTGAGCAAATGTGGAATATGGCGTCATGTAACCCTCATCCAAGTAGGGCAGACTACTTGCCAAATAGTACCAAAACATGAACATAGCAACTGCGTGGATCCACTAGCTAGTATTCCTATGGGGGCAACATAGTTCTAAAACTAGGAGATATAGTTTGGACCGTTTTTATTCTACATGCATTATAGTGTCCAATCTCATGAGTACAATAGTGAACCTATTTTTCCTATGTGGGAAGGGAGACTTCTCACTCTAGTGCATTCGGTAATAAGCCCGAGTACCTTTTTGAAATCTCTTTCATTAATAATCATAACTTAGTTTAGGTCATAAAGTCTACCTCTTATATAGTCATCATCATCATAAACTATAAGAATTTCATGAGTATTGTCCATTCATTACAATTAATGTATGTGAAATTAGCACATTAACATCATTATATCAACGTTTGTCATATAAGTAATTCATCACCAACGTTATATCAATACATCTTAAGCATAATATCAAAACCACATAGTTAAAGACATTTCAATTCAACATCATACAAACCCTATCAATCTTAATGTAAGGTATACTTTAATAAAATATCATTACTTAATCACAAGTAATCACAATTGAAGTAATGAATTAAGATCACAAGACTCAACCAATATATTTCACCATGCCATCATCAATGTATTGACATCAACCCTCCAATTTTAACCAACAATGGGTGTAATATCATCACAGAATAGTAACCATTATAATAATGAAGTCTATTGAATAATTACACTAAAATTCATCACTAACTCATAGCCTAGAATTAGGATCATGGATTAATTGCTCAAGAACTAGCATAATTTGACTTAAGTATATCACAAGATACTAATAATTGGCATTATAACAACATAGGATAGTAATTCACTAACTAACCAACCCAATTGTCCTAATATTATACAATTCAAAAACCTAGGATTGAGGGGAAAAGGTCATATTTCCACAACTAGGTCAATGCATCAAGAATTAGTATAATTCCACCATATTACATGTTAACATACTCATATTTAAAAAAAGGATTTGTAAACAGATATATTCATAAGATCAATTTTTTAGAGAATAAAACCCATATAAAACACTTCTTTTTGAAATAAATTTGGACGAACCCTTTGGGGAAAGAGATCCAAAAGGTGAAATGAATCACCTACCTTAATAATTGATTATGTTTTATGTAGAAACTTGATCCTTTAACTTCCCTAGAAACCTTCCTTTATGAATTATCAATGGGTTTGTTTTGGAGAGAAACAAGAGAAAATGTGCAGCAAAAACAATCTTGACTTACAAATTTACCTCCCTAAACCCCTAATAAATTAAATAACCACCTAATTAATTAATTTATCAAACTAGAAAATGTGCAGCAAAAACAATCTTGACTTACAAGATCACAACCAATGACCCATTTGTCAAACGACGGGCATTGTTCACGTCCGTCCTGTGTAGTCGCTGTTTTGGTAAGAGATTTGAAAAATGACCCCTTTCAAAAAATGACTAAGGGACCATCGACGGTGGCAATCGATGCCCCGTTAATTGGCCCACGCCTTGTTGGTTGGCAACTGTTGATTTCACTGTCTTTTGACAACTTTTTACCAACCATGAAGAGTTTTTCTCAAGGGCGCTTGGTTGGTCCTTGGGGATTTGTAACCTGACGTTTATACAATAAACTTACCCTAATAAAATTTAAGAAGCTTACTAAAAAATTTCATCAATTTTTAACTCTTAAAACTTAGTAAAACTGGCTAAGACAAACTGGCAACCATTGAACTAGTTGCCTCACGTTTTGATTCTAAGATCTCATAAATGACTCAAATACGTTATAATTGACTTAAAAGAAGAGTTAGAACTCCTATAATATCATGTCAGGCTATAGGTTATGCTTTAGAATTCCGGAGTATTGCACTTGTGGTCAGTGTACACATCAACATGCAAACCATACAAGTAATGCCTCTAGTTATCTAGAAACATAATCTACTAATCTCCCATGTTGCATAATCACACACCAAAAACCCACTCGGAATGCATCACAATATACAACAAAGCCCTTGGTACCCTCCGGTAAGATCAATACCTCAGCGGGGGTAAGCCTCTCTATCATGATTTGGAAGGTTCTTTCACATGCCTCAGCCCACTCAAATTTCACATTCTTTTGGGTTAACGTATTTAAGGGAGATAGAATGGATGCAAACCCATCCACAAACCTCCTATAGTATCCCGCTAGACACAATAAGTTTCTAATGTTTGTTAGAGTTAATAGTCTAGGACAATTGTTTACCTCCTCGATTTTCCTTCGATTAACCTCAACTTCCTACCTAGATATGATATGGCCAAGAAAAACCACCGACCTTAACCAAAACTCACATTTTTTGTACATGGAAAATTGTTGGTTCTCCTTAAGAACTTGTAATACCACCCTCAAGTGATACATGTGTTTTCCCTCATTTTTCGAATATACAAAGATGTCATCAATGATGACAGTGACACATGAATCTAGGTACTAATGAAACAAAAGGGCATTACTAAGAACTTCTAGTGACCATATTTAGTCCGAAATGCCATTTTAGGTATATCCTCGCCTCTACCCTATATCGGTGATAACACGATCTCAAGTTAATTTTAGAAAAGTAGCTTTCCCATTGGAATTGATCGAGCAAATAGTTAATCCTAGGGAGAGGATACTCATTATTAATAGTTACATTATTGAGTTCGACCCATCCTTTTTCTACACAAACAATACCGGAGCACCCGATGGAGAAATACTAGGTCTAATGAAGCCTTTATCTAGTAAGTCTTTGAGTTGATACTTCATCTCTTTAAACCTTGTCGAATCCATCAGATAAGGAGGAATGTATATTGCGTTGGTATCTGGTAGAAAGTTAATTACAAAATTAACTTTCCATTCGGGAGGGATTACGGGAAGATCATTAGGAAAGACGTACGGAAATTCCCTCAATACGGGGACCAAATCAATGGGTGGATTTTTGGATTCTAAATTTTTGACTCTTACGATATGGTATAAACACCCTTTAGAGATAATCTCATATGCCTTCATACAAAAAATAATACAACCTCTTTTAATGGAATTTCCCCATTCCACTCTAAGATGGGTTCATTTGGAAAAGTGATCTTAACGACTCTAGTTCTACAATCAATGGAAGTAAAACAATCACACAACCAATCCATCTCCAATATGACATCAAAATCGACCATATCTCGTTCTACAAACTCAATATAAGTTACTATATTGGTTAACGTTGTAGGAAAATATCTATCTACCCTCATTGCAAAAACTGACTCACCCACCGAGGTAGTTAACATGAAAGGTTCATTTAGAATATCGGGTAAAACATTATAACTTTATAGCTACTAAATGAGTAACAAATTAAAGGGTAGCACCTGGATCAAGTAAAGCATATACATTAATAGAGAAGACTTGTAACATATCGGTCACGAGAACTCTCTTTTTCACCACTACAACGAAGTGCATAAAATCAGTTCTTCTTGGGAGGATCAACATTAGAACCCCTTGCTTGAGCTTCCTACAACCTTTGTTTTGACCTTTCAAGTTTAACAATTCGTTCTTCTTGTGGAAACTTTTACCACAACTAAAAAAAATGTTCGTTCCAATGAGGCTATCTCCATAATGCTTCTTGCTACACTCTCCACATATTGACTTTTTGTTCTGTGAACTAGTACCCCTTTCCTTTTTAGGACTAGTGTTAGACACCGTATTATCAGGAGTCTTAGGCAACTTGAAATACACTTCATTGTAAAACAACTTTTTTGAACCTAGTATTTTCTTAGATATCAAGCCTACCCTTTGAAGAACCACTATCAAGTGACTTTGATTATAAGCATACCTACTCTTCCTTTTAACCCTTCTTTCTTCAATTTGGTTTATGAGTATTAATTTGAATATATTTATGATTGATTTCTCATTAATCCACGTCTATGTAAGTTCTTATTAATGATTTTGAAGCACACCACACTTATGAGACCAGGCAAAGGGTCTCCAAAGAGGATACAAACATGGGACTACCAAGATACCGCGACACCCAAGATCTGGTAATTGCGATGCCCAGCTTGAATTGATTGGGAAAGATTATTGCCTTGCGACGCGGGGCTTTCACAAACCATTCTATCTATAAATTTTCCAGAAACAAGATTTTTAAATGCCTCTGTGACACGTAGTAAACTCCTAGATTTGGCTGCACAGTGGAACGTCAAATTTGAGTTGGTTAAAATTTCTAATAAGTTCATAGGTCTTTTGGATAATTTTGGGATGACTTATTAAAGGTTATGTAGTCTTATTATACCCCTAATCTCATCAATCAATGCTAAACTTTCAAATCAAAACAAAACCTCTACATTATTTTTTCCAAAACACTATTGTTGAAGCTTTGAAGCTCCAAGGAAGAAGACTATTATGTCAAGGTTTTCTCCATAAATTTTGTGGGATAATATTCTATATTAAGGTATGGTTTTTCATCCTTGAATCTCTTTTCTTTACGGAGTCAATTTCAATGATTTCTCAAAGATGATCAAAAACATAAATTATCCAATAATATGATCTAGCCATGAGTTCTTGATGAAAAGTTTTGAATCATTGTATTATGATTTAATTGATGTTAATTATATTATTTTAACCTAAAAACTCTTTGAACCCATGCGAACCATGCAATTCTAGTTTTTACTATTGTATGGGTTAAGTGATCATGTATTAATGCTTATGTATGAATGACATTTGACTTTTAATGTTGTTAAGAAGGTCCATTATCTGAATCTTTCAACCTAGTTGTAAGGTAATGATATCCTTAAAGTCGAAACTCGTATGGTATCCTTCTATTTTGAATGATGGACTTAAGGTTTGTGTCACATCTGGGGAGCACACACTATAACATGGCATACTTGACATCTCAGAGGTTTTATACATAACCATATTATAATTCATCACATTGTCATAGTAAAATTAGTGGAAAATTTAAAAAATTTTCTAGCAACAACATTAGAATAAATTAGGGACACTTCCCTTAAACCATATTACATAACAATAAAACGTTTAAACATTTTACGATGATACATGAGTAGGGAATCCTTTGAACTTAAGGACCTCTTTCCCTTAGATTGGGAATCATCTATCAAGCTCTCCACCTTTCAAAACATTCTTTAAGAATCGATAACCTAAACTTGTATAAAAGTGGAGAAGAATGGAATTAGTACAAGAAAGCACTAAGTACGACTACTATGAAAAAACATACATATAGAAGCGACATTTTCTTGAAATCTTACAGGATGCCTTTTTAAGTAAATATTCATAAATCTTTTATAAATTAGACCTTATATCATTCACATACTTCATATAGACATATTCAAAGGCTAAACATTTGATGAGATCACGTACAAAATTTATGCTATTTTTAAGTCACATTACAGTGAGCTAATTTCCCTTAACAGTGAACTATCTTCCCATTTATTCATTAATATCCCATGCAATCCTCTAGTGATACTTGGTGCAATGAATCACCTTAAGGTCACAAATAAATAATACATATGGCCTACACAAGCCAAAACATCTCATAATATGAGCATAGTACATCAAAAACACATTTAAGTCAAGACTTATAGGCTTTACAGTAAGTTGCACCCATTTATACATATATTTACTTCTTTTCGTATAACTCATTATAAGACCTTGTTCATGACCCCGATCTTTGTCTACTAGTGCAATGCACTTGTAAAGCCCTGTAACCCCACACATATTATTAAACCCTTTATGAGACTACAAACCTTATCATTCAATTCATACATCGACAAGTAAGTGAAGACAACTTCATTCATGTCAATACAAGACCTTCATCATATAGTCATTTAGACCGACATAGTGCATATAAAGATAAGACCACATCATGTAGATTCATTCCGTACACATCCTTATAACAAGTAGACCAATAATACAAGTCATGCATATGTAAATAAACATAATCATACACATTGGGTCACCTCTCTAGGACATCCTAAGGAGCTACATGTGCAACGTCTAGATGGGTTCATTACTTCCGCCTATACTAAGTAGCCTACCTTAAGTCATCCTAGTTAAGATCCTAGTCATTTACTTCTATTGTCCATTGTCCATTTACTTCCTTGGTCCTAAGATAAGCTTTCTTTGTTGAAAAATCCATTCTTACATTAACTTTATAAAATATATGCTAAGGAGATTCATCGCCTCAAATTATTAGCTCATAAGACATAGATGAAAGCTCATCAACCTAAATCATGTAAGAAGATCCTTTCACATGGACATAACATAGGTATTAGAACTATCTAGTTTATGATACACTTGAGGACCCCTTTTAAGGCTCCTCTATTGACTAGATCATCATTCATGTGACTGTGTATTCATATGTGAGCAAATCTTTAACATAACACGTAAATGTCACACATGTTCATGTATAAATGCATGTGTACTGATATGAGCAATACTTTCATATCAACACTCAAAGACACTATGCACATTCATACTTCAATATATCAGATACTTAAAATCGTAGCATATAAGTGATGTACATACAATCCTATGCTTGTCCTTACAAGACAAACCTAGGAACTATACCATCTAGGTGCACATGTGCAATTCATATTAAAAGTCCCATACTCTTGCCTATGCTAGTACATCTATAAAGTTATCCTAGCATCACACAACATCATAGAATGGTTATCATGGAATAAGACTCATTTATTTAAGACTTACAACATTCTTATAGTAAGATTTAGACTTTATATAGCTATGTTAGCTTTACATCACATATAACATTATAGGACCTCAACATAGGCAGAAAGTACCTGTAACCTTAACATAGCCATTTATATGCTCATAACAATATCAACTTCACCTAGATTCAGGAAGACTAGGCGGAAGTTACAATAAAGGTGATCATCATATTCACTCATTCATATGTTCATCAATTTATGTCAAGGTTATGGTGAATATATATATAATTACAATAAAGTAAACACCGCCACCGTAGGTGGACCATACAACACAATTCCATACAAGCTTTCATCAACATTATATAGAAAAGTAGGGAGGAAGAGTAGACATTACCAATTCATCAATCCTATTGATAAACATTGATCAATACAACCATTCATCAATAATAAATGTATAGGGCTGTAACCAATAGTAATTAAAACATGAGAGAAACCATGTACAAATAGTAGCAAAATCATGATACAACTAGTGCAAAAAATTACCATTATTTTAGAAAATATGTAGTCATGTATCATAAATTAATTTCAAATAAAGATTAATCAATAATGTACATTTAAATAAGTATACAATGAAAATCATAACTTAACGAGATACTACAACAACCGCCAATGAACTCGAAATCACTGTAAGCATGCTTCATATTAGGAAATCATGGAAGGTAAGCTTCCACAGGTTAATCCTATTCAAACAATCATGAATTGATCAACGTTGAATCCATTGCATATAATTCACAGTCACATTACATTAAAGGAAGTAGCTATGGACAATTAACCATGATAATTCATATAACAACTAACCTAACATCAAGATCACAAGTTACAATTCCATAGTTTAGAAAGACATAGCTCAACTCATACTTATTATTCCTCACATTGATCATACGTGATTTATAATGAAAATTCATATAAACATATTAAGCTTAAACAGAATCTAAAAGAACCACATCATAATTGAAATCCTCATTTTAACATATTAAGGACCCATATTACAGTGATTACAATGATAACTAGGCTAGGCATGTTCAAACCATCATACATTGATCCACATTGATCCTTTAACAGCTATTCAGCATTAACTATTGTAAATTACTGTAGGTATACACAATTCAACGTAACAGAATCACAATTCAACCAATAACAAGCCATGATAAAATGCCCATTCAAGGGCTAAATCGATTTTGGGAAGGGACATGGGTTCATCACGCAATTGGATTAAAATCATGTTAACCCAACACATTAACATTAATTCATAATAATTTAACCATTTAAAAAGTTTTTAGAAAGAAATCATGGATAGATTGAAGAACAAGAAGAACTTTATTCATATTTTTATCTTTGAAATAATTGATATGAACTCTCCAATTGTAAGGTTACTTAGAGATGAAGGATCACCATACCCTTTTCTAGTATAAAAACACCAAAACATAGAAAATAACCCATGAATCCAATATACAAGTAGTTCTTGAGCTTCAACAACAATAGTGGTTTCTAGATAGTGTTGGTTTCGGAGGGAAGGTTTATTTTTTGTAGGAGAGATTGTCAATGTGTTGTTCACGTGCGTAATACCTTACATACACACAAAAATAGGTGAATTAATAAATTAGAATCAGGTTAGGACTGGGATGATTTTTCCATTAACCGCATAAATAAAACAATCGCAAGGCAGTAGTGGAGGCCACCATCAATGGATCAACATCTATTGGTCGTTGGTCAATCGACTAGACTTATGTTACTTCCATCAATACGAACTTTGCATATTTTTGTGCTTAAACATTTCTAGTATAAGTATACATTTACGAGACCTCACAAATGGGCCGTTGGTAAGCAAACAAGCCATCGTTTGGATAAGTCGATTAACAGTGCCAATGTAGTGTCTCGATCAGCCTTGTGTCTTTCTTTTGGGACCTTTTCCGGGTCCCTTTAGAAGTCGTACCTAAAGAAGTGTAAATAGGCTAGGCCCCATCAAGACGCACTTGGACGTCTCAAGGTCTAACTTTCGAACGTCTTAGACGTTCTTGGAATTTTGACTACTGAACTTCACAAAACTACATATACTAAAATTAAAAATAAAAATAAATTATTTAAAGGATTAATAAGCTTGTAACATACAATATATAAACACGCATAGACACATGAGATGCATTAGTGACTATTAGTCGAACAATTTGGTCGACCCTGGATGTTTGACTTCCAAATAACCTCAAACATTACACACTCCCTCAATACAATATTATAAGTCATTTTAGGACCTTTAAAAATTATGAAAATATGTAAGTATCTATAAACCTAACTCAAAGGGAGGTCGTCGTTTGGTCAATCGATTGACATTGCCAAGGCAGTGTCTCGACCAGCCCTATGTCTTTCTTGTGGGCCCTTTTGTGGGGCCCTTTACAAATCGTACCAAGAAATTTCCAATGTAAATATAATCTTTAACAAGTTATATAACTCCCACATGATTTTCACACAAAAAAAATACAGATAAAACGTCAAAATAGGCTAGGCGCCATCAAGACACTTGGCCATCTCATGGGTTAATTTTGGAACGTCTTCGACATTCTTGGATGTTTCACCTCCAAACATCACGACACCATATACTAAAATTTAAAGTCATTATAACTCATTTAAGTACTTCATTATATCATGAGATAGAATATATAAACACGCATACACATGAGTGTAACGACCTGTTTAGTCGTTTTGAGCAACAAACTTCAATTCTGGAAAAACTGGCAGAAGCGACGGATCCCACGATGGACCATCAAGGGCACGACGGACCGTCGTAGGGTCTCGTTTCAGAACACTTAGAAAATCTAAAATTGGGTACTGAAAATCGACTCTCGAAACTTCGGGACAGAATGGCAGGACGGACCGTCACGGGCGTGACGGACCGTCATGGAGACTTCAGTGAAAATCCATTCTCTGAACTTTGCGACGACCTGCAGGACGGACCGTCGCAGGTACGACGGCCCGTCACACGTTGCGCAAATCCCAGGCAGAGTCGGATTTCTGGTGAAGTTTTAAGGGACGTTTTTGGACTATTCTTTCCTTAATTATAGATTTCGTGGGGTTATATTAATAACTAAAATTCTTGAGGGGTTAAAAGAGGTAACCCTAAGTTAATTAGTGGGGTATTATTGCCATCTTTTATTCTTAATTATATACTAATTAGGGTAAAAGAAAGAGGGTTTGAATAAAGAAAATAGAAAGAACAAGAGAGAGAGAGGGAATCGAACGAGAAGGGAGAAACAAAGCTTTGGGAAAATTCTTGCTTGATTCAATTCTTCGGTGGAGGTAGGTTATGGTTTTCATGCTTCATAAGTAAACTCTTAATAGCGAATGATATGTGTTAGTAGTATTGTAAACCTTCTATATGCTTAATTGAATGCTTGCATGAATGATGTGATTATGTAATTGTGAATAAATAAGCATGATAAAGCTATTGAATCCCAAATCTCGAAAAGAAACCCTAATCTACTTTGTTAATGATGATGCCTTGGTATAAAAGAAGGCTTGATGAACGAAAGTGGTGCGATTAGGGGATCGGGTGCCACGTTCCGGTACCAGGATAGAATATGGATCGGGTGTCACGTTCCGACACCAGGATAGAATAGGGATCGGGTGCCACGTTCCGGTACCAGGATAGAATATGGATCGGGTGTAACGTTCCGACACCAGGATAGAATATGGATCGGGTGCCACGTTCCGGTACCATGATAGAATATGGATCGAGTGTCACGTTCCGACACCAAGATAGAATAAGGATCGGGTGCCACGTTCCGGTACCAGGATAGTATATGCGGATTGGAGTGTCACGTTCCGACACCAGGATAGAATATGGATCGGGTGCCACGTTCCGGTACCAGGATAGAATGAGGATCGGAGTGTCACGTTTCAACACAAGGATAATATATTGAGGAGCGGAGTGTCACTGTAACGACCCGTTTAGTCGTTTTGAGCAGCAGACTTTATATCTGGAAAAACTGGCAGAAGCGACGGACCCCACGACGGACCGTCATGGGCACGACGGACCGTCGCAGGGTCTCGTTTCAAAACACTTAGAAAATCTGAAATTGGGTACTAAAAATCGACTCTCTAAACTTTGTGACGGAATGGCAGGACGGACCGTCACAGACCCTTGGTGGAAATTTGGGTCTCTGAACTCTGCGACGACCTGCAGGACGGACCGTCGCAGGCACGACGGCCCGTCACAGGTTGCGCAAATCCCAGGCAGAATCGGATTTCCTTACACGTTTTAAGGGACGTTTGGGACTATTCTTTCCTTAATTATAGATTTCGTGAGATTATATGAATAACTCAAATTCTTGGGGGTTAAAAGAGGTAACCCTAAGTTAATTAGTGGGGTATTATTGCCATCTTTTATTCTTAATTATATGTTAATTTGGGGTAAAAGAAAGAGGGTTTTGAATAAGAAAAGAGAAAAGAAAAGCGAGAGATAGATTGATCGATTGAGTGAGAGAGAGAGAGTCGAACGAGGAGGAAGAATATCAAAGCATTGAAGATTGCTTGTTGATTCCAATTCTTCGGTGGAGGTAGGTTATGGTTTTCATGCTTTCATAGTAAACTCTTAATAGAGAATGATATGTATTGGTAGTATTGTAAACCCTACTATATGCTTAATTGTATGTTTGCGTGAATATGATTATGTGATTGTGATAAGATAAGCATGATGAAAATATTGAATCCTAAATCTTGAAAGGAAACTTTAATATACATTATTAATGATGATGCCTTGGTATAGAAGAAGGCTTGATGAATTAAAGTAATGGGATTGATGATGCCTTGGTATAGAGAAGGCCTGATGATTTACAGAATGATATTAGTGGATCGGAGTGTCACGTACCGACACATGTAGGGGATCGGGTGTCACGAACCGACACGTAGAATTAGGGGATCGGGTGTCACTAATCGACACGTAGAATTAGGGGATCGGGTGTCACGAACCGACACGTAGAATTAGGGGATCGGGTGTCACGACCCGACAAGTAGAATTAAGGGATCGGGTGTCACGAACTGTCACGTAGAATTAGGGGATCGGATGTCACGAACTGACACGTAGAATTAGGGGATCGGGTGTCACGAACCGACACGTAGATATAGGGGATCGGAGTGTCACGTACCGACACAAGAGAATTAAAGATAATGAATCTTGAAAGATGTTAATATACTCAATCTAACGAACATAATTCCCAAATGAGTATGGTGTTGAGGCTTGAGCCCTCATGGATGAACTTGATGGTACTTATTGATGATTATAATACTTGTTGTGGCTACATGTTGAGTTTTATAGTTGATTTACGATATTATTGATATATACTGTCCCCTATTTTGAGTTGGCCGATGATATCTACTCAGTACCCGTGTTTTATACTGACCCCTACTTTTATGTTTTCTTCTTGTTTATTTGTGGAGTGCAGCAAACGTGCCATCGTCTTCAACTCAACAGTAATTCAAGTCAGTCTTACTACATCGGAAATTCAGGGTGAGCTAATGCTTCTAGCTTGGACTGGATCTCCTTCTTCAAGTCTTGATGCCTTGAACTTCCGGCATGGACTAGCTTCTTATGTATTTTTAGCTTTTAGAATACTCTTAGTTTAGTCATTTGATCGTAGATGTTCTTGTGATTATGACTTCCAGGTTTTGGGAATAATAGATGTTGAATATTGATAGTTATTGAATTGGTTTTTATTAATGAGTTAAGTCTTTCGCATTACTTTCTGTTGTTATTACATAGAAATGTTAAGGTTTAGATTGGTTGGTTCGCTCACATAGGAGGGTAAGTGTGGGTGCCAGTCGCAACCCGGTTCGGGTCGTGACAAACTTGGTATCAGAGCATTAGGTTCGTTGGTCTCATCACACAAGAACAGGTCTTGTAGAGTCTTAAGGAACGGTAGGGGGACACCTTTACTTTTCCTTGAGAGGCTATAAGACTTTAGGAAAATTTCACTCTTTCATTCTTTCTTTCGTGCTACTACTTGAGTCCAATTGGTATCTAGGCGATACGAATTGGTATCTGACCATCATCACTCTCTTTCGCAGATGGTTAGAACTAGAGCAACGACTACGTCAACACCAACGTCAGCCAGACAAGAAACAATTGAACCAGCCACTGGGGCTGTGGCTCGAGGAAGAACAGCAGCAAGGGGCCGTGGAAGAGGTCGTAGGAAGACGTCCTCTAGGGGAAGAGGACGAGCAACTAGCCCATCTGATACTAGGGCAGTGACTCCTCCACCGACTGAGGAGGTAATAAGAGAAGGGGAGGATGGGGAAACTGAACAAGTGTAGAATGAGGAAATGCCACCCCAACCTACCCCAGAGATGATCAATCAGGTTCTGGCTTATCTTAGCTGGTTGTCTGATCAGGGCCAGACACCCCCAGTGTTCTCTGCACCAGCACCTCAGGCTCCGGAGGTACAACATGCGGCTACTATGGCTCCCCGCATTGATGTTCCATTGGAAATAGGCACGTTTCCACGTCTGACTATTTGGCCTATAATGACAAATGATCAGCATGAACTTTTTAGTATGTTCTTGAAATCAAAACCTCCAGTCTTCAAGGGTGCTGAATCGGAGGATGCTTATGATTTTCTGGTTGACTGTCACGAGCTACTACACAAGATGGGTATAGTAGAATGGTTTGGTGTGGAGTTTGTGACTTATAAGTTTCAAGGGAACGCCAAAATGTGGTGGCGGTCACATGTCGAGTGTCAACCAATAGAGGCACCACCTATGACTTGGGCCTCATTCTCTAGTTTGTTTATGGAGAAGTATATCCCATGGACTTTGAGGGATCGGAAGAGGGATGAGTTCTTGAGCCTAGAGCAAGGTAGGATGTCGGTTAATGCTTATGAGGCTAAGTTTCGTGCACTATCCAGATATGCCACTCAATTATGTTTCAGTCCCCAAGAGAGAATTCGCTGGGTTGTGAAGGGGTTGAGGTCAGAATTGCGGATTTCGGCCATACAGATAGCGGCAACGGCAAAATCCTTCCAAGAGGTGGTAGACTTTGTGATAGATGAGGAAGGAGTGAAGCCAGACGACTTCACCACAACATCGACATCAAAAAGGCTTCGAAAGGGAGGCGAGTTTAATGGTTCTTACACTAGAGAACAGGGTTCGGGAAGTTACTCAGTCCGACCAATTCAGTCTTCTCTACAGACTGTAGTTGGGGGACCACCTCAGACCGGTCAACACTTCTCCGAGGGGCATATGATCGACTCCATAGAATGTTATGGATGTGGGGAGATTGGACATATTAGGAGAAATTGTCCCAGACCAAGTTACAAACCCCCAATAACTAGAGGTAGAGGTGGTCATGGTAGAGGCCGTTTTTCTGGAGGGCGTGGTGGTCGAGGTAATAGTGGTCACCAAAAGGGCAGAGGTAATGGGCAAACTGGGGCCACTACATCACAACATGGTAGGGGCAACAGACAGACGAACGATAGGGCCCATTGTTACGCTTTCCCTGGGCGGTCTGAAGCGGAGGCATCTGATGCTGTCACCACAGGTAATCTTCTGGTTTGTGATTGCATGGCTTCTGTATTGTTTGATCTTGGATCCACTTTTTCTTATGTATCTTCCTCATTTTCTAATGGTCTAAATTTACATTGTGAATTACTTGATATGCCTATTCGTGTCTCTACTCCGGTGGGTGAGTCTGTGGTAGTTGAAAAGGTATATAGGTCTTGTTTGTTAAACTTTGTGGGGAGCAACACTTATGTAGATTTGGTTATCTTAAAAATGGATGATTTTGACGTGATTCTGGGTATGACTTGGCTTTCTCCGCAATTTGCAATCTTGGATTGTAATGCTAAAACGGTGACGTTAGCCAAGCCTGGGAAAGACCCGTTAGTGTGGGAGGGTGACTACACTTCCAATCTGGTCCGCATCGTCTCCTTTCTTCGTGCTAAGAAAATGATTAGTAAAGGGTGTTTAGATTTCTTGGCACATCTCAAGGATGACACTACCCATGTACCTTCGATTGAGTCGGTTTCAGTAGTTCGTGAGTTTCTGGATGTGTTCCCTGCAGATCTTCCTGGTATGCCACCGGATAGGGATATTGACTTCTGTATTGATCTGGAACCCGATAATCGCCCCATTTCTATACCCCCTTATAGAATGGCTCCCACGGAGTTAAGAGAGTTAAAAGCACAACTTCAAGAGTTATTGAACAAAGGCTTCATTAGACCATGTGAATCTCCTTGGGGTGCTCCGGTTTTCTTTGTAAAGAAGAAGGATGGGAGTTTTCGAATGTGTATAGACTACAGACAACTAAACTAGGTAACCATAAAGAACAAGTATCCTCTTCCCCGCATTGATGATTTGTTCGATCAGTTACAAGGTGCTTGTGTCTTCTCTAAGATTGACTTGAGATCCGGTTATCATCAATTGAAAATACGGGCAACGGATGTGCCAAAGACTGCTTTTC
Organism: Solanum lycopersicum; assembly: GCF_036512215.1. Classification (NCBI taxonomy): domain Eukaryota; kingdom Viridiplantae; phylum Streptophyta; class Magnoliopsida; order Solanales; family Solanaceae; genus Solanum; species Solanum lycopersicum. The sequence continues at coordinate 16,335,282 of NC_090809.1, read as the reverse complement.
GAACGAGGTATGGGCATTACAAATTTGTAGTGATGTCCTTTGGTCTTACGAATGCCCCTGCTGCGTTCAGGAGCTTGATGAACGGGATTTTTAAGCAATATTTGGACCTCTTCGTGATCGTATTTATTGATGATATATTGGTATACTCAAAGAGCAAGAAGGAACATGAAGAGCATTTGAGAATGGTATTGGAAATGTTGAGGGAGAAAAAGCTTTATGCCAAGTTCTCTAAGTGTGAGTTTTGGCTAGATGCGGTGTCCTTCTTGGGGCACGTGGTTTCTAAGGATGGAGTGATGGTGGATCCTTCTAAGATTGAGACAGTGAAGAATTGGGTAAGACCCACTACTGTGTCAGAAATAAGGAGCTTTGTTGGGTTAGCTAGCTACTACCACCGATTTGTCAAGGGATTCTCTTCTATTGCTTCCAAATTGACGAACTTGACTAAGCAGAATGTCCCATTTGTATGGTCGGATGAATGTGAGGAAAGCTTTCAGAAGCTCAAGACTTTGTTGACTACCGCACCTATCCTTACCTTGCCAGAACCTCATTGTTTATTGTGATGCATCCTATTCTTGTTTGGGTGCAGTACTAATGCAAGAGAAGAGTGTGATTGCTTATGCTTCAAGACAATTAAAAGTGCATGAACGTAACTATCCCACTCATGATTTGGAATTGGCAGCGGTAGTGTTTGCATTAAAACAATGGAGACACTATTTATATGGGGTTAAGTGTGAGATCTATACGGATCATCGTAGCCTTAAGTATGTCTTTACTCAGAAAGATTTGAACTTAAGACAGAGGAGATGGATGGAGTTACTAAAGGACTACGATATCACTATCTTGTATCATTCGGGGAAGGCGAATGTTGTAGCGGATGCTTTAAGTAGGAAGGCGGGAAGCATGGGAAGTCTAGCTAGCTTGCAAGCTTCTAGACGCCCATTGGCTAGAGAGGTTCAGACTCTACCTAATGACTTAATGAGATTAGAAGTAAATGAGAGGGGCGGATTGTTGGCTTCTGTGGAGGCAAGATCTTCCTTTCTTGACAAGATTAAGGGAAGACAGTCTGATGATGAGAAACTGCGCAGAATCCAAGATAAGGTATTGCGAGGAGAGGCTAAGGAAGCACAAATCGATGAGGAAGGTGTTTTGAGGATCAAGGGAAGGGTATGCGTAGCCCGCGGTTATGATTTGATCAACACTATTCTCACAGAGGCTCATAGTTCGAGGTATTCGATACATCCGGGTGCAACCAAGATGTATCGTGACCTAAAGCAACACTTTTGGTGGAGTAGAATGAAGCGTGACATTGTGGATTTTATTGCCAAATGTCCAAACTATCAACAAGTAAAGTATGAATACCAAAGGCCCGGAGGAACACTTCAGAGAATGCCCATTCCGGAATGGAAGTGGGAAAGAATTGCAATGAATTTTGTGGTTGGTCTTCCGAAGACGATGGGTAAGTATGACTCCATTTGGGTGATTGTTGATAGGTTAATTAAATCTGCTCATTTCATTCCGGTCAAGGTGACTTACAATGCAGAAAAGTTAGCCAAACTTTACATCTCAGAAGTGGTGCGATTGCATGGGGTTCCACTATTCATCATATCAGATAGAGGTACGCAGTTTACTTCTATGTTTTGGAGAACATTGCATGCAGAATTGGGTACTAGGTTGGACCTTAGTACTGTGTTCCATCCTAAGACCGATGGTTAGTCTGAGAGAACGATTCAAGTGTTGGAAGATATGCTTCGTGCATGTGTGATAGAGTTTGGTGGCCATTGGGATAGCTTCCTACCCTTAGCGGAGTTTTCATACAATAATACCTATCACTCAAGTATTGATATGGCCCCATTTGAAGCATTGTATGGTAGGAGATGTAGGTTTCCCATTGGTTGGTTAGATGCGTTCGAGGTCAGACCTTGGGGTACTGATCTCTTGAGGGATTCGATGGAAAAAGTGAGGTCTATTCAAGAAAATCTTCTAGCAGCGCAAAGTAGACAAAAAGAATATGCAGATCGAAAGGTTAGAGACTTAGAGTTAATGGAAGGTGAACAAGTCTTGTTGAAAGTTTCACCCATTAAAGGGGTGATGCGGTTTGGTAAAAGGGGTAAACTAAGTCCAAGGTACATTGGACCATTTGAAGTACTTAAGCGAGTGGGGGAGGTGGCTTATAAGTTAGCCTTGCCTCCAGGGCTATCCGGAGTACATCCGGTATTCCATGTGTCGATGTTGAAAATATACCATGGGGATGGAAACTACATTATCCGTTGGGATTCAGTTTTTCTTGATGAGAACTTGTCTTATGAGGAGGAGCCTGTTGCTATTTTAGATAGAGAAGTTCACAAGTTGAGGTCAAGAGAGATTGCATCCATCAAGGTGCAATGGAAGAATCGACCGGTGGAAGAAGCCACTTGGGAGAAGGAGGCAGATGTGCGAGAAAGATACCCACATCTGTTTAAAGATTTAGGTACTCCTTTTCGCCCTTGTTTTCCTTCTTTTGATCGTTCGGGGACGAACGATGGGTAAATTGGTATCTAATGTAACGACCCGTTTAGTCGTTTTGAGCAGCAGACTTTATTTCTGGAAAAACTGGCAGAAGCGACGGACCCCACGACGGACCGTCATGGGCACGATGGACCGTCGCAGGGTCTCGTTTCAAAACATTTAGAAAATCTGAGATTGGTTACTAAAAATCGACTCTCTGAACTTTGTGACGGAATGGCAGGACGGACCGTCACAGACCCTTGGTGGAAATTTGGGTCTCTGAACTCTGCGACGACCTGCAGGACGGACCGTCGCAGGCACGACGGCCCGTCACAGGCACGACGGCCCGTCACAGGTTGTGCAAATCCCAAGAAGAATAGGATTTCCTTACACGTTTTAAGGGACGTTTGGGACTATTCTTTCCTTGATTATAGATTTCGTGGGTTTATATTAATAACTCAAATTCTTGGGGGTTAAAAGAGGTAACCCTAAGTTAATTAGTGGGGTATTATTGCCATCTTTTATTCTTAATTATATGTTAATTTGGGGTAAAAGAAAGAGGGTTTTGAATAAGAAAAGAGAAAAGAAAAGCGAGAGATAGATTGATCGATTGAGTGAGAGAGAGAGAGTCGAACGAGGAGGAAGAATATCAAAGCATGGGAGATTGCTTGTTGATTCCAATTCTTCGGTGGAGGTAGGTTATGGTTTTCATGCTTTCATAGTAAACTCTTAATAGAGAATGATATGTATTGGTAGTATTGTAAACCCTACTATATGCTTAATTGTATGTTTGTGTGAATATGATTATGTGATTGTGATAAGATAAGCATGATGAAAATATTGAATCCCAAATCTTGAAAGGAAACTTTAATATACATTATTAATGATGATGCCTTGGTATAGAAGAAGGCTTGATTAATTAAAGTAATGGGATTGATGATGCCTTGGTATAGAGAAGGCCTGATGATTTACAGAATGATATTAGTGGATCGGAGTGTCACGTACCGACACATGTAGGGGATCGAGTGTCACGAACCGACACGTAGAATTAGGGGATCGGGTGTCACGAACCGACACGTAGAATTAGGGGATCGGGTGTCACGAACCGACACGTAGAATTAGGGGATCGGGTGTCACGAACCAACACGTTGAATTAGGGGATCGAGTGTCAGGAACCGACACGTAGAATTAGGGGATCGGGTGTCACGAATCGACACGTAGAATTAGGGGATCGGGTGTCACGAACCGACACGTATATATAGGGGATCGGAGTGTCACGTACCGACACAAGAGGAATAATGAATATGAGGGATTGGAGTGTCACGTACCGACACAGGAGAATTAAAGATAATGAATCTTGAAAGATGTTAATATACTCAATCTAACGAACATAATTCCCAAAAGAGTATGGTGTTGAGGCTTGAGCCCTCATGGATGAACTTGATGGTACTTATTGATGATTATAATACTTGTTGTGGCTACATGTTGAGTTTTATAGTTGATTTACGATAATATTTATATATACTGTCTCCTATTTTGAGTTGGCCGATGATATCTACTCAGTACCCGTGTTTTGTATTGACCCCTACTTTTATGTTTTCTTCTTGTGCATTTGTGGAGTGCAGCAAACGTGCCATCGTCTTCAACTAAACAGTAATTCAAGCCAGTCTTACTACATCGGAAATTCAGGGTGAGCTAATGTTTCTAGCTTGGACTGGATCTCCTTCTTCAAGTCTTGATGCCTTGAACTTCCGGCATGGACTAGATTTTTATGTATTTTTAGCTTTTAGAATACTCTTAGTTTAGTCATTTGATCGTAGATGTTCTTGTGATGATGACTTCCAGGTTTTGCGAATAATAGATGTTAAATATTGATAGTTATTGAATTGGTTTTTATTAATGAGTTAAGTCTTCCGCATTACTTTCTGTTGTTATTACATAGAAATGTTAAGGTTTAGATTGGTTGGTTCACTCACATAGGAGGGTAAGTGTGGGTGCCAGTCGCAATCCGGTTTGGGTCGTGACAGTCAGGTACCGACACGAGAGGAATAAAGATAATGAATCTTGAAATATGTTAATATATCCAATCTAATGAACTAAATTCCCAAATGAGTATGATGAGGAGGTGTAAGTCCTCATTGATGTGCTTGGTGTTGTAACCAAGGGTTATGGTAACTGTAAATGTTGCATGCTAAGGATAATAGTTGATTTTATGTTATTGTTTAATACATACTGTTTTCTATTTTGAGTTGGCCGATGATATCTACTCAGTACCCGTGTTTTGTACTGACCCCTACTTTTATTGTTTTCTTCTTGTTTATTTGTGGAGTGCAGCAAACGTGCCGTCATCTACATCAGAAATTCAGGGTGAGCTAATGATTCTAGCTTGGACTGGATCTTCTTCTCCAAGTCTTGATGCCTTGAACTTCCGGCATGGACTAGCTTCTTATGTATTTTTAGCTTCTTAGAAACTCTTAGAATTAGTAGTTTAAAGTAGATGTTCTTGTGATGATGACTTCCAAATTTTGGGGATAATAATAGTTATTGATTTTATTAATGAGTTTAAGTCTTCCGCATTACTTTATGTTGATATTACATTGAAATGTTAAGGTTTAGATGGGTTGGTTCGCTCACATAGGAGGGTAAGTGTGGGTGCCAGTCGCGGCCCGGATTTGGGTCGTGACAAAACTTGGTATCAGAGCATTAGGTTCGTTGGTCTCATCACACAAGAATGATTCTAGTAGAGTCTTAAGGAACGGTAGGGGGACACCTTTACTTTTCTTTGAGAGGCTACAAGACTTTAGAAAAATTCCATTCTTTCTTTCTTTCGTGCTATTACTTGGATCCAAATGGTATCTAGGTGATACAAATTGGTATCTGACCATCTTCACTCTATTTCGCGGATGGTTAGAACTAGAGCAACGACTGCGCCAACACCAACATCCGCAAGACAAGAAGCGTTTGAGCCAGTCACTGGGGCTGTAGCTCGAGGAAGAGTAGCGGCAAGAGGCCGTGGTAGAGGTCGTGGGAGGACATCCTCAAGAGGAAGAGGACGAGCACCTAGCCCGTCTGATACTAGGGCGGTGACTCCTCCACCGACTGAGGAAGTGGTAAGAGAGGGTGAGGAAGGGGAGAATGAACAAGTGCAAAATGAGGAATTTCCACCCCAACCTACCCCAGAGATGATCAATCAGGTTCTCGCTTATCTTAGTGGGTTGTCTAATCAGGTTCAGGCCCCTCCAGTATTTTCTGCACCAACACCTCCGGTTTCAGAGGTACAAAATGCAGCCACTATGGCTTCTCGTATGAATGCCTCATTGGACCTAGGAACGTTTCCACGTATGACTACTGGGCCCATAATGACAAGTGATCAGCATGAACTTTTCAGTAAGTTCTTGAAATTGAAACCTCCAGTCTTCAAGGGTGCTGAATCTGAGGATGCTTACGATTTTCTGGTTGACTGTCATGAGCTACTACACAAGATGGGTATAGTAGAACGGTTTGGTGTTGAGTTCGTGAGTTATCAGTTTCAAGGGAATGCCAAAATGTGGTGGCGGTCACATGTTGAGTGTCAACCAACGGAGGCACCACCGATGACTTGGGCCTCATTCTCTAGCTTGTTTATAGAGAAGTATATCCCCCGGACTTTGAGGGATAGGAAAAGGGATGAGTTCTTGAGCCTAGAGCAAGGTAGGATGTAGGTCAATGCATATGAGGCTATGTTTCGTGCACTAGCCAGATATGCCACTCAACTTTGTTTCAGTCCACAATAGCGGATTCGTCGTTTTGTGAAAGGGTTGAAGTCAGAGTTGCGGATTTCAGCCTTACAGGTAGCGGCTACGGCAAAATCCTTGCAAGAAATGGTTGACTTCGATGTAATTCTGGGTATGACTTGGCTTTCTCCAAATTTTGCAATCTTGGATTGTAATGCTAAAACCGTGACGTTAGCCAAGCCTGGGACAGATCTTTTAGTGTGGGAGGGTGACTACATTTCCAATCCGGTGCGTATCATCACCTTTCTTCGTGCTATGAAAATGGTTAGTAAAGGGTGTTTAGCTTTCTTGGCACATCTCAAGGATGACACTACCCAAGTACCTTCGATTGAGTCAGTTTCAGTAGTTCGTGAGTTTCTGGATGTGTTCCCTGCAGATCTTCCTGGTATGCCACCGGATAGGGATATTGACTTCTGTATTGATCTCGAATCGGGCACACGCCTCATTTCTATACCCCCTTATAGAATGGCTCCCGCGGATTTAAGAGAGTTAATGGCACAACTTAAAGAGTTATTGAACAAAGGCTTCATTAGACCTAGTGCATCTCCTTGAGGTGCTCCAGTTTTGTTTGTAAAGAAGAAGGATGGCAGTTTTCGAATGTGCATAGACTACAGACAACTGAATAAGGTAACCATAAAGAACAAGTATCCTCTTCCTCGCATTGATGATTTGTTCGATCAGTTACAAGGTGCTTGTGTCTTCTCTAAGATTGACTTGAGATCCGGTTATCATCAATTGAAAATATGGGCAACAGATGTGCCAAAGACTGCTTTTCAAACAAGGTATGGGCATTACGAATATGTAGTGATGTCTTTTGGTCTTACGAATGCCTCTGCTGCGTTCATGAGCTTGATGAACGGGATTTTTAAGCAATATTTGGACCTCTTCGTGATCGTATTTATTGATGATATATTGGTATACTCAAAGAGAAAGAAGGAACATGAAGAGCATTTGAGAATGGTATTGGAAATGTTGAGGGAGAAAAAGCTTTATGCCAAGTTCTCTAAGTGTGAGTTTTGGTTAGATGCAGTGTCCTTCTTGGGGCACGTGGTTTCCAAGGATGGAGTGATGGTGGATCCTTCTAAGATTGAGACAGTGAAGAATTGGGTAAGCCTATTAATGTGTCAGAAATAAGGAGATTGGTTGGATTAGCTAGCTACTACCATCGATTTGTCAAGGGATTCTCTTCTATTGCTTCCCAACTGACGAACTTGACTAAGCAAAATGTTCCATTTGTATGGTTGGATGAGTGTGAGGAATGCTTTCAGAAGCTCAAGACTTTGTTGACTACCGCACCTATCCTTACCTTGCCAGTAGAGGGTAAGAACTTCATTGTTTATTGTGATGCATCCTATTCTTGTTTGGGTCCAGTACTAATGCAAGAGAAGAGTATGATTGCTTATGTTTCAAGGCAACTAAAGGTGCATGAATGTAACTATCCGACCCACGATTTGGAATTGGCTGCGGTGGTGTTTGCATTAAAGCAATGAAAACACTATTTATATGGGGTTAAGTGTGAGATCTATACGGATCATCGTAGCCTACAGTATGTCTTTACTCAGAAAGATTTGAACTTAAGACAGAGGAGATGGATGGAGTTACTGAAGGACTACGATATCACTATCTTGTATCATCCGGGAAAGGCGAACGTTGTAGCGGATGCTTTAAGTAGAAAGGCGGGAAGCATGGGAAGTCTAGCTCACTTGCAAGCTTCTAGACGCCCATTGGCTAGAGAGGTTCAGACTCTAGCTAATGACTTTATGAGATTAGAAGTAAATGAGAAGGGAGGGTTGTTGGCTTCTGTGGAAGCAAGATCTTCCTTTCTTGACAAGATTAAGGGAAGACAGTCTGATGATGAGAAACTACGCAGAATTCAAGATAAGGTATTGCGAGGAGAGGCTAAGGAAGCACAAATTGATGAGGAAGGTGTTTTGAGGATCAAGGGAAGGGTATGTGTACCCCGCGTCGATGGTTTGATCAACACTATTCAGACAGAGGCTCATAGTTCAAGGTATTCTATACATTCGGGCGCAACCAAGATGTATCGTGACCTAAAGCAACACTTTTGGTGAAGTAGAATGAAGCGTGACATTGTGGATTTTATTGCCAAATGTCCAAACTGTCAACAAGTAAAGTATGAACACCAAAGGCCCAGAGGAACACTTCAGAGAATTCCCATTCCGGAATGGAAGTGGGATAGAATTGCAATGGATTTTGTGGTTGGTCTTCCGAAGACAATGGGTAAGTATGACTCCATTTGGGTGATTGTTGATAGGTTAACTAAGTCTGCTCATTTTATTCCGGTTAAGGTGACTTACAATGCCGAGAAGTTAATCAAGATCTATATCTCAGAAATCGTTCGATTACATGGGGTTCCACTATCCATCATATCAGATAGAGGTACGCAGTTTACTTCTAAGTTTTGGAAAACATTGCATGCGAAATTGGGTACTAGGTTGGACCTTAGTAATGCGTTCCATCCTCAGACCGATGGTCAGTCTGAGCGAACGATTCAAGTGTTGGAGGATATGCTTCGTGCGTGTGTGATAGAGTTTGGTGGTCATTGGGATAGCTTCCTACCCTTAGCGGAGTTTTCATACAATAATAGCTATCACTCAAGCATTGATATGGCTCCATTCGAAGCATTGTATGGTAGGAGATGTAGGTCTCCCATTGGTTGGTTTGACGCATTTGAGGTTAGGCCTTGGGGTACTTACCTTTTGAGAGATTCGATAGAAAAAGTGAAGTCTATTCAAGAAAAGCTTCTAGCGGCGCAAAGTAGACAAAAAGAATATGCAGATCGAAGGGTTAGAGACTTAGAGTTCATGGAGGGTGAACAAGTCTTGTTGAAAGTTTCACCACTGAATGGGGTGATGTGGTTTGGTAAAAGGGGTAAACTAAGTCCAAGGTACATTGGACTATTTGAAGTACTTAAGCGAGTAGGAGAGGTGGCTTATGAGTTAGCCTTGCCTCCAGGGCTGTCCGGAGTGCATCCGGTATTCCATGTGTCGATGTTGAAAAGATACCATGGGGATGGAAACTACATCATCCGTTGGGATTCAATTTTGCTTGATGAGAACTTGTCTTATGAGGAGGAGCCTGTTGCTATTTTAGATAGAGAAGTTCGCAAGTTGAGCTCAAGAGAGATTGCATCCATCAAGGTGCAATGGAAGAATCGACCCGTTGAAGAAGCCACTTTGGAGAAGGAGGCGGATATGCGAGAAAAATACCCACATCTATTTACAGATTTAGGAACTCCTTTTCGCCCTTGTTTTCCTTCTTTTGATCGTTCGGGGACGAACGATGGGTAAATTGGTATCTATTGTAACAACCTGTTTAGTCGTTTTGAGCAACAGACTTCAATTCTAGAAAAACTGGCAGAAGCGACGGACCCCACGATGGACCGTCAATGGCACGACGCACCGTCACAGGGTCTCGTTTCAGAACACTTAGAAAATCTAAAATTGGGTACTGAAAATCGACTCTCTGAACTTCGTGACGGAATGGCAGGACGGACGGTCACAGGCGTGACGGACCGTCACGGAGACTAAAGTGAAAATCCATTCTCTGAACTTTGCGATGACCTGCAGGACGGACCGTCGCAGGCACGACGGCCCGTCACAGGTTGCACAAATCCCAGGCAGAGTCGGATTTCTGGTGAAGTTTTAAGGGACGTTTTTGGACTATTCTTTACTTAATTATAGATTTTGTGGGGTTATATTAATAACTAAAATTCTTGAGGGGTTAAAAGAGGTAACCCTAAGTTAATTAGTGGGGTATTATTGCAATCTTTTATTCTTAATTATATACTAATTAGGGTAAAAGAAAGAGGGTTTGAATAAAGAAAATAGAGAGAACAACAGAGAGAGAGGAAATCGAACGAGAAGGGAGAAACAAAGCTTTGGGAAAATTCTTGCTTGATTCAATTCTTCGGTGGAGGTAGGTTATGGTTTTCATGCTTCATAAGTAAACTCTTAATAGCGAATGATATGTGTTAGTAGTATTGTAAACCTTCTATATGCTTAATTATATGCTTGCATGAATGATGTGATTATGTAATTGTGAATAAATAAGCATGATGAAGCTATTGAATCCCAAATCTCGAAAAGAAACCCTAATCTACTTTGTTAATGATGATGCATTGGCATAAAAGAAGGCTTGATGAACGAAAGTGGTGAGATTAGGGGATCGGGTGCCACGTTCCGGTACAAGGATAGAATATGGATCGGGTGTCACGTTCCGACACAAGGATAGAATATGGATCGGGTGCCACGTTCCGATACCAGGATAGAATATGGATCGGGTGTCACGTTCCGACACAAGGATAGAATATGGATCGGGTGCCACGTTCCGGTACCAGGATAGAATATGGATCGGGTGTCACGTTCCTACAGCAGGATAGAATATGGATCGGGTGCCACGTTCCGGTACCAGGATAGTATATGAGGATTGGAGTGTCACGTTCCGACACCAGGATAGAATATGGATCGGGTGCCACGTTCCGGTACCAGGATACAATGAGGATCGGAGTGTCACGTTTCGACACCAGGATAGTATATTGAGGAGCGGAGTGTCACGTACCGACACGAGGGGAATAAAGATAATGAATCTTGAAATATGTTAATATATCCAATATAATGAACTAAATTCCCAAATGAGTATGATGAGGAGGTGTGAGTCCTCATTGATGTGCTTGGTGTTGTAACCAAGGGTTATGGTAACTGTAAATGCTGCATGCTAAGGATATTATTTGATTTTATGATATTGCTTAATACATACTGTTTTCTATTTTGAGTTGGCCGATGATATCTACTCAGTACCCGTGTTTTGTACTGACCGCTACTTTTATTGTTTTCTTCTTGTTTAGTTGTGGAGTGCAGCAAACGCGCCGTCATCTTCGACTCAACAGTAACTCAAGCCAGTCTTACTACATCAGAAATTCAGGGTGAGCTAATGCTTCTAGCTTGGACTGGATCTTCTTCTCCAAGTCTTGATGCCTTGAACTTCCGACATGGACTAGCTTCTTATGTATTTTTAGCTTCTTAGAAACTCTTAGAATTAGTAGTTTAAAGTAGATGTTCTTGTGATGATGACTTCCAGATTTTGGGGATAATAATAGTTATTGATTTTATTAATGAGTTTAAGTCTTCCGCATTACTTTATGTTGATATTACATTGAAATGTTAAGGTTTAGATGGGTTGGTTCGCTCACATAGGAGGGTAAGTGTAGGTGCCAGTCGCGGCCCGGATTTGGGTCGTGACAATGAGTGACATAGGTGACTAGTCGTCGAACGTCTTGGTCGTCCCTTGACGTTAAAATTCCAAATGACCTGAATCTTTGCACACTACCTCGTAAAATATTATAAGTAATGTTAGGACCTTATAACCTTATGAAACACATGTTAGGCTCTAGATGCCCTAACTCATTTTTGGGGTCCTAAAGTTGGTTGGCTGGAACGACATGAAATAATCCTTAGGAACATCATTAAGCTATCCTCTTAACAACTATAAGCCAAATTTAGGGGACCTCTTGTTTAATAACCTAAAACAAACTAAGGTTATCTTGAGATTCATAATTGTTTCTTGACTGAATTTTGTGTTAAAATAATGTTCTTAGGCGATGTGTGAAGTTTCGTTATGTTTGGGGGTCAAATATCCAAAAACGCCCATGACGTTTGGACGGTGTGCCTTCGAAAGTGCTAATGTTTTCTCAATTGTTTTAGTGAGTTTGACGTGTTCATTTTAATCAAAATTGATGTGGTATGTTCCTAAGATCTTGATGATTTATTATAGGGGTTTAACATAACGGTACGACCCCACGTAGGACCCACGGGGGGACCTAGAGAAGCGCCAATGACTTAGACAAAAATTTCCTAGACAATGTCCACAATGAACTAGTCGACGAACAGTAGACTAATTGACGGCTTGTTGACTTCATCTGTCCATTGGACTTGCAAGTCAGAAGGTTGTTTGAGTTGAAGACTCAACCCCCAAGACCTCATCAATGGGACCTTGATGCATCGACGACCCGTCTATGAGGAGGCGTCAATGGTGTTGTGAAACATACTCCCTTGATTTGGGTTTTTTCGTAAATTAACCCCAACTCTTATATGGGCCCAGGATGATTGTTTCAGGGTTTAAGTTGATTTTAAATCCTATACCTATACTACACCCCTCATTTACAAATATTTGAACTATCTCAAAAGAAAAACTCTATCAAGCCACCATTGGAGCTAAGACTCGAGGAAGACCTAGATGGCTTGTTAAGAACGTTTCTTCACAAAAAAACAGTGGGTTTTCCTTCTATTGAGGTATGGTAGTAATCCTTGAGCGCTTTTCTATTCAAGGAGACATTTCAAACAGATTTCAAAATGGGTTATCATACTCTATCTTCTTCTATATTTGACTCTAAGAACGTGGCTTTATATAAACGTGTTTTAATAATTCAAATATGTCTAGAATTATTTGACAATTTTAATGTAAAAACCCTAATTAACTGATGTGTATGCATATTTCCAACTTGTAGTTTAAGAAATGGGTTATATGAACATGTTTGTGTAGGGTATGAACATTGATTTTCTTATTATGTTATTATGCTTTACCTACTGCCTAAAGGCCATATTATGAAGAAATACTGAAGAATTGGTTATAGGTGGTGAAAGCTTTGGTAAACTGTGTGTTGGTTATGTGGTATACTCTTATTATAAATTGCTCATGAGTAGTATCATCTACCTTCTTGGTGGCGGTGTCAACTTGATTTATTTGGATATATTTTGGTATATATTGTGAGTATGGCTTTGAAGGCATACGGTGTGAATTAAAGTGAAAATGATTATGGTTCTTGTTGATATGTACTGTGAAGCTTGAATTGTATACCTTTCTTAGATTATGCCTAAATGAAGTATGTGTATATGTTTAGCATGCTAGTGTGTAAGAAACGATGAATGAAGGGGTAAGCATGTCTAGAATCACTATTAATGAAATGATGCTTACATGCAAGGTGTGATAGCATGTACACAGATAGACACTCACACTTAAAAGAAGGAATCAAGTTACTAAATGTGATTAAGGGGAGTCTTGGGGTAAGCACTATTCGTTTGTTGAGATGAAGTGTTTAGTAGCAATGTCACTAGCTTTAAAGAGCTTTCTATGATAGGTCGAAGGAAGGGTGGCCTTAGTGAATTGAGATGTGGTGCCCACTAGTTGTCCTTAACCTATAGTATATAAAATGTTGAGAATCCATGGGGGAGTTGTGCTTAGCACCGAGAGGATAAAAACAAGGGGTGGTTACACTTCCTGAGTAAAGATTTTGTATTCCAATGTACCTCTTGAGGTGAGTACTACTCGTTAGTAGATAATGAGTTACTTAGTAGTAATATCCTTATAACTTCAAAATGTGCCCATATAGGTGTAGCTATTGGATAAACCAATAGAACGACCTTACCATAGATAAGTGGGGATCCCTCATCCTATAAGAGTAGTATAGAGATTCCATGTCTAGATCTCATGGTCTCCTAAAAGAATTTACTACTTAGGGTAGGTGGTGGTATGAAAGAACTAAGTCTCCTAAAAGAATGTACTACTTAGGGTTGGTGTGCTATGGGAAGCTATCTTTCCATAGCACTAGGTAGACCTTCCAAAAGAGGAGTCTTGGTGGGTTGTATATTAAGTTAAAGAACTAAGTATCCTAAATGAATGTACTACTTTTGGTAGGTGGTGGTATTAGGACTCTATGAATCCACTACACTAGGTAGACCTTTAAAAAGGGGATTCTTGGGGGATTTTATATAAGTCTTATCAACTATGTCTTCTAAAATAAGATAGTACTTAGGGTAGATGGTGCTATGTTACGCTATCTATCCATTGAAATAAGTAGACCTTCCGAAAGAGGAGTCTTTGTGTGTTCTATCATGTGTTGCAAATGAAGAAAGATAACATAAGGTCGATTTTTAATGAACCAAGTTAAAGTTATGTTTTATGATATTGAAGTTCTGAATGATTAATGTAGAGTGTTTAATCCAAGGGAATCCTCAAGTAACACTAAGTGGGAGTACTAAAATCGGATTCTACTCTCACATTTTACTTAGTGTAACTTATAAGTCCTATTGAAAAAGGGTACTTGGATGAATTCCTTACTGTATGAATGTCTTTCAAATATCTACCCAAGACTGTGGATTTGTTTCCGGGACGAGGTAAGTCTATGGTAGGTATTCTTAAGTATCATTTTGGTGTGTCTTTAAAGGGGTGTATAGACGGTCCCTTCTTGTCTTTCCTTAGGGAGTCTTAGGATAACTTTCTTAGGGAAACCACATGGGATATGAGTTCAATTTTCTTGGAATTAATGGGTCACTGTAATGTTTTCACTTTTTCATTATAAAGTGCTAGACTTTAATGTAATGTGATCTTTTTGTTCTAAAATTATGAGAGTTATATATTACGTGATAAATGATGATTACTTATTTGTCATGAAATCTTGTTTTAGTAAAATGTCTTCACATGTTTTTGCATATGTCATTCTTAGTACATTATTTTGTACTAACCCCATACTTTTGTATACATATAAGTATAGGTTGGAGGAAAGTTTAAAGACTAGAATACAAGCATGGGAAAGACACTCTCACGACTAAATATGTCCTCATAAAGACTTTTTATGTATTTTCATTTATTTTAAAGGGTCTTGCCCATAAAATATTTATGGTGTTTCTTCAAATTAGCTTGTGAACACGAGATCATTCGTTAGCTTTTGTGAAAGACAATCTTTTATTGATTTATTCGTGAAAAGCTTTAATTCCGCACTACTTTTCATGTCTTATTAGTGTAGGGGTATTTCGGGTTATTTGAGGAGGATTTATTGACAGTTATTGAGTCTTTTTATTCTTGATAATAAAATCTAAGCAATACATTCAAAATAAAACCTGTCAATTCTTCGTTCTAAAACTCCATTGTTGAAGCTTTGAATCCCCAAGGAAGAAGAATATTTTCTCGAATTTTTCTCCATCCATTTTCTAAGATAATATTCTTTATTAAGGTAAAGTTGTTTTTTATCCTTGAGTTTTGTTTCATCAAGGAGGCAATTCCAATAATTTTTTAAAGATGATTAAAAACATGAATTCTCCAATTTTGTGATGTAGCCATGGATTCTTGCATGTAACATTTTACACCATTATATTATGATTGAATTGATGTTAATTTGATGATTTTAACCTAAAAACACTATGACCCCATGAAATTCTAGTTTTGACTATTTTATGGGTTAATTGATCATGTCTAAATGCTTGTGAATTCTAGTGTTGTTTTCTTTGGGCTACTTAATGATGTAAGAATTGTATTGAATTGATGCCTATGCTATCATATTCATTGATAAACATTTATTGAATAGATTCATATTCATCGAGTATTATATTTTGGTATTGAATTGGTGATAATGGTTATGGGTAAGGGCCTTTTGTTATTGTATTGAATGATTTAGGTATGGATTGAAGTAGTTAGAATGGATTGGTTGTATGTTGCACTAATTTTTTTTTATGTAAATTAGGTCTTGAATTATGTTGTGGTTTGTATGGTCCACTTACGATGGCGGTGCTATGTGGTTTACATGTGAATGATGTGGCCTCGTTTGCGTTACTTTATGTATAATGATGATTATAGCTTTGTCGGTACTACTTGATAAATTATGATTTTTTCTGTAGTTGATTTTTATGATATATAATCATATCCATCTACATTTGATTAATCTATTGATGTTTTTAGGTGATCATGTTAGACTATGATTATGTCCTTATATGTGTAGTCTTAGAGTTGATGCATTATATTTCGTAATTGGTTATATGAGTATTATTATTCTTATATTGGTTATATTGTAGTAGTTAATAGGTTGATCTAAAGATGATGTTGGTTATTCCTATGTGCGTGCAGAATGATATGCTATGTGTAAAGATGTGTGTGTCTTGTTATGATAGACTTGTGTCCCTTACTTGATACATGAATAATGAGATGTTACTTATTGACTTACGATGATAAAGCCTCTTATTCTTGTATGGATTAATGACATGTGACCTCAAATGTTGCTAAGAAGGTCCTTTATGTGGAGCCTTCAACCTAGTTGTAAGGTTGTGATATCCTTGCATTCGAAAGCCGTAATAGTATCCTTCTTGTTTGAATAGTGATCTTATGTTTGGTTGGCTGGAATGTCATGAAATATTTTTTATGAGAATCATTAAGCTATTCTCTTAACCATTTTACAGCAACCTTAAGGGACCTCTTTCGTAAGGTGAGTGTGATTGGGTTGTGAACTAGATATGGAGCCTCTTCATGTGATCTTTTACATGACATACTCTAGGAGAAAAAAGTCTAGCACCGATTGAGTATGGTTTGGAAAGTATCTCTGGTTAACAATGAGGCTGGAGTGAAAAGGAACAATTCATATTGCTTAACCATATACCTACACGAGGTGTGTCCAAGCTCTACCATTTGCAAGTAGAACACCCTCCATAGGAGTAGGTTACATTTCCAGATTCCATGCTTAGTTACCATGGTCTTTGTCGGTTATTTCTTATTCGCATTATATGGGATACCTACTAGTGTTAGAGAAGCTCAATGTAGTTTAGGTGATGGTATGAGACATTATCTATACATTGCTGAATAGTATTTGAAGATGTTAGTGAGTGAGTCCCTATGTCTTGTCCAAGACCATTACTTGTATTACTTATTTTATGAATGTCTCTTAAGTTAGATAATAATGATTATGACTTGAGTTGGAAAGCACGTAAATGAATAAGTACTTACCAAGAGTAGTTTATGGGTTTTCTAGTTAAGGTGTTAAGGGGGCATAGGAATTGTCACTTCATGGTTCCCTAGGTAAGTCTTAAGAATGATTCTAGATAGGAAAGTGGGTTGATTAAGTAGACATAATATAAACATAGGAAGTCTTAATGATTATTTAGGTATCTTGGAGAGAGTGTATGGGCATTTCCTACATGAATTACTTAATTCATTCTTTTTGATAACCTTTGTGATTAGAGTATAATATTATATGTAAGTTATTTTATGAAGTGAGAATGATCCTATCCTAGTTAATCTAAAGGATCTTTTAATTGTTTGTGAAGGGAGTTTATGGTCGGTTGCTTCATAACTCACAATTGGTAAGAGGATCTAATATTATGTGTTTTGAAGTGTTGTAACTGTATTTATCTCATTTTAGGTAAACCCAACGATTATTTAGGTTGTTAGAGAGGGTTTATTGGCGGTCTCTATTTTTCTTACTTAAGTTCGTCTTAGGATTACATTTAGTGACATTTTTTCATTCTTAATGCATTCACTGTAAGACTTGAAGTAGTTCATTGTAATAATTCGTAATATTGGATAAAATGTTTATGTGATATCTTATATGTTTCTAATGTGTTAAGTGTTGTTCTTTTGCTAATACTACGATATTTTAATCAAAAAGAGCTTATTACCATTAACTGTACGTTATCACTATTTTATGCACTACGTCATACTTAGCACATGTGTTTGTACTAATTCCATACTTTTATCTATCTCAAAAGTGATTCATAGGTGAAGGGAATTTTGGATCCAAGCTTGTATTATAGGATCTTTAATGAATGTTTGAAGTATGTCCTCATTTGACTCGAGGGCGTAGTGTCTTTTGATTTCTTATTGAAATGTATTCCAACAGACTTAGTAGTACTATATTTTATTCTATGGGCCGTGTGCGAATTATTCTTGTGTCGAGTATTTGATGATATGAGACTTAGTATTTCCTATAATTTTTCTATGAAAGAGATTTTTAAAGACAATTCAAATGTTGTTGAAAGTATTAATTCCTCACTATTTTTCATATATGTATTTATGATGAATGATAAGAAAGCTCTTGTAAAAGACTTTCCAGAGGTCAAGTATGCCATGTTCCGGTTCAAGAATGCCGTAACTTTTAGGGGTTACTCTCAGGTCTTGACGGTGATACTCACAATTCATATGTAAATAATATACATTCAATTATTTCAAGTAAACACGGACACAAAAAGTGTACCATACAACTTAAGAACATTTCACAATAAAAACTATTCAATATAGACAAGTTAACATTCATCAAAGCGTTAACACCCTATTCACAATTTCTCCAATAATTCATCATTAAAAAACCGTTTGGGCAGTACCTAAAATAACAATATAACGATAAACAAACAATAACTCTAACACTTTCTAATCATACTCATTAAACCCCTTTCATAATCTAAAAGTTGATACAAAGCATAGACATGGTTTTATTAGGGTTTTAATATTAAAATCATCATTTAACACTAAAAGCAACTCGTCTTAATGATTAAAAAATATTCATGCAAAGACCCATAAGGAATAATGATGTTTGGAATTTGAAAACCTTTTTGAAATCTCTTCGAAGTGGCTCCTTCTATGAAAAAAGGTTCAAATATGACTAACATACCTCAAGTACAACAAAACCCACTAATTTTGATGAAGAAAAATTTCCAAACAAGCCCTCCTACTTCACCTTGAGTCTTAGCTCCAACGGTGACTTTGAGAGAGTTTGTTTTTAGAGAGAGAGTTTGAAATTTTATGTGAGGGGTCCTTTCTAGGTATAGGATTCAAAATAAATTATATATACCATAAAAACAATAATAATATGGTCCTTCATCAATAAAATACTTAGGTGAATTTACGGAACACCCCAATTCAAGGCAGCAGACATGACAACTTTTGCAGGCCACAATCGATTCTTCTAAAAAAAAGGACAATCGATGCTTCGACGTCCCATTGATGAGGACTCATGGTTTGAGTATGAAACATACAAACCTGTAGGAATTCATGTCCAATCGATGGAACAGGTTGATGAGCCATCGTCTGGTCTACTGACCGTCGACTAGCTAGTCGATGGACACAATTTTAGCAGTTTTTGTCTTTGAGTTGGGGTTCTCTTCTAGGGACCCTTGTGGGTCCTAGATAGATTCTACCCTGATATTGAAACCCAATACTAAATCATATAGGTCTTAGGACCCTCCGCATAAAATTTGATTAAAACGAACACAAAAAACTCACTCAACACATCAAGACGCATGAACATTTTCTTAGACATACCTTTCGACCGTCATGGAGTTTTTTGGACGTTTGACCTCCAAAAAAATTAAAATAACTTAGGACACTACTATAACTAATTTTATAATAAAATTAACTCAATAACAATCATGAAGCTTTAGTTCACCTTAGTCCATTTTAGGGTGTTACATTCTCCCCCACTTGGAATAACATTAGAGCTCGAATGACACTAAAACTTGAAGACCATCAAGGATTTAGTTAAAAACACATAAAAAATTACAATCAAGATCAAAAAACTCATAATCAAGGCGACAAATAACAAGGATCACCATTTCACATTTCCAAACACTTGCAACACAGGTAACTTCTTGCAAAACCACACAAATTCAAAACTCTCGGTTATCCTTATTTTATGGAAGAATTACCTTATACAACAATAAATATGATCATATAAAAACTTTTAGACACAATAGAGACATAATACATGACAAAACAAGTTTTTTCAAAAATGAAAAATCTTACAGTGAGCATCATTATGACACAGTGAAACTTTCTAGGATTTAAAGAAAAAATCTATTCTTCGAGCAATGAATCAAGAAGGCATAATCATATAAAAGTTAAAATCATATGAAAATAATATCATAACATAAACAAAACAACCAAAAAGAGTAAAGATTTACCAGGACTATCAACTCACAATTAGTTATCCTTTCTACATCTCATCCCATAGGGATGATTATTTTTTGGAGCATTGGGATCTAGACCACCTTGAGGAGGTTCATTGACCTCTCTCCTTCTTGCCATGATGTTAGGGTAGTCCCTCATCTTGTGGACCTTATTACCACAATAAAAACAACAATCCGTTCCCATAAGACACTTATCCAAATGATTCTTTCCGCAAAACGCATACATGGTCCTCTCAAATGTATGGCAACCATCTTGGGAAGGTTGTTTTTGATCCTTGTACTTGTTCCCCTTGGAACACTCTTTGTGGAAAAACCTCTTCTTAGGTTTTTTGTTACCAGAATCATCCGACCTAGGCCTCTTACCCTCTTGCTTTACTCCCTAATTTTGGATTCCTCAATTTCTTCTGTATACATCATGAGCCTAGACATATACATGTCATTAAGAAGAATTGTCATACGACACTCCTTCTACACCAAGCTAGACACTCCCTATCACAAATTTGTTCCTCCTAGTTCTTGGGTCGGCTACCATGGTTGGGGCATACATAGAGAGTTGGGTGAATTTAAGAGAGTATTGTTGCAAACTCATCCCCCCTTAACGAAGGTTCATGAATTCAACCATCATATTCTCCCTCAATTCTAAAGGGAAAGAACCTATTTAGGAAACCCTCATTGAACTCCTCCTAATAAACCGGTCAATCTCCTAAGGATCTTTCATCCCTCTATTGTTCAAGAGGCTAACTCCGCTTTTTCCCTAGGATTCAAACCCATAACATCCACCACTTTGAGAACCTCATCTATGAAACCTTGTGGATCTTCATCCACCTTAGTTCCATGAAAAGTAGGAGGGTTCATCCTCATGAAATCCTTAATTCTAGAAGCGAGAGTACTAGCATTAGGTTTTGTCCACCCCCTTCGTTAGCTTGGGAAACATATGATTATTGAAGACATGAGCTTGAACCGTCATGAGTTAGGTCAAATTCATTAGGGTATTCATAAAATCCAGATTAGTCATATATTATTTAATAAAAGGAGATTGAGGCATATGAAGCACTTGAGGATCTTGAGGTTCCAAAGGCAGTTGAGGTTCTTGACGGGGACCACCTAATTCTCTCCCTCTAGGCCAACAATAGCAACTTGGTCAATACGGGGAGGATCCTCTCATTAGATACTCCTCCCTCCTTCCTTCTAGCAATTGATCTCCTCATATTCATTTCCTTTAAACACATGTAGATGAGGTTGAGAAAAGACATCTTATAAAACTCAGCTCTATGTCACGACATTAGAATAGATAATAAAGTTAAACTTCTATTATCTCATAGCCACTTATCCATGGATGTGTCCCAACTCGCACCAATTACCAAGACTCTTCTACACATGGCTTTTGAGACTTTTAGACCCTTAACTATATCCCATAACCTTAAGCTCTGATACAAAATCTGTCACGACCAGCAAGTACCCCCTAGAAATTAGGGAGAACCCTTTGATTATTACAACGTGTACTTGATCCTTTGGGGTCTTGCACAAACCTTATAACTATCTTTCATTGAATAAGGCATGAAAGTAGTGTGCAATCAAAAAATTTCTCGAATAATTTAGTAAAGGATTTTTTTTAATAAGTTACTGAGGAAGTATCATCTTCACGAGCAAATCATAAATACACGACATAATATCTTAGGGAAACGAGCCTTTACATTGAAATAAATACATAATAAGTTATTAAATAAAGAAACTAAGAAAAAAGGACTATTCTCCCGGATATATAGGGACATACTTTGTATTGAGAGAGTAGATTCCCAAGCTTCATCTTCAAGTCTTCAAACGCCTCCAACCTATACTTCAAATGTATAGAAGAATATGAGGTTAGTACAAATAATGTACAAAGTACGGAATATGCAAAAATATGCAAAAAGGGACATTTTTGTAAAAATACATTTTTCATGCAAATTAAGTAAAAAGCTCAAGAATATAGAAGTGAAACCACATAAGAATCACCCTTAACACTTATAGAATGATTTCCATAATTATAATCAAAATGGACCATTTAAAAGTAAGCTTTTGGATATTATAGTGAACTCTTTTTTATATTACATTAAACTGTCCTTATTCCAAATTAATGAACTTCCAACTTCCAAGGCCAAGCGAAGAGAGAGTGGACTTATTTCTGTAAGAGTTTCCTTATATAAGGTAAGCCTAAGACTCACCAAGGTGAGACATGAAGGAAATGCACATACTCCTACATAAAGACACACCAAAGTGATCCTCGAGACTCCCTTTTTGGTTTACTCACCTCGGAAGAACAAGCCCCCACATAATGACAATATAGTAGAAGGACACTCAAGAAACACACAAAGACATCCCTTTCGGAATGCCTACTTAGTGCAATAAGTAAATGGCGACCCATTCCACCACCTACCCTAAGTATTATACTTTGTTAGAAGGCTTAGAAGCAAGACCCATATTTCAAAGGTCTACTTACTGCAATGGACAGATAGGGTCTCATAACACCACCTACCCTAAGCAGTATGTTCATCTGGGAGACATAGTTCATTCAATTCATATAAGATTCACCTAAACTCCCCTTTCGGAATGCCTACCTAGTTAAAAAAATTAATGGCATCCTATTCCACTACCTACAATAAGTAGTACACTCTTTTAAAATACTTAGAACTTTCATTAGTTTTATGTGAGTTATCTTAACCGACATAGACCATGAGAGCTAGACATGGAATCTTAACATTAACCCCTATGGGATGAGGGATCCTCACTTGACTAGAGTAAGGTCAGTCTCTTAGCTTTTACATGGATTCTCTAATCGCTACACCTATGCGGGGACATAGTTAAAGGATAATCATTCTCTACTAAATAGGAATACTCATCTCAATAGGTAAATTAAAATACATCTAAACTCAAGAAGTGTAACCACCCCTTCTTCATATCCTCTTTGTACAAAGCATAATTCCCCAAGGATTCTCAACATTTTATATATAGGTTATGGATAACTAGTGACCACCACATCTCAACTCACTAAGAGTATTCATCCTCTTACCCATTTTAGAAATATATTAGGATGTAGTGAGGTTGCTACTAAACACATCATCTCAACTCACGAAGAATGTTCACCGCAAAACTCCCCTTTTACTTAACTTGGATTCATTCATTCATTTAAGTGTGTGTGTGAGTACGAGTGAGAACACCTTGCACATAAGCACAATTTTATTTACATTGAACTTCTATACTTTTTTAACCTTCACTCATTACATTATACCATTTAACACGGTCAACATATAGACTTACTTCATTTAGGCATAATCTATGCAAAATATACAATTCAAGCATCATAATGCATATACACATGAACTACATCATTATACCATAATTTAACACATTATGCCTTCAAATACATACAGGCAATACATACCAAACATTACCAAATACAACAAGTAAACACCGCAACCAAGAAGGTGGACCATACCACTCAAGAGCAATTTATAATAAGAATTATACAATATAAGCAACTCTCCATTCCACAAATCCACCACATAATATAAAAAATTCCTCAATATTTCATATAAATAATTCCTTTAGGTGAGTAGCTAAATAATAATAAAAACATAAGGAACTAAAGTTCATACCCTACACAAACATGTTCATTTAACCACTATTTTAGCTAAAAGTTTGAAATATGCATAAACATGAGTTCACTAGCTTTTGGAAATTAAAATAATTAATTAATACTAGAATAAACATATTTTAATCATTAAAACACTTTTAGATGAACACCCAAGACTCGAACCAAAGATATAAGAAAGTAATGTTTGAAAAACCTTTTTTTTGAAAATCTTTTAGAAATGACCCCTAGTATGGAACACGGTTCAAGGATGACTAACATACCTCAATTACAATAAAAACCACTTTTTTTTAAAGAAACACGTACAAACCAGCCCTCGTAGTTCTCGTTGAGTCCTAGCTGCAATGGTGACTTTTAGAGAGTTTGTTTTTAGATAGATAGTTTTGAATATTGAAGTGAGGGGTCATGTCTATATCTAGGACTTAAAACCAATTCAATTTAATTTAAAAACACTAAAAATAATATCTTTGATTCATAAAAGACTTGGGTTGAACTAGAAAACACCCCAAGTAAAGGCAGTAGATGTGACAACTTTTGCAGGCCACTATCGACGCCTCTCAATGACGGACCATCAAAGCTTCGACGCCCCATTGATGAGGTCTTATGGTTTGGTTATGAAACTCCCAAACCTTTAGGAATTCATTTCCAATCAACTGATCATGATGAGTTATTGTCTTGTCCACAAGTGCTTCTTACAATGGTTATTAAGGTAGCTCAATGACATTATTAACGATTATTTAATGTCTTTCGATCCAACAGAACTTATTATACCATTCACATAAGAAGGATACACTACGACTTTCGAAGTTATTTTTCAAGACTTTTTGAAAAGATGAATTTCTAAATTTAAATCTATTCATGGGTTCTTGCGTAAAATATTATGAATTAATGGTTTATGATTGAATTGATATTAACATGATGATTTTAGACGAAAAAATCTATGAACCCATGAAAATCTGCAATCCTAATTTTGTCTATTTTATGTGTGATTTAATCATGTCGCTATAGTATTTAATTGTTGTGTAGTTTATTTTGGGCTATTGAAGTATGTAAAAAAATATATTAGAATTGTATGTAGGCTGTCATAAATTAATGAATTGATATTGTATTATATTGGATCTTTGTATATTGTGATTATTGGATTGAATTATTGATCATGGCTATTGGTAAGAGCCTTTATGTATTGAATTTGTTTAATTGGCTATGGATTGGAGATGTTATGGTTGGAATGGTGGTATGTTTACCTAACCATCTCAATATTGTGTAGCATACGTATTTCAATTATGATGTTTGGTATGTACCACTTACGGTGGTGGTGCTTATGTATTATTCTAGTTAATAATGTGGCTTCGTCGGCATTACGTTATCATTTTTTTAAAATGTTGTTTCATCAGCATTACGTTATGAATAATGATATCTCATGTTACGATTTTAATATGTTAGTATTATGAAGGTCAATAGAACTTATGAGTACATGTGAATTCAAAGTAAGAGTTCTTCTAAGTTATTATATGTTATCATGATAGGATACACTGTAGTCTTATATGTGTATACTTGATGTCGGTGTGTGAATACTCTTCGTTTACTATATGTGTCTTGTGAAGGATTATAGTTATGTTCCTATAGAAGTGTTTGTAGGGTGACTTGCACATATACTTAGTTTACCCTATGTGCTACTTGAGTGATATAATACATGTTATAAGATTATAATGAAGTTTATATTATTTTGGTAGACCTATTTCCCTTACTTGATACATAACGAATATGAATATGAATACTTGAATAGGTATGCTAAAGCACCTTTTTCATGAGAGTTTATAGATGAATTAAATATTATCTTGAATATAGGTGATCTATATTTCTCAAAATTATGTAGTATAGGTCTTAGTTAATGATAATTATTGGTATGGTCCACTTATAGTGCCGGTTCTTATGTGCAATAGTTGTGATTAATGTGTCATTGTCGGAAATACTTTATGAATTGTGATTTATGTGGTCTCATCGACATTAGTCCAAGAATTATGGTGTTATCATGTATGAATTTCATGATGACTTTGTGTATATATGAAGTGAAAGCATGAGTTGTTGTAGGTTATGATATGTTTAAGTAGTATACAATGGTATAGTCATTATGTGAATTACTAAATATTGAGGTATGATGTTTCTTGATAGATGATCTGATTCTTATGATACTTAGATTGTTGATTCAATAGTTGTGAGTAGTATGACCTATATATGAATGTATTATATCTATGTGTTTCTAGAATGAAATTCTTTATGTGAAGTATGTATGTGTCTTGTTTTTGTAGAATTATTTCCCTTAGTTGATACACGTACAATGTGAATATGAGTTCTTGATTTATATTCTAGAACTTCTTAGTCTTGTATATATGACTGACATGTGAACTTGAACATTGTTAAGAAGGTATTTTATGTGGAACCTTCATAGCAGATGGAAGGTTATGATATCCTTGAAGTTTAAATTCCTAAAAGTATTCTTCTTATGTGAATGGTGGAATTAGGTTGATTGGCTAGAACAACATGAAATCATCCTTAGGAAAGTTATTGATCTATCCATTTGATCATTATAGGTAGCCTTAATGGACCCTATGTTGTAATGTGTACTGTAATTGGGTTATGAACTAGATATGAGACCTCTTTATGTATTCCTTTATTGAATTAATCTATGAAAACGAAGGCTAGCACCGAGTGAGTTTGGGTTGAGATGTAGATCTAGATAAGGATGAGGCTAGAGTACAAAGAAACACTTCATACTCCTTAACCATGTGCCAACATGGGATGTTTCCAAGTTCTATCATTGGCAAGTAAAACACTTTTTTTAGGAGTAGGGTTGACTATGAATTTCTATGCTTAGCTACTATGGTCTATGTCTCTTAGTGCATATTCTCATCATACGGGACACCGACTAGTGTTGGAGAAGTTCTATAATGTTTAGTTTGGTGTATGCGACGATATCTAGTCATTTCACAATTGACATTGAAGATGTTAGTGAGTGAGTCCCTGGGTCTACTCCAAGACAACTACTTGAATGTCCTTATGTGATGAATGTCTTTTTAGTGAACTAATAAAGATAATGACTTAAGTTGTAAAGTATCAAAATGACTAAGTAGTTACCTATAGTAATTTAAGGGTTGCTTAGTAAAGGTATGAAAGGATCATAGGAATGGTGACTTCATGTCTTACCTAGATAAGTCTTATGAATGACTCTATAAAGGGAAATTAAATTGAATAAGTAGACATGATCCCAACTTAGGTAGTCTTGACGATTATTTTTGTAAGCTTGGAATGGGTGTACGGGCGGTCTCTTCTTGAAATCATGTTAAGTGAGAATGATCTTATCTTAGGTAGTCTAAAGGATCTATTTAGTTGTTCATGAAGGGATTGTATGGGCGATCACTTCATACCTCACTTAAGTGATAATTAAAATCACCTTTTGTAGTAGGATCTCATTTGTATATGTGGTGATGTATGCTTGATGCTATTTGTGATGTTTGGTGAATAAATGTGGTTACTATGCTTATAATATGATGTTTAATCAAAAAGATCCTATTTCATAAATGTTTGTTTCTCCTTATTTTATGCATTAAGTCAAACTTAGTACATGTCTTTTTACTAAATTTATACATTTACTTATTTCTGAAGGTGTAGGTTGAAGGTGAGAAGGATCTTTAAGGAAATCATGGAATCTATTTATCGTTCAAGCATAGAACAAGTATGTTGTCACTTGACTCGAGCGCATCACTATCTTTAGATTTCTTTTAATGTATTGTAATAGACTAAGTATTTCCATATTAATATTATTTTGGCCATGTGTCAAGTATTGTTTAGTCTAAGATTGATATATATTGAGACTTAAAGTTTTCTATGATTTTTAATATGAAAGATGTTTTCAGATATTTTGCATGAAAAGTTCTAATTTCGCACTACTTTTCAACATGTATGAAATAATGAAATTAAAGGTCTTGTACAAGACCTCTTATAGGCCAAGTACATCGTGTGATGATTCGAGGATGCCCGAACTTCTAGGGGTAATCCCGGGACGTTAAACTCACCTGCTAACGTCTTCAAAGCCTAATCATGCAATGTCTAGATAGCGTCCTATACCACCGCCTAAACTTCATAGAACTTCTCTAATACTAGAAGTTATCCCATGTGATAAGAATAGACAATAACCGACTTAGACCATACTAGCTATGCATGGAATCCGGAGTCATTAACCAACTTTGTTGGAGGTTTGTTCTACGGCCCAATGGTAGAACTAGGACGCATCCCATCTAGGCACATGGTTAAGGAATATGAATGTTTTATTTGTACTCTAACCTCATAATTAACTAGAGATACTTCCCGAACCATACTCAGTCGGTTTTAGTCTTTGTTCTCATAAGGTATTTTAATAAAGGAGTACATGAAAAAGTTACATTTCTAGTTCAAAATCAAATAACGTTACACCTTAAAAAAGAAGGTCCACCGAGGATACCTACAATGTTCAAGAGGATAGCTCAATGACTTTCCTAAGTATGATTTAATGTCGTTCCAACAAACAACCTTGAATCCACTATTCATATAAGAAGCATACAATTAGGACTTTCAATTTAAAGGATATCATAACATTCAAAATAGATTGAAGATTCCACATAAGGACATTGTTAACAACATTCAAGGTCACATGTCAATCACACATAAAAGACTAATAAGGTTTACCACACTCAGTCAAGAACACATATTCACATTCTACATGCATCAAGTATGGGACACAAGTCTACCAAAGAAAGATACCACACATACTTCACATATAACATATCATTGAAAAATCACATTTTCATAAAAAAAACATCATCTATAAGTCACCCTATTTACGACTATAATATATTCTATTTAAGTATCTTATAATCTATCAAGAAACACCATACTTCAAAAACAAAAAATACACATAATGACTACATTATAGTCTAATAGAGACACATACCATAAACTAGAAGAACTCATGCTTTGACTAAACATAAACACATTAGAAATCAAGACATTCATAATATCCACATAATTAAGTTATAGCATGATAAATCCATAATACTTAAATACTTTGGAATTACAACATCTCAACTCAGAAAGTGTAATCCACCTCTCCTTCATATCCTCTCGGTACTAGGTATAAATCCCCATAGATTTCCTAGAAGAATAGTCTATCATAGAAAGCTCACTAGTAATGGATAGGTTTCTACTAGACACCACATCTCAACTCACGAAGTGTGTCCACCTCAAGATTCCCCCTTTTACTCAACTAAGTATAATACATTCTTTAAAGTGTGTGTGTGTACAGGTGCACACCTTGCATATAAGAGTCATTTAATTTTCATCAAGTTATACACATATTTTAACTTTGGTTTATCAAGTTACACACCCTACATGCCTCTCATAATCATATACTTCATTTAGACTTAAACTAGGTCAAGCATGCAATTAAAGCTACACCAAAACACAATACAAGACCCATTTCCAATATCTCTTAATTTCACATGTTACACATTCAAGATTACATATTTAAACATACGAAATAACATCAAATTCCTCAATTAGGACCGTTATCCGTAAGATAGACCATACCACTCAATATCAATTCATAATAAGAAGTATATAATTAAAGCAACTCAATATCAATTCAAACAATAATCACTCGTCAACAATTTATCAATACTTTACCATTTTAAGGCCCTTAGGTCAGTAGCTACACCAATAAGACAAATACAACAAGACCCAAGTCATACTCTACTCAAATAATACTCACATAATCCAATTTAAAGCTAAAAGTTGAAGTATACATTAACAAGAGTTTCGTAGAGTTTTAACATCAAAATCATAAATTCAACCAAAACGAAATACATTCAAACCATTTAAACTTAAATACAAAAAGACCCCTAGTAGAAATCAAAGTTAGAAGGAGATTGAGTTTAGAATCCCTTTTTGGATATTGGATTTATTGAATGAAAAGATATTAAAGAATGGATACCATAACTCACTTAAGGAAGCAAAATCCAAGATTTTTTATTAAGAGACACGTCCAACCATCCCTCCTATCCTTCCTTGACTTCTAGCTTTCAATGGAATCTTGAGAGAGTTTGTCTTGAGAGAGAATTTGAATATTTTTATGAGAGCGGTCTTGTCTAGGTATAGGGTTTTCAAACTTTTCAAATATAACCTAAAAACACAAAAATTATCCACCTTGGGTGTTTTAAATAAAACACCCCAATATGGAAGCAACTTCACAGATTGTAGGCCTCACCGACGGACCTTCACCAACGGACCGTCGTTGAGCCAACGGGCCGTTGGTAAGGTCTCGTTGGTGGATACTTAGCTCCAAATGGAGCATATAAAGATTGAAATCACTGGTCCAATCTACTACATTGGTCGACGTAACGTTGAGTGACAAATGGACCATCATTAAGTTCGTCGATGGCCACAACTTTTTTGCAAATTTGGCCCGAGTCTTGGGCCCTTCATCTAGGTCCCCTTGTAGATCCTAGATGGGGTCGTGACCGGACATTATACCCTTAAACTAAGTAGTCTCGGTATTAGGAAAATCTAATGAAATTTTGAAGTAAAAATCATCTAAACACAAAGAATACTTTCTGAAAGTCATGGACGTTTTGGGTCTATTTAACTCCAAACATAATCAAACTTTACACACTGCTTAAGGTAACAAAACTAAATTATTTTAATTTAAAATCAGCTCAAGAAATAACCACTAGGCTCTTGTTCACCTTAGTTCTTTTTCGAGCGTTAAATCACATACTTGAACACATAGTCAAAGCAACTCTATCATCAAGTCATAATAGCAACAAGCATGAACACAAGTTCATTAAAACATAACCAAAGCAAGATAACTACCCATGAACCCGTATTAAGTCAACAAGTGTCATGACCAAACAAAGCCCCATAAGCTTACTTAATCAAGTAAACTTATTTAAGAACCATGACTAACATCCAACTTCACATAGCATATCATAATATAGAATATATCATCATACTTTAGACGTAGAGACCAAACATAGAAGAACATGTGAATGCAACATCATAAGACACCAACATTGTTTACTATCATTATACACAGATGATGTTATATTGTAAGCATATACATAAGTAATACGAACCTTCGAAAGCTTCATCCAAGGCTACCTAGTCCAAGGTATCGTAGAATATCATACCCCTACCTAGGCTAAGTAAAACCTCATAGGTCACCCTAGTTGGTTCGTACCTCATTACGTTATTTTTGTTTAAGGAACACTTGTCTGAACCGACATAGACAACAAGAGCTAAATTTTGAATCTGGTGTTATAAAACCTTAAACATATGAAAGGTGGTCTAAAAGCCAAAGAAAAACCAAACATTAACATAGCTTTCTAGGTGGATCCACTAGCTAGTTTTCCTACGTGGGCAACATAGTTCAAGAACTAAGAGATAGGTATAAACTCTCTACATGCCACTTGGTAATTGGAGCCTCATACTATGGAAATCCATAAGATAAGTAACCCTCATAGTGGAGTCAAAACCTCATACCGAACTATTTGGTGAATCTTCCTCTATGGATAGTCAACACCTCCAATTTTCATGGTCACTCGGAGCGAAGCTAAGTCCTTTTTTAAAAGTATTTAATGTCATTCTTAATCACCATTGATTAATGTAGGTCATAGTTTCTATCCCTTGTATAATCATCATCATCATAACTCAATAAGAATTTTATGAATATAGTCCTTTCATTACAATTCATATAGGTCAGGTCAGCACATTTACATTTTCACATTATGATAAGGCACTGTAACGACCCGTTTAGTCGTCCTGAGCAACACACTTCAATTCTGGAAAAACTGGTAGAAGCGATGGACCCCACAATGGACCGTCAAGGGCACGACGGACCGTCGCAGGTTCTCGTTTCAAAACACTTAGAAAATCTGAAATTGGGTACTGAAAATCGACTCTCTGAACTTCGTGACGGAATGGCAGGACGGACCGTCACGGGCGTGACGGACCGTCACGGAGATTTCAGTGAAAATCCACTCTCTGAACTTTGCGACGACCTGCAGGAGGGACCGTCGCAGGCACGACGGCCCGTCACATGTTGCGCAAATCCTAGGCAAAATCGGATTCCTTACACGTTTTAAGGGATGTTTTTGGACTATTCTTTCCTTAATTATAAATTTCGTGGGTTTATATTAATAACTCAAATTCATGGGGGTTAAAAGAGGTAACCCTAAGTTAATTAGTGGGGTATTATCGCCATCTTTTATTCTTAATTTTATACTAATTAGGGTAAAAGAAAGAGGGTTTGAATAAGAAAAATAAGAAAGAACAAAAAGAGACAGAAAAAGAAAGAGAACGAGTAGAAAGAGAGAGAAACGAAGAGGATAGCAAGGATTCTGAGAAGATAGCTTGTTGATTTCAATTCTTCGGTGGAGGTAGATTATGGTTATTTCATGCTATTCGTAGTAAACTCTTAATAGTGAATGATATGTGTTAGTAGTATTGTAAACCCTTCTATATGCTTAATTGTATGATTGCATGAATGATGTGATTATGTAATTATGAATAAATAAGCATGATGAAGCTATTGAATCCCAAATCATGAAAAGAAACCCTAATCTACTTTGATAATGATGATGCCTTGGTATGAAAGAAGGCTTGATGAATGAAAGTAGTGAGATTAGGGAATCGGGTGCCACGTTCCAGTACCAGGATAGAATATGGATCGGGTGTCACGTTTCCACACCAGGATAGAATATGGATCGGGTGCCACGTTCCGGTACCAGGATAGAATATGGATCGGGTGTCACGTTCCGACACCAGGATAGAATATATATGGATCGGGTGCCACGTTCCGGTACCAGGATAGTATATGAGGATCGGAGTGTCACGTTCCGACACCAGGATAGAATATGGATCGGGTGCCACGTTTCGGTACCAGGATAGTATATTGAGGAGCGGAGTGTCAGGTACTGACACGAGGGGAATAAAGATAATGAATCTTGAAATATGATAATATATCCAATATAATGAACTAAATTCCCAAATGAGTATGATGAGGAGGTGTGAGTCCTCATTGATGTGCTTGGTGTTGTAACCATGGGTTTTGGTAACTATAAATGCTGCATGTTAAGGATATTAGTTGATTTTATGATATTGCTTAATACATACTGTTCCCTATTTTGAGTTGGCCGATGATATCTACTCAGTACCCGTGGTTTGTACTGACTCCTACTTTTATGTTTTTCTTCTTGTTATTTGTGGAGTGCAGCAAACGTGCCGTCATCTTCGACTCAATAGTAACTCAAGCCAGTCTTCGTCACACTGGATCTTCAGGGTTAGCTAACGCGTCTAGCGTGGACTAGATCTTCTCCTTCATGTCTTGATGCCTTGAACCTCCGGCATGGACTAGATTCTTATGTATTTTTAGCTTTTAGAAACTCTTAGAATTAGTAGTTTAAAGTAGATGTTCTTGTGATGATGACTTCCAGGTTTTGGGAATAATAGATGTTGAATATTGATAGTTATTGAATTGGTTTTTATTAATGAGTTTAAGTCTTCCACATTATTTTCTATTGATGTTACATTGAAATGTTAAGGTTTAGATTGGTTGGTTCGCTTACATAGGAGGGTAAGTGTGGGTGCCAGTCGCGGCCCGGATTTGGGTAGTGACAAACTTGGTATCAGAGCATTAGGTTCGTTGGTCTCATCACACAAGAACAGGTCTAGTAGAGTTTTAAGGAACAATAGGGGGACGCCTTTACTTTTCCTTGAGAGGCTATAAGACTTTAGGAAAATTTCACTCTTTCATTCTTTCTTTCGTGCTACTACTTGAGTCCAATTGGTATCTAGGCGATACGAATTGGCATCTGACCATCTTCACTCTCTTTCGCAGATGGTTAGAACTAGAGCAACGACTACGCCAACACCAACACCAGCACCGGCGAGACAAGGTGCGTCTGAGCCAGCCACTGGGGCTGTAGCTCGAGGAAGAGCAGCGGCAAGAGGCCATGGTAGAGGTCGTGGGAGGACGTCGTCTAGAGGAAGAGGACGAGCACCTAGCCCATCTGATACTAGGGCAGTCACTCCCCCACCGACTGAGGAAGTGATAAGAGAGGGGGAGGATGGGGTGAATGAACAAGTGCAAAATGAGGAATTGCCACCCCAACCTACCCCAGAGATGATCAATCAGGTTCTAGCTTATCTTAGCGGGTTGTCTGATTAGGGCCAGACACCCCCACTGTTTTTTGCACCAGCACCTCAGGCTCCGGAGGTACAACATGCGGCTACTATGGCTCCCCGCATGGATGTTCCATTGGAAATAGGCACGTTTCCACGTTTGACTACTGGGCCTATAATGACAAATGATCAGCATGAACTTTTCAGTAAGTTCTTGAAATTGAAACCTCCAGTCTTCAAGGGTGCGGAATCTGAGGATGCTTACGATTTTCTGGTTGACTGTCATGAGCTACTACATAAAATGGGTATAGTAGAACGGTTTGGTATTGAGTTCGTGAGTTATCAGTTTCAAGGGAACGCCAAAATGTGGTGGCGGTCACATATTGAGTGTCAACCAACAGAGGCACCACCTATGACTTGGGCCTCATTCTCTAGCTTGTTTATGGAGAAGTATATCCCCTGAACTTTGAGGGATAGGGAAAGGGATGAGTTCTTGAGCCTAGAGCAAGGTAGGATGTCGGTAAATGCTTACGAGGCTAGGTTTCGCGCACTATCTAGATATGCCACCCAATTATGTTTCAGTCCCCAAGAGCGAATTCGCCTGTTTGTGAAGGGGTTGAGGTCAGAATTGCGGATTTCGGCCTTACAGATAGCGGCAACGGTAAAATCCTTCCAAGAGGTGGTAGACTTTGTGATAGAAGTGGAAGGAGTGAAGCCAGACAACTTCACTATGACATCGACATTAAAAAGGTTTCGAAAGGGAGGTGAGTTTAAAGGTACTTACACTAGAGGACAGGGTTCGGGAAGTTACTCAGTCCGACTAATTCAGTCTTCACTACAGACTGTAGTTGGGGATCCACCTCCGACCGGTCAACACTTCTCTGAGAGACCTATGCATGAACCCAAAGAGTGCTATGGATGTGGAGAGATTGGATATATTAAGAGATATTGTCCAAAACAGAGTTACAGACCTCCAAATGTTAGAGGTAGAGGTGGTCATGGCAGAGGCCGTTATTCTGGAGGACGTGGTGGTCGAGGTAATTGTGGTCACCAGAACGGCCGAGGTGATGGGCAACCTGGATCCACTACATCACAACATGGTAGGGGCAACGGACAGACAAACGATAGGGCCCATTGTTACGCTTTCCCTGGGCGGTCTGAAGCGGAGGCATCTGATGCTGTCATCACAGGTAATCTTCTGGTTTGTTATTGCATGGCTTCTGTATTGTTTGATCCTGGATCCATGTTTTCTTATGTATCTTCCTCATTTTCTAATGGTTTAAATTTACATTGTGCATTACTTGATATGCCTATTCGTGTCTCTACTCCGGTGGGTGAGTCTGTGGTAGTTGAAAAGGTATATAGGTCTTGTTTGGTAAACTTTGTGGGGAGCAACACTTATGTAGATTTTGTTATCTTAGAAATGGATGATTTTGATGTGATTCTGGGTATGACTTGGCTTTCTCCGCAATTTGCAATCTTGGATTGTAATGCTAAAACGGTGACGTTAGCCAAGCCTGGGACAGACCCGTTAGTGTGGGAGGGTGACTACACTTCCAATC
Organism: Solanum lycopersicum; assembly: GCF_036512215.1. Taxonomy (NCBI): domain Eukaryota; kingdom Viridiplantae; phylum Streptophyta; class Magnoliopsida; order Solanales; family Solanaceae; genus Solanum; species Solanum lycopersicum. The sequence goes on along the minus strand of NC_090809.1, from coordinate 16,299,881 downwards.
CGGTCCGCATCGTCTCCTTTCATTGTGCTAAGAAAATGATTAGTAAAGGGTGTTTAGCTTTCTTGGCACATCTCAAGGATGACACTACCCAAGTACCTTCGATTGAGTCGGTTTCAGTAGTTTGTGAGTTTCTGGATGTGTTCCCTGCAGATCTTCCTGGTATGCCACCGGATAGGGATATTGACTTTTGTATTGATCTCAAAGCGGGCACACACCCCATTTCTATACCCCCTTATAGAATGGCTCCCGCGGAGTTAAGAAAGTTAAAAGCACAACTTCAAGAGTTATTGATCAACGGCTTTATTAGACCAAGTGCATCTCCTTGGGGTGCTCCGGTTTTGTTTGTAAACAAGAAGGATGGGAGTTTTCGAATGTGTATAGACTACAGACAACTAAACAAGGTAACCATAAAGAACAAGTATCCTCTTCCCCGCATTGATGACTTGTTCGATCAGTTACAAGGTGCTTGTGTCTTCTCTAAGATTGATTTGAGATCCGGTTATCATCAATTGAAAATAGGGGCAACGGATGTGCCAAAGACTGCCTTTCGAACGAGGTATGGGCATTACAAATTTGTAGTGATGTCTTTTGGTCTAACGAATGCCCCTGCTGCGTTCATGAGCTTAATGAACGGGATTTTTAAGCCATATTTGGACCTCTTCGTGATTGTATTTATTGATGATATATTGGTATACTCAAAGAGCAAGAAGGAGAATGAAGAGCATTTGAGATTGGTATTGGAAATGTTAAGGGAGAAAAAGCTTTATGCCAAGTTCTCTAAGTGTGAGTTTTTGCTAGATGCAGTGTCCTTCTTGGGGCACGTGGTTTCTAAGGAAGGAGTGATGGTGGATCCTTCTAAGATTGAAACAGTGAAGAATTGGGTAAGACCTACTAATGTGTCAGAAATAAGGAGCTTTGTTGGGTTAGCTAGCAACTACCGCCGATTTGTCAAGGGATTCTCTTCTATTGCTTCCCAATTGACAAACTTGACTAAGTAGAATGTTCCATTTGTATGGTCGGATGAGTGTGAGGAAAGCTTTCAGAAGCTCAAGACTTTGTTGAATACCGCACCTATCCTTACCTTGCCAGTAGAGGGTAAGAACTTCATTGTTTATTGTGATGCATCCTATTCTGGTTTGGGTGCAGTACTAATGCAAGAGAAGAGTGTGATTGCTTATGCCTCAAGGCAACTAAAGGTGCATGAACGTAACTATCCGACCCACGATTTGGAATTGGCTGCGGTGGTGTTTGCATTAAAGAAATGGAGACACTATTTGTATGGGGTTAAGTGTGAGATCTATACGGATCATCGTAGCCTACAGTATGTGTTTACTCAGAAAGATTTGAACTTAAGACAGAGGAGATGGATGGAGTTACTAAAGGACTACGATATGACTATCTTGTATCATCCGGGAAAGGCGAATGTTGTAGCGGATGCTTTAAGTAGAAAGGCGGGAAGCATGGGAAGTCTAGCTCACTTGCAAGCTTCTAGACGCCCTTTGGCAAGAGAGGTTCAGACTCTAGCTAATGACTTGATGAGATTAGAAGTAAATGAGAAGGGAGGATTGTTGGCTTCTGTGGAGTCAAGATCTTCTTTTCTTGACAAAATTAAGGGAAACAGTTTGATGATGAGAAACTAAGAAGAATCCAAGATAAGGTATTACGAGGAGAGGCTAAGGAAGCACAAATTGATGAGGAAGGTGTTTTGAGAATCAAGGGAAGGGTATGTGTACCCCACGTCGATGATTTGATCAACACTATTCAGACAGAGGACCATAGTTCAAGGTATTCTATACATCCGGGTGCAACCAAGATGTATCGTGACCTAAAACAACACTTTTGGTGGAGTAGAACGAAGCGTGACATTGTGGATTTTATTGCCAAATGTCCAAACTGTCAACAAGTAAAGTATGAACACCAAAGGCCCGGAGGAACACTTCAGAGAATGCCCATTCCGAAATGGAAGTGGGAAATGATTGCAATGGATTTTGTGGTTGGTCTTCCAAAGACAATGTGTAAGTATGACTCTATTTGGGTGGTTGTTGATAGGTTAACTAAGTCTGCTCATTTCATTCCGGTCATGGGGACTTACAATGCAGAGAAGTTAGCCAAAATCTATGTCTCAGAAATTGTTCGGTTGCATGGGGTTCCACTCTCCATCATATCAGATAGAGGTACTCTGTTTACTTCTATGTTTTGGAAAACATTGCATGCGGAATTGGGTACTAGGTTGGACCTTAGTACTACGTTCCATACTCAGACCGATGGTCAGTCTGAAAGGACGATTCAAGTGTTGGAGGATATGCTTCGTGAGTGTGTGATAGAGTTTGGTGGTCATTGGGATAGCTTCCTACCCTTAGCGGAGTTTTCATACAATAATAGCTACCACTCAAGCATTGACATGGCTCCATTCGAAGCCTTGTCTCCCATTGGTTGGTTTGATGCATTTGAGGTTAGGCCTTGGGGTACTGACCTTTTGAGAGATTCGGTAGAGAAAGTGAAGTCTATTCAAGAAAAGCTTCTAGCAGCGCAAAGTAGACAAAAAGATTATGTAGATCGAAAGGTTAGGGACTTAGAGTTCATGGAAGGTGAACAAGTCTTGTTGAAGGTTTCGCCCATGAAATGGGTGATGCGGTTCGGAAAAAGGGGTAAACTAAGTCCAAGGTACATTGGACCATTTGAAGTACTTAAGCGAGTAGGAGAGGTGGCTTATGAGTTAGCCTTGCGTCCAGGGCTGTCCGGAGTACACCCGGTATTCCATGTGTCGATGTTGAAAAGATACCATGGGGATGGGAATTACATTATCCGATGGGATTCAGTTTTGCTTGACGAGAACTTGTCTTATAAGGAGGAGCCTGTTCCTATTTTAGATAGAGAAGTTCGCAAGTTGAGGTCAAGAGAGATTGCGTCCATCAAGGTGCAATGGAAGAATCGACCGGTTGAAGAAGCCACTTTGGAGAAGGAGGCGGATATGCAAGAAAAATACCCACATCTGTTTACAGATTCATGTACTCCTTTTCGCCCTTGTTTTCCTTCTTTTGATCGTTCGGGGACGAACGATGGGTAAATTGGTATCTAATGTAACGACCTGTTTAGTCGTCTTGAGCAACAGACTTCAATTCTTTAAAAACTGGCAGAAGCGACGGGCCCCACGACGGACCGTCAAGGGCACGACGGACCGTCGCAGGGTCTCGTTTCAAAACACTTTGAAAATCTGAAATTGGGTACTGAAAATCGACTCTCTGAACTTCGTGACGCAATGGCAGGACTGACCGTCACGGGCGTGACGGACCGTCATAGAGACTTCAGCGAAAATCCACTCTCTGAACTTTGCGACGACCTGCAGGACGGACCGTCGCAGGCACGACGGCCCATCACAGGTTGTGCAAATCCCAGGCAGAATCGGATTTCCTTACACGTTTTAAGGGACATTTTTGGACTATTCTTTCCTTAATTATAAATTTCGTGGGTTTATATTAATAACTCAAATTCTTGGGGGTTAAAAGAGGTAACCCTAAGTTAATTAGTGGGGTATTATCGCCATCTTTTATTCTTAATTTTATACTAATTAGGGTAAAAGAAAGAGGGTTTGAATAAGAAAAATAAGAAAGAACAAAAAGAGACAGAAAAAGAAAGAGAACGAGTATAAAGAGAGAGAAACGAAGAGGATAGTAAGGATTTTGAGAAGATAGCTTGTTGATTTCAATTCTTCGGTGGAGGTAGGTTATGGATATTTCATGCTACTCATAGTAAACTCTTAATAGTGAATGATATTTGTTATTAGTATTGTAAACCCTTCTATATGCTTAATTGTATGCTTGCATGAATGATGTGATTATGTAATTATGAATAAATAAGAATGATGAAGCTATTGAATCCCAAATCTTGAAAAGAAACCCTAATCTACTTTGATAATGATGATGCCTTGGTATGAAACAAGGCTTGATGAATGAAAGTAGTGAGATTAGGGGATCGGGTGTCACGTTCCGACACTAGGATAGAATATGGATCGGGTGCCACGTTCCGGTACCAGGACAGAATATGGATCGGGTGTCACGTTCCGACACCAGGATAGAATATATATGGATCGGGTGCCATGTTCCGGTACCAGGATAGTATATGATGATCAGAGTGTCACGTTCCGACACCAGGATAGAATATGGATCGGGTACCACGTTCCGGTACCAGGATACTATATTGAGGAGCGGAGTGTCACGTACCGACACGAGGGGAATAAAGATAACGAATCTTGAAATATGATATTATATCCAATCTAATGAACTAAATTCCCAAATGAGTATGATGAGGAGGGGTGAGACCTCATTGATGTGCTTGGTGTTGTAACCAAGGGTTATGGTAACTATAAATGCTGCATGTTAAGGATATTAGTTGATTTTATGATATTGCTTAATACATACTGTTCCTTATTTTGAGTTGGCCGATGATATCTACTCAGTACCCGTGGTTTGTACTGACCCCTACTTCTATGTTTATCTTCTTGTTATTTGTGGAGTGCAGCAAACGTGCCGTCATCTTTGACTCAAAAGTAACTCAAGCAAGTCTTCGTCACACCGGATCTTCAGGGTGAGCTAACGCGTCTAGCTTGGACTGGATCTTCTCCTTCATGTCTTGATGCCTTGAACCTCCAGCATGGACTACCTTCTTATGTATTTTTAGCTTTTCGAAACTCTTAGAATTAGTAGTTTAAAGTAGATGTTCTTGTGATGATGACTTCCAGGTTTTGGGAATAATAGATGTTGAATATTGATAGTTATTGAATTGGTTTTTATTAATGAGTTTAAGTCTTCCACATTATTTTCTGTTGATGTTACATTGAAATGTTAAGGTTTAGATTGGTTGGTTCGCTCACATAGGAGGGTAAGTGTGGGTGCCAGTCGCGGCCCGGATTTGGGTCGTGACAGGCACATTGATATGTGATCATATTCCTTATAACGTTTACATATTAACATACACCTCACAAACAATAGGAAATACATTTCAATTCAACATCATACCAACCCTATCAATCCTAAAAAATATATACATCAATGCAACCTAATCACTCAATCTCAAAAAAGCACAATTGACGTAAACAATAGGATCACAAGACTTACCAAGTCTCCTTCATAATCCATCATCAAGGTATTACCACCAAACCTTAACTCAACCCAACAATGGGTCTAATACAATCACATAATAGTACTCAACATGATAATGAAGTCAAATCAATCACTACATCAAAATCCATCATAGCTTAAGACAAAAGACTTAGGTCAAATTCATAATCTAGATCAATTACTTAAGAACTAGCATGATAGGAATAAAATTTATCTTAATATATTAATTTTTTAAATAAGAACATCATAGTATAGTAATTCAACCAATAACAAAGTTTATTGAAGACAATTCATATCAAGATCACCACCTAGGGTTAAGGGGAAAAGGGTCATTTTCTACAATCCTGACGAATCAATAAAGAAATAACATAATTGAGTTATAATACATGTTAATATATTCATAATTTCAAATGAAAATCATAAACAAGCAATTCACAAGATCAATTTCAAGATTGGAAAACATACACGTAAATTTCATACTTTTGAAATCAATTTGATGGAACCCTTTGGGGAAAGAAGTCCCAAAGGTGAAAGCAATTTCGTATATTATTGTTTGATGAATATTTATGGATAAACCTTAATTGTTGCAGCCCTAGAAACCACCTTCACCTTGTCTTCTATGATGTTCTTAAACTTGGGAGAGAGAAAGAAGAGAGATGGAAGAGAGTTTAGGGTTGAGAATTATCAAATCTTAGTTTACTCTAATTAGGTTAGGGTCATTATATATGTTGTTAATTAAATTAATTGGACCTCCACTAAACCCAATTTAATCTCCTCACTATGATAATTAATTAAATTAATTAAATAAAAACTTGCTGAAAAATAGTAGCTCCACAGACGTGACCATGATCGACGGATTGTGTGACCATCGAAGGGTAATGTTCACCTCTGTGCTCCGCACTCATTGATCAGTTAAAAGCCTGTCCATTTGAAGGCTTACAAAAATTTTGCTAACTGTACATAGAATGAAGCAATCCACGCCCTGTCGATAGGGCAACAGATCGTAGGTTGCATCTGTTGGTGGACAATGCCTTGGGCAGCCTTTTACCCCAAACTTCATTGAAGCTAGAATCAACATTGAGCTAGATTTTATGTTTCTGGACGTTTTTTCCCCAAATATCGCTGGTTTCTTCATATTAAGGTGTTATTAGAAAATGCTTTACAATGTTTTTATGCAATTTCAAAAGAATTTTTCAAACCCTAAGTTCTTCTATCTTGGACTCTAAGTCTGGGTCGTGCATGAAAATGTTTTAAAGGATTCAAATATTCTATTTCCAATGTTAGTTGGTGATTTTAATGCTAAAATTTCAATGAAACCGTGTTATTGCTTTTTATCAACTTTTGACTTATGAAATGGGTCTCTAAGGAACATGATTTGATAATGTTAAAGTTAGAGTTTCTTTATGGTTATATTTAGACTTAGGTACTGCCCTAAGGTCTATTTCATGAAATATTATGGACGAATTGATTATAGGTGGAGAAAGAATGGATTAATGGTAAGTTGGTTATATTGCTTAAATATTATTGTAAAATGCTCTTGAGTGGTATTTTCCACCTTTGGTGGTGGTGTTTACTTGAAATATATGAACATGAATCTACTTGCGTATTTTTAATGAGTCCATGAAGGTATATTACTTGAAGTATGATGATAATGTTTTTGTTCTTCTTTATATGTTTTATGAATCTTGTTATGTGAAGTATGCTAAAGATAATGTCTAAAGGAACTTTATGATTATCTGAAGCATTTCAAAGATTGTAATATGATGAATGAAGATGTAAGAATGCTTAGAAGCCAATGTTATGAAAGTGATGATTTATGTTAAAGGTGTGCTCACATTTACACACACCCACAGTTTGAATGAATCAACGTTTGAAGTTAAATATGTGAATGAAAAGGGGAGTTTCGGGGTGAACACTCTTCGTTAGTTGAGATGTATTGTTTAGTAGCAACCTCACTATTCCCAAGACCTTTCTACGATAAGTTGGAGGTTGGGTACCATTTGTGAGTTGAGATGTGGTATTTCAACGTAACCTATAGGTATAGGTACCCTTCGTGAGTTGAGATATGTTGCTTGTTGGCTATCCCTTAGTCTATTATAATGAATGTTTAAGACTCTGTAGAGGAGTTATTCCTAGCACCGAGAGCATAAGAAGAAGGGGTTGTCAAACTTCATGAGTTGAGATTTTGTATGCCAATACACCTCTTCAGATGATTACTCCTCGTAAGGAGAGAATGAGTTACTAAGTAGCAATCTCCTTATCCTTTAAGTATTTGCCTGTGTAGGTATAGCTATTGGAAAAGCCATGTAAAAGCTTAGAGAATGACCCTACCCTAGGGAAATGGAGAACCTTCATCCGATAAGGTTGGTATCGAAATTCCATGTCTATAACTCATGGTCTATATCAGATAATGATATTCCCCCACAAATGAATGAATGGACTAAGTCTCCTAAAAGACTGTACTACTTAGGGTAGGTGGTGGTATGGAACATTGTCTATCCATTTCATCAAGTAGACCTTCTGATTGGGGATTCTTGGTGTGTTTTACATGAAATATATGAACTAAGTCTCCTAAAAGAATATACTACGTAGGCTAGGTGGTTTCATGCGACGCTATCTATCCATTGCACTAAGTAGACCTTCAAAAAAAGGACTCTTGGTATGTTTTATATGAAGTGTATGAATGAATTATCATATGTTGTAATGAAGTTAGATGACTTAATGTCTAATGTTGAATAATTAAGTTAAAGTTATGTTTTTATGTAATGAAGTTATGAATGACTAATGTAGTGTGCTTAATCCATTTGAATCCTCAAGAAACACTAAGTGGGAATACTAGTATGGGACACTACTCTCATATTTCACTTAGTGTAACTTAATATTCCCATTGGATAAGGGTACTTACATGAAGTACTTAGTGTATGAATGTCTTTCAAATTCCTAGCCAAGAGTATGGACTTGTTTTCCTTCTGAGGTAAGCCTATGGTTGGTAGTCTTAAGGATCACTTTGGTGTATATTGAAGAAGGTTTATGGGTGGTTCCTTCATGTCTTACCTTAGTGGTTTTTAGAATAAGTTTGTTAGTGAAACCTCAATGTAAATGAGTTTACTATGATTGGGATGAATTGCTTATTGTAATGTTTCACTTTGTTCACAATAATGTAGTTGAGTTTACAGTAAAGTATGTCTAGGTTGTAAAATTATGAGAGTTCTATTTTATGTGGTAATGGAAAATTCTTATACTAATTTTACTATAAAATAATGAAGATTTTACTTATTTGGCACGAAATTATTTTACTAAAATGTCCCTTTTATTATTATTTTTCATATGCCAGACTTAGTACATTGTTTTGTACTAACCCCAAACTTTTCTATAATATATAAGTATAGGTTGGAGGCAAGTTTAAGGTTAGAAGGCAAGCTTGGGAGTCGACTCATTCAAGACAAAGTATGTCGCTATATATCCGAGGGCATACTCTTTATTTCACTAGTTTTTGTTTAAGACTTATTATGTATTATATTTCAATATAAAGGATCAATTCCCTATGATATTTATGTAGTGTATTTATGAAGGATTATTATGATAAGATTATAATTTAGCACTTATAAAAGTTGTTTCATCCTTATTATTATTTATCGTAAAAAGTTTTAATTTTCACTACTTTTCATGTCTTATGTAATGAATGATAGCTAAGAGGCTAGTACAAAACCTTTTAAAGGTCAAGTACGCCTTGTTCCTACCTAAGTGTTGCCATAACTTCTAGGATGTACTTGTGGGTCTTATTAACAAACTTGGTATTAGAGAATAAATTTATGGGAAATAGTTTAGGGCCTTAAGTCTCACAAGCCACATCTAGTATAGTCTTGTTTATGGTTGAGTCGCTAAACATCCATGGATGAGAGGCTATAGGATGATAGATTTTCACTTTCTTCATTACTCTTGTATCATGCAATAAAACTTAACTCCATAAGGTTTCTCTTTTCTTTTCCATTATCCTGCAATTTTTGTTGATGTGATTGCTCGGAAAGAGAGATGTTTCTAAGTTTGAGGGAGAGAAAACTGAGTTTTGATACTTATGATGGTTTTGTGGCTAGAAGAGTGGATGTGAAGGTAAATTTTAAGGATTGTGATATGTTTCCATTTATGGATATTTGTGACTTATGAGTTTGGAGGTATTGTGATTTGTAATTGTATGGTGATGTAGTTCTAAGCATGGTAAATGTTAAAATGGTTGAATGAAGTCATTTTGTGGAGGGAAATTGATTTATCATATATATGTGTAAAATGCTAGTATAAAAGTTCAGGTGTAAATTGAGGAGTGTTGTAAGAATGTGGTAATGTTGTGAGAAAGAATGGATTTTATTCCATGAGTTTAGATATTTGATGCCTGAGAGTTGAGTGAGATAATTTTTAGGAGTATTTGTCGTAGAAAAATCCTAAGAGGACAGTTTTCTACATGACTTTTATGGTTGATGTTTAGTCTTGATGTGCATAAGTTGAGGGTAGTGTGAGTATCTACCTTGTGAGAAGTTTAATGGTACATTGAAGTATAATATCATGAAGATGGCTTTACTCTATATGGTGGAGAATGATTTTGGTAAAAGGTAGTTGATATCCTTATCTTTCCTTATATCCTTATACAAGCTTTAGACCTAAATTCTTTGTAGTTTTGTAATGATTAAGGGTCTTTCATATCAGTATGAGTTTCATTTCTCTTTATGGTATCAGTCTCATTTATGGTATAAGGTTTTGTATGCTCTTGAAGGTATCATGATTATATTTGGAGAATCGATCGTCAACCTATATTCCTATTTTTAAGGTCTAGCTAATGATTTTTCTTAATTGCTTTAAAGTTGTTTTATCATGTTATAATGTGAGTTTGTATTATGTTTCCTCATGGTGACATGCCTTCATGTTAAAAATGTTTGAAAGATGAATTCAAGGATTTTTAGCATGTTTCACTATTATGGTTTTGTGTTAACTGTATAGAAGTTCAACATTTGACAAATTAAATTTTTATGATCAATGTGTTTAAAAATTACGTTTGTGAGCATGTCTAATGTTTTAGTAGGTAATTCGTCTATAAAATGAAGAGTAAGAATGTCTTTTGAAGTTTGGGAATTATTTCCAAGAAATTGTAAGAGTTTCTTAAAAAATGTTTGTCAATGTGTAGTTTGTGTGATATGCTGCTAATTGATTCCTTGATGTCCTTGAAAGTGTTTAAGTCTCATTCGAGGATGAATGTTCTCAACTAGGAGAATATTTTACAAGCTCGAAATGAAGTATGTAATACTAGAGCTTCACAATTGTTCCATAAGTTAATAAATGAGTTAAAATGATTTATTTTATCATTAGAAGTCAGTTGCTGAAGTTTAAAGGTCAAACATTAAGGAACGACCAAGACATCCGAAACTAGCCAAGTCGAACTAGTGTAACGTAGGGTTTTATGGTTGAGTTTTTGAGATTGGTATAGAGGTGAAATTGAGTATTAAGGGTTCTTACACATATAATTACATGTATAGGGTCAAAAATTTCAAAGACGACTCCCTAAGAACCATCCTAAGGGTCTCCCAGGAGGGAAAACATTGGGGAAAGAAGCTTTCTGGCCAGCTCCATGGTCTATGTCGGATAAAGATATTCCCCCACAAATGAATTAATGAACTAATTCTCCTAAAAGAATGTATCACTTAGGGTAGGTGGTGGTATGGGACTCTATCTATCCATTGCACTAAGTACACCTTCCGAAAGGGGAGTCGTGTGTTTTGTATGAAATGTATGAACTAAGTCTTCTAATATAAATTACTCATTAGGATAGGTTTTGTATTCTCTTGATGGTATCATGATTACATTGGGAGAATTGGTGGTCAACCTATATTCCTATTGTTAAGGTGTAGCTAATGATATGTCTTAATTTCTTCAAAGTTGTTTTATCATGGTACAATGTGAGTTAGTATGATGTTGCCTCTCATGTTTACATGCCGTCACCTTAAAATTGCTCGAAAGATGAATTAAGGATTTTTAGCATGTTTCAATGTTAAAGTTTTCTGTTCACTGTATAGAATTTCAAAATTTGACAAATTTCATTTTTATGAATAATGGCTTTCAATGTGTAGAAGGTAGTTTCTCCATAAATAAAGAATGAGAATGTATTTTGAAGTGTGGGAATTATTTCAAAGATTTTGCATGTGTTGCATAGTAAATTCCTGTCAACATGTAGTTGGTGTACCTTGTAAGTTTATTGAACTAACTATGTATGTCTTTGCTGTGGTGTGTGTTAGGAACGGAAATAAGAAGGTGTAATTGCGGAATCTAGCAAAGCAAACCTCAAAAGACCACGAGTAAGAAGGCAACGAGAAATAAACCAAAAGACACAAAGGATTAACGTGGTTCAGTCAATCGACCTACGTCCAAAAAGGAGATGAGCAATCCACTATAAATATGAGAGTACAAATACAGAGGGAAACAACCTCAACCAAATCACTCGGAATACAGGGGAAGTTCACACAAGTGATAACGTATGAAGCTTGTGACCCAAAAATTCTCCCCCTAACCAAAACTCTCAACGCCTTTTAAGACTACATTGTGAATGCTGATTATGTTAGAAGGAACATGCCTTTATTTATATAGTCCTAAACCTTTTCCTACAAGAAAATGATTAGTCAATCCAAAACCTTTTCCTAAAAAGGAAAACCTATTTATGGTAAGAAATTTAGGGCAAATAAAACTCAACAAATCTCCCCCTTGGCCTGAATTTCTGACAAAATAAATTTGCCTACCTTTTTTACTTAATCTTCAACAACTTGCTTCTCCTCTCCATAATCTCCTTTGAAAAATTTATGTCTCAACACAGAGAACCTCTCTGAAAAAATTTCTCCAACAAAATCTTCATTACTATAAAAAATGTTGCGGCTAGAACTACACCCGCCAAGATGAACACCTCTTTCTAACCTGGTTCAATCATCGATTATCGAAGCACTGAACCTGACTCCATCGTTGAATCTGGCTTTGATACCACTTGTTAGGACCAGAAATAAGCAGGTGTAAATGCGGAAGCTAGCAAAGCAAACCTCAAAAGACCACGAGTAAGAAGACAACGAGAAATATACCAAAAGACACAAAGGTTTAACGTGGTTCGGTCAATCGACCTACGTCCACAAAAAAGATGAGAAATCCACTATAAATATGAGAGTACAAAATACATAGGGAAACAACCTCAACCAAATCACTCGGAATACATAGGAGTTTCACACAAGTGATAACGTATCAAGCTTGTGATCGAAAAATTCTCCCCTAACCAAAACTCTCAAAGCCCTTTAAGACTATATTGTGATTGCTAATTACGTTAGAAGGAACATGCCTCTATTTATAGAGTCATAAACCTTTTCCTATAAGAAAAGGATTAGTCAATCCAAAACCTTTTCCTAAAAAGGAACACCTATTTATGGTAAGAAATTTACAGAAAATGAAACCCAACAGTGTGACGTGTGATATGCTTCTAGTTGAGTCCTTGATGTCCTCGAAACTGTTTAAGTGTCATTCGAGGACGAATGTTCCCATGTTGGGGAACATTGTTATACCCTCTAAATGAAGTAGGTAAAACTAGAGCTTCACATGTTTTCCAGAAATTAATAATGAGTTAAAATGATGTATTTATCATTAGAAGTCAGTTGGTGATGTTTGGAGGTCAAACGTTAAGGAACGACCAAGACGTCCAGAAAGTAGCCTAGTTGAACTAGTGTGACGTAGAACTTTATGGTTGAGTTTTAGAATATGGAATGAAGTTAAGATTTATAATTAAGGGTTCTTACACATAGACTTACATTTATAGGGTCAAAAAGTTAAAGTACTACTCCCCTAGGACCACCCTAGGGCACCCAAGGAGGGAAAAAACATTGGGGGAAGAAGCAGTCGAGAAGGTAGCGTGTCTAACTAGAATTCCCTAAATTGAGAAAGTGAAAACTCCTTTGATTATTCTTCGAATACCGGCCATGTGATCTCCCTTCCCAGGTCTTATTTCCGAACCGGTTCTCCTATCCAGCCTTGGGAACAAGCCCAAGGGAACATGTCAGCGCCACATACCTGTTTCTCCCAAAGACAAATTCTGCATCCACGTCGCAGAGATATAGAGGACTTCACTGTAAAATAATTTAATTCCAGAAATTTTGTGGGAACACCTCGGCGATGAGGACTTGTTACCTAATGATAATTCTGAATATTAACTGAAGTTTGACTTGTCTAAAATAATCATACAAATGTAGAGGTGTTTTAGGTACTTTGTGGGTGTATTATATACTAATTTTAGGTCATAATACACAAATTCCCCTATCCAAAAAACCCAAGCCCTCATTAGAAATCAAATTTTCAAAACCCTCGCAAGTTTTTCTCTCCCAAAAAGTTCTCTCAAAGTCCATTGAAAATAGAATCAAGGTTAACCTAGCATTTAATTTTTTGGTAGTTTTGTTCACCAAATCTTGTAGGTTTGTTCATATTAAGGTATGGCAGTCATCCTGGAAATCTCTTCAATTCAAGGTAGTATTTCTATGGAATTCCAAAAGTGGTTTTCAAACCCTAACTTCTTCTATCATGGTCTCTAAGTATTGTTCTTGCATGAAAATGTTTTAAAGGATTCAAATATTCTATTTCAAATGTAAGTTGGTGATTTTAATGCTAAAACTTCAACGAAATCATGTTATTTGTTTTTCTTAACTTGTGATAATGTTAGAGTTAGAGTTTCTTTAAGGTTATATTGTGACTTAGCTACTTCCCTAAGAGCTATTTTATGAAGTATTATTGATGAATTGGTTGTAGGTTTCGAAAGCTTGGATTAATAGTAAGTTGGTTACATTGTTTAACTCTCATTGTGAAATGCTCTTTAGTGGTATGGTCCAACTTTGGTGGTGGTGTTTACTTGAAAGATATGAATATAAATCTACTTGTGTGTTTTGAACGAGGCCATGAAGGCATATTTGTGAATTATGATGATAATGATGTTGTTCTTGTTTATATGTTTTATGATGCTTGTTATGTGTCATATGCTATAGATAATGTCTAAAGGATCTTTATAATTATGAGAAGCATGTCAATGTGTGTAATATGATGAATGAAGAATTAAGCATGTTTAGAAGTAAATGTTGTTAAAGTGATGATTTATGTGAAATGTGTTCTCACATGTACACAAACCCACACTTTGAATGAATGAATGTATGAAGTTATAAAATGTTAATGAAAAGGGGAGTTCTGGGGTAAACACTCTTCGTGTATTGAGATGAAGTGTTCAGTAGCAACCTATATATTTCCAAGACCTTTCGTGAGTTGAGATGTGGTGCTAATTAGCTATCTCTTAGTCTATAGTAAAGAATATTTAAGACTCCGTGGGGGAGTTATGCCTAGCACCAAAAGGATATAAAGAATAGGTGGTTACACGTCGTGAGGTGAGATGTTGTATTCTAGTTTACCTCTTGAGATGAGTACTGCTCGTTAGTACACAGGAAGTTAATTAGTAGAAATCTCTTTATTCCTTAACAATGCTCCCGCATAGGTTTAGCTATGGGAAAAGGCATTTAAAAGCTTAGAGAATGACCATACCCTATGGGAAGTGGGAAACCGTCATCCAATAAGGGTAGTATTGTCATTCCATTTCTATCTTAGAGAATCAACCTACCCTATTCAGTGTCATCTAGGTCCTACGGTTCCGTCCCATTAATTTCAACAAAAATCAACATGTAAAACCTGCCAATATATACTAAGACACACAAGCACATTCCAAGGCACTTCTTTCAAACATCATGGACGGTATTGGATTTTTGACCTCCTAACATCCCCAAACTTTAGGAACTACCTTAAAACATCATATTTAACCATTTCAGAACTTAAAAACTTCACACACATGTTTCATTTATTTTGTTTTAGTGAGGTTACATTTTCTCCGACAAGGAACAACATTCGTCCTCGAATGACACTAAACACTTCCAATAACATCAAGGACTCGACTAGAAGAATATAACGCATCACATCATGATCGAAACATTCATAGTCACTTCACCAATTAAACAAGGAACTCAACAAATCAATGAGCATTTTAGCAACAAGGGCAACTCCTTGGAACAATTTCCATAATTCAAAGAACACATTCATTTCTTCAATTATCAGGGAACTGGCTTCTCCAACGGTCGGCATGCCCATATACATCATCTCCACACATAATGAAACCATTATTCATCAATTACAATTTTTTTCAATTTTTGAATTTTTTTATATTGATTACCAAACCTTCGCAGTGAAACACGCACAAAAATTCAATAAATCCTTTTTAGAGCAATTTATCAAGAAGGAGTGACAATATGAGAGACAAGACCACATAAAATCATCTTATAACATTAATCTAACAATCATTAAGAATTAAGACTTACCGGAACTTAAAATCGAACTAGTAATCTCCTCTAGATCAAAGTGCATTGAAATGATTCCTCTTTGGAGAAGTAGGATCTAGGTCACCTTGAGGAGCTTGGTTAACCTCCTTCAATTTTCCCTTGACGTTAGGGAATCCCTCATGTTGCGACCCTTATTACCACACCCAAAAAATCCATCCGTATCGGCAACACACTTACCCAAGTGTTGCTTCCCACAAGTAAAAAACCTAGACCATTATGAAACATGGCCACCTCCTTGGGAATTTTGATTGGAAACCCTATCCTTGTTCCCCATGTAAGACTCTTGATGATAGAAACTCTTCTTAGGTTTGGGTTAACTTGGATCATCCACCCTAGGACTCTTCCCATCCCTATTTCTCTCCGTAATCTTACTAGAATATTTGTTGAGAATACACCATGATCCTATAGATATCCATATCATTAAGGAGATTTGTCGTATGACACTACTTTTCCACAAAGATAGACCCTCTCATCACAATTTTTTCATCCTAGCCCTAGGGTCGGCAAGCAAGGTTTGGGTATACTTAGAGAGTTGGATGAATTTTAGAGAGTACTTCTTCACACTCATACTTCCTCGCTTCATAAATTTCAAAAACATCCTATCCCTCAACTCTAAGTGGAAAATCATATCAAGAAAAGCCACCTTAAAAACCTCCGAATCTACCAGACCTTCCTTTGAGAGTCTCTCATGTTAACATTTCTCAAACTACACTTGAGCCACATCATTGATTTAAGAAGTAGCTAGCTCCACTCTCTCTCTCTCTGTCTTTAGGATTTACACCCATTGCATCCACAGCCTGTAACACCTAATCATTGTAGCCTTGTGGATCCTAATGCACCTTTGTGCCATGGAAAGTAGGAGTGTTCATTCTCATGAAATCATCAAAAGACCATACCCTAGAAGATAGGGTCAATCTCGGATTGCTAGCGGTGTACTTGAACTCTCGGAGGTCTTGTACAAGCCCTTACATATCACTCATCTCATGTACAGAATGAAAAGTAGCGCGTAATGAAACTTTTCACAAACCAATTCATAGTCTTTAAGAACTCTTTCATATAAAGTCATAGGAAATACTAAGTCTCTCTCTCATCAAAATTTTGATAGAAGAATACTTTTTGGACATGTCCCATACACAATACTAATATACAAATACTTAGTCTATAACAATACTTTGATAAGAAACATAAAAGACAATCTATATATATGCCCTCACATTAATTGAGGACATACTTCGACTTCACTTGAATGATGCTACGATCAAACTCTTGCTTCTCAAATGCTCCTCACCTACCAACAACTATAAAGATGGATAAAAGCCTGGATTAGTACAATCACATGTACTATATATGGCATAATGCATGAAAATCATGAAAATAGACATTAATTATAAATGTGAACTTTTTCATTTAAAAATCATATTATAATCATAATAATAACATTTATCTACTTAAAAGCACATAAGATAACAATAAAGCAATTATTCACAATTTTTAGCGAACTTAAAAGTGAGCTCAACTAATTATACAGAGAAGGAATTCACTGCTACAGTGAAGTTGTGTACTTCTTCTTTAGATACTTTATATCATTTAATCATCCAACTAAATGCTATTCTAAGACTCATTTAAGCAACATAAAGAGAGATCGCCCATACAACCTCTCTAAGCATACCTAAATGACCCCCCAGACATCTTATAATAAGACACATACACACTTACAAGACATCATACGCATCAACATGTAGATAATATGACATTCTCTTACCAAAGGATATCAAAAGACTTACTTAAGAAAATAAAGAAGATAACTTCCATGATTGACCTCTTCAAGACTACCTTTATAATCCTTAAAACATCCTAAGTTTAGATCATGTCCACGTAATCAACATCTTCCATAACTAGAGTCATTCTTAAAACATACCTACGTAAGATACAAAGTAACTGTTCATATTTCTCCTTCAGACATTAATTAGACAAGCCGTCACAACTCTAGATAAATACTTATTCAATTAACTTGTTTTCTTAACTTAAGTAATTACATTTATTAGTTCATGTAGAAGACATTCAACACATAAAGGACATTCAACTAATGTGTGTGTGTGTGTGTGTGTGTGTAATAGTCAATATGTCATATAGGCGTTAATAAAAAAGAACCGAAGAACATAATGGAATAACGTATTCTTAAAACTACTAAAAATCTACATAAGCTAGAATATGAAAGATGGCATCCCCGAACATTAGGACCTATCAAGACTTGGAGAAAGAGTTTCAATCCTTTTTAAATCGACCTCCTTAAGCTTCATTGGCCAGAACCTACAGTTGTAGTAATATAAATTGATGGGTTTAGTACGCAATATGTACTAAGTATGGGTATATGCACATAACACGTTAGGAGATGCATGAAAAAGGATCATATATCATATTTTTAGAAAACATGCTAAGTCATATAAAAGTCATCAATGCACATACCATATAACATATACAAGTTAAGGACTTCATTGATATCAAACATGATCATAATTAATGACATATTATCATAGTCATGTTAACTTTTCATATTCAATCAATCACATAACTAAACATAAAAAAAAACTTACCAATGATTCCATCCCCAACCTACAAGTCCAATGGTCATGTGAATCCCCATAACACCACACAACTGAGTAGATAAGATAAAAGACCATAAGTAAAGCCTTACTTCATGTAACTTGTAACATAAGTAGTCATCACTTCATATAGAAATATAACAAAACAACATATTAATCATAGTGATCAACATTCATGTAAGACTAACGTCGTATATCATAAACATCATACATTTCATGTTATAATATTCATAAGAAAAATCTCCTAGGACTTGACTTAGAGTCAACTTGTGCAATGTATAGGTAACGTCCCATACCACTACCTATAAGAAGCCAACTCCTCAAGTAACCTTAGTAAACGTTCATTTACTTGTCGTTCATTTTACATAAGGGAACATACGCATTAACCGATACAGACCATGTGATCTAAACATTGAATCCGGTGTTATGAAACCCCACAGCGAAAAAAGGTGGTCTACCGGCCAAAGTAGAACCTACATGAAATAGCTTTCTAGGTGGATCGACTAGCTAGTATCATATTGTGGCATACCATAGTTCCACATTACATGGCAGCCTCAATCTCATGAGAATTATTGTGAACATACCTTTCCCTAGGAAAGGGACACTTCCCATATCTAGTTTATCGGTGGTTAGCTTAAGTCCCTTTTCTTGTAATAACCTTTAATTTGTTTTTAAAAATAAACTTATCATAGATCATAGGAGATTATCTCCTTTTATAACATGATCATGAGCTCTTTTATATTATATGAGAATTGTCCTTTCATCGTAACCTTTCTTTAGTGAGTTAACATAACATAATCACCTTGTGTAAAGCATACAAGGGAATATCATAAACATGCATATTTGTGTTCTTATCATGATCTCATAATTTAAATTATAATAGCCATGATATTCACATAGCAAATATACATACTTTTCATAACATAGCATCAAAACTTATAGGCTAACGTAAACATCTTAGAATAATCACAATCTTAGAGGACATACCTCTTGTTTACAAGGACCTTATTCATCATATGATATTCATAATAATACTTTGATAAATACTCAATGAAATAATCAAGAATAACACATAAAATAATGTACAAGATCAATATATAGCATAGGAAAAGGTCATTAAAGGTTTCATTCAAACCTTAAGTTCTAACCCTAACGTTTACATGTTGTCACGTAATAGAAACAATCATATGAAACCATCATATAGGTAAGAACGTGCTTGACACTAAATTTGAACATAATTATCAGAATATTCATCAAGTCGTGTGGAATAATATATAGAAACCACATAATTTTCATTGAAAATCAAAAGTCTAGGGTTAGGAAGAAAATCTGTTTTGTAGAGTAAAAACCCTAGTATTTGAAGTTCTTGAAAACTCATCTTGAAAGGACCTCTTGAGAAAAGGAATCCCAAGAGTGAAAAACCCATACCTTATAGATGAGTAATCCACGGAATCTTTGTTGGAAACTTCAAAACCTTCGACTTCTACCTTGAACTTTTCTTATTCTTCAATGGCGTTTTGAAAAGAGCGAATTCTTGAGATATTAAGAGAATTTCGTTTAATTATGATTTACTAGGTTTAATTATTGTCTAAAACTGACCTAAAATCACTATATAGACGTCCCAAGAATTACCCTAAAGACCCTTCACTTAAATTACCTAAAACGTCCCTCCTAATTTGACTACAACTAGGAGAACATTTGACTTAGGGTCTAGGGTTTTGATTAGGATTTAAATTAATTATTAAACTTGCTAATTTTATTAATTAAGTGATCTAGGGTGATTAATAAAGTACCCCTAAGTTATAAGGAGCATAACCAACCCCTTTGGACCATCCTAGGTTAGGTACTAGGATGTTTCTATAGTTAGTTACTCGGCTTGTGTCACCCTGATAGGTCTTAGGTTGTCGGGTGCACTTGTTAGTTTATGTTTGTTTGTCATGGGTTATTTATCTAGTTAGGTAAGTTAGTTAGGGACTAGGACTTGTTTTGAAGCTTGGCCCCATGTGTCTTGGACTTCTGTTCTCCTACCCCCTAACCGCCCTAACTGAATTCGGTGAGGCTTGGTTACTTGTTTCTCGATCGGCAGCACATGTGCTTGCACATGTGTTGCTTTGACCATCTTGTTGTCGTAAGGATCCTCACTTTTTCCTAGCGCACTGCTTAATCTACATGATTGTTTTATATGGTTATGTGCTATGGTACCTAGTCTTGACACTTGGATGTCTCATACCTAATATGCCCAACAAAGAAATTAATATTTTAGCTTAGGGTCTTTATTTAAGGTACAATGCCTAAACAAGCTTGGATTGGGGCATTTGAACATCAAAGTGTATTTTTTACTTGTTAATACAAAAAATTTGGTAACACCCTTACGCCGATATTCTCTACCATGTCCAATATTACTCAATATTGGGCATTGGAATGCCTATGTATCCCAATAGATACTTTTAAGACCTAATAGACTCTTCACTAGACAAATATATTTTGTGGGAGCACCATTATTACATAAATTAAGCTCTAGTCTAATTCATGGAATTTCCGAAGTGTTACACAAACCGTCCTGTACTTCTGTCGATTTGTTCAGAGACTCAACATTAATCTCTTCTCTCCCAAGATTAAGTCCCAATCGACTAGCAACCACCAACAGGGCGTCGATTGCCTCCATGGTGGGCTGTCTTGGGTAGTCTTGACACCATCTTTGGGTCCTTCTTCAAGGAACCTTGGATGGTGCTTGGGGATGTTTGTCCGAACATTTCAAACCCAAACATGATCGTATATGAGTTTAGCACCTCTCACATGAATTTCACCCAAAAAAACACGTAAAAATCGATGAAACATGCCTAGAAACACAACGTCATTCCAGGATAACACTTTCGAACGTCATGGACTTTCTTTGATGTTTGACCTATAAACTTCAAGAAAATTGACACACTACATATATACACTATAAAAATCATTTAAGGACATTATAACCTCATTAATCACATATAAACACATAGAACCACATATGAAGAACATAGGTGACTTAGTCGTCAAATATCTTTGTTGTCCCTTGACGTTTTACTTCCAAATAACCTAAACACTTACACCCTACCTCTTTACCACATTATAGACCAATTAGGACGTTAAAACATCATGAAAAAATGTTAGGCTATAGTTCACCTAATTAAACAGTACTAGAATTTTGTTGAGGTCCAACTCATAGGTTAGCTTGGGCAACCACATGATTAGTAACGACTTGAGCTTGAGTAGTCATGAGTTGGGTAAAAACCCTAAAGAAAGACCTTATCATTGCATTAGTCATATCCTCATCAACATATGGAGCTTGAGGACCTTGGGGCATTTGTGGCATTTGGGGCACTTGAGATCCTTGGGGTTCTTGAGGGGGAACCTCCTCATTCACTTCCTCTTGGACAACAATAGGGACTTGCTCATAAAGGGGAGGGATCTTCTAATTAGCTACTCCTCCCTCTTACCTTATAGAGGTTTTACTCCTCGCATTTATGCCCTATAAACACAAAAGAAGAGGTTGAGAGATACATCTTATAGACATGAATTTTATGGAACAATACTTTTATATTATAACCTCTCACTCATTGAAGTGTGGCTACTCACACCGCTGAACAAGACTCTACTAGACATGGCTCATAAGACTTTTGACCCTAATTTATTTCCCACAACCTTATGATCTTACACCAAGTTTTTAATGACCCACAAGTACACCCTAGAATAAGCGATCACTCTTGAGTCTTCACAAGGTGTACTTGACCTTTTGCGGTCTTGTACTAACCTTTTAACTATCGTTCATTATATAAGATTATGAAAAGTAGTGCTGAGTTAAAAAATTTCACGACATGAATAATACTAAGGAAATATTATTTATACATACTAAGAGTACGTCTCGTCGTCACAAGCCGACTTAAGACTTAACTTAAATATCTTAGGGTCACAACCCTTTACATTGTAAGAATATACTTATTAAGTCTTATACAATTCACGATGAAAAACTAAAGAAACATAGACTGTGTCCTCCAATATATTAGGACATACCAAGTCTTGAGAGAGTCGATTCACAAGTTTTGCCTTCTGGACTTCCACTTACTTCTAACCTATACTTATAGAGTATAGAAAAGCAGGGGGTTAGTACAAACATTGTACTAAGTATAGATTATACAAAAACATGCAGAAGAGGACATTTTAGTAGAAATAAAGATTCCGTGCTAATTTATTAAACCTTTAAGAGAATACAAGTAAAATAACATATAAATTATCATTTATAACATAGAGTACAACTTCCATAATTCTAACAGAAAGATGCATATTACAAAACTCAAAACTCTTTACAGTGAACTCTTTTTCATTTCAAATTACAGTGAACCCTTTCTCCTGTCAACTCACAGTGAACTCATTTCCCTTGAAGTTCCCCTAACCAACGTTATCCTAAGACTCACTAAGGTAAGACATGAAGAAACTGCGAAGTGATCCTAAAGACTATCAACCATAGGCTTAATTCAGAAGGGTAAAAATCCCACACTCAATACAAAAGAAACTAAGGATCATACATATATTTAAGGAATTCACCTAAGATCCGTTCTCCAAGGAAACCCCCAAGTTACACATTGTGCAATGTGAGAGTAGCATCCCATACTACCACTCCCACCCAGTGCTCCATAAAGATTCCCTTAGATTAGGCACACCACATTCATAATTAATAGACTTAATTATACAAGACATAATTCTTAACATGATTTCATAACATTAGACACTGTCATATAACTTCATTCATATCACATAATAACCCATTAATACATCGCAAATAAAGACACACCAGACTCCCCTTTAAAGTGCCTACTCATGAAATGGATAGATAGTGTCCCATATAACCACCTAACCTAAGTAGTAAACTCTTTAGGAGACTTAATTCAATACATTATTTTGTGGGGCTAGCTTTCATCGACATAGACCATGAGAAATAGTCACGGATCCATGTTTTAACCAATAAAGTATGAGGGATCCCCACTTGCCTAGGGTACGGTCATTCTTAAACCTTTACGTAGATTCTCCAATAGCTACTCCTATGGGGGTGCATAGTTAAGGGATAACGATATTGCTTCTAAGTAGCTAATTCTCTACTAACAAGGAGTACTCATCTCAAGAGGTACATATGGTACAACATCAGAACTCAAGAAGTGTAACCACCCTTTCTTCAAATCCTCTCAGTGATAAGCATAACTCTCCCATCGAGTCTTAAACATTCATTACTATAAGTCACAGAATATCTAATTAGTAACACATCTCAACTCACGAAGGGTATCCATCCTCCAACCTTATATAAAGCTCTTGGGAATAGTATGGTTACTACTTAAAACTTCATCTCAAGTCATGAAGAGTGTCCACCCAAAAATTTCCCTTATTCTTACTATAGGAAAAGTAGGGATAGTCTAGACACTATATCGCTACTCACAAATATTTTCCACCATAAAATCCCCCATTTACATTGAATTACTTCATTCATTCATTCAAAGTGTGTGTGTCAGTACGTGTGAGCATATCTTTCATATAATCACCATTTTAATAACACTGACTTCTAAACATGCTTAAACCTTCATTTATCATATTTCACATACAAGAATGCTTCACATGTTCACATACTTCATTTAATATAATCTCTACAATACATACAATTAAGGCTTCATAAAGCATATCAACAGGAGCATCATTATAATCACTTTACTTCACATATAAAACCTTCAAGTCATACTTACAATACACATATTCATATATATAACCATATATTTCACATAAACACCACCACTAAAGGTGAACCATATTACTCAAGAACATTTCATCATAAGAACTAAACAATATAACAAACTTACCATCCATACAAGATTTAACTACCTATTCTCATATCTCTCCAATAATTAATCATAAAATATCCGCCAGTATCTAATAACAATATAACAATAAATAAAATCATAGTTCTTACATTTTTTGATCATGCTAATTAAATCCATTTCATAAGCGAAAAGTTGGAAATATGCATCAGAATTGTTCATTGGGGTTTTGAAATTAAAATCATCAAATACTAAAAACAACATATTTGAATCATTAAAATATTTTCATGCTCCACGCTTAGAGTCAAAGATAGAACAAAATATAGTTTGGAAATCCTTTTTGAAATCTCTTTTAAGTGAATACTAGAATGAAAGAAAGTTCAAGTATGAACTACCATACCTCAATGAGAAGAAACCCCGTGAAAAGTTGATGAAGCAAACGTCTAAAACCTTCAATCCTAATCCTTCCTTGAGTTCTAGATTCAATGGAGTTTTAGAGAGTTCTTTCTTGATGAAAGGGTTTTAAATATTTAAAAATAAGGTATTTTATAGGTCTAGGAATTATAAAAAACTTAATATACCCTAAATACCCTAAAATAATCATCCTTGGTTCATAAAATACTTGGGGTGAATTTGAAAAATCACACCAAGCTTGGTAGAATTTTTGACAGCTTTTTATCGGTGCCAATTGACGACCCCAAGATACTGGGGGTCCATCATTGCCCGTCCTGCTGGGGCGTCGAATGCCTCAGAGGGTCAATCATTGGGGTTAAACTCCCACCACTAAGGGTTGAGCTACGCCCCCAAATGACGGGGCGTCACTAGGACGATAGTCATAGGTTAGGAATCGTAGGTTGGGCAGTCTTTGGTAAATTCTGCCAATCTTTTGGGGTATTCTTGTAGGGCCCCTTGTTGGTCCTAAGTGGAGTTGAGTTAAACCCCTATACAAGATCATTAGGTCCTTGGGTACCTTCATATCAATTTCAACAAAAACGAACATCTAAAACTTATCAATGCATAATAAGATACACAAGAACATCTCAATGCACATCTTCAAAATGTCATGGACGTTTGACCTCCACACATCACCAAACTTTAGGCACTGCCTCAAAACATCATAAGTAACCATTTAAAGACCTAAAACCCTCATCAGACACATTTTTTGGTCTAGTTTCATCTAGTTCATTTTAGGGACGTTAAACCTTCATATTGCATTTTATTGAATGAAGATCGATTACTCTTCACAGATTTAGATAAATTTAAGGTAACAACGGTAGTAAGTTTGGAAGTATACTACGCAATGACTGGATATGCACAATGGGGAATATACCCTCCCGTTAATGCAAGAGATTGAGTCATCCTAGCGATAGTTATATAATGGGGACTCCTCCGCCAATGTAATTGGTAGAATCCATACAAAAATCTCCCTATACCTTAATTACGTACCCCCATTAGGACATAGCTAGTGGATCCACATGGTAGCTAGGTTGTAGGTTCTACCTTGGCAAGTATAACACCCTTTTTCGGTGTGGGGCTTTATGACATCAAATTTCATTGAAGTAGTCATGGTAAATATGAAGCCCCATAACCTCACAAATATATAGTAAACCTATCATAGGACCATAAGTATTAACAATTCTCTTCATATATTCATTCCAACCAAGTAATATACTCATCATATAGACTCAGGACTAATACCATGCAAATCGTCAAAACAAATAGACAACACTTAAATTTTATGCATAAAGAAAATAAACATAATCATACACATTAGAACACCTTTCTAGAACTCCCTTAAAGATATATTTGTGAAATGATTAGGTGAAGTTCCATAACCCCACCTACACTAAGAAACTTCCCTTAGGTTTCCTAGTTAGGGTCTAGTTCTTTACTTCCATTGTCTATTTTACTTTAGGGAAACTATAGACTTAACCGACACAAAGACCGTGGGTTCTACATGGAATATGGTGTTGTAGAGCTTTACACCAAGGGAAGGTGCTCTACTTAGAGAAAGTAGAACATGAACACATGCTAGCATACTAAGTGATATAACTTGGTAGATCCTATTGGGCAAGCATATTGTATGAAACTTGGAGGCATAAATAGAAATATCATTCTATGCCCTTGGGCTATGAGGCTAACCACCTAATGAGGACTATGGTGAACCTACCTTTATACAATTGGAAGGGACACCAATCATCCTAAACTTCACTCGGTGCTAAACTAAGTTCCCTTTGTTTAAAAGCATTTATTAAACATTACTTTATAAAATTAGGCTTATGAGATTTAAACCGTCATATTCTTAGCTCATAGGTCATAGATGAGAGTTCATCGACTTAAATCATGTACCAAGTCGCTTCACATGCACATAGGTCATAGATGAGAGTTCATCAACCTAATTCATGGGAGAAATCCTTTCACGTGGACATAGAATATAGGAAGCATCATATAGCTTACGGTACACTTGAGAATACCTTTCAAGGCCTCTCTATTGACTAGATCGTCATACATGTGTGTGTATACATATAATTGAGAAGTCCTTTCACACAACACATTAAGGTCACATATGTTCATATATTAACATAATCATGCATACATATTCATGTACATAGAAAACCTAACCTAGAACTATCCTATCAAGGCACACATGTGCAATGAACACACTCGTACATCTACCAAGTCATACTAGTTAAGGTGTACATGATCATACTTCATGAACATATACATTACATGCGTAGTAGTAGACACAAGTGCGTATAAGCATACCCTTTCATTTGACACCATGAACCTATACTACTTGTAAGCATGAATGAAGTGTGAGTGTGAGTACATTGGTAAACATGATAACCTAATGTCTATAAACAACACATTGATGCATCCGCTCTCTTAGTACCACAATACACAACCTAACATAGACCACATAACACATATTAGTATAGGAGGCAATATAATTTCAATACTTGCATTCAAGACTCCTAGCAGTATTTAATCACACATTCATGTAGGGTTATGTAGGTGAGGGTTCATTCATTATTGGCAGCACCTAAACCAACCCTAACATAGTCATTCACATACCTATTACATGATCAATACAACGTAGATCACAACTATAATGGAAGACTAGGCATGCTTCACATTTGATGATCATCACCACCACACCTTCATAATAAAATTGCCTTCAAGGACATGATCGCATCACATATATAATAAAAATAAATTAAACACTACTACCATAAGTGGACCATACCACACAATATCATCCGAGGCCAATCCTATCCATAATACGATAGAAAGTAAAGAAAGTAGGTAATGTTACAAATTTCTCAACCATTGATCATCATTGATCAATACTCCTTTTTCATCAACTATTTAATTATAGAGAATTAGCTACAAGCATCTTAACATAAACTAAATCCTACTTCAAATACCCTAGAATCGAGATCACATTGCAATCACTACATAGCAACCTATAGAAATAAAAGAAAATAGGTCAACTTCATTCAATCCTCAAACCTTGATCCACATTGGATAAACTATACATAATTCATCATAATTTACATCTTAGGAAGTAGCTATATAAATTTATCATAATTGAATCTCTTAGTGATCATTCTGGCATCAAGGTCACAACATACTATAATAGAAATCCATAAAAAATAGAACTTAGGCTATTCTCATTCAAACCTTCATACCTTGATCCACATTGATCAATTTCACATTATTCATCATTAATATACATAATAGGAATTATATTTAAGAATTTTAACATAATTGAATCACAATTCGATTTGCATAATATAAAGGTCACAATGCCCCAACATAGACTAAATTGATAGTTTGAAGGAAACATGGGTTAATCATAAATTGGATTGAAATTCATCGTTAAATTGATACATTAACATCAATTCATAATGATAAAGCCTTTGAAAACATTTTGAGAAAGAAGCCATGGATAGATTGGAAGATCGGAGGATTGATCTTGAATTCTCTATGAAAACATAAAAAAGAACTCTCTAAATTAATGTCATTTAGAGATGAAGGATAACCGTAAATTTATACATGAGAAGCCCAAAAAAGATTGAATAAGAGACCATGAAAATCCAACCTCTAGCTTGAACTTGAGTTTTTCCTTCAAGGGAGGTTTTAGAGAATTTGGAAGAGGAGAGATTTGGAATTTTTTATTTTCTTATTGGTTGTTGGGGTTTTTTCTTGGGAAAGATGTTAAAAAGATCCTAAAAACAGCTTATAACCTTCTCCCTAATTAACCAAAACACCCCATACTTTTTGGGACTTTTAGACATATCAAAATTGATTTTAAAACCACATATCAGAATTTGGGAAGTGGTTGTGCATCGCGGAGGCACATTCAGTGCTAGTCGTGTTAGGTGCACGACTCTCAGGCACATTCAGTGCCAGTCGTGCGACGTGAGGGCATCCCCTACATCTAGCTGTTGTACTCTGCCTTGGGCAGCATCTTTGTCAAACGTTTTGGTCCTCCTTGGGGCACTTAGGGTGGTCCTTCAGGAGTCGTACCCAAACGTTTGTACCCTTAACAAGTCTATTAGGATTATATGGTAACCCCTACTGATTTTCAACTCGAAAAAACACATGAAAACAAGGAAAGAATACAAGGACACACTAGCACGTCTAAAGACCAAATTTCAAACGTCTCGGGCGTTCATTGATGTTTGACCTCCAAATGACTTAAAATAAAGTATCAATACTATAAAAACACTTAATGAACATATTTTAAACCTTTTTGGACACTTGTGAGGATCTAAGCACCTTAATTCATTTTTGGGGTCTTACAATATCCCCCACATTGGAACATTTGTCCTTGAATGACACTTGGAAAATTTTAAAAACAATTTCAAGGACTCAATGAATCATAGATAATATAACAACATTCAACACATCACACAGATTTAATGTACCAAAATTCAAACAATTTGGCACTCAATGCAACATAAGCAAGCAAAACCTCTATTCAGTCACTTTCAAAATGCATCAAACTCCTAGACTCTTGTCATGTTCATCGGAGTAACATCTTCTACTAGGCATAACATTGTCTTTACATTTGAGTTTATTAAGATCTCATTATGCAACCGTATTTAAGTCACACTTAGGAAGATTCAACTAACTCAAGAAGCAAGTAAGCACTCACACTTCAATGCACATAAACTTGAGTCATGTAAATCAACTAGTATCTTTATCCTTTCGGCATAATGCGATATCACACCACACACATTGCAACATTAGAAAGTCATTTCACATAGATTTCAATTTCTAATGTAACAATAGCTCTCATAAAAATGTTTCATTTAAGGAAATTCTTGAAATTTATAGGCACACATCATGAATTTTAGATACTCATACTATCACTTCTCAAGAGTGAGCCTACTATCATGCTTTCCAAACCATAGAAGTCACACCAATTTGAAGAGACTAATCATTTTCATTTTAAGGAGACTCATTTTTTCAATGATTGATCAAAGCATCACATCTCAAAAGTTACTTCAAACATGTATTTAAAGAGAGGAAAAATATGGGTGTCTTACCTTAATATGTTGAAATTTATACTCTCAACTTGTACCGCAAGAATTCAATCTCTCCTTCAAACATTTACTTGAAAAGGGGACGGAACGCAAGAACCCTAAGGTGTTTTAGGGCTGTTTGTTGAAGCCAAGAGAGACCAAGAAATAAACTTAAGAAATCTATAAATTTTGAAAGTTTAAAATGGAGTAAAAGATTTGATGTTTATCCCTTTAAAATTGAGGTATTATGGCTGACTTTCTGGGCCAATATTTTTCCATATAGTGTCCAGTAGGTTACCCACCTACTTTTCCTTTAAACTTGGGCCTTTGGGAACTTTAAAAACTTTTTCGGCCTTAATACCAATTATCCCTTTATTCTTGTAAATTTGGCCAATAATTAATGCATGTAGGTGATCAACCCACTTGGACATGTCACTTGGGCCTTTTTGGACTTATAAATATAGGACATTGGCTTTTCATTTTGGCCTTTATTGTTTTATTTAACTTAGTCAAGATTAATGCAAGTAAGTGGTACACACTTTGCCCAATTAAACTATAAAAAAAAGTCTTATTAGGTGATGCACCTACTTCGTCCCTTTGCTCTCAAGAAATCAAAGTAGGTGATGCACCTACTAGCTTGATTAACTAAAGCAAGCTTCTTAATTATTTTATTCCATTTTGGAAATATTAATCCTTTTTTCTTCAATTTACTACTTTATTTCCAACTTAAATCTAAATTACCAATTTATTATCTCTAGTTTAAATACTGCCGTCACAGTTAACTTGCAATACACATGTTTGAAACATGCAAGAATAGAACAAGCATATGCACAATACGGATTGTTACATCCTTCATCCCTTAATACATCCGTCCTCGAATGTTAGCATGATTAGCCAACCCAAACATGTTCAAGCCCAAGTTAGTAGTACTATTAATCGTATAATACATGTAGACTTATACTTACTTGTTGGCCTCTAAATTAAGATTTTTCATCTTTCTCTTGGATTTGAAAGAGGTAAGGATACTTCAATTTCATTGCCTCTTCTTCTTCCAATGTAACTTTTTCTACTTGTTGGTTCCTCCATAACACTTTTACGTAAGCTACCTCTTTATATCTTAACTTCCTAACTTGTCGATCCATAATAACAATGCGTAATTCTTCATGACAAAGGTCTTCCGTAACCTGTACATTTTAAGTAAGAGTAATACGAGATGGATAAGCTATACACTTTCGAAGCATTAAGACATGAAACACCGCATGAACTAATGAAAGCTCTTGTGGTAGCTTGTAACACTTTGAAAATCCAAGCCTCATGGAAAATCCTAACATAGCTGTCATAAAGTCTAAATACTGTTCTAAGTCCATTTTTTATAATATAAGTCATTAAGAAAGTGTAAGAATCAAATATCCAAAGACGTCTGGCAAGTTGGGTCAAAGAGGTGTTAATGTTCCTTAGCCTTCTTACTAACTTTTAAAAGTAAAAAATGTACAGTATTGAGTGGAAAGGTAGATAATGGGTGTTTCGCGTAGTTTCATGATTGAAATGTCAGGGTACGACTCCCCAAGGACCAACCAAGTACCTTCGAGGAGAACCCTTGCAGTTTAATGCAATATTGACTAGCGGTGTACATCGAGGCGGAAGACGAGGGTCTGTAAGAGGATTGACGGGGCATAAAAATCCATCTTCATACCTCACTTAAAAAGATTGTAGAGGACCTCTTTTACCTAGATAATGTTACACTCAACGAACAGGATGACGGGGCGTCAATGGCTCGATGAGGCATCCAGACCACCATCATCCCTTACATAGAAAAATGGAGGAAAACCACACCTGCAAAGTCTCTAATAGAGACAACAGAGTGCAGGACGGAGGAGGGAAGTGTCCGTTGACCCACCGACAGACCTTTGACGGGGTCTCGTCGGTGAGGGGTCGAATTTCACTGATGGATTTTAATGATTTCATTTAAAATTAATAAAATGGTTTAGGGGTTATTAGTTAATTAATGGAAACTAATTAAGTTATTTAATCCCCTCTATAAGTATCCTTAACCCTTATTAACCAAAAAGTGAAGTATCAAAATAAATCATTTTCCTTCTCTTTTATTTCTCACTCAATAAAAACCCACCATAAAAGGCTAGCAAGAACTAGGGTTTTGGGCTGAAACAGGGTGAATACTTCAACAAATTGTTTACAAACATTCATTTATGGTTCCTATTTACCTTTGATATCCTTTCCTCAAAGGCTTCTTTTGTAATGGATTTCAAAAAATTGAGTTTTCTTATGAATTTCATTCAATTACGAAATTGAAGTTATGGATTGAGTTGTTAGTGGATTCTTAGGGTTATATTGAGTATATTTAAATGCAATTCAACTTGTTTATGATAATTATTGATGATTTTAGCAAATTTAGGAACATGATCCTCTATCCCTAACCCTACGTAGTGATCTTGACCTATATTGTATGTTGATCATTTAATTGAGTAGGTTGTTGATTTGATTACTATCCTATGGTACTATTATGGTTAAATTAATATGAACTATAGCCCTATCATGCGAGCTCTTGAGATGTAATTTAGGTTATGAATTGTAATGTGAAATTAGCCTACGTATCTTCTCTCAAGTTCTGATCTAAAGATTAATTGTGCTATAGAGATGCAATTGGTCTTGTTATTCTATTGATTATAATTGTGTGAGTATGTTAGTCCCCAAGTTGGGTTGAGTTATGGGTTGATGGTAAGACCTTGATGGTAAACTACGGGAAAGACTTAGTTAGTCTTAGAATCTTTACTGTTATTTCAAATTGTGATTAAATTTTGTTAAGCTATGAAATTACATTGGAGTATACCTTATATTGAGATTATAGGGTGGTATAACGTTGAATTCAAATGTCTTCACTATGTTATGAGGTAGATTAACGTTTATGTGTTATAAGGTTGGTGAAAACTACCTATCTTCCTTAATATGTTATGAAATGCTTAAGTGTGAAACCTCACTTATATGGATTATGATGAAAGGGCTTACACTCATACAATTCTTATTGAGCTATTAATGATGATGATAATACAAGTGTTAGACCCTATGACCTAAACTAAGTTATGATTACAACAAGACTAAGAGTATTTCAATAAAGGGATCTCACTTACCACCGAGTGAGCTTGTATGTGGGGGGTGATATCTTCTTATATAAGGAAGGTAGGGTTCACTACGGTCCTCACTGGGGTGGATAGCCTTATGACCCAAGGTAGGGTGTAGAGTTTATATTTCAATGATTTATCCCCAAAGATCCACGAACTATGTTTCCACCATAGGATACTAGCTACTGGATCCACCTAGATAGCTACGTTTATGATAGGTACTACCTTGGCCGATAGACCACCTTCCCTTAGTGTATGGTCTTATGACACCTGATTCCACATTATGCCATGTGGACTATGGAGTTTAAGGAAAGAGTTCCTTAAACTAAAATGAATGAATGATGTGTAGACTAATTGAAGTGACTGGAGTGGTTTGACTTCAGCTTAGGTAGGGGTATGGGACTCTACCTATGTCTTCCACTAGTTTGCCTTGATAGAAGCTTTGAGAATTTAAAGTTATGCATA
The DNA here is from genome assembly GCF_036512215.1 of Solanum lycopersicum. NCBI lineage: Eukaryota > Viridiplantae > Streptophyta > Magnoliopsida > Solanales > Solanaceae > Solanum > Solanum lycopersicum. Next base: position 16,266,758 of record NC_090809.1, on the reverse strand, counting down.
TAAACAATTATATAATGTAAGTAACTTTATATGTTGAATGTGATGCTTATGAATATGAAATTGATTATCATTGTTAAAAATAGATTAATACATGATATGGAAGACAATGGTATGTGAAGTGAATTTCTAATTATGATCTTTGGTGGGTTACTTGACTAAGTAGGGTTATGGGGCTTTGCTTGGTCATTTCACTTGTGTCTTTTTTAGGATTATAGTTGGTTTGTTTGTTTTTCAATATATGTAGTTTACTCTTATTCATGTTTGTGAAATTATTGCGTGACAATAGACTTACATTAGATTATGGGTTTAGTATGATGATGTGCATATGGTATAATTAATATGTTTAGTATGTTCAAAGTATTGGTTTAAATAACATGATTTCATTAAATATCCCTTTCTAGCATACTTTGTTGGTATTTGTGCATATGGTCTCATACTTAGTACATGTGGCGTACTTACCCCATTTCCTCCCTTTTACCCAAATATTTTAAGCTTCGGTCATTGAAGTTGATTTGAGGTGATTTACAGGAACACTTTGATATTCTATCATCCAAGTGGTAGGTCCTCATTCACCCCGAGGACGATGCAAATATTCTCATGGCAAAATTACTTAGTTACTACAACTTTTTTATTAACTCCCTTTCCTATTGAGATAGTTCTATGAAGCCTATATGCGGCTTACTTTTATTGATGTAAGGTTATTCCCAATGTTATTGTCCTCGTTTAGATGGTTTCTGAGATGAGACAGATTTATGACTCTATTTTCCTCGTTTAGATGGTTTCTGCGATGAGACGGATTTATGACTATATTTTCTTTACTATATAAGTGTGTGAAATAAAAGTAGAAGACTATGTAATCTTCTTATACGAACGAGTTAGTGTATACTCGATATTATTATGATTATGTGTATGCAGAGGTCTATGTAAACCTCCGGTAAGAAGTACTTTAAATATTTTAAATTCATCGGTATTGTTATTCGATGAATGAAATGATGCAAGACTAAGAAGCTTGTCTTAGTTCTCAAACAAGACGACGACGCCAGTTACGTTTAGGGGTTAAACTCGGATGTGGCATAGTTCTAACTCATGGGTTACTTTGAAGACTTACAATAATATTATATGGCCCTACATAGAATGGACTCAACTTTCCCTTTTTACCAAAACTCATTTCCCCTTTCATTGGAGACACCTTCAAGAACACCCAATCCCCTATAGAAAATTCTAGTCCACTCTTTTTAACATTTGGATACGATTTATGTCGACTTTGAGATGTTTTTAGCATTGTTGTATCACTCTGAGCTTTTCCATAGCTTGAAGAACAAGATTTGGCCCAAATAAGGCACTTTCACCTGTTTTTTAACCAGCCAATTGGTAATCTACATTTTCTACTCTATATAGCTTCATAAGGTGCAACTTTAATACTCGAACGGTAGCTGTTGTTAAAAGAAAATTCATTATGTGGTAGGTGATATTACAGCTACCCTTGAAATATAATATAAAGCTCGCATTATAAATTAAAACAAAAATTATATACAACTACGAAATTATTAATGCACTATAAAATTTGTCACTATTTGTTCATTTTTTTGTGAAAAAAATAACATTTTGTCTATAAATATATGAGCCTACACTGTTAGTGATGAATCACAAAAGTTCGTATTAAAATTTTGTCCTTTAAAGATTCTTACACAAAAATAACATGGCTCCATTTAGTAACTATTATTAATGACGAACTTTAAGTTATTAGTGACAGATTTTTTTGCCTTTAATAATTTTGCGAAGTTGTGACTATATTTTGTCCTTTAGTTAGTTCTGTTTTGGGAATGAAAAAGTATCATCACAAATAAGATGTTATAGTTGTGGCAAAGTAGCATTTGTAGTCAAACATTTTATGTCTTAGCGACAAAAATATATTTATTTTTGCCTTAATTATTGTCACTAATGTTATACATAATTAGTGACGTTTACTCTATCGTCTTTAATAAATTAACAATTTACATAAAACAAAATTTGTCACAAAATAAGTTATGTGTTAAAATAAGACTACTGCACTAGCAGTAGCAACAAGAACAAAATGAAGTAGAAACCATGTCAAGAATGCAATAACAATCAAAAATAATTTTCAATAATGCTAAAAAGCAAAAAAAAAAAAGGTAAAACTACCAATCTCATAGAATGCAACCACTACCAGCAACAATTACATCGAATGCAATGACAAACAGCCATGTTCAATAACGCAATAATCAGTAAGCATTGTCTCAAAAGAAACAAGCAGCTATTACTGCAACAATGAGAAGAAACCATTGACGGGAGTGTAAAAACAACAGAAAAGAATGCAAGGAAGAACAATAGCTACTGCCAAAAAAACAATAATACGAAAAAATTGAGAACAAGCTAGATGATGGAAACTGCTTTTCTAATTAAACATTCTACCTAAATAAATTAAAGGATACTAATTTTCCAATGAAACATTCTCAGGCCATAATTTTACAGTAGATTAAAAATACTCCAACACCGACAATTTTCTTTCTATAGTGATTCTATTAAAATTGATTCACTGCTTGACATGTCCCTTTCTGGTGAGTTGGAGCACTTTTCATGAATGAATCAGACGATGATGATGAAGAAAAAGAAGAACGAGAAGGTTAAGAAGTTCAAAGGGAGAGACTACATATATGAGAAGAAACGGAGATGCACTTTTCACAATCAATGGAAGGTTATTGAATCATTGTCGTTGTCATCATAATCTTTCTCATTATCTTCATCTTTATAAATACTTTTAGTACCTTTATTTCTCTCATTATCACTTATGTAGTCTACCATAGTGTCATCATCTTGATCTGAATCTTTCGTATTGTAGTCAACACCATGTCCTGTCTGAAACATCTTGATACACATATAATTAGTAGAACAAAATTCATCACTTTCCACATAAGAATTTTGAATATATGGGACATCGTATATATGCCTATCTTCAATTTTTTGCACAATTTACCAATTCCTTCCTAATTTTGGGTCATCTATGTAAAGAACATGCTTCACTTGTGTGGATAGTACAAAAGAATCATGTTCATACCAAATGTCTTTACATTAACACTGGTGAAATTGTTCTTTTTGCATCCCTGTATTCTTGTGAAGTTCAAACCACTTGCATTTAAATAAGACAACTCGATTGGCATTAATATACTCTAACTCAACCATGTCAATTATTATACCATAAAAATCAATCACCTCATTTTCATGAGAGCCTTTAAAAACTACACCGCTATTCAAATATTTGTGTGATTCATCACGCTTATGAATATGATACCTAATACCCTTAACTATAGAACCAGGACATTTCCTTCCACGCAAATCAGGCTCCACTGCAGAAGGATAAAATTTCTTGAGAGATATAGTTTTATACTTGTTATACAATTACATAATCTACTACAAAAAAAATATTGTATACAATTAGTAATTAAAAAAATTGGAGCTTAGAGACAAAAAGTTATTGTCACAACCAGGGAGCATTCCGCAGAAGTATTATGGTGTACTTAACCCCTTTAAAGTCTTATACAAGCCCATAGTTATAATTCATCACTGTCATAGGCAAACTTAGCAGAAAATTTAAAACTTTCATAGCACATCATATTCTAGAACATCACTTCCATTATATAAATATCTAATACATAGTTAAAGATTCAAGCTCCTCACTAGGAGACATCCTCTAGTCATCACCACCTAAACTTTCTGTATAAAAGATGAAAAAGAATGATATTAGTACAAGAATGCACTATATAGGGAAACTATGCAAAAACATGCATTTAAAGAGGACATTTCATTGGAAATCATGCAAGATGTCTTGTTAGTAAACTTCATGAACATAGGCACATATAAGAAAAATATAGTTCACATATATCATGCACACATTGATACTACTCATAATAACACATAAATCAATTTATCATACTTTGAGGCATATTCAATACATACAATACGTTATTTCATTTTTTTATCTTACTTCCTTTCTTAAGTAACCCTCAAGCGTACTTAGTACAATGTATCTATAATGACTAAAAAATGACTTAGGTTAAGTTAGAGAATAAAATGGTTTTCATGATGGTCTAATGCCTTAAATAGGTCAATAAGGTGGTAATGAGGCAGTGTCTATGAATTTAGGCGCATTGGAAGTAAAACATCTTGAGACGATTCAGACGTTCAACTACTAAGTCACCTAGGTGCCTCATGTGTGGTTATGTTCCTATATGTGTGTTTCATTAGTTAATTAAGTCCTTATATGAGTTATTATAGTATTTATAGGCAGTGTGTCAAGTTTCATGAAGTTTGGATGTCAAACGTCCATGACATTCGAAAGGTTTGCCTTTAAATGACCTTGCGTGTCTTGGCATGTTTCATCTTGTTTTACGTGTTTGCTTTTATTAAATTTATGTGGGAGGTATTAAAATTGTATATAAACATATTCGGGTTTGAAATGTCCTGGCAAAAGCCCCCAAGGACCATCCAACTTGAGGAAGGACCCTTTCCTTGAGCATAGGCTGCCTAGACCACGCCCTTATTGACTGAGGCAAACGATGGCTCATGGACCAGTGGACGCCCTGTAGATGGGCATCGTTGGTCAATACTTAGCCTAGGGATCTCAAGATAACAAATTCAAGTCTCTAAATCAAACGACGAGATGCCAGGACAATTAGTTTTTGGACAATGGTCCGTCGACTGGCCAGTCATCAAGGGTTCTTTGTGCTTTTGCATATAATCCTCTTATTGTGATTATAGGAAATGAATACTCAAAGGAACATGGCATGAAGACTTGCTGAAGATATTGCCAATGCGGGAGTTCCTCCCCGCGGTGATCAAGTTCCTCTTCTTGAGGAAGAAGTTAATGATGACCATCCTTTGGTCAATCTTGCTCCTCCTTTGATGGAAGGTGAGATAAGGGCTGCTTTTCTAGAGATGTACCAAGACATTACTATCCAAGCACAATCCATGACGGCCCAAGCAAATCGGGAGGTTGTACCCAAGTAAAGAAACAAGTTTCTACCAGGTCTCCCATTTAAGGGATTTCACTAGAATGAATCCCCCTACTTTCTATGGGTCAATGTTTGAAGAAGACCCCCATGAGTTTGCTGATGATATTAGCAAGATACCCTATGCTATGGGGTTTACTACTAGTAAGAAGTTCGAGTTAGCCACTTCCAACTAAAAGGTGTGGCCCTAACATGGTATATCCAATGGAGGGACAATAGGTTGTTAAGGGTAGACAAGTGACTTGGGAAGTGTTCAAGAAGGCTTTTCTTGATGAATTATTTCCTAGGGAAAAGAGGGAAGCTAAAGTGAATGAGTTCATCAAACTTCGTCAAGGAGATATGAGTGTACTTGAATACTCCTTAAAATTCACTCAATTGTCAAAATATTATCCTTCTTTGGTTTGCGACCCAAGTGATGAAATGAACCGCTTTGTGACAAGAGTACTGGAAAACATGCAAGAGGAATGTCATTCGGCTATACTACATGACAATATGAACATTTATCGTCTCGTGGTTCATGCTCAATAAGTGGAAGAGGCAAGGCATAAGAGGAAAAGTAGAGATGCCAAGAGGGAAAGATCTTTTGATGGTGGTTCTTCCAAGGGCATGCATATAATAGTACATGATATGAATATGTTGAACTTACACATTGTATATACTATATGTTGATTAGTTTCACTGATGAATATGTGTTGGTCTACATAGTTAATGTATGATTATATGTACATTTAAATGACATGCTATGTGAAGAAGGATATTGCCATGGTTCTTTCTGGGTTACTTGATTGAATAAGGTTTTGGGGCTTTTCTTAGTCATTGCACTTTTTAATTCAATTGGGGTTCATGGCTAATTTTCTTACTTTGGTTATGTTGTAATATACTCTTATTCATGTTTGTTGATATTATATCTTGATGAGTGAGTTACTTTGACTATATGTCCCATTATGTGGTATGTATGTTCATTTTATTAGACTTAGTATTGTTGGTGTTGTGTTGCACATTCTTTATACTTAACGAATATGTCTTATTGATTGGTATGGTCTTATTGAATGTGCCTAAGGATTTTCAATGTAAAGTGCACACTTTAAAGAAATGTCCCTTTTTACAATGTTTTCATGATATGTGTGCATACGTTCTCATATTTCTTTCTTTTTCCCAACATCTTAGGTTCAGATCGTTGAAGAGATTTTGGAGATGCATTTGAAGAAGATTTTGAATTCTTAATCATCTAAGTATCATAGGTCCTCATATATATATATATATATATATATATATATATATATATATATATATATATATTTGTGTGTGTGTGTGTGTTTGTGTGTGAAATAAAAGTAGTTTACTAAGTAATCTTCCTATACAAAGGGTCTTTGTGTTCTCGATATATATCATTTATGTGTATGTAGAGGTCAATGTAAACCTCAATGTAGAAGTAATAAAAAGTTTTAAATTTCAATTAATTTTGACCTATGAATGTAATGATATAAGCTAAAAGGCTAGTATTAGTCCTCAAAGAGGACGACGATGCCGATTACATCTAGGGGGTATTCTGGACGTGAAAAACCTGCTATCAAATCATCAGTTTAAATATCCTTGAGTCAGTGTATCTCTCAGCCACATCTATATAGCTTCATATTCATAATTGTGAAGCGCGCCACACTTATGAATAGGAATCTATATGATGCTGAAGAAACTCTTACTTTCTTGGAAGTCCAATATCGTACCTCTAGAGTGTTACCTCTTTATGTTTTTTCATATAATCCTCTTATTGTGATTATAGGCAATGAATACTCGAAAGAACACAGAATGAAGACTTGAAGAACAGATTGCTTATGAGGGAGTTCCTCTCCATGGTGATCAAGTTCCTCCTCTTGAGGAAGAAGTTAATGATGTCCAAGCTCCGGTCAATCTTCCTCCTCCTTTGACGTATGGTGACATAAGGTCTACTTTTTTCCACATGGACCAAGACATTACTACCCAAGCACAGGCCACCACTACTCAAGATCAAGCCATGACGGCTAACCTAATCGGGAGGTTTTACCCTGAGTAAACCAACAAGTTTCTACCATGGCTTCCCGTCTAAGGGATTTAACTAGAATGAATCCCCCCTACTTTATATTTGTCCAAGGTTGAAGAAGACCCCATCATGTCATTGATGAAATCTACAAGATCCCCTCTGCTATGTGGTTGAATACTAGTGAGAAGACCTAGTAAGTTACTTACCAACTCAAAGGTGTGGCCAAACATGGGATATTCAATGGAGGGACAATAGGACATTAAGGGATATAACGGAGACTTGGGAAGTGTTCAAGAAGGATTTTCTTGATAAATTCTTTCCTAGGGAGATACTGGAAGCTAACGTGGTGGAATTTATCATCCCTTGTCAAGGAGGTATGACTATACTTGAATACTCCATAAAATTCACTCAATTGTCAAAATATGCTCCTTCTTTGGTTTCCGACCCTAGAGATGAAATAAACTGCTTTGTGACGGGAGTGTCGGATGACTTGAAAGAGGAATATCATTCTGCGATACTACATGACAAAATGAACATTTCTCATCTCATGGTACATGCTCAACAAGTGAAAGAGGAAAGGGCTAAGAGGAAGAGTAGAGATGTCAAGAGGGCATGATCTTTTGATGGTTGTTCTTTTTTTATACTAATGTTGATTAGTTTCAATTATGAAATGTATTGTTCTAAATTATTAAAGTATGATGATATGTATTCTTAAATGTCATTCTATGTGAAGTGGGATGTTGGTCATGGTTCATGTTGGGTTACTTGATTGAGTATTATTATGGGATTTGATTTGTCATTGCACTTTTTGATTCAATTTGGGTTCATGGGTAATTATCTTGCTTTTGTTATGTTGTAATATACTCTTATTCATGTTTGTTGCTATTTATAACACTATGATAGACTTACTTTAACTATATGTCCAATTATGTGATATATATGTTGACTTGGCTAGACTTAGTATTGTTAGTCTTGTGATGTACATACTTTATAGTTAATGAATATGTCTTATTGATTAGTTTGGTGTTATTGAATGTGCATATGGCTTTTCAAAGTAAAGTGCATACTTTAAAGAAATGTCCCTTTTTAGCATGTTTTCATCATATGTGTGCATATGTTATCATACTTAGTACAAGTGGTGCACTAACCCCATTTCTTCCTTTTCCCCAACATTTTAAGTTCTAGTCATTAAAGGTATTTTAGAGACAACTTTGAAGAAGAGTTGGAATTTTTAATCTTCCAAGTTTGGTAGGTCCTCACTTTCCGAGGGCAATGACTCTATCAACCCTATGATGTTGCTTTAGTTCTTAAGACTCTTATTTTCTTTCCTTTTTATTTGGATACTAAACATTGTATGATCTATATGTGGTCGTATTATATTGATGTATGGTTATGCCAAATTTTATATACTCTTGTTTGATGGTTATGAGAAGAGACATGCTTTTAAGACTATGTTATATTTTATGTATATATGTGAAATAAAGGTAGAAGACTAACTAATATTCCTATACGGAGGGTCGATGTATTCTCGATATATGTCAAGTCTATGCAAACCTCTATGTAGAGTAGTAAAAAGTTTAAAATTTTTGCTAATTTTGAACAATGAATGCAATGATATCAGCTAAGAGGCTAGTCTTAGTCCTCAAAGAGGACGATGATGCCGATTACATCTAGGAGATATTTTTGGATATGAAAAACTTTGTATCAGAGCATGAGATTAAATATCCTTGAGTCGATGAGTCTCTAAACCTCGTGTATGTAGGTTCGTGTTCATAATTGTGAAGCGCACCACACTTATATATAGGAATCGATATAATTCTTAGGAAGCTCTAACTTTCTTGGAAGTACAATATCGTGCCTCTAAAATATTAGCTCTTTGTGATTTTGCACCTAATCTTTTTATTGTGATTATAGTCAATGAAAACATGAATAACGTGGCACGAAGAGTTGAAGAAGATATTCCTAATGCGGGAGTTCCTCCCCATGGTGATCAAGTTCCTCCTCTAAAGGAAAAAAATAATGATGACCAAGCTTCTGTCAATCCTCCTATTCTATTGACGGATGGTCACTTAAGGGCTGCTTTTATCCACATGGACAAAGCTATTACTACCCAAGAACTAGCCTCCACTACTGAAGATCAAGCCATGACACAAAATACCAAGATAATGTACCCCGAGCAAACTAACAAGTTGCTACCATGGCCTCCTGTCTAAGAGATTTCACTAGAATGAATCCCCCAAATTTCTGTGAGTCCAAGGTCGAAGAAGTCCCCCATGAGTTCACTAATGAAATTTACAAGATCCCCTATGCTATTGGGTTGACTACTAGTAAGAAGGTCGAGTAACCCACTTACCAACTCAAAGGTTCGTCCTAAACATGGTATATCCAATGGAGAGACAATAAGTCATTAAGGGGTAGACTGGTCACTTCGAAAGTGTTGAAGAAGGCTTTTCTTGATAAATTATTTCCTAGAGAGAAGAGGGAATCTAAAGTGGTGGAGTTCATCAACCTTCGTCAGGGAGGTATGAGTGTACTTGAATACTCCTTAAAATGCACTCAATTGTCAAAATATGCTCCTTCTTTGGTTTCTGAACCTAGAGATGAAATGAACCGCTGTGACGGGAGTGTCGGACGAATTGCAAGAGGAATGTCATTCGGATATGATTCATAACAATATGATAATTTTCTCTCATGGTTCATGGTCAACAAGTTGAAGAGTCAAGGTCTAAGAGGAAGAATAGAGATGCCAAGAGGGAAAAATCTTTTAATGGTGGTTCTTCCAAGGGTAGGCTTGAGATTCAGTACAATCCTCCGATTAAGAAGAGGGTGTCTAATAAATTTCCTTCCAATTTCCCTAAGACTACAGATTATAGGGTGTCTAACCCTAATCATAAAAAGGGAAGGAATACTAGTTCACTAGCCAGGGAGCCAACTTGCGCAAAGTGTGGCAAGAAGCACTATGGTGATTGTCTTAGGGGAACAAATAATTGTTTTGATTGTGGTAAAAGTGCGCAAAAGGTTCTAGATTTCCCAAATTTGAGAGGTAAATACAATGAAAGAACAAGGAAGTGATTCTAATGATGATCCGAAGAAGAATCGCTTTTATGCACTTTGCTCAACGGGTGAGCAAGAGACTTATCCCAACGTGGTTACTGGCATGTTGAAAATATTTACCATTGATGTATATGCTTTACTTGATCCGTACGCTACATTATCTTTTTTTACTCCCTTTATATTTAAGAAGTTTGATATCTTAGCCAACATTTTAAATGATTTTTATGGTGTCTACCCCGGTTGGTGAGTCGGTTGTTGCAAAATGATGTATAGAAATTGTCCTATAATGTTTCCCAATAGAGTTACTTGTGTTGAACTAGTAGAACTTTCTATATTTGATTTTTATGTCATATTGGGTATGGATTGGCTGCAAGTTTGCTTTGTCTCTAGAGGTCCTATAATTTCTTGTTTGAAATCTTGTAAAATGATCTCTTAAGGTACAAGATTAAGACTCTGAAATTCCCCCCATTGAGTCGGTCCCCGTAGTGAGGGAATTTCTAAAGGTCTTTTTTAATTGTCTTCCATGTGTTCCTCTCGAACGGGAAATTGATTTGGTATCGACTTGTTACTTGATACAAATCTCATTTCAACTCCTCCTTATTGGATGGCTCCGGCCAAATTGAAAGAGTTAAAGGCTCCATCCAAAGATTTACTAGACAAAGGCATCATCAGACATAGTCTTTCTCCATGGGGTGCTCCGGTATTGTTTGTGAAGAAGAAGGATGGGTTCCCTAGAATGTGCATTGATTATCGCCAACTCAATAAGGTAACTATTAAGAACAAGTATCTCATTACAAAAAATGGAGATACAACGACATTTTTAAAATGCCATATTATAATGATTAAAAGTCACAAATTTGTTTACCGATATGTATTTAACATTTGGACCAAATGTCATAAATTTTAGTGTAGGGAATTATTCTGAGATTTAGGTAATTCTCAGAAAGAATTTTTGGCATTTATTTTGTGACATTTAGGTAAATGTTGAAAAGAATTTGACATTTACTTTGCTATATATATATGTAAACATTGATAAAATTATTATGATATTTATTTTTGTCATTTATGTAAATGTCGATAAGAACTATATGACATTTATTTTTAACATTTAGGTGAATGTCAGTATGATATATATGACATTTATTTTTGACATTTAAGTAAATGTCAGTATGAGATATATGACATTAATTTTCTATATTCAAATAAATATTGGTATAAGATATATATGACATTTAATTTTAATTTTAATTATAATATAAATGTGGGTATGCGACATGTGACATTTATTTTCTTACATTTACTAAAATTTCCATTTGAAATATATGAAATTTATTTCTTAATATTTAAGTAAATATTGATATGATATATATGATATTTTTTTTATATTAATGAAATGTCACTTAATCTTTCTGATATTTAGATCAAATGTTAGGAAACAAATTTCCAGACACTTGTGATATTTATAAACTGTCACACTAAAATTTCTAGCACTTCAGTAATGTCAATAAATGCTATTTTTGAATGTCACAAAAATTAGTAACATTATTTTACATTTTTCTAAATGTCATTAACATACTAATGTTACTACAAGATACTTTACACAACCCAAAAAAAATTTATATGTAATTTTTCTCAAGACACAAATATATACAAAAAATCTGTGCATCCAAAACTATCTTTTTCATGATAAGCAAGTAATATTATATAAAGGAAATATTTTTTAATATTATAATCAAAGAACAGAATAGCAATATAATAAGTTTTTTGTAAGAGTAAACAGTATCAAAACAAATTATCTTCTCTATTTGAAGTAAAATTTAGATCTAATTAATGTAATAGTCCCAACATAAAATAGACTAACTAACTCCTAATCTGAATGGAGTTAAAATCTCCAGTAAATTCGCAATAAAACTTTATGAAATCATTAATTCAAAAGTCGAGCATGTTGAAGTTTATACTTGACCTCAATTTCCATAAAAATTTTGCACAACGAATGCGCATAAATTTTATAACTATATAATAATAGAAATTAGATCCCCATTAGCTACAACAAATTGGGATATAAAAAATGACTAGTTCAATTTTTCTAAAAACAAACATATTAAAGAGTTGATGCAAAAACTGTAACTATAGACATGAAATTTTCCTCCTTTTGAAAAAAAAGAAAGATCTCACAGTTTTTCAAAACATATCCACTTCTTTTATATTTGCCAACTACGGTAGTTCCTGTCTTCTTGATCATGTTAGCCTCAAAAAATATTAACTTCAGAATTTCGATATTTTACGAAATCTAATACTTTACATTTCATTGAATACGTAAGCGTGCCAATTTTTTAGATATGAAAATTAAAAAAGGAAGATGATTGCTCCAACAAAATAAACATCTTGTGCTAGGACAAAGATACAACATCCTATAATGCAACTATCAGTGTTATAGCATTATATGTATTCACCATCTCATATGGAAGTTCAAAACTTTATTGATGCTTCTTCTGACTTATCCATGTCCATTTCCCAGAAAATCATCAGTTTTTTCAAACCAAAAATATGAGCATGCTCATCAATATTGATAAACTTTAAACCTCATAGACCCAAGTCAAATCACATGAAGTTCATTTTACAAGCTACTACCATCTTTATTTGCTGAAATTTGTGGAAAAATAGATGTAGAAAGAAGTATGGGGAAAAGACTCAAATAAGGCTATAGTCACATTCTCAGTATTCAAGGATACTTTCAATTTGCTGCACACTGTTTTTCCGAACATCATTAGGACCTCAAGCTTTAAATTAGTAGTATCAATTGCTGAAAAATGTATCCACGACACTAAGGTTACTCTTGTCCAATGGATCAAACCCCAAGCTCAATGGGTCAAACTCAATACAAATGGTAGTGCATTGAATAACCCAGGAAGAATCGGGGGTGGGGAATACTCAGAAATTTAAGGGGGATATGCTCTTTGCATATGCACATCAACTAGGGGAAGGAACTAACAGTCCGGCGTAGGTGGAAGTTACCCTGTTTGGTATGACCAACGCTTACAACTGAATTACAATATGGTAATTTTGGAGGTTGATTCCCAACTTCTAGTGGATTGGATCAAGGGTAATTACAGCCTTTCATGCAGCATTAATTCTCAAGTACAAAGGCTTCACAATATCATCCAACAAATCCCAAAATTTTAAAGCATACACACTCTCAAGGATGCCAATTTTGCAGCTGACACTCTCTCAAAATACAATCATCAGCTTTCCAGCCCCCAAGTTTATTTCAACAAGCAGCAGTTACCAAAGGAAACAACAACAAATTATCAACTAAAAGAAGAAAACTAAGAAGAATAAAAGAATCTCCCTGAAGTGGCACTTGGTGATTTATATAGATGTCTCTACAGAATTTTTGGTGACCTCATCCTATTCAACTTGCCTATATCTTTATTTGATACAACCTACTTGAATAGGCCTAGGTTTTTTTTTCTCACTTCTTTGTAAGGGGAGAGTCTCCCTTATTTTATGCTTACTAGTAATTTTGTATCGATAGGAGTCCTCTATTTTAGGTGCATCGTTTGTAGGCTTCTTTTTAGAAAAAGGGCAGGACTTCACTATCCTTACTAGGAAGATGGACTTATGAACCACCATAGGAGCAGAGGCAAAGTTTTATGTCCCCCTCCTTGTACCGTTTTGCTATTTTATTTATGCTAAGGTCTTGGGTGTTTCTAAGCCCCTGACCCCCAAGGGTCATTCAAATAAAAAAAATCACTTGAAATGATCCCTTCTACTTATATATGTCCCCATACATTGGTGAAAGAAATGGTCAACTTCTATTTTCATCAAAAAAATCTAAAAAAACTCTAAGCAAATTTTATAGATCAAAAGTAAAGCATAAGTTTGAGAACTTTATCAAGGTTATTTGGAAGGGGTAATTATCAAAGAAGAAAACATTTAAATCATAAGACTAATCTCACCAATCTCACTTGAGGATGAATACTATATATAACATCAGGGGCAATCAAATTACACATTCATAGAAAGCAAAGACAAAGATGTGTAGAATTAAAATATTCAAATGCTTCACTAGTCAAGTCAATATCATACATCTATTTGACTACTTCTGGATTGGATTGTCATCTTTTGTTCAAATTTGGACAAGAAAATGAAGAAGTTAGTTGTGAATGTTTCTAATAAACATAATGCTGACAGTTTTACATAATGTGTTGCTTACAACAAAAAACAGCCACAACTTTCAGCGTTAATTCAAGAATTGTATGACAACTATCTCTCTTTGGCAGACCGCTATTGCAGCACTTTGCAAGAGCCATCATCGTCAAAATTCCTTCCTAACTCCATCATCCCATTTTGAGCATGATATGATTATCAATTTGAAAAGGAAGAGAAATGGATCAGATATTGTTGATTATGATGCTGAGAGTTCATTATCATATAAACCTCAATTTCCATCCACACAAACTAAATTTGAACCACACATAATCATTGCAGACTTGGTGATCAGAAGTGTCGACTATGTAATCATCATGCAGGAGCTTAGTCAAGTAACATAGACTTTCATGAAAGCTCAATGTAGTTGTTGGAAACAGAGAGGTTTATTTTTTTAAATGAGAACGCAAAATTTGGATACAAACTGGCTTCACTGAAGGAGGAGAATAAGGGGTTGTCTTCAGAGTCTTTATTCATGAAGAGTATAGTAGATAAGCTTGCAAGATTCAAGCTAAACAGATGGAATGATCATAGAGTTTGCGCGCTTAGTCGAAAAGTTGAGGATCTTCAAGTTTAGATGTATGGTTTCGAGAGGAGTAACAATGAGTATTATGATTAGCTACTAAAATATGCAGAAGAAAAAAGGAGAAGGTTCTAGATGGAATTGAAGGGCTGCTTTAAAGTTCCTGAAGAGGCTGCAGCTGGATATGTCAAAAAGGGTGAAAAGCAAAAAATTGTTGGTGCTGAAGTTGGAAACAAAGTTCCTAAGATTTGGGACAGGGTTAAAAAGGCTTGATATCTTCCCTTGTGCACCAATTTTAAACATGAGAAAAAGAGGGTCTTTCTACTTAAAGTTTGCTGCATAAAAAAATTACTTTTATCACGTCGATAAACATGTATGCTTATGAAGGCCCATACACAATCATCATAAGAATACATGTTAGGTTTTGGCTTAAAATGTTGTTGCGGAAGTTCGAGTAGACCTGGAAGAACTCTTGTGGCTTACGAAAAGCTTTTGTATTGGTAAATACGTTCACTCGTATTATGTTAGAGGATTTTTGTTGATTTTTGTGGCTTTGTTCTTTGGTGAGGCCAGTTGTGAGTAAGGGTATAGAGAATAAACTTACCCATTATTGAGTTTAATGGAGCAAAGAGAGTAGTAAAAAGTAGTAAAGCTTTCTTGAGTAGAACATGGTGTTTCGACTTAAAGTCTGTTGCATAAAAATGATTAGCTTTATCATCACGAAAAACATGTATTCTTATGAAGACACATACGCAGGCATCATCCTACCCTATTTGCTTTCAATTTAAATAAGGGGGAAGAAAAAGATGATGGGACAAGCACTAAATTTCAAGTTTACTTGACCACCCCAATGAATCTAGCTTGTTAATATCGGAAAAAGTAGTTTTTAGCCACAGGACAGAACACCATATAATTGTCAACAGGTAGAAAGTTTCTCACAATCCTTTTATGTAATGATCTCATCTAAGTAAATTTTCTTTTCTCTTTATAAATATTTCAGATAGTTAGAAGACTCGTATCCCAAAAAAACTCACATTTGCCAAAAAAATTAGATAATAAAAACTACTTAATGAAAAAAAAAGTTTATTATTGAAAGAACCTATTCCCAGACCCCAGTAGTGGAATCACACTATCTATGTTGTTGTTTAATGTAAGAACTAATCGTACATTAAGCTAAAATCTCCAACACACATGTTATATAGCACACAATAAACAATATAAGAGATTATTAGATTTACACATTCAGTTAATTATTTTCCTTTTCCAGAAGGAAATGAGCCGATCTCTAGAATTAACCACCTATTTCTTTCGCATGCAACAATTTTATATTACTAAATACATGTCTTTACATTATTACCGACATCTTCATTAGTACTACATGAGCTTCAAATATACATAACTAATCTTAAAATTATATTATCACACATTAAAAAATATAAGACTTCCAAAACAAGGTCCCAAATCTAATGTAAGCATATCCACACTACACAATCATATCTATAATCCGTTCTAGTGATAACATGACAATGACAAATTCAGTAACAACATTCAGAGAGTCCAGTGTCACATTTTCATTGCTGCACATTATTAATAAATCAATACTCCTTCTAGGTTTATTCAGACACCAAAAAAACAAACCTGAAAACATTTGACAAGACGACATTCAAAATAATCAACGACAAATTCAGTAACAACATTCAGAGAGTCCAGTGTCACATTTTCATTGCTGCACATTATTAATAAATAAATACTCCTTCTAGGTTTATTCAGACACCAAAAAAACAAACCTGAAAACATTTGACAAGACTACATTCAAAATAATCTAGTAATAAATCTATGGACTCAATGCTCCTATTACCCTTCACCCCTTTAGATAATTGTTTTACTATTGTGTTGTGGAAGTTGTTGAATGGAGGGTTAGAGTAGAACATTACTAACTTGCAGGAAGGGGGTATCTAAAGGGGGTTTCTTCATCTTCATAAACACACTGACCTTAAGAAAGACTCTAGAGATTTTGCAACCACACAAGAAAACCAACACAATTAGCTCATCCATCAAGGAAAGGTTTCCGGT
Source organism: Solanum lycopersicum (assembly GCF_036512215.1). NCBI lineage: Eukaryota > Viridiplantae > Streptophyta > Magnoliopsida > Solanales > Solanaceae > Solanum > Solanum lycopersicum. Next base: position 16,249,855 of record NC_090809.1, on the reverse strand, counting down.
CAAGGACACTATGAACAAAATGATCAACAGTGTTATCTTAATACTTCTCATAACACTCATAAAAAGAATCCGAAAAAAAGATGTTTATTAGAGATAATAGGAACAAAACATACAAGACAGTGGAGGAACAAACAAAGGGCAAACTATCAATAACAAATCACAAGGCAAACTGAGCGGGGAAAAAAAGACGCCATCAAAAAGAAGGAAACAAGAAGCAGCAGGGACAGAAGAGAATAAGAGCAGGAGTTACACGTTCTGGTTGGTCAAAATGAACATAGAGACATCAGAAATATAAATTAAGAAAGTATACATTCTGAGGATGAGTATGATCAGGAACACAATCTTTGGTGCAAGTTTGTATAATTTGGAAGCTTAATGCATGAAAGAGTTGACTTTTGTCAATATCTTAAGATTCTAATGTCATATCAAAATTCTGTCAGTTTTAGCATCTATCGATATCAAACTAACCGACTCAATTAGTAAAATACCTAAATCAACTAATAAGGATGAACATCCATCGTTGTACAGGAAGCCAAACATTACAGATGAGGAGAGAAGGACAATATTAAGGTACCAATATTGCAGCAATTGGTGCCTTCCTGGTGTACCAGACACCTGGAATGAGCTCCTATATGCACAACTACTGATTAACATTATCATAAACATCACAAATTTGTTTATGATTTTTGCAACTGATCAATAAGAATAAATTTGGTTTCATGGTCCATCCGAAAGCCTATATTCACCTCAAAAAGAATATAAAATATATTATTGGCTTATCTCATAACAGATTACCTATGAAGTACTTAGGAAGTCCTATCTTCCTAGACATGAAGAAAAATTGTTATTCTACTGATCTAATGGTTAAAGTGGCTGAGAAAGTTACTTCTTGACAAACAAAATTTATCTCTACTTGTGGTAAACTATTATGATCAAGTTTGTCCTAGCCTAAATCCCTCTTCATACTTTCTTTGTGATAAAAACTACTGATTTTCACCTATAAACAAATTGATAGTATCATGTATAGCTACTTTTGGGGTTAAACTGGGAGGAAGAAACAACACTACATAGAATAGGATCATTTGTGTTACCCCTACTCATAGTGGGATAGAAATCAAGATGATCCTAAGTTCTTGTGATTCATTTTTGATGAAGAATCGACGGAACTTTAGAACTAACAACTCACTTCTACTAGAATTCATTGAAGCCAGACTACAAAAGATTACATCTCGTGTCTAGAAAAGAATCTTATAATAAATCTCATACTTGAAGGAGACTTGTGAAAATTTAAAAAATTGTTAATTAAATATCTTACATATTGAAAAGGTTAATGTGTTGTTCTGGTGGGATAGGTTGACTGATCATATGGGAGCACTTGCTAATATGTCTTTCCAGGACGCTAAAATCAAAAATATCAAAGTGCAGCTGATATCAAACAAGATGGTAAATAGTATATGGAAGTTCTCGGGGGAATAATTCTTGACAATGGAACGTAAAACATCACTGATATTCATATTCACAGGGGCACAAAGACAAAAATCTTGAAACAAACTGAAAATGGTGATTTTTGTTGCAAATCAGAGAGTTTACACAACCTACTTTTAGTGCTAACAAATTATCCGTATAAAATTCATTTCAATGTTTCTTTATTTATGATAAATTTACTAAAAAAACTATTGCTATTGATGATAGGAACAAGAAGCTTCAAGTTAAAGGTCCTTCAATCGAAAAAAAAATTAAAAAAATCGTATTACTTCAGCACACTAGTTTTACCAAATTGCCTGATTTTTTTAAAAAAAAACCTTGTAATGAATAAGCAACATGGAACTACTTGACACCCAATACTATCAAGAAATATGATACGCAAATTGATATGCGTCAAGCGCAACTGACAAAATAATGGGTAGATATAAACTTGCGAAAGCCTCACAGAGAAGTGCAGAACTCTATATTAATTTTCGGCCAACAATTTACCTTCTTTTTATCGTACTCTTCTAACAACAAATCAATGGTAAAATTTTATCAGGTAGATAGAACATATGAAGTACTTAAAAAATACTAAATCTAGTACTAACACGCAAATTTCGGTGATAGTCTTTAAGTAAAAGAAATCTAACTTATTCTATATCTTCAATTATCATGTAGCAAATCCAAAATTGGAGGGATAAACTTGCCTCAATCGCAACCAAAAAAGAAATTGAAAGGATCAAATCCCTAAAAACTTTAAATCATAAATGGAACTAGAATGAGGGTAGCCCAAAATACTAGCCACCAAATTAATTTCTTTTGCATATGCGTATTCCAGAATTTTTCGCTCCAAATCTACAAACTCCATATTTTTCGGTAGCAAAAGGGCTGACCCAATGAATTTGAACAAACATTAGAATTTGTTTGGAGAAAGACAGCAAATTTGACAATTTACTCAATATCTAAAAACAAGAAGAAGAAATACCTTGGGGTTTGGGGTTCTCTCTAAAATGGGCTACAGTGAGATTTTTTTTCTAATAGATTTTTTTTAGTTAAAAGGAAGAATTTAACTCTTTATTCTACTTGTAAATGGAGCATTTCACAAGACTTTATATATATATATATATATTCAATTTCAAAAGAAAGATGTATTCATATAATTAAAAGTTTTTGACTTTAAAATATAAATTTTATTCTTAGTAAGAAGATTTATAGTAATATGAACATCTATGATTTGTTTTAGATCACGAGTTTTAACAATATTTTTTAAAAAAACTTCATTTTAAGTCAAATAAAAATTACGTAAATCGAAATGGATTAAGTACAAACTTTAGTTAAGTTTTTTTTTTATAACTATTTTTCTTTTTAACAAAGTTTAAAAAGAAGATGATAAACCTTTTTCACAATTATGTTTTATAATTTTTTTTAATCAACATCTAGTCGGTAAAAACAAAAATGTTAATATAAATAAGGTAATATAGTGACTTGATTCTCAAATTCAAATATTGATATTAATTGAGAAAATATTTATTTAAAAATTTTAAAGCATTCATAATCTAATATTTATTATTCTTCATACTCTCGACGAATGACACTAATTTATCATAATTTACGATTGTAAGAAGAAGAAATCAAGACTAGAGAGTGCAATTCACTATATTATGAAGGTCAATCCGTAGTTTATCAATTGTGTAAGTTCCCTAAGTATATGATATCTAATTCTATGACAAATTCTTTTTTGATCACATATATTTAAACTATTTCAAAATTTATCCCGTTAATTGGTTATGTATATTCTTAAACTACAATTATGCGGTCATTATTTATACATTCTTACATCATCAACTCTATGTTGTTCTTCTTTTTATCTATTTTGAATTGTGTTATTGTTGTTTCCTTATTTAAGTAACAATTTTTAAAAATAAAATAAATATTATGTCAGAGATAAAATAGGTTAAATAAAATTATATGAATACTTATGTTTAAAAAATATTATAATCATAAAGGTAATTACATACATGAAATTATTTTGGATATAAAATATGTTAAATAAAATTATTTGAATACATATGTTTAAAAGACATTATATATAATTAAGAAGGAAATACACATGCATGGAAGATTGTAGGATTATATTGAATATATTGTAGTAGTAATAAACATAGATGAACGATTTGAATAGTAAAGAGTATAAAAGTAAAAATATATTTCACATTATTATTATAATCAAACAAATACAAATTGATTTTTAAAAAATAAAATAAAATGAGTTTGTGGGCCACACATGAAACAGAACTTTTTGTGACTCTTGAAAGGGAAAATTAGGTTCTTCTAGAAAACTATCTTGACAATTAATTGTACAATTATAAATTTAGTAGTTCTTTATCCATAATAATATTTGAATTACAAAATTGTCACTGGACGTCCTCATCATGGCTTTTCTATATGATATATATATATACATATATATATATATATATACTAGATAATTGAAGGCCGTTCAAGGGCTCAATATAATTAATTATTCTTAATATTTTTATTCTTTAACCTAAATTCACATATTATTTTATTATAATTTCTAAATTTTATAGCTTTTAAACAAATAACAAATATTCCCTATCATAGATATATATATCTCCGTTGTCGAATACATCACTATCTCCTCTCAAGTACATACATATCCTTTCTCGAATGCATCTTCATCCTCTCGTGAATACATTTCTATCGTCTCTTGGATACATCTCTCTATTCTCGGGTACATCCATATTTCCTCTCAAATATAGCTCTCTCCTCTCGGATTCATCTGTGAGCTCTGTGTCTGCAAGTTTCCTGAATAACATTGTATCATGATCGATGTATCCGCGTGTCTACTGATAAATCTAATTTTTGTAATTTGAAAAATAGTAGAGATATAATGTAATTAACTCACCAAACTATGAAAATTAATGTCATTTAAACTTCTATTTATGTGATATATTTTTCTCAGCAGTCAATTCAAAATAATGATGTATCATTTAAAACATATTGACTTTAAAATATAAATTTTATTCTTAGTAAGAAGATTTATAGTCATTTGAACATCTATAATTTGTTTTATATGACGAGTATTAAAAATATTTTTTAAGAAAAATTTAATTTTATGTTAAATAAACATTACATAAATTGAAATGGAGTGAGTATAGACGTTAGTTATGTTTTTTTTTACAACTATTTTACTTTTTAAAAAAGTTTAAAACGAAAATGCTAAACCTTTTTCACAATTATGTTTTATATTTTTTTTTTATCTATATGTAGTCTATAATAATAAAAATTTTAATAAAAATAAGGTAATAAAGTAACTTAATTTTGAAAATCAAATATTGATATTAATTGATAAAATATTTATTTATAAATTGTAATATATTCATAATTTAATATTTAATATGTTTCTTACTCTCAATGAATGACACTAATTTATCATAATTCAAAATTATAAGAAGTAGAAATCAAGACTAAAAAGTGCAACTCACTATTATATGAAGGTTAAATCGTAGTTTAACTATTGTGGAAGTTTCCTAAGTATATGACAAATTAATTTTTGATCACATATATTTATACTATTACAAAATTTATCCCAATAATTGGTTATGTATATTCTTAAACAGCAACTATCCGGTCAGTATTTATAAATTTTTTCATCATGAACTCTATATTCTTCTTATTTTTATCTCTTTAGAATTGTGCTATTTCTGTTTTCTTATTTAAGTCACACCTTTTAAAGATAAAAAAAATATTACATTGGAGATAAAATAGGTTAAATAAAATATATGAATACTTATGTTTAAAAAAATATTATAATTAAAAAGGAAATTACATACGTGAATTTAGACAAAAATAATATTATTTCGGAGATTAATAGGTTAAATAAAATTATTTGAATAGGATGGTAATCGAGAAGAAAGAGTGTATAAGAATTGCCCACTTCACAACCTTGATGGAGTCCCTCATGGTGATCTAGTGGAGTTATCTATCTCGATTTTTATATAATCTTGGGTATGGACTTTGTCCATAAGAGTTATGCAATAATAGACTGTCAAAACAGGGTAGTGAGGATTCTGTTTTCAAATAAAATAGACCGGGAATGAGAAGGGCGTGGTTCAAGTCCAGTAGGCCCAATTATTTAACACTTAAAGGACAATGAGATTATAGATAATGGGTATTTATACCACTTAGTTTGAGTCTATGACTTAGATCAAGAAGTTCCTTCCATAGTCTCAGTGTCAACTGTGAATGAGTTCCCAGATGTCTTTCCTGAGAATTTAGCAGGAGTTCCTCCTGTACGTTAGATTGACTTTGGTGTTGATCAAGATCCGAACACCATGAAAATTTCTCTTTCCCCGTATAGGATGTCACCAATAGAACTCAAAGAGTTGAAGTTGCAGTTAAAAGATCTACTTGATACGATGTTCATCCAACCGAGCATATCCTCATGGGTTGATCTAGTGTTGTTCGTAAAGAAAAAGAATGGAACCCTTAGAATATGCATCGATTTTCGCCAACTCAGCAACGTCACTATGAAGAATAAGTACCCTCTTCCCAGAATCGATGATATATTTGACAAACTCCAAGGTTCAAGTTTCTTTTCTAAGATAGACCTTTGGTCATGCTATCGTCAGCTTAGAGTTAGGCAAGAAGACGTCCCTAAGATGTCTTTTCATACTAAATATGGGTTTTATGAATTTCTGGTCAAGTCATTCGGTCTCACTAATGCACGAGCCGGATTTATGGACATTATGAATAGAGTCCTCCATGAGTACCTTGATTCCGTCGTCATAGTATTCATAGGGTACATCCTCATATACTCCAATTCTAGAGAAGAGCATGAACTACACTTAAGAAAAACATTATAAGTACTCAAAGAACATAAACTATATGCAAAATTCACCAAATGTGAGTTCCGATTGAGATCCGTGACCTTTCATGGTTATGTTGTGACCGACCATGGTGTAGATGTTTATTGTAAAAAGGTTGAGGCAGTGGAGAAATAGTTGAGACCCTTACTCCTAAAGATATTCAAAGTTTTCTTGGGTTTGTTTAATTATTATCGCAGGTTTGTAGAAGACTTTTCCATTATTTATACTCCATTGACAGCCTCGATGAAGAAGAAGGTGATGTTTGAGTGTTCTAAAAAATTTGAGAAGAGATTGCAAGAGCTTAAAGACCGAATCACTTCAGCCTAGTTCTCACGTTTGTGCAGGATATGTGGTGTACAGTGATGCTTCACTAGTAGGTTTGGGATGTCTTCTTATGCACGATGGCAAGGTGATTGCATATGCTTCGACACAGTCTAAAATACACGAGAGTATTATCCTACTCGTGATCTTGAATTAGCTGTTGTAGTGTTTGAGTTGAAACTTTCGAGACATTATTTATATAGTTTACATGTTGATGTATATACTTACCATAAAAGTCTTTAATATTTTTTTTACGCAGAGATAGTTGAACCTTCGTCAAAGAATATGGATACAACTTCTTAAAGATTATGATATGAGTGTTTATTTTCACCCTGGTAAGGAAAATATAGTGACTGATGCGTTTAGTCGATTGATCATGGGTAGAATGTCTCATATTGATGATGAGAAGAAGGAGATAGTTAAAGAGGTACACAAATTGGCTTGATTGAGTATACGGTTTGAAGATGTACCAAGTGGGGGTGTTTCGGTTCACTCGTGTTTCAAATCATCATTTGCTGTAGATGTTAAAGATAATAAGCATCTCGACCTTGTACTCATGGAGTTGAAAGAAAAATTATTCAATAAGTTAAACTAATCACTTTCCCTAGGAGGGGATGGTGTACTCAGATACCTGAACAGGTTATGTGTGCCCAATGTGAACACTTTGAGGTCTAATATTTTGGCATAAGTACATCGTTCCAGGCAATCTATTCATCAAGGTGTCAACAAGATGTACCATGACATTAAAGAGGTCTATTGGTAGAAAGGAATGAAGAGAGATATCTCTATGTTTGTGGAGAAGTCTCTGAACTGCCAAAAGGTTAAGGCCAAACACCTTAAACCTGGGGGTCTCACTCAAACGATTGATATTCCAACATGGAAGTGAGAGGTGTCAATATGTATTTTGTGGTTGGTCTCCCAAAGACTTGGAAACTACATGATTCCATTTGAATTATTGTTCACATAATGACCAAGTCCGCTCACTTCATACCTGTGAAGACTATTTACAAGGCTTAAGATTGTGCCAAGATTTATATTGTTGGGATTGTAAGATGGAAAGGGATTCCTCCTTGTTGAGGGAGAAACATGCGATACCGAGGTCGACTTGAGATCACGTTAACCTCAATTTTTCAGTTCTTGATGTTACGTAGACTATTCCAAAGTCTTCTTTTTGTTTAAAGAACTCTAAGTTTTAGTGCATTAGTCTATATTTATGTTTTAAGTCCATAATCATGTGTCTTATACATGCACTATATGAGTTAAAATGAGTTTATGCTTGCATTCATGTTTTTGTTTTTGTATAGCGTAGGCATGATTTTTGTGTTTCATGAGTTGAGATGTGCATTAAGTTAACTGCGATTGAAGAAAGTTCCTCAATCTCAAATAGCTTAAGGTAAGATTGAGTAATATGCATTATCCAGCGTAAGTGTGAATCAGACATTCACAAAGATTAAAGTTTCAAGTATGCTAATATGATTTCGAAATTACCCTCTTTGATATAAAAATGTTGTGTAGTGTCATTAGGGGACGAATGTTCCTAAGGGGGTGTTGGGGGATAATGTAACATTCTAGAAAAATTACATGTCTAGTGAAGAGCCCAATAGGTCTTTAAGAATGTGTTTTGGGGGCACATAGGCATCCCAATGCCTAATATTGAGAAATATTAGGCATAGTATAGAAGATCGGCTAGGGGTATTAGCCGATTTCTATGTAATACCTAAATAAGAAAAATATTGGGCATATTAGAAAATATTGGATGAAAGGGTGTTAGCAAATTTTATATGCATTAAGAACCTTGTTTGGCAAGAAATTTACCTGTAATAAAGACCCTAATCTTAAGATCATCACTTTCATCGTTCACAAAATAAGTGTGAGGCATCCATCTATCAAACCTAGGCACCATATCATAACTGACATAGACCATGAGAGCTAGACATGAATTCCCGATATTAACCCTTATTAGATAAGGCATCCCCCTTTTGCTAGAGTAAGGTCATTTTCTTAGCTTTTACATAGCTTTTCCAATAGTTCCACCTATGCCGGCGCTTAGTTAAGTGTTAAGGAGATTGTTGTTAAGTAACTCATTGTCTACTAAAGAGGAGTACTAATTTCAATAGGTACATTTGAATTCAAGATCTTAACTCACGAAGTGTAAACACCCCTCTTCATATCCTCTCTGTGCTAAGCGTAACTTCCCACAGATTCTCAACATTATATACTATAGGTTAAGAATAACTAGTGAACACCACCTTTCAACTCACAAAGGGAATTCTTCCTCCAAAATATATTAGAAGCTCTTGGGAGGTAGTGGGATTTCTACAAAACACATCATCTCAACTCATGAAGAGTGATCACCCCAAAACTCCCCTTTTTTCTTAACTTCATTAAATAATTTAAGTGTGTGTTTGTGTACATGTTACACACCTTGCACCTAATCACCATTTTATATACAGTGAGTTCCATACATGCTTAGACCTTAATTCATCATATTACACACTTTAACAAACTTAGCATAATCATACAAGTCATTTAGACACAATCCTTAGAAGAGTAAACACAACAAGCTTCTTAAAACCCATTAACAAGAATAACATCATTTCCTTCTTATTTAACATAATATTCCTTTCATTCACAATACACTGAAGCTTGATATTCATATAATTCAAGTAAACATCGCCACCATATTTGGACTACACCACTGAAGACCATTACATAAATAAAGGTAAAAAACATTACAAACTTACCCCTAATACAATATTCCATAATCTTTAATAATTTAACATTTAATCATAATATAGACGTTAGATAAGTATCTAAACAGCAATATAAACCCAAAGAATCAAAAACCCAAAGACACCAAAATCATGTTCATTCAACCAGTTCCTTAAACCTAAAATTGATAAAAAGGTTTCACATGTTTTCATTGAAGTTTTAACATTAAATTCTCCAACTAAACTATAAATAACAAATTTAAATAACTTAAAACATTTTCATGCAAGACCGATATTTAAAATTAGAGATAGAAGACGACAGAGTTTCGAAACCCTTTTTAAAAATATTTTATAAATGACTACTTGAATGGAGGAGAATTAAAAGATAACTACCATCCAAAAAATAGAAGAAAAAAAATTGATTTTTGATAAAGAAACAACCACAAACAGCCCTCCTAGCTATTCCTTGAGTTTTAGCTTCTATGGAGGTTTGATAAAATTTTTCATTATAAGGAGAGAGTTTTGGGTTTTAGGAAATGATGTATAAAATTAGGTCTTAGGGTTTGAAACTCCTTAATTTTCACGATGGGAATCTGGAGCGCAGACGCCACCGGCATCGTTGACGTCTCTGATGTCGCAGACAAGCCTACACACGTCATTCTTACTTCATCTAGGTTAATTTTAGTGGAAAATTTGAAACTTTTTGTTTCATAACATGCTTACTAAACATTATATTACATATATAATTGTTCACCATTAACCATCTATTACTAAGATCATCAAATGAAAGAAGCAGTTTATTATAATGATAAAGATAAACTTGTCAAAATTGCACCCATACAATTTTTGAAGAAAAACGAGAAAGAAACGCTAGTTGAACATACTCATCTAGCTCAATCCTACAACTAAGCTAGAATATAAATGAGCAAGAATCCTCGAAAGCATGAGGGACTACAAATTCCACATGAATAGTCGACATCCTAATAGCTGCAGCGTTGAGCTTGTAGCTCTAGCATCCACATGTTCCTGCACCTAAAAGTTTAGAGTTGTACAGGGTTAATAGACAATTGTACTAAGTATGGATATATGCAAGCGAACACCAAGTATATGCATGAGTAAGAATAGCTCTTTCCTATCAACGTAATTATAGAAGGTCAAGTTAGTGGACTTGCCAAATTGAGATTAGGAAATTGAGTGAACTCTCAAAATTTGTATTGGGAAAGTTATGCCATGAGAGTAACCTGCACCATCATACTTAAACATTTTGCACAGAGCACACAACAACGTACACATAACGCATATCAAAATTTGTATAACACATAATGTTTTTCATATCATTTATTCCTATGCCATGAGACCTTGGAATCATGGACTTGACATTAAGACTTCCAAAAAATGAGGGCTCAACATATGGGACCATAGGTAGGGAGTCTTCATCAGCAAACGTCGAGTCTGCTTCATTAATTCATATGTACTTCATTTCATTTCATTCATAGGCTAGTGTGAACACCAGCTATACCTAGGATGTAGTTTAAGACTTTCATCGAGTTCGGTGTGTAATGACCAAGAATGAACTAATGTCATTGCTTTAGTCTAGCTCACCTCTTGATCATCCTTCCCTAACACCTTAGTACAATTCATTTCATTATGTGCATCATTTGAAGCTGACCTCCTTCATTCATTCATTGGGAAATTTAACTTTAACTGACATAGATCATGTGAGCATCATGAAATCCAGTGGCATGAAACGCCACAGCTAAAAGAGGTGGAATCACCGGCAAAAGTTACACGCAACATGCTAGCGTACATGGGAATTGAATCTGGCCAGATCCCTATATTGGCAATATAGGTTCAAAGACTAGGAGATATAAGGAGACCCATGCCTGGCATGCCGAACAGTCTTATCTAATGAGAGTTACGTGAAACATCACCCTTCTCGAAAGAAGGCATCACCGCTCATAGCTAGTCTATCGGTGCTCAGTATAAAGTTCCATTTCATTGAACTCATACGTCATGGAAGATGGATTCTTGTATGAGGACATCATAGCTCGATAGGCGATTTCTCATCTCATCATTAGTTGTACGTATATTATCCTCCATTCTTTCATTAGATTGTTCATAGAGACTGGTCTCCTCATTCACTTTACACTTTTATATGTAAGTACATTTTGGTAACATTTACATTAGCCTTATATCATGTTGTCACCCCATTTATTAATATTAGCACATTTGGTCTTCATAATTACTCACCCTTTTTACGTAAATGTTAAATTCATCAATGCAAATGTACTTGTCCATTTGTGTGTTTTACACACTTACTTAACCCTTTTAGGGTATCATCATTTCATTGCATAATATTAGTTTTATCATATGCCAATGCACATGGCCATTTAGTGTGTTTTACACTTTTACAAAACTCTTCTAGGGTTACATCATTTTATTACATACATCTTAGGTTCACTTATTTTTTTTAAATGTATGTTAGACTTATGGATCCATAGATACAAACCATGAGGCTTCATTTATATTTTGTTTAAAAGATTCATATTTTCCTAAGATTATTTGGTACAAGACTTATGCATCTTTTATGTAAGTCAAGATCTCAATTTCAATCTACTAGGCAACATTATTCTTTAACATTTAATAAACGTATGAATTATGTATCAATACGGAATTTGGGCAAGGGAACCCGGTTTTCTAATACCTTAAAAAACATTTACATTTTTTTATTCATTTTTGTTTGATCCATACGTCATTGGGACCCAAGTTTGATCCCCAAAACCTTCATTTTATTTTTCCATGAATTTCCCTCTTAATTTTTCGCTTAATGGAACAAACAGGATGTGGGATCGAACACCCACGTCCTTATTTACTTTTTTTTTCATTGCCTTAAAATTTCTCTCCTTTGGCCGAGGGGTTGTGGGTTTGAACCCCCACATCCCCTCTGTAATTTCTTTTAATTTTACTCCTTAAGTCTGCCTAAGACGCCATGGGTTCGATTCCAACTCCTCACATCTATTTTCTTTAATGTCCTTTGACTCTCCTTCATGTCCTAGAGGTCGTGGGTTCTATTCCCATGCCTCACATTTTTTTTCTTTCAAATCCGGATTAGTTCTCTTTCCTAGATCCTATCCCATAGGGATGATCTTCTTTGGAGCATTAGGATCTAGACCTTCTTTGAGGAGCTTGATTGAATTGTTTCCCCTTTGCCTTGGTTCTAGGGCATTCACTCATCATGTGCCCTTACTTCCACACCCAAAACAATAATCCTTTTGGGAAACATACTTACCCAAATGTTTATTTCATACACGAAAAACACCTAGTCCAATCAAAAGTATTGCCACTTCCCTCGGAAGGTAGGTTGGGATCCCTATACTTGTTTCCCATAGAATTTTCATGGTGAAACAACATCTTCTTAGGTTTTAGATGAATAGATTCATCCGACCTAGGCCACTTACCCTCTTGCATTATCTCCCTAAGTTTGGACTCCTTAATTTGTTTAGCATACACCATGAGCCTAGATATATCTATGTCATTTAGAAGCATTACCGTATGACATTTTCCCCCCACAAAGATAGATAATCCCATTACAAGTTTGTTCATCATAGCCCTAGGGTTGACTACCACGGTTGGGGGATAGTTAGATAGTTAAGTGAGTTTGAGAGAGAACTCTTGCACATTCATTCTCCTTTGACGTAAGATCATGAATTCAACCATCTTGTTCTCACTCCACTCAAAAGGGTAAGAGTATCTGGGAAATCCTATTTGAACACCTTCCAAATTTACCAGACTATCTCTCACGGGTCTCTCATCCCAACATTACTCAAACCATACTAAAGCCACATCATTTTGTCGGTAATTGGTGAGCTCCGCTATATCAGTAGGATTCACACCCTTGGCATTCACAACTGAGAATACCTCATCTATGAAACATTGTGGATCTTCGTCCACCTTGGAGCCATTAAAAGTATAAGGGTTCATTCTCATGAAATCCTTAATTCTAAAAGTGGGAGTACTAGCATTTGGTTGAGATCCACCTCCTTGGTTAGCTTAGAAACAATATGATTAGTGATGACATGAGCTTGAAATGTAATAAGTAAGGTAAAATTAATTAGGAAAGCCCTCAAATATGCATTAGTCATATCCCTTTAAACAAAGGGAGCTTGTGGACCTTGGGGAATAGGAGACATTTTTGAAACTTGAGGCTTCTCGAGCTCATGAAGGGGAACCACCTTATTAATATCATCATGTTAAAACTGCAGGAAGTTGGTTAACACAAGGAGGTATCCTCTCATTAGCTATGTCAAATCTAGGAATATCACCTAGTCCTCTCAAAAAGTATGGCCACCTCCCTTCGAATGTAGGTTGGGATCCCTATACTTATTTCCCATCGAATTTTCCTGGTGAAACAACTTCTTCTTAGGTTTTAGGTGAGTAGATTAATCCGACCTAGGCCTCTTACCCTCTTGCATTATCTTTTTAAGTTTGGACTCCTCAATTTGTTGAGCATACATCATGAGCCTAGAGATATCCATGTCATTCAGAAGCATTACCGTATGCCATTTTTTTCTCGACAAAGCTAGAAAATCCCATTACAATATTTTTCATCCTAGCCCTAGGGTTGACCACCATGGTTTGGGCATACTTAGATAGTTGGGTGAGTTTGAGAGAGAACTGTTGCACATTCATTATTCTTTGACGTAAGATCATGAATTCAACCATCTTCTTTGCCCTCCACTCAAGAGGGTAAGAGTATCTTGGAAAGCCTCTTTGAACACCTTCACAATTTACCGGACCATCTCTCAAGGGTCTCTCATTAAAACATTACTCAAACTACACTAAAGCCACATCATTGAGTTGGTAATCGGCGAGCTCCGGTCTATGTGTAGGATTCACACCCTTGGCATTAACAACTTAGAATACCTTATCTATGAAACATTGTGGATCTTCATCCACCTTGGTGCCAATAAAAGTATAAGGGTTAATTCTCATGAAATCCTTAATTCTAGAAGTGGGACTACTAGCATTTGGTCGAGATCCACCTCCTTGGTTAGCTTAGAAACAATGTGATTAGTGATTACATGAGCTTGAACCGTAATAAGTTAGGTCAAATTAATTAGGGAAGCCCTCACCTCCACATTAGTCATATCCCTTTCAACAAAAGGAGCTTGAGGACCTTAGGGAATAGGAGGCATTTTGAATACTTGAGGCTCTTGAGGCTCCTCGGGGTCATGAGGGGAACCCACCATATTCATATCCTCATGTGAAATTGCTGAAAATTGGTCAACACAGGGAGGTATCCACTCATTAGTTATGTCAAATCTAGGAATATCACCTAGACGTGACCGGCGGCGTTGTCCTCATGAAGGACTAAAACTAGTCTCTTAGCTTATATCGTTATATCAATAGTTCAAAATAGCGTAAATTTATATTTTTACTACTTTTACATTGAGGTTTACATATAACTCTACATACACGTAATAGATATATATAGAGTATACATAGAACCTTCATGTAGAAAGATTACTTAGTCTCTACTTCTATTGAATATAAATTTATAGAATATAATATAGTTGAAATAGTCGTCTCATCTCATAACAATCTTATAAGAATATCTAAAATTGGACCTAGATGGTACATCAATGAAAAAAGACCATATATTGTTCATACTAGGTCTAATATCCAAATAAAAAGGAAAGAACATAAGAGTCTTAAAACTAAAGTAACATCATAGGCTTGATAGTGTCATTTCCCTCAAAAAATGAGGACCTACCCAACATGGATGATGAAGAACTCCAAGTTTTCTTCAAAGTCGTCTCCAAAAGCCATTCAATGTCTGGAACCTAAAATGCTGGGGAAGAGGAAAAAATGTGGTTAGTACACCACTTGTACTATGTATGAGACCATATACACACATATCATGATCACATGCTAAAAAGGGAAATTTCATTGAATATGCAATTTACGTTGAAAACTTTTATGCACATTCAACAAGACAATACAAATCAATAGGACATATTCATTTAGTGGTAGGAATGTACATCTCAAGACAAAAAATATAAAGCATAGTCAAGTTAATTAACATATCAACATACTTGCATATATAATAAAGGTCACTCTATCATCAAGTTAAACTTAAACAAGCATGAATAAGAGCTCATTATAACATAACCAATGTACGACAATTATCATGACCCCCTATTAAGTCAACAAGTGGAATGACCAAGCAAACCCCCATAACATAACTCAATCATGTAACCCAACAAGAATCATGACGAATATCATACTTCACAAAGCATGGAATTTTGGAGTAGATATCTTCATACTTTAACAATGTAGATAAACACATTTGCATAAGTGAAACTAATCAACATATAGTACTCCAATGTGAAAGTTCATCATATATATATCATGTATCATTATAAGCATATACATACATAATAAGAACTTCCTAGAGTTCCCTTCAAGGCAAACTAGTGCAAGACATAGGTAGAGTCCCATAACACTACCTCAGTTATGTCAACCTTTCAAGTCGCCCTAGTTTGTTTGTAATTTATTACCTACTATGAGTTTGGGGAACACTTTCCTCACACGTCATAGACCACAAGAGCTAATTTTGAAATCCGCTATATTAAAACATCACACAGAAGGAAGGTGGTCTACCGTCCAAAGTAAAACCCAACATAATTGTAGATTTCTAGGTGGATCTACTATCTAGTCTTCCTATGGGGGAAACATAGTTCAAGAACTAAGAGATATGTACAATACCTCTTCATACAACTTTTCAATTGGGGCTTCCTCACATGTAATCCAATTGATGAGTATCCCTTAAATGAGAGTCAACACCTCATGTGAAACTATACAGTTAATTTTTCTCTATGGAAAGTCATCACCTCCCATTGTCAACTTCACTTGGTGCTACGATACTTCCCTTTTTGAAATATCTTTAATGTCTTTTTTAATAAACAAAAATTAATGTAGGTCATATAGTCTAAACCTTGTATAAACATCATCATCATCATTGCTCCACAGGAATTGCATGAGTATGGTTGTTTCATTACATTTCATATCTGTGAGCTTAGGACATTTACAGATAACTTAATAAGAAATCACATTTGTAAATCGTTCACCATCCTTATAACATTTACGTCTTAACAAACACCTTTGTAAAACTTATAAAACCCAAGACGTGTTATAGAGCCTTACATAAGTATCAGAAGGTTTATAAACTGCTTTAAGGTCCATTTGAATGAATATAAGTCAGTTAGGAAGTCTAGAAACCCTAACGTCATTGACCTTCGCAAACTAGTTCAATAAGGTACTAGCGTGCCTTACCCTATTTGACTATCTTTTACGAGTCCAAAAAAGATGATGATTGGTGGAAGAGTGTCTAACATTTTTTAGATTTAATTCATAGTAGAAACGTCCGAGCACGACTCAACAAAGACCAACCAAGGGCTCTTGAGGAGGACCCTTGTTTTTGGGGTCAAAGGATTGCCCCAGGAAGTGTGACCATGATTAGTAGTCGGCGATTTGTGTGTCAATTGACAGGGTCATCGATTGTTTCATTAATGAACACTTAGTAATTTTTCCCAAGACTATTTTTGGACCAGTCTCTGAAAAAACGACGGACCAACAGGACGGAGGGTCTTGTGGCCATCGTCATACAAACGAACTGCCTATCACGGTCTCGTCTGTTAGGGCCTAAGTTGTTTCACATTTTTAAGTTGGGTTCCAATAATAATTTAAAGAATTAGTTAATTAGCTGGGGAATTATGGATGTAACATTGCAGAAAATGATATGTCTAGTGAAGAGACTAGTACGTCTTTAAGAATGCCTATTGGGGGCACGTAGGCATCCCAATACCTAATACTGATAAATATTGGCCATAGTATAGAAAATTGGCTAAGTGGTATTAGCGAATTTCTATATAATACCCAAATAAACAAAATATTGGGCATATTAGAAAATATTGGCTTAAAGGGTGTTAGCCAATTTTCTCATTAATAAGATTGTTTGAGAAATATATCTGCATGGAAGACCCTAAGCTAAAATAATAGTATTCAAAATAGATATAAGGCATCCATGTCTAAAGCCTAGTAATCATTGCGCATGAACACTTAAAATGATCATGTAAATTAAGTAGTGCCCAAGGACATAATGAGGGTCCCTTGGACAATAAGTAAACATTTAAAATAAACCATCAAGAATAGTTAGTTAGGAATGTACAACAAACACAAGTGCGAGCACATGATCAAGACATGTGAAGAAGCAGCCAAAGGAGGGGACCACCTTAACCGAATTCGGTTAGGGTAGTTAGGGGGGAGGCATGTGTAAGGGTCACAACATGTGGAGACTAACTTCCTAACAAACTCTTGCCTCTAACTAACTTCCCTAACTACCTAACAAACCTAGTAGCAACTGAATTAAATTAATTAGTTTACCTTACAAATGAAGACTTAACCAGGTGACACTTAGCTAGTAATTAGTTAAAGAGACAACCAAGTACCTAACTTAGGATGGTCCAAGAGGTTTGTTATGGTCCTAAAAACTTAGAGATACTTTATTAATTATCCTAGGTTGCTTAATTAATTAATTTAGATGCCTAATTAAATAAGTTAAAAGGACAAAATCAAAATCACAAAAAAATTCCTTATTTCGATAAAGACGAGAAAAAGCAACCTAGTACCTAACCAAGGATGGTTCAAAGTGTTAGTTATGGTCCTAACGACTTAAATGGTACTTTATGAATTACCATAGGTAACATAATTAATAAAATTAACAACTTAATTAATTAAATCAAAGGTGTAAATCAAAATTCTTACACTAACCTAGTATAATTGAAGAAACATCCTAGTACTAAACTTAGGACGGTCCGAAAGGGTTAGCTATGGTCCCAATGACTTAGGAAATTAATTAATAAAGGAAAAATTCAAAAACAAGGGCCGAAAGTTTTTTTAAAAATTTTATATTTGATAAGAATTATGTTTTCCTATTCTTTGTCAACCTAGCAGGGGATTTTTAGTAATTAACTATTTAATTTATTAAATTAACTTCATTACCCAAAGTTGAATGAGTCAAGGTAAGTTCCTAAGACTTAGTCTCACATTCAAAGACTAATAATGTCATGATCGGAGTATAGACCCCAGACGAGACTGGCGTCGTTGACCTATCAGAAGTCAAAGACAGGCCTACTTATATATTTCTTACTTTGCCTAGGTTAATTTTAGAGGAAATTTTGAAGTTTTATGTTTCTTAACACACATACTAATAATTGTATTAGGTTCATAATTGCCATCAACCATCTAACATTAAGATCATCAAGTGAAAGAAATATCTTAATATAGTATTAAATAAATACTTTCCAAATTGGAACCAATATAATGGTTAAACAAAAGTGGAAAGAAATGCTAGCGGATCATACTCAACTAGCTCAATCCTATGACTAAACTAGAATATAATGGGCAAGAATCCTCGAAAGCATGAGGGATTACCAAGTCCGGATGAATTCTCTACGTCCGGATAGTTTCAGCGTCAACCTGTAGCTCCACTGTCCATTTGTGCCTGTACCTAGAGTTGTGGAGTTGAATAGGGTTCGTACACACTTGTAATAAGTATGGTATGTCCAAGCACACAGCAAGGACATGCATGTGTAAGAATAGCTCTTTTCTAACAACATGATTATGGAAAGTCAAGTCAGTGGACTTTCCAAATTGGGATTAGAAAAGTTAGTGAAATTTACAAATTTGGACTAAGAAACTGAGTGAAATTTCCAAATTTGTATTAGGAACGTCATGCCATGAGAGTAACATACATCATCATACTTATCATATTTCACAAAACACATAACATCTTGCAATAACATCTAACATATTGCATATAGCACATAACATTTTTCATATAATTAGTTCATTTGTCATGAGACCTTGGAATCATAGAGTTGACATCAAGACTTCCCAAAATGAGGGCTTAGCTTAAGTGACCTCAACTAGGGAGCCTTCTTTCGCAAACACATACTCTTCTTCATTCGTTCTTAGGTACTTCATTTTATTTCATTCAAAAGCTAGTGAGAACACCAGCAATCTATGATGTAGCTTAAGACTTTCATCAGGTTCGCTATGAAATGATCAAGAATGACCTAGTGTCATTACTTTAGTCTAGCTCACCTCTTGATTATCATATCCTAAAAAATTTGATATCATTCATTTGATTATGTGCATCATTTCAGGCTAACTTCATTTATTCATTGGGAAATTTAAATTTAACCGACATAGATCATGTGAGCATAATGTAATCAAACGCCTCCCCAAAAACAAAAAAAGGTGGAATCACCGGCCAAACTGACCCAAAACATTGTATAGTACATGGGAATTTAACCTCGCCAGAACCCTATATTGGCAGTATAGGTTAAAAGACTAGGATATATAAGGATACCCATACCTGGCAAGCTGGAAAGGTTCATCTAATGAGATTTACGCAAATCTCTGCCCTTCTTGAAATAAGGCATCACCGCTCATATCTAGTCTATCGGTGCCCAACATAAAGTTGCATTACATTCATTTCATACGTCATGGAAGTTGCCTTCTTGTATGAAGATAAAATACCTCAATAGATGATTTCTGATCTCATTATTAGTATTCAGTGTTTTAATCTCAATACTTTCAATAGAGCGTTCATAGAGACTGGTATGTTCATTAGCTTTACACTTTCATAGGTGAGTACATTATGGTAACATGTCCTTGGGCTCATTTGAGATTGTTCTCATCATTTGTATTACCCTCATATCATGTTGTCACCATATCATTAACATTAGCACAATTTCTCTTCATAATTACTCACCCCATTTTACGTGAATGTTCATTTCCTCATATGCCAATGCACTTGACAATTTGTGTGTTTCACACTCTTACATTCCCCTTCTACGATTTTATCATTTCATTACATAATCATCATTTCATCGTATACCAATGCACTTGGTCATTTAATGTATTTTACACTCGTAGTTAACCCACCTAGGGTTACATTATTTCATTACATACCTCTTAGGTTCACGCATTTCTAAACATATGCTAGACTTATTTGTCTATACATGCAAGCCATGAGGCTTCATTTATATTTTCATATGTGACTCATATCTTTCTAAGATTATGTACTAAAAGACTTATTCATATTGTATGTATGCCATGATCTCGATGTCGATCTAAGTAGGTGGAATTATTCTTGTACATTTAATTCACGAATGACTTATGTATCAATATAGAAACTTGAGCAAGGGAACCCAAGTTCGAATCCCTTGGACAACACTTACATTTTCCCTTGATTTTATTTTTACTCCTCATGACATTGGGACCCTAGATCGAGCCCCAACATCTACATTTCTTTTTAGTTCAGTTTCTTTAGAAACACTCTCCCTTGGTCGAGGGGTTGTGGGTTCAAACCCCCTTTTGTTTTTCTATTTATTTTCCTTGTCTACTTTGCATTAACCAGGAGGTTGTGGGATAAAACCCCAACACCCTCTCTATATTTCTTTTATTCTTTTGGGACTAAGAGCTTGTGGGGTTGAACCCCCACATCCTCTTTATTTTAATTTCATTTAAATGTTGACTATCTCTACGTTGGCAGTGTGGTTTTATGATCGACACCCCACAACCTCACTTTATTTTCCTTCTTATTTTCCCTTTCTCCTTTACTATTGTTCACAGCCTTGAGGTCGTGATTTCGATTCCCATGCCTCAGATTACCTTTCTTTTATTTTTAATTTACTTCACTCGCTTCCTGGAGTAAGTGTTTCGATTCCCATGCCTCCCATTTTATTTTATTATTTTTGTACTCTCAATTTTCAGTAAGCATACCTTATATCAATTCCACCTGACGACATTTCTTTTTTTGCAATTTCAAGGAATTACAAGGGTGAGGTCACATGTTCTAATCCTGGTGGCCTTATCCCTTTATACACAATGAAATTTGCAGATTTATTCATCCACATTTAGACTAAACTAAACTTGTAAGTTTGGTCGAAATGTAGTCATTTTTTAAAACTTATTTTTTCCAACATTTTCACTTGTAATCATAGGTAATTCATAGATCATCTAACACCTTTTGGGGTTCATTTTCAAAGATACATTTAGACAAAATATTGATAATCAATATATCCATAATTCCATTTTAATGAAAATCACGATTTATATAGGTTTATGCATGTAAAATGACAACC
Organism: Solanum lycopersicum; assembly: GCF_036512215.1. Classification (NCBI taxonomy): domain Eukaryota; kingdom Viridiplantae; phylum Streptophyta; class Magnoliopsida; order Solanales; family Solanaceae; genus Solanum; species Solanum lycopersicum. The sequence goes on along the minus strand of NC_090809.1, from coordinate 16,228,249 downwards.
AAAACATTATCAAATTTAATCCTTAATCCGAGAACCTCATTCATTGTAACATATTCACATAGGAACCACTTGCAAATAGTTTTGAATACATGGTTGTCTTTCAGACGATTATAATTACGCAAACATAATCATATTCATTACTAAAACATAATATATACCTAAATCTACCAGCAGTCATACCCAACCTACGATTCATTTGGAGCTAGTGACAGGGGCATGAAAAAGGGGAAATAATCCTAGTTTTTCGATGAATAATATGAACCTTAAGGGGTCTCTTTGGAAGGGACCAAGAGAGAATAAAACCCATACCTTTTTGACGTTAAACTCTTGACTTGTTGACCAAAAACTTCACCCAAGAACACGTCTAAGCCTCCTCAATGTCAAATCCACTCGAATGACAACCTCCCTTAGCGTAGTGTGTGATTAACATTTGTTTTCGTGTGAATTCGTGTTAGTTCTTCACGTGTGAAGAACTTGATTTATTTTTTCTTCTCCATAATATTATTTTTGCCGAGAGAATACTGACAAAGAAGAAGAGAGAATGAGCGTGAGAGTGGAGAGATTAACGTGAGAGAGTTGAAGTTGTAGAAGGCTTGGAGTCTAGTTTTAGGACTTATTCAATAAGGTTTTGTTTATTTAATAAAAATCTAATTTTTATTTTATTTTGAATCAGATCTTAAATAAAATCTAGTAATTAATTACGTCAATTCAATAGCTTAAAAAAATCACATTAATTCAGTGCTTCCACCTAGGTTCGAACTAGGGTGGAGCAAGACATCATTTCAGGAGCCTAATTTCGACCTTTTCTCCCAAAATTGCCCCTCCACCTTACAAATTATATATTTAGGGTAATTAAGATACTACCCTTAACCAGGAAAAAGACTATTTTACCCCTGCACCGTTCAAACAAAAGATATCCTCTTTATAAGTCCGGTAATGACTCATTCGAGTAAATCTTCGTATTCGAGAGCCCTACATGGTTGGACCCAACCTTTCAAAGCTCAACTAACTCCTCATGTTAGTTTTATTGGGTGTAGCAAGGGCTTCGAGGTCTGCTTCTGCGCGCATCAATCCGTGTGAACCCAGGTCTAATTATAGGAATTCTTGACACATTAATCATTCTTATCTTATTCATTTTTAGGGTTGTGACATTATCCCCCCCCCCTTAGGAGTCCTCGAATGTCACTACTACAATCTAGTGTAATGCCAGTCAGATCAAAACATAATCAATTATGCACATTCAAGCAATAACAACAAAAAAGTAGAGATAATGAAACTTAAGAGTAGGAAGTCTAACCTTAAGAGAAGAAAAGATGAGGGTAGCGGGATCTCATATCGTCCTCACCCTCACACATAACACCCTCAACAAGATGATTCTCCAAAATACTTCACTGTGGCAATCTTCTTGTTCCTCAGCCGCATGATCTATCTGTCTAAGATTTCAACAGGTACCTCCTCGTAGGACAAGTCTTCATCGATCTCCAAACATTCCATCGATAGAATAGATATTGGATCACCTAGGAACTTCTTTAACATGGATACATGGAAGATTGGATGGACAAAAGCTAGCCCTGCCGGTAATGCCAACTCATAGGCCACAACACCTATACATTGCAGGATCTCGTATGGCCAAACGTACCTCGGACTGAGCTTCCTCTTCCTTCAAAACCACATCATCCAGGAGATATGTTCAGATAGACCTGGTCACCAACATCAAATTCTAAGAGCCATTTTATGTTATCTGTATATGACTTCTGCCGACTTTAAGAAGTTGCAAAGTTGTCCATAATAACTTTAAACTTCTCTAAGGCCTCATGAATGATCTCTTGACCCAATGGATTACTCTTCAATCTCTAACTACCCAACTTGAGATCTACACCTCCTAACATACAATGCCTCAAACGGTGTTGTCCCAATCCTGGAGTAATAGCTATTATTATATGAGAACTCTATAAAACGCATATGATCATCCCAACTACCACTGAAATCAATCACACAGGATCTCAACATATCTTCCAATGTCTTTATGGTGTGCTCTACCTTCCCATCAGTCTGAGGATGAAAGGCAATACTATGTTTTACATGCGTTCCGAAGCTCTTTTTAAAAGATCACCAAAAATATGAAGTAAACTGAGCTCATCTATCTGAAATTATAGACAAAGGAATCCCATGCCATCTCACAATCTCATCAATGTAGAATCTTGCATAATCCTCGGGTTTGTAAGTAGACTTCAAAGGTATAAAGTCGGCAGACATAGTTATCCAGTCCACAATAACCAATATGGAGTCATACTGTCTCCTAGTATTCAGAAATAACCATGAAGTCTATATTAATGGCCTCCCAATTAAATGTCAGAACCTCAAAAATCTGAGTAATACCGCAGACTTAAGATGTTCTGCCTTAACCTGCTAACAATTAGGACACTTTGCCGCTTATTTTTCAATTTCATTCCTCATGCCATACAACCAATAAATCTACTTAAGATCATGATACATTTTAGTTGAACCTGAATGTATGGAATACCATGGGCCTCTACAATAATCTTGGTTCGCAAATGATCCTCATCTGGTACACATAGCCTGTCCTGATACATATGTATGCCGTCATCTCCTAAAGTGAAAGACTTATTTATATTTATCAATACTGAGTCCTTCAACTCCATGAAAACTAGATCGAGATACTGATCCTTCTTGACTTCAACTACAAAGGATGATTAAGACTCAGGATGTACTGAAACACCCCCACTAGTAGAGTCTACCAATCGCACACCCAGTCTGGGCAGTCTACGTACATCTTTCGCCAATTCCTTCTAATAATCCTCAACGTGTGTTGTACTTCCCATGATCATTATTTTCAAAGTATCAGTTACAACATTAGCCTTACCTGGATGGTAGTGAACATTCATGTCATTTGTCTTTAATAGCTCCAACCTTCTCTACTGACGTAGATTAAGCTCTTGGAAACTCCTCTCACAAGTCTCCGTACACTCGAACTTGGACTTTTTCTTCATGAAAGCTGTCAGTGGGGCAGCAATGGAAGAAAAGCCATCCATTAACCTGCGGTAGTAACTAACCAATCCCAAGAAGCTACAGATATCTGTGAGAGTAAGAGGTTTTGGCAAGTTCTTAACAGCCTCAGTCTTCGTGGGGTCCACTTCTACACTTTGACCGGACACAACATGACCTAAGAAGGTCACATATCACAACCAGAATTCACACTTGATGAATTTGGCATACTACTTATGTTTTCTAAGTACCTTCAAGGTTAGTCTCAAATGTTGTTCATGATCTTCCTTGGTCTTAGAGTTGATGAGAATGTCCTTAATGAATACTATGACTAATGATTGAAGGTACTCATGGAAGACCCTTTTCATAAAATCCATAAATTCTGCAGGTGAATTCATGAGACCAAATGACATAATTGAGAACTCATAGTGACCATAACAGGTATGGAAAGCTATGTGTGGTCCATCTCCATCCCCAACCCTAAGCTAATAGTACCCTAAACGAAGGTCAATTTTTGAAAAGAAGCTAGATGCTTGGAGTATGTCAAACAAGTCATCTATTTTGGAAAGTGGATACTTGTTCTTAATAGTGACTTTGTTGAGCTGCCGATAATCGATACACATTCTAAGGGTTGCATCGGTCTTTTTCACAAACAACACTAGAACGCCCCAAGGGGATATGCTCGCCTTAATGAAACCCTTATCAATGAGATCTTTTAACTGTAGCTCCAACTCTTTGAGTTAAGCTGGAGCCATTTTGTATGGAGGAATAGAAATTGGTTTAGTATTGGGTTCTAAGTCGATACCAAAGTCAATCTCTCGAGGGGGAGGGACTCCAGGCAAATCATCAGGAAATACATCTAAAAACTCATTCACAACAGGCATTGAGTTTATGGAAGAAATGTCATGATCTAAATCATTAACACTCACATTATGACATAATAACCCCTTGGACATAATTTATTGGCCTTTAGGTTCAAAATTAAGGGATTAGGACTACTAAAGTTGTACCCCTCCAAAACTAGTTCCTCTTCATTATGGAAATGAAATAGCACCACTCTACTATGACAGTCCAAATAAGCATAACAACTATGAAACAAATCAGCCCAAGAATAACATCAAAATCATGCATGGGTAACTCAACCATGTCTGTACACATGGTCTTACTATAAAACTAATGGTGAATCCTTGTATACTCTATCAGTTCTTAAATTTTCTCCTAAAGTGTACTAACCACTATAAGATCATTCAAAACTTAAGGAAATATCGCAAAAGTGAGAGAAAACAAAGTAGTTACAAAGGAAAGATTAGTCCATTGATCAAGTAAAGCATAAACAGAAGTTAAGAATACTTGCAGCATACCTGTGACCACATCAGCGTAATTCTCCTTCTCCTCCCTGCCCTTTAGGGAATTTAATCTGTTCCTCCTAAGAGGCTCAACTGCTGCTGCACCCTGTGGATTAGACTTAGGCTGACAATTACCTCCAACATGACCTCTGTTCTGCAGGCAGTCTCTAACAATGTGCCAACTCTTACCGCAATCGATTCAGGCATTAGTGCCCTGTCTGCACTCTCCACTGTGAGCACGTCCACACTTACCACAGTTCTTTTTGGGACGCTGCATCTCACCTCCATTGCCCTTCTTGGGCTAAGATCTGCCTCCGCTAGCTGTAGTACTTTTCTGAGAATTAGAGTTCCCAGAACTCTGCTGCCTCTTCTTGAACCTGGACTGCTCACGGATGCCAAATTTCTTTCTATGGCCTCCATGGATGAGACCTACTTGATCTTGCAACTTAGGCCTCCTAGTATCAAGAATTCCCCTCTTTTTTAAGGTTGTCCTCTACCTGCTGGATGCGCACCATCAACCTGGTGTGGTCCATGTTATGATGGAGCATGGCAGACCAACACTCCTCCTACAGATCTCCATTGATTATTGTGAGGAACCTAGTCATGTCATCCCTTCTCTTAGATTCAAGGGTACTAGCATAGCTAGATACTTTAACAAACTTCAGCAAATACTCCCTAACTATCATTTATCCATGCTTACGGTTGATAAACTCCTCAACCTTTGGCTCCCTCATCTCCCTCGGAAAAAAATCTATCGACGAAGGCTATCTTAAACAACTCTCAAGTGACAAGAACTCCAAGCAATACTCGTCTATCCTTCCACATCATTCACCAAGTCTGTGAAACATCCTTGAGCTGAGAGGAAGCTAGATCATCCTTCTTAATATCCGTGGCCCCTATAGCCACAAAAATATTATGCACCACATCCACAATTTCCTGGGGGTCCTCTAAAGTCTTAGACCTTGTGAAAATAGGAGGATTCATCCTCGTAAAGTCTCTCAACCTATCAGCTATGCTATGAACCAGTGGGTTCTCCCATTGAACATACTGTCGATTGACTTTGGCAGTCATAGCCTTGGAATGCATAGTGATGTCTTGTGCCATTTGGGCCAGAGATGCTACCCCTCCGCAGTACATAACCCAGCTGGGTTAACCGGCATCGCCACCCCTTCACTTGGAGCCTGGGGCAGAACCTGATTGCCCCCAGCAGCTACACCTCTTATCCTCTAACCAACGTTCCTCCTAGTATTCATTCTATGAAAATAATAAGAATTGATGTTAGACACCGTCATAAAACCAAGAAATTAGACATTAGGAAAATCACGATACGATCAGAAGAAGAGAAATTATGCTCTGCATCATGCAGTCTCTAATTCAGTATAGTGGTGCACTTCACTACCATGACTTAGAAACTACTCAATGTGGTTGATGAGAACTTTTTATTCTCAGAATTTAACCTAGTGCTCTTGTACCAAATTTGTCACGATCGGAGACTAGACTCCAGACGAGATCGGCGTTGTTGACCTCTCAAAGGTTGCAGACAAGCCTTCTTACATAATTCTTTCTTCGTCTAGCTTAATTTTAGGGAAAAATTTGAAACTGTTTGTTTCTTAACATACATACTAATCATTATTCTAGGTTCATAATTGTTCACTACTAACTATCTAACATTAAGATCATCAACTGAAAGAAATAGTTTAATACATTATTTAATGTATACTTGGCAAAATGGAACAAATACAATGTTTGAACAAAAGAGCGAAGAAACGCTAGTAGATCATACTCATCTAGATCAATCCTATGACTAATCTAGAATATAATGGGCAAGAATCCTCGAAAGCATGAGGGGTTACAAAGTACGGATGAATGTTCCACTTTCGGATAATTTCAGCGTCAACCTGTAGCTTAGTTGTCCATTTGTGCCTGCAACTAAAATTGAGGAGTTGTATAGGGTTGGTACACACTTGAACTACGTATGGGTATATCCAAGCACACAGCAAGGACATGTATTTGTAAGAATAGATCTATCCTAAAAACATGATTATGGAAAGTCAAGTCAGTTGAATTGCCAAATTAGGATTAGGAAAGTTAGTGAACTTTCAAAATTTGGATTAAGAGAGTGAGTGAACTTTACAAATTTGTATTAGGAAAGTCATGCCATGAGAGTAACATGCATCATTATTTTTATCGTATTGCACACATCACATAACAACTTGAAGATAGCATATAACATATTGCATATAATACATAACATTTTTCATAACATTCGTTCATATGTCATGAGACCTTTGAATCATAGAATTGACATCAAGACTTCCAAAATTGAGGGCTCAACATACGGGATATCAACTAAGGAGCCTTATTTCACAAACACATATTTTTCTTGATTCATTCTTACGTACTTCATTTCATTTAATTCATAATCTAGTGTGAAAACCAGCTATACTTATGATGTAGCTTATGACTTTCATTAGGTTCTCTATGAAATGATCAAGAATGACCTAGTGTCATTACTTAAGTCTATCTCACCTCTTGATTATCATATCCTAAAATATTTGATATCATTCATTTCATTATGTGCATCATTTGAGGCTGACCTCATTCATTCATTGGGAAATTTAACTTAAACCGACATAGTTCAAGTGATAATAATGAAATCCAGTGTCCCCCCCCCCCACACCGAAAAAGGGGAAATGACCAGCTAAAGTTACCCAAAACATGCTAGCGTACATGGGAATTTAACCCCGCCAGATCCCTATATTGGCAGTATAGGTTCGAAGACTAGGAGATATAAGGAGACCCATACCCGGCAAGCCGGACAGTCTCATCTCATGAGAGTTACATGAACTTCAATTTTTCCCGAATGAAGACATCACCGCTCATAGCTAGTCTATCAGTGCTCAATATAAAGTTACATTATATTCAACTCATACGTCATGGAAGCTGGCTTCTAGTATGAGGACGTCATAGCTCAATTGATGGTTTATCTTCTCATCATTAGTATTAAGTGTGTTAATCTCAATACATTCATTAGAGGGTTCATTGAGACTGGAATATTCATGAACTTTACCCTCTCATAGGTTAGTACATTTTGGTAACATTTACTTAGGCTCATTTGAGATTAGTCTAATCTTTTACATTACCCTCATATAATATTGTCACCATATTCATTTACATTAGCACAATTGCTATTCATAATTACTCACCACATTTTACGTGAAGGTTCATTTCCTCTTAACCAATGGACTTGGCGATTTGTGTGTTTCACATTCTTACTTTTCCCTCCTAGGGTTTCATCATTTCATTAAATGATAATAATTTCATAGTATGCCAGTGCACTTGTCCATTTATTGTGTTTTACACTCGTAGTTAACCCTTCTAGGGATACTTCATTTCATTACATACATCATTTCACTTATTTCTAAATGTATGTTAGATTTAATTGTCTATACATGCAAGTCATGAGCCTTCATTCATAATTTTTTAAGTGACTCATATCTTCCTAAGATTATGTAGTACAAGACGTATGTATGTTTTATGTATGACAAGATATCGATTTTGATCTAACTATGTGGCATTATATTTTAGCATTTAATTGACGTATGACTTATGTATGAATGCCGAAATTTGGGCAAGGGAACCCAAGTTCGAATCTCTTGGACAACACATACATTTTTCCATGATTTTATATCTAGTCTTCATGACATTGGGATCCTAGATTGAGCCCCAACATCAACATTTTTTTTAATTCCTTTTCTTTAGAAACTCTCTCCTTTGGCCGAGGGGTTATGAGTTCGGACCCCCACAGCCCCCTTTTAGATTCCTATTTATTTTCCTTGTCTATTTCACCTTAACAAGGAGGTTGTAGGTTCAAACCCCTAGAGCCTCTCTTTATTTTTCTTTTATTCCTTTTGCACTGAGAGATTGTGGGGTCGAACCCCACAACCTTCTCATTTTAATTTAATTTAAATATTGACTATCCCTGCGTTGGCAATGAGATTGTGAGATCTATCCCCCACAGCGTCACTTTATTTTTTTCTTATTTTCCCTTTATCCTTTACTCTCCTTCACAATCTTGAGGTCGTGGGTTTGATTACCACGACTCACATTACCTTTCTTTTATTTTTCCTTTACTTCACTCGCTGCCTGGAGATCGTGGGTTTTGATTCCCACTCCTCCCATTTTATTTTATTATTTTTATACTGACATCATACCCCATATCGATTCCCCCCGACCCCATTTGTTTTCTGGGGATTTCAAGGCATTACATGGGTGAGGTAAGGTTTGAATCCTTGTGGCCTCATCCCCTTATACTCAATGAAATTTTCATATTTATTTTTCTACATTTATCAGAAATTAAATAATTATTTACATATTTAGGGTAATTATGATACTACCCTTTTCCAGGAAAGAGGCCATTTTACCCCTAGACCCTTCAAACATAAGATTTCCTTTTTTAATTACAATAAAGACTCATTCGAGTAAATCTTCTTATTCGAGAGACCTATATGGTTGGACCCAACCTTTCCAAGATCAACTAACTCCCCAAGTTAGTTTTATTAGATGTAGCAAGGGTTCCGAGGTTTGGTCCTATGCGCATCAACCCATGTTAACTCTAGTCTAATCATAGGCTTTCTTTGCACATTAAACATTTCTTATCTTATAAATTTTAGGGTCGTTACAAATATGTTCACAATGCAAATCAGTAAACGAATAAAAGGAAAATAGGAAAGTTTCTCTCGACTTATCTAAGGCTATTTAATGTTTTTTCTTTAAGGTTTTGTGCAAGATGATTTTTGAAGATTTATTTTTCTACATAATTTATGGGTCTCTCTCTTGGAATTCTTTCTGCAAGAGTATTTTTCATCATCTTGAATATATGTAATTTCAAAACCAGGAATGTTTCCCAAGATTCTTGTTGAATGTCCTTTTCCTAATATCCATGTTCAAGATTTCAATGATATATTGATTAGTATTGATCATGTTGTTCGCATATGGTGTTAGATGATCTTAAATTGTAGGGTTCTTGATTTGAAATTTTTGAATAAACCTATGAATTATACTTGTATGATGTTAAGTGTTTCTTACGTGGTATAAAGAACTATATTGCATCAAATTGGGTCCGAAAATGCAATTCTTGAGATGTCACGCTTTTGATGTTCATTAAAGTGTTCATATGAGGCTGTCTGAAAATGGCTACTAACATGATGTTTAATCTATATTATAAGGTTGGCTTAATAGATCTCCATGAAATCATACTTGAATGAATGTTCAGCGTATGCCAATAAAATGGCTAAAAATACATAGTCAAAATTGTTAAATGGAATTAGGTGTATTGTTATCATTAAATAATTAAATGTTTGTCTAGTGAATAATGTATCCTAAATTAAGCATGAATGAATGTACATTTTACTTGTACCAACAAAGATTTATATTAAATCTTTTCCAATTTGCTTAGGCCAATACAAACTTTATTCCAATCATATGTACCCAATGTATTGAAATGATAAAATAAGAACATCTAAGGTAATTCAATGAATCCGTATTCAAAGGCATGCAAATCATTGGGACACGACTCAACACGCCCTAAACAAATGAATTATGAACATATGTAACTCATTTAATGAAGTTCTCATTGTCAATAACCGATGATATGAAGATACAAAATGAACGTAAGTAAGAAAAATGAGTATTAACATAACTAAATATGTCTATTTTAAGAAATTGACAAGAATGAGGTTTTAAGGGAAGTGAGACAAGTCTCACTTCCACCTAAGTTACTATATTATGATACTCGTGAAAAAGGGTGTTTGAACGTGGGAGACAAGTCTCATTAACACCAAAGATTATATGTAAGGATAATTCACATTTAATTAATGTAAAGAAAGGGATGAAAAGTCATCAATATAGTAAGTAAACCTCAATCTAGAAGCAAGCTTCCATAATGTTTGAGTCAACTCTATAAGATAACAAGATAAAAGAAAGTGACCAAAGCCCCAATAGACTAGCAATGAGCTTGTGTCAGCACATGTAAGTCTCATGAGATGAGTCTACCATCGAGGTTTATAAGAAGTCTCCATATGTGTCCTTGTATTCTAACTATATTTTTCCAACATGGGAACTATCTTGTGGATTTCACGTAAGAGAGCTAGGTATGTTTTGGTCTAACCTTGGCCAGTGAGATCACCTCATTTAGATGTTCGAAAGACACCCGATTTGATGTTTATCTCAAATGATCTATGTCTATTAATTATCAAAATAATGTTCTTGGTTAACCTTAGGAATGCGTCACCCTTTTTTGGTGTGGGGTAAACACTTGAGATTGATTCAGTTTAGCCTGCCTATCACCCTTTTATTGGTATAGGGACTTCACTCTGATGAATCGTTCTACCTTCTAAGGATCTAAGGTTGATGAAGACCCCCCAGAATTTATTGATGTGGTATACAAGATAATTTATGATATAGGGGCGTAAAAAAGTTAAAATGTCGAGTTGGCCATATACTAACTCAAGGATGTGGACCAAACTTGGAATGCGTAATGGAGAGACAAAAGACCTCTTCGAGGTGTGCCGGTGACTTTGGAGATCTTTAAGAAGGAATTTTTTGACCAGTTTTTCCCTAGAGAGATAAGATAATCGAAATTGGTGGAATTTATTAACCTTTGGCAAGGTGGTATGAGTGTTCATTATTACTCTTTGGATTTCATCCAATTGTCTAAATATGCTCCTTCCTAGTCTCTGATCCTAGAGACGAGATGAGTCGATTTGTGATAGGTGTATCAGATGACTTACAAGAATAATGTCATTCAGAGATGTTACATAACAATATGAAGATTTACTGTCTTATGGTGAATGCTAGGAGGGCGGAGGAGGCTAGAGCTAAGAGGAATGATAGCAATACAAAGAGGGCAAGGTCCTTTAAGTATAGCTACCAAGAATAGGTTGTTGATTCAAGACGAGCCTACATTAAAAAAGAGATTCTCAAATGAAGTTCCATCCAAATTTTGTAAGTCTAGGGATGAATAGGCCCCTAGACAAAATTCCAAAAGGGGAAGATTGGTAGTTCGTCCATTGATAAACCATATTGTAATGAATGTGGAAAGAGGCATTTTTGTGCTTGCCTCCTTCGGTCAGAAAAATGCTTTGGTTGTTGGAAGGTCGGGCACAAGGTGAGAACTTTTGCTAATGCTAAGGGGCTATAGAAGGTTTTAAATCCAAGTGGTTCTAGTGATACTCGAAAGATGAACGCTTCTATGCTCTTCGTTCTAGGGGTGAGCAAGAGACTTCTCATGACGTGGTGACCGGTATGTTACAAATCTTTACTCTTGACGTGTATGCTTTACTTGATCAAGGTGCTACTTTTTCCTTTTTTAAAACTCTTGTAGATAAAAAGTTTGATACTTTACCCGATATGTTGTATGAGCCTTTTCTAGTGTCTACTTCAATGGGAGAGTTGGTTGTTGCTAAAATAGTCTATCGAAATTGTCCTATTTCATTGACCAATAGAGTTTCTTATGTTGATCTATTATACCTCGATATGTTTGATTTTGATATTATATTGGGTATGGATTGGTTGCATGCATGTTTTGCATCCATTGACTGTAGGACATGAGTCGTGTGATTTAACTTCCCAAATGAACTCGTTGTTTCGTTCAAGGGAGGGGGAATTCTATTCCTAGAGGTCACATCATATTTTGTCTAAAAGCATGTAAAATGATCTGAAAGGATTGTCTCTACCACATAGTAAGAGTCCAAGATTTGGATCCCTAAATTCCTCCTATTGAGTCGGTCCCCGTAGTGAGTGAATTTCCAAAGGTGTTTCCCAATGAAATTCCTGACATTCCTCTTGAACGGGAAATTGATTTTTGTATCGATTTGCTACAAGAAATAAATCTCATTTCAATCCATTCATATAGTATGGCTTTTGACGAATTGAAGGAGTTGAAGGCTCAACTGAAAGATTTGATGTAGAAAGGCTGTATAAAGCCTACTATATCTCCATGGGGTGCTCTGTGTTACTTGTCAAAAAGAAGCATGGGGTTCTGAGAATGTGTAATGATTACTGCCAACTCAATAAGGTCACCATTATAGTTCTTGTTTGGTGTCTTGTTAAGTTGGGTTATGGGGTTTTACTTGGTCATTGCACTTGTGGACCCTATGGGAATTTATAATTTGTTTACCTTACTTTGCTATTATGTGATTTATTTTCTTCATGCTTGTGATGATATTATTTGGTGATAGAGTATATGATATAATGGGTTTCAGTGTTTTGGTATACATTTGACTTCTTTAACTATTGGTTATGCATAGGTTCTTAAAGGAGTAAAATGGCATGAAACAAATAAAGGCCCCTTTTTGCATAATTTGCTTGTGTATGTGCATAAGATCTCATACTTAGTACATGTGAAGTACTAACCCCATTTTCTTCCCTTTTCCCCAACATTTTAGGTTCTGGTCGTTAAAGTGTTTTTGGAGGCGTCATTGTTGAAGTTGTCGGATTCATCCTTTAATCCAAGTACGGTAGGTCCTAAACATTCTACGGTAATGCAATCCTCTAGCTTTTGATTTTGTATGAGCTTATTGACTATATTATGCCCTTTCTTGTTAATTGAATATTGTACTTTTGTACGACCAATACATCCTCTAGTTTCATTTATGTGAGGGCACTGCCCACATTGTGATATACGTTTAGATTGTATGATATGAAAGAATCATTGAGTCTTTATTCCATATTGTTTTATATTATGTTCAATATTAGTAGAAGGCTATGTAACCTTCCTATATGAAGGGTTTATGTATACTCGTTATGAATATATATACTCTGTGTATGTAGAGGTCTATGTAAACCTCAAAGTAGTGATAATAAAAGATTTAAATTTTTCCGCACTTTTCAACCTATGAATGTAATGACATGAATCTAAGAGTCTAGTCTTAGTCCTTCAAAAGGACGACAACGCCAGTTACGTCTAGGGGTAAACCCGGATTTGACAAGCAAGTTGATATGGAACATAGAGATTTCTTCTACAAACCTTGTTTTTCTAACGTGGAGGTTCCCATCAAATGAGACAACATCAACATAGGGAACCCGGACTTTCTAAACATGAAGATTATCTTTGTGTAAGGACGGACTTACGAAAGTGAAGATTTCACTCTCATTTTTCATGCGCACTCGGTGCTAGGATATAATTCCCTTTTCAATATTTTTAAACATTTAAAATGTTAGTTCGTAACGAAGGCTTTAGGAGCTTGCTCATTCATACTTCATATAGCTCAAAGATTGTATGATGAGAATGTTTTTTCATTATATGCCCTACTTCATGTGAGTATTGCCTTTAACTTATTCATACAATCACTCATCATATGAGTGTGCATACAATGTTAAATAGGTAATAGGTAATGATGCATACGAGATATATCCTTTCCTTAATCATCATGAATCTACCATATTCATATATACACATGAAGAGTGTGCACGTTGGTTAACATGATCTCATAATCCCTTAATACTATAAATGTCACAACAAATGTACAACCTTTCCTCAAGTCTGAACTCAAATACACATATAGAGTATTAAGCACTATAAACTACACAAACAAACATTAAATGATAGGATATACTAACATATTCGACATTAGAATAGACGATTGTTAGCATACTTTGATCACACATTCTGATAGGGTTCATATAGGTAGGGTTCATGCTATAAAAATATTCATCATCATTAGACATATAGACCACACCACACCCGAACATGATCGATCACATATATACAACATCATCCACAAACCTAAATCATGAAACTAGTGTGGAAGACTATTCATACACTTCACATAACATTAATTTACTCAGAGCATGATATTTGAACCAAGGCTAAATTATTCAACTTCCTAAACATTGAAATAATAATATCAATTCATCTTGCATGTAATGCCTTCAAATCCATTATCATCAAAGATATACATGCATAAGAATGTAAATATTTCAACCATAAGTGGACCATACCAAATAGTGCCCTTCAAGGCCAATTCAATCTGAACTCTAAGCTAAATAGGAGGAAATAGGTAAACTTACCAAATCTATAAGCTAATGATCATCTTGATAAATTCTTCACAATTAAAAATCAAGTTATTTAGATTAGTCTCATATTAATCAATATACTATAATGTAATAACAATTGAATCATAATCTAGTCAAGATCACAAGACACATAACATATCATATTTTGAAAGGATAGGGAGATCATGGGTTCTTCATATAATTTGATTGAAAATCATGTATAAACCAATTATTAATAATAAAATCACCATTAAAATGCTTTCGGAACAATTTTGACTATGAACCAATGGCTATATTGAAAGATATGATTTTTGACTTAAAATCCCGTTTGTAATTTTTTTTAAAGGCCTCCATAGATGAATGGTTATCTAGGATTGAAGTATTACCATACCTTATACATTAAAAATCCCATGAAAATTTAAGAAGAAAGCTCCAAGAATCCATCTTTATAGCTTGTTCTTGAGCTTTGTCTTCAATAGAGGTTTTTGGGCTTTTTGGATGAGAAGAGAGTTTTGGGGGTTTTGATTTCTTAATGGGTATTTGGGTTTTGGATTTGGAAAAGGTTTAAAAAGGACCTAACACAGTTAATAAGAATTTCCCTAAGTTACCAAAATACCCCCATACTCATTGGGACTTTTAGACATGTAAAAATTTACTTAAAAACAATGCAAGCGGATCTCGGGAGTTGCTGAGCATCGCGGGGAAACCTCTGAACTTTTCCCTAAATAATTTTTGAGTAGTGATCAGCGTGCTGGGTGCTTGTCGCACAAGCAAGTCCAAATCATGGTTCTTTTCACTGCCTTGGGCAGCCTCCTAGTCCAATGTTTATGTCCTCCATGGGGTCCCTAATGGTAGTCTCCGGGGAGTGGTACCCAGATATTTTGACCCTTAACATATCTATTAAGATATTAGGATTAACTACATTGTTTTTAACCTCCAATCAACACATTAAAACAAGGCAAACATACAAGGACTCGCTAGCACTTCTAAAGACCAACTTTTGAATGTCTTGGACGTTTGACTTCTAAACCTCTTCAAATCAATTATAAAAGCTTTAAACCACTTTATGATAATATTATTACAACTTTTAGGCACATGTGAGGATCTATCTACCTTAGTTCATCTTGAAGGTGTAAAAATACTCTCCCATATGGAAACATATTCATCCTCAAATGACACCTCAACCACTTTAAACGATATCAAGGATTTCAATGAATTTCATAGTATCTAAAAATACTTCAATATGTTATCACATAATTGTCAATGCACAAAACATAAAAGGGACACTAACTTCATTCTAGTATGCATTAAAAGCAACATAATGAAAAATGGATTACTTCTATAACTATTTCCATGCATACATACTACTTTATATTCATTACCATTTCGAGGAACTACCATCTCCAACTTTAGGCATGTTAATTATTTCATCACAAGGTTTAACATAGTATGTATTTCAATTGCACACTTAGGCATAATCCACTCTTTAACTTTTGAGAAAATTTTGAACAATTCATTTAGTTGCACAAGAATCATTTATAATGTAGATAAACTACAATCTCATAGTCTAGACACAATATAATCAAGGTCATATATGACATTACAATGTTTCTATTTGTTCAAGGAGGAACTTCATTCTCCCATTCACAACTTATGCACATGGCATAATAAAATTTATAAAAAAGCAATGCATAGAGGTTAATTCACATTAAAGAGGATTTCTTTACTCCAAATAACATTATGCTTATATTTCCTTTCTTATGAAATTAACATGGTAGGTCAACCAAGAACATGGAAGAAATAGGAATTAAAATTACATCTTCCTATTTCTAGCTCATCACTAGATTTCATAAGCATGCATTATCTAGGGAAATTATCACAATTTAAAGGCACAAAAAAATGACATAGGCTAGACAAAATATCACTCCTCAATAGTGAGCCTACAGTAACTGATACGCTAAAACTTACTTTTTAAATAAGAAGTAAAGCGGTCGTATCGAGTAAAGAACCCAACTAATGAGGTTGGGATCATTCCAACGAGGAAAATATTTCAGACTTAAGTTTAATCTATTAATACTATTATTTAGTCAATTATTTCCTTAGAAAACAAAATACAATAAAAGGGGGATTTTATTTCAAAATTCATGAAGATAACTAACTAAATTAAAGTAACCAACTAAAAGAATGAAACCTTGGAGTTTATTCAATTAATAAAAGTAATTAGCGTTTCAGTGTTCCCCACATGTTTCTAACTTGATAATTCTAACTATAACAATTTATTCCTAGTATCTTGCATGCAAATTGAAAAGTTATGTATTTCTAAATCCTTGGTCCGGCATCTAGAAAATTTCACTCTGCACCTTGGTCCGACTACGTGTATTGCTATACTTACCCTTACCTTTACCTCAATTAAGCATTGTATTCCATATTCGACTAAGTTATTACCTCGTACAAATCAATACTAGCCTATTAGATAGTATACACTATATGTATGTTGATAATTCCTTTTATGTTGTCTACCTCCTTGGTCCGGAAGGTAGCATTAACGCGAGTTCTAACGTTGGCCATCCGTTGAAAAGACATCTAAACGAAAGAATTATCAAAACATGCAGGACACTATTCTAGAATTGTTATTTTTGTTAGATTTTACTACATTATTAATTCATGGTTCCCAAAACCGTAGTTATGGAGTTTAGTTAACCATAGTCATAATCTAAAAATTCATATATGTAGTATAAGAATTCATGAACTTACATCAATGAGAAAGAATAAAATCCAGAAGTTCACTGGATTAATGAACAAACGCACCAACAATCAATTCTAGAAAAAGTGTCTCAATTACTGAAATGAATTGAGGACTAAAGATTCTCCAAAAGTCTAACAATCAAAAAATCTAATAACAAAGAGTCTACTAACAAAAAGTCTAACATAAGAAAATCTAACCCCAAAAATTAGGTTTTTCGAACTATATATAAAAAACAAAAATGAAATAAAAGAAGGACTCAAATTGCTGAAAATCTGTCAAAACGCGGCTGGGTCGAAGGACCTTGTGACGGGCAATCGTGGCCACGACAGGCCGTCACGGCCTCCGTCATCGTATGCTTTACATATCCTTTGACTACTTTCTTCATTACCGTCGATGAACATGTATGACGGACCATTCTAAGAACGATGGTCCGTCGAGGGTCTCCGTTCCATAACACTTAAACATCTTGGAATTTGGGTACTGGGACTACATTCTGATAATTACGACGAACCAGCAGGATGGACCGTCGTGGATATGACGGTCCATCATGAACTTCGTAATCCCACACTTAGGTTTTATTTCCCTATCATTCTTCAATAGCGTCACTACGAAGCCACCTACGGACCTTCACAAGCTCAATGGACCGTCACAAGCTCCGTAGGTGGTAACTTTTCTGTAAATAAAGAGAAATTACATAAAAATCAATACAAAAAGGCTTTTAGAGACATACTAAACTTTAGGAAAAAGTATTTTAAAAACTGTGAAACCACGCTATATAAACACTCTCAGCTTAAATTCGTTGTTTGTCCTCAAGCAATGCACTATAACTCAATACAAAATCTTTGTACAATAGTATCCACGTTTTAGCTTTCGCAATCATTTGGTTATGAATCTCGATCAGTGTCATCATGATTATGCATGGTATCACTATTAGGCTTGAAATATGTGGAATCAGACCATGACACAGACTCACCACGCACTGACACCTATCCTTTTCAATTTCTCACGTAGGTGCTAATATTTCTTATATTGCAACTAGTGTCCTCACTTCAAAACAACATCCTCATTTTTCACACAATGATTTAAGTTAGAGTAAAATGATTTCTTTTCAACAGTCACTCTCAGAATAAATTCTCAACTTATTTATACATATTGCCATAAGCTTGCCTTTATTTTCACTTCTTTAAGTTCTCCGTACAACTCTTAGGCTCACGATAAAACTTTCTTAGATTGAAACAGAGGCTCATAGTCAGGTAGGGTATAATTAGGTATACATTAGTGACTTTATGCCCTCCTTGACATATCGGCTAAACATACCACTTTTTATAATTTTATTTCGCCCAATTTCTCATATGCTTTAACCTTGTTATTTTCCCTTCTTCTTTAATTTCTATAAGTGACACTCTTCTTTTCTTGCTTGTATTTTTTTTATTTCACTTTTCTTTCAACTGGTTGTTGAGTCACATTACTTTTGTTCTATCTCTTTCTTCGTTCTTTTAACCCCACATTCTAGAACATTCCTCAGAAGGAGTAAATAAGACGAGCAAAACGACACAAAATAAATTACAAAAGCTAAGTTGTAATTACTTTTCTACACTAAAAGTGAAACACGACGGACCAGGTGACGGCTCGTCATGAGTACGACGGACCTTCATAGGGTCCGTCATGTCTTACTTCAACAATGTTGATGTGGGACCCCTGAACGAAAGTCTCTGACAAGTATGACGACTAAGCAGGATGAACCATCGTGATAATTACGGTCCATCATCGATGTTCATCGTGGGGTACTTAAAATAAGTATGTAGACCTTTAGGAGAGGGCTCTCTTACCGTCACGACGGTTGTGCAGGATGGACCATCAAGGGTATGACGGTTCATTGATGAAAGAAAATCTCCGATGGAATAATATCTCTAGCTAGATAGTTTGCAAAATCTGCAAACTATGGAATCAAGTCTTGTGAGGCAGCCAATACATGCTTATTGGGGAATGTATCATCAATATAAGTCTTATCCCCTAACTTTCTCATTGCTTCATCTTCTAGACGGGACAAGTAATCGGCAACTTGATTTTCGTTCCCTTTTCTATCCCTCACATCAATGTCAAATTCTTGTACTAGTAATACACAACAAATCAACCTTGGTTTTTCATGATAACTTTGCCATCAATTATCTCAATTCTAAATGTTCAGTATGCACTATAACTATAGTACCTAGAAAATTGGACCAAAATTTTTCAAAAGAGAAAACTACTGCAAAATGTTCGTGCTCATTCAGTGTGTAGTTGTTCTGAGCTTCATTTATGGCTTTACTAGCACAGTAAATGGGGTGAAGGATATTATTATTTCTTTATCACAATACTACACCAAGAGCAATCCCACTAGTATCACACATCACCTCAAATGGACTGTTCCAATCTAGAGAAATAATGATATGTGCAGAGACCAATTTTTGTTTTAGCTCGCCGAATGCTTTAAGACAGGATTCATGAAAAAAGATTACAATCTTTCTCTAGCAGTTTGCACAGCGGATGTGCAATTTTTGAAAAATCTTTCATAAATCTCCGATAAAAACCTGCATGGCCATGAAAGCTTCAGACATCTTTTATAGAGATAAGTGGGGGAAGTCTCTCTATTACCTCGACTTTTGCTCGATCAACCGCTATGCCCTTTTCTGAAATGCGATGACCCAAAACAATACCTTCTTTCACCTTGAAGTGGCATTTTTCCCAATTTATTACTAAATTGAATCTTCACATCCCTTAAGCACCTCAAATAAATTGTTCAAAACCCTCTCAAATTATTCACCAACAATAGAAATATCATCTATAAAAACTTCTATAGTATCTTCAACAATGTCGGAGAATATCGACATCATAAATCTCTGAAATATGGCGGGTTCATTGCACAACCCAAATGACATTCTCTTGAACCCAAAGGCACCATATGGACAATTAAATGATTTTTTCTCTTGCCCCTCAATCACATAATGCTTTCGTAAAATGTAAAACCCGATTGTATAAGGAATAGTGAACGCACCCAAACCTTCTTTCGTTTATACCACAGTTCTTGTGGCAATAGCACTACAATGCTGCATTATATCATCATCCTTATAAGTGACCGATCTTTTCTTTATAACCAGATGTTTCATAAACTTGGCATAACCGGGCATTTTTTCTAAAGCTTCTACCAAAGGGACATTGATAGTAAGCTGCTTCAACATTGTGATAAAATGCCAGTACTTATCATCCTCAGTCTTTTCCACTAATCTTTGAGGAAATGAGGTGGTGGTCTAGGCATAGAAGTTTCCTTTTTAGGCACTTCAACATCTTTTCTAGTGTTATCTTCTACTTTACCATGAACCTTTACCACTTTATCATTACCTTTTTTCACCTTTTTCTCATTAGATGACATAGGTGGGTCAATGGTTTTCTTACCACCGTGAGTAGTGATTGCTATACAATGTCCATTATTTTTCAGATTTTGGATAGTGTTGCTAGAAAGAGAGCCCGGTTGATGTCTGTTCACAGTCGCAGATAATTGGGCCAATTGTAACTCAAGATGCTTAATCGTTATTGCATGTCTATCGACTTTCTCCCCAATACCCGCTAAATCACACCTCAACTCTTTAGTGTGCTCATCACTAGCATTGAACCTCCTCATTATTTTGTGCAAAATATCCTCAACTCGCGCCATACTACCTCCACCATCCCTAGGAGTAACTTCAAGATTTTGAAGAGCAACGTAGGGCCCATTTCTATCATTTCTTGTACCATAACTACCCCTATTAAAGATATTATCGCGGTTTTAATTTCCATCTTAAAAATACTGACCCTCACGGTTATTGTAACCATAGATTCTACCTTGGTTCCCTTGACGTTGACACTAATTCTCCTTATTAGAGCCTTGGGCACTCGCTCAAAAACCCCTGTCTGCTCATTTACCGTATAGGAATCCTTCTCATAATAGCATTCACCATTTGGCGGTGGTGGTTTAGACAAGTAGTTAACCGCATTGATCTTTTCTTCACCCGAAGTGACATGTTTTAATACCAATCCAAGATCAGTTCTCATGAGAGACATCTCTTCACGAATCTCATATGTGGCTGGGTTGTTAGTGGATTGCACTTCTAAGGTATTTCTCCCAGTATCTGAGTCCTAGTACTCCAAGATTTATTATTGCAGGATATTTTCTCTAAAATGTTGGCAATCTCGGCATAAGGGCACTCTCCATAAGAACAACTCTCTATAGTATCCAATACAACTTTATTATTATCATCCTGTCCCCGATAGAAGTATTCCATCAGTGACTCATCATCTATGCGGTGATTAGGGACACTTCTAAAAAATGAGGTGAATCTATCTCTAGAACTACTAATTGAATCTCCTGATAATGCCATAAAGTTGTTCACTCTTTCTTTGTTGTTTAGTTTCTGGTAGACCGGGTAGTAACGTGCTATGAAAACATCAGTTAGTTGGTTCGAAGTGAAAATATAGTTGTAAGGGAGCTCAGTAAACAAAATAGCAGCCTCTCCCGTCAGTCAAATAGGAAAGACTCTGACCTATTACATCCAAACAAAAATCAGGCCTCCCTACAAAGCTTTTTCACAATGCCCTTACGTTAGCTATATGGGCATGTGGATTCTCAGAAGTTAGCCTTAAAACAAACCTCTGGCAGTGAGCATTTGCATCAATGTACTAGTTACCACAAAGGTATGGCCTTGTGGTAGAGGGGGCAAGACAAGTGGCCCATCAGACTCTTCTATATTATTATAGCCTCTATAGTATTCTTGAGGAAGTAGAGAGGGATGTTGTCCCCTTTAATGATTTTTACCCAGATCATCGGGTAATAACTAAACATGAACCGGAGTTGGAATATTCTAGTTTGGATCATCATTGTGTAGACTCTAATTCATGATCGTAGGGAAACAAGGGCTCTCTTCCTCTCCGTGTATTTGGCATACAAGAAAGATAGTTCTGCAAGAATCAAATACAATAGAAAAGTAAAATCAAGAAAATATTGACTAAGCTTTAGTAATAAGTTTAAGTTAATCTAATAGCTACTTTCCCCGGCAGCGGCGCCAAAATTTGATAAGCTCAAACTTACTTCTCAAATAGGAAGTAAAGTGGTCGTATCAAATAAAGAACCCAACTAATGAGGTTGGGATCGTTCCTACGAGGAAAATAGTTCAGACTTAACTTTAATCTATTATTACAATTATTTAGTCAATTATTTGTTTAGAAAACAAAAGACAATAAAACGGGGGTTTTTATTTCTAAAATAATGAAAATAACTAAATAAATTAATGTAACAAACTAATAAATTCAAACCTTGGAGTTTAAATGTTCCCCACAGGTTCCTAACTTAATAATTCTAACTTTAACAATTCTTTCCTATTATCTTACATGCTTTGTGATAAGTTATGTATTTCTGAATCCTTGGTCCGGCCTATAGAAAATTTCACTCCGAACCTTTGTCTGGTTACGTATGTTGCTATACTAACCCTTACCTTTACCTTTTTAGTAAGTATTGTGTTCGATATTGGACTAAGTTATTACCTCGTACCAATCAATACCAGCCTATTAGATAGTATACACTAAATCTATGTTGATAATTCTTTTATTATTATCTACTTCTTTGGTCCGGTAAGTAGCATTAAGGTGAGTTCTAACGTTGGTCATCCGTTAAAAATACTTCTAAACGAAAGAATTATCAATACATGCAAGACACTATTCTAGAATTATTATTTTAGTTAGATTTTACCTCATTATTGACTCATGGTTCCCACAACCCTAGCGATGGAGTTAAGTTCCTCATAATCATAATCACAAAATTCATATATGTAGTATAAGAATTCATGTATTTACTTCAATGAGAAAGAATAAAATCAAGAAGTTCACTTGATTAATCAACAACCGCATCAACAATGAATTGTTGAAAAAGTGTTTCAATTACTGAAATGAATTAAGGACAAAAGATTCTCCAAAAGTCTAACAATAAAAAAATCTAATAAAAAAGAGTCTACTCTCAAAAAGTATAACATAAGAGAATGTAACCCCAAAAAAGAGGTTTGTGAACTATTTATAAAAAACAAAAACCTAATAAAGAAGTACTCTAATTGTTGAAAATCTGTCAAAATACGGCTGGGTCGATGGACTTGGTGATGGGCCGTGATGGACTCCGTCATCCTATATATTAAAAATCCTTCTACTGTTTTCTTCATTATCTTTGACGAACAGGTATGACGGACCGTTTGAAGCACAACGATACATCGAGGGTCTGCATTCCATAACACTTAAACTTCTTGGAAATTGGGTACTGGGACTACTTGACGGACCGTCGTATCTATGACGGCCCGTCATGAATTTTGTAATATCACACTTAGGTAAGAATTCCCCATCTTCCTTCAGTAGCTTCACTACGATGCCACCTACGGACCGTAGGAAGCTCCGTAGGTGGTAACTTTTCTGCATTTTTTGCTCAAAAACTTCAGTGTTCATCTTTGGAAAAATTTCCTGCAAATAAAGAGAAACTTACATAAAAGTCAATACAAAAAGACTTTTGGACACACACTTAACTTAAGGAAAAAGTATAAAAAATACCGTGAAACCACGGTATATAAGTAACACTCCCCAAATTCAAAAAGTCACATAGTTTTTTAAGAGACTCATCTTGTCATATTTAAAGGAGGCTCCATTTCTCATAGTGAGGACAAATCACCACACAATATAAGTGACATGAATTATGATAATTAAGCTATCTAATGAACCCAAACTACACATTTATCACATAAGGATTCACAACAACATGAGCAACATGCAAATTTATCAAAATTTACTTTTTCATGCAATAATGACCTTTCATTATATGCATAACATAGTGTAATTAAATACATGCATAACATATGGGAAATATGCATCTTCTCTTTTTTATAAAAGAATCCTATTGTGAAAAAGCTACTTAAAAACTTTTTAGTTTAAATCTTGAGTAAGAATAGAAGGAAGAAGATAGAGACATCAATAACCTTAGTGCTCAAGCAACTCACCTCAACTTTATGGGAATTTTATCTAACCAACCTCATGAACTAAGCACATTATCCCTCTTATGGGATCTAAACTTATAAACACCCTTCTTACGATCGCTTCAAAGTGATTTTAAACAAAGAGAAGTTCATGGGAACTCAACATATGGAAAACAAGGGCACTTAAAATCTTACCATCTATGCACATTATTCCCCCACTTGTGGTATGCCGAAGCACAACATGCCCTTAAACACTAGGGTGTAGGCAAGTCAAGATAAACCTACAAGGGTCATCACTTTTGGTGATCTTTTCCAACCAACCATGCCTAAGTACAATCTAAGCACTTCCTGAATTAATCATGCCTCATATTAAAGCTAAAAAAGTAACTAAACACTTCAAAGTAGGTGAACCTCAATCCTCTCCTCCTCCTCTAAAGATAAGGTGAACATACCATACATTACCCTAAGTAACCCTAGGGAAAAATACCTCCAACATACGGAATAAAACCCCTTTTTCTCACTCGAATAGGTTAATAGAGGGAATCATTACTAGGTTCAACACCCACCTTCCCTCCTTAAGATCCAGCCAATACAAAAGATTCCAATCCATACAAGGACAACTATGAAGCATTCCACATATACAAAGGTACCATTCATCAATATCATTATTTACCACATTCTCCATGACTTTTCAAGCCTATATCATAATATCATACTACCGATACAAATAATCATAAGGCAATCTATCATACCAAGGGGAAATCCATTCAACCATTACTACTATTAAGAATATAGAATCGTATAATATCATATATATTAAGCATAACATCTAATTCTCTATTAGCCACATATAGACATAACATCACAAAATCATCATATACTAAAATTTGCCTTCAAATATACATTTTTAACCATAAAACAAGGTAAACATGAAAAACTAACCTTTTATCCTTCAAACATATATACATCATCTCATCCAAGCAATCACATCTAAAAGACCACCGGACAAGAAAACACAAGAGATAAACCTTATAGAGTTAAGTTCTATAGAACAACATGAGAATAGTAAAGAAGGGAAACTCTATCATCCTATGTCCTGTACCTCATGGATGTGTCACGATTCACCACTGATGATCAAGACTCTACTAGACGTGGAAATACGAGTCTTTGAAACCTACGGACAAAACACAAAACGTTATTCTCTAATAACATGTTTTTTTACTACTCTAAGTACCCCCAAGAAGTTAGAGTACTCTTATATTGCCAAACGAAGTCATCGCCTCTCTTAGAGGTCTAATACAATCCTTTGGACATCATTCATTGATAATTGTAATAAAAATAGCATAAATTTTAGAATTTTCATGACGCATCATATGGTAGATCATTACCTCATATAATGCCCTAAAACGAACTAAGGTGAACTAGAGCCTCATCAATGTTTCATGATTTAATTTAAATTTAAAATGAGTTATATTGACGTTCAGAGGCAGTGTGTTAAGTTTTGAGGTCAAACATCTAAGAACGTCCATGACGTTCGGAAAGTGTACCTTTGAGAATGCTTGTGCGTATTGATGTGTTTAAGTGAGTTTTACGTGTTCTTTCTAAGTGAAATTGAGTGAGATGTTCCTAAGACCTAGATGAAATAGATTAGGGGTTGAAAATCCGGGCACGAACCAACCTTCGATCAACAAGGGGTCCCTAGAGAAGGGGCCAAGACATGGACCCAAAAAATCTAGGCAGTGTCCACCAACAAGACCAACCAACGGCTAGTATGTAAACCTATGACCTGTAGTCTTGATACATAAATTGTAACTGCAAGGTTGGTTTGCCAGAATCTAAGTGGAGCTATGTCTCAATTCATGAGACCCACAAATGGATAGTTGATGGATAGATAGTTTGTTGGTTATCAACTGTCGATTAAAGCTTTCCAAAAAACATTGTTTTCCTGTGAAGTCTTGGGGTGTTTGGTAAATTCACCCTATTTTTTTTCAGAACCTAGGGATTAATTTTTATGTTTATTCTTATATATTAGGTGTTTCAAGTCCTATGGCCTCATTTTAGACTACTGTTTCTAAAACGTAAAACTCCTCTACCTTAGAAGACTCTGTCAAGTCACCATGGTGGCTAGGGTCATAAAGTAACTGGGAGGGCTGTTGGTTGTCATTTATTCATAAAAAATCATTTTTTTTCTTCAATTTGAGGTATGGTATCCATCCTTGAACTCTCTTCCATTCAAGGAGTCCCTTCTAATGAATTTTCAGAAAGGGTTTTAAACCCTAGTTTCTTCCATCTTCAACTCTAATATAGTTATTGTATGAAGATATATCTAATGATTCAAATATAATTTTTATAAGATTTTTTGGTGATTTTAATGCTAAAACATCAATGAAATCATCATAAAGCTTTCCTAAATTTTTTGGCTTAAGAAATGGGTTAAATGAGCATGAAGTGGTAGTCTTTGAGCTTTGCTTTCCTATGGTTTATATTTTTGTTTATATACTAACCAAAAGGATATATTCTGATGAAATATTGAGTAAAATATTGTAGGTTATTAAATCTTGGATAAAAGGGTAGGTTGGTTATGTTGTTTATCTTTATTTTTGAAATGCTCTTTAGTGGTATGATCCACCTTTTTGGTGGTGTTTACTTGAATTTAATGAATGTGAAGTAAGTTGTTTATTGTGAATGAGGCCATGAATACTTGTTATGTGAAGTAAGATGATGATAATTTATTCTTGTTAGATGTGCGTTATGCAGCAATTATGTGAAGTAGGCTTGAGAGTATGCTTAAATGTAGTTATTCTTGTTAATTATTTTATGAAGTTTGTTATGAGAAGTGTTCTAAGGATTATGTCTAAAGGATTGATATGAATATGTGAAGAATGTGATGTATGTGATTTGATGAAACAAGGTCTAAGCATGCATAGAAGTTAAATATAAAGGAAACGATGCCTATGTACAAGGTGTGCTAACATGTACATACACTTAGACTTTAATGAACAAATGAAGATAAGTAAAAAAGGGGAGTTTTGGGGTGAACACTCTTCGTGAGTTGAGATGTATTATTTAGTAGCAACCCCACTACATCCTAAGAGTTTTCTAAGATAGGTCGGAGGATGAATGCCGTTCGTAAGTTGAGGTGTGGCGTTCACTATTTATCTTTAACCTATAGTTTATATTGCTTATTATATGTGGGAAATTAAGCCTAGCACAAGGACGATATGAAGAAGAGGTGGTTACACATCGTTAGTTCAGATGTTGTATTCCAATGTACTTCTTGAGATGATTACTCCTCTTTAGTAGAGATTGAGTTACTTTGAAGAAATATATTATCCCTTAATTATGCGCCCTCAAAGGTGTTTCTATTCGACAAGCCGTTTAAAAGCTAAGAGAATGACCTCTCTATAGGACAGTAAGGATCCCTCATCTGATAGGGGTTAATATCATGATTCCATGTCTAGATCTCATTATCTATGTCGATTAAGCTAACTCCCACAAAAGAAATGAATGTGCTAAGTCTTTTAAAATAATGTTCTACTTAGTCAAGGTAGTTGTATGGTATGCTTTTTATCCATTGCACTAGGTAGGCATTTAAAAAGGGAAGTCTTGTGAGTCTTATTTGAATTGAATGAACTAAGTCTCCTAAAATATTGTACTACTTAGGGTAGGAGGTTGTGTGAGACGCTATCTATTCATTACACTAGGTAGGACCTTACGAACGGGGAGTCTTGGTGCCAAGTCTTCAAAATGAGTGTATTAGTTAGGGTAGGTGGTGGTATTGCACGCCATGTACTCGTTGCACTAATTAGGCATGTCGAAAGAAAATCGGTGTGTTGTTGGGTGTTCTTCTATTTTATTGCCATTAAGTGGGTGCTTGTTCTCTCGAGGTGAGTACGCCAAAAAAGTGGTAGTCCTGAGGGTCTCTTTGGTGTGTATTGAAAAAGGCATATACGTACTTCCTTCATCTTTTATTGAGTCTTAGGATGACCTTAGATTGGAAAACTCCAGCTGGAATGATGACGACTTACTCATTGTCAATACTTTTGGAGTCCACTACTTTGGAGTCAATTTAGTCATTGTAATGTTAAAGGAAACTCACTGTAATTTCTCAAATTGAATTCACTATAATATTTGTAAGTTCCCTGCAAAGTGCTTCCTTTTGTTAAAATTGTGGAAATCCTTATCTAAGTATTAAATGATGTTCCGTATGATGTTTTGCTTCTATATTAATGAATTTTTTTTTACTTAATTGGCATGAAAATTGTGATTTTACTAAAAAGCCCATTTTCGCATGTTTTTGCATATGCCATACTTTTGTACTAGCCCCATACTTTTCTATATGATCTAAGTATAGGTTTTAGAAGCAAGGTTGATGTCTAGAAGGCAAAGCTTGGGAAAGTTCCTCTCAATACAAAGTGTGTCCTCATATATACGAGGGCATAATTCCTATAATCTTAGTTTCATTATGTTAAGACATATTATGTATGTCTATCAAATATCGAGGGGACGTATCTCTAAGTTTATTATGTCGTGTCTTAAGTTGGCTTGTGATGATAAAAATATTAAGTATATATGAAACACTTCCTTTATATATCAATTGTCGTGAAATGTTTAAATTCCGTACTACTTTTCATGTCTTATGTAATGAACGACAGTTTCGGGCTTGTACAAGACCTCAAAGGCTCAAGTACACCTTGCTATGATCCAAGAGTTCTCCCTAACTTCTAAGGGGTGCTTTCGGGTCATGACACTTCATATATATAAAGTATCATAATACATAGTTAGTTTCTAAGTCTTTTTGCCATCGTAAGGCACAACTCAATAAAATTGAATAAAATAGGGACACAACCATTAATATCATAAAATATATCTCTAGGATATTACATTAACTAAAAGAAAACATCTTCACATAGGCAACCCTTGAATCACAAGGGTCTGTTTACTTGAACTTGGGAGATCTATCCAAGCTCTTCACTTAAGACACATTCTCTAGCCATCAACACCTACACGTTGTGTAAAAAGATGAAGAAGAATGATGTTACTACAACATACCAATGCTTGTTGATACTTTAACTTGATGATATAGTTGACTCGACTAAGTGTTCAATTATGTGATATGCATTATGGCTTGACTAGACTTAGTATTGTTGGTCTTGTGATGTACATGCTTTTGATTTAATGAATATGTCTTATTGATTGGTATGGTATTCTGGAATGTGCATAAGGCTTTTCTAACTGTAAAATAGCGTGTTTCAATAAAATATACCTTTTTAGCATGATTGAATACTATATGTGCATATGGCCTCATACTTAGTACAAGTAGTGTAGTGACCCCATTCTCTACCTTTTCCCCAACATTTTCGCTTCCGTT
This sequence comes from Solanum lycopersicum, assembly GCF_036512215.1. Taxonomy (NCBI): domain Eukaryota; kingdom Viridiplantae; phylum Streptophyta; class Magnoliopsida; order Solanales; family Solanaceae; genus Solanum; species Solanum lycopersicum. The sequence goes on along the minus strand of NC_090809.1, from coordinate 16,198,708 downwards.
CGTTGAACTTCTTTGAAATGACTTTGAAGAAGACTTGGAATTCTTAATCATCCAAGTTGGTAGTTCCTCACGTTCATAGGGAAATGTTAATATCAAGCTTGTGAAGTTCTTCTAAGTTTAAGAATATTATGTTATTTAATTTTCAGTTGAGTACTAAACATTGTATAGCCTATATGTGGCTTTATTACATTAATGTATGGGCTAGGTCCAAAGTGTTATACTCTTGATAGATAGTTATGAGATGAGACATGCATTTGACACTATGTTATATCTTATATATATATATTTATGGGCAATAAAAGTAGAAGAATATGTAATCATCCTATTCAAAGGGTCTATGTATACTCTATATAAATATTATGTGTATGTAAAGGTCTATGTGAACCTCATTGTATAAGTAATCAAAAGTTTTAAATTTTTTTGTATTTTGACCTATTAATGTAACTATGTAGGCTAAGAGGCAAGTCTTAGTCCTTAAATTGGACGACGACACCGGTAATGTCTAGGGGGTTCTCCCCGAATATGAAAAACTTTAAAATAGAGGATGAGGTTAAATATGTTTCAGTCAATGTCTCTCTCAACCACATCTAAGTACATTCTTATTCATAATTGTGAAGTGCGCCATACTTATTGTTAGGAGCTATGTGATTTCTAGGAAACATTCAATTTCTTAGAAGTCCAATATGGTGCCTCTAGAGGTTTACTCAATGTGCTTTTAGAATTTAATCCTTTTATTATGATTATAGGCAATGAATACACAAAGGAGCGCGACACGATGACTTAAAGAAGAGATTGTCAATGTGGGAATTCCTCCTCGTGTTGATCATGTACCTCCTCTTGAAGATGTTTATCATGAATAAACTTTGGTCAATTCTCCTTCTTTGATGGATTATGACATAAGGGTTGCTTTTCTCCAATTGGACAAGCTATTACTACTCAAGAACAAGTTGTCACTCCCGATCAAACACACATGTTGGTATCATGGTCTCTGATTAGAGGGATTTCAGTAGGATGAATCCCTTAATATTTTTTGAGTGCAGAATTGAGGAAGACCTCCAATATTTATTTAATCAACTATACAAGATCCTTTATTCTTTGGGGTTGACTACTAGTGAGAAGGCCGACGTAGTCACTTACACAGTCAAAGATGTGGTCTAAGCAAGGTACGTCCAATGGAGGGACAATTGGCCTTTGGGAGGTAGACCCGTGGTTTAGGAGGTGTTTAATATGGATTTTTGTTGATATATTATATCCTAGGGAGAAGAGGGAAGCCAAAGTTGTAGAGTTCATCAACTTTCATCAAGGAGGTATGATTGTATTTGATTATTCCTTCAAATTTACTTAATTCTAAAAGTATGATCCTTCTTTTGATTCCAATCCTAGGGTTGAATTAGCCTCTTTGTGACGGGAGTGTTGAATGAATTGCAAGATGAATGTCATTCGGCTATGCTACATGACAATAGGATCTTTTCATCTCATGATTTATGCTCAAAAAGTGTAAGACGAAATGGTTAAGAGGAAGAGTAGAGATGATAAGAGCGCAAAATCTTATGACGGTAGTTCTTCAAAGGGTAAACCTGATATCCAAGACAAGCCTAGGTTCAAGAAGAGGGTTTATAATCAATTTCTTCCGAAGTTCCATAAGAATCATTATGATATGACGTCTAACCCAAAAACTCAAAAGGAAAGAGGTACTAGCTCACCAAACAAAAAGACAACTTTTGGAAAGTTTGGCAAGAAGAATTATGTTTATTGCGTTAAGCGAACGGATAATTGGTTTGATTTTTGTAAAAGTGGGCATATAGTTTGAGATTGTCCAAATATGAAGGGGTAAGACATGGAGAGTGGGCAAGAAATTGGGTGTAGTTAGGATCCGAAGAAGAATCATTTTTATGCTCTTCGCTCTAGAGGTGAGCAAGAGATATTGCCCGAAGTGGTGTTCGGTATGTTGAGATTATTCTATATTGATGTACATGATTTAGTTGATCCTAGTACTACCTTATCATTTGTTACTCCTCTAGTAGCTCAAAAGTTTGACATTTTGCCCGATATCTTGAATGCACCTTTTATAGTGCCTACCATGAAAGGTGAGTCTGTTATTGGAAAAGTTTTTATATGAATTTTCCTATAATGTTGCCCAATAGATTTACTTATGTTGAACTAGTAGAACTTGATATGTTTGATTTTTATATCATAATGGGTATGGATTGGTTGCATGTTTGATTTCCTCTATATAGATTATATAACGAAGGTGGTGAAGTTTAACTTTCCAAATGAGCCCATTTTAGAGTGGAATGGGGGTAATTCTATTCCTAGAGGTCGTACCATTTCTTGTTTAAAAGCTTGTAAGATGATATCTAAAGGGTGTTTATACCATATATCAATAGTCCAAGATTTAGACTCTGAAATTCCTCCCATTGAGTCGTTCCGTGTAGTGAGGGAATTTTCAAAAGTCTTTCCTAATGATCTTTGTATGCATTCCTGACACGAATTGGAAATTGATTTTTGTATCGACTTGGTACCACAGACAAATCCCATTTCAATTCTTCTTTATCAGATGGCTTCATCCAAATTAAAAGAGTTGAAGGCTTCATTAGACTTAGTTTTCTCCATGGGGTCCTCCGATTTTGTCTTTAAAGAAGAAGGATAGGTTCCTTAGAATGTGCATCAATTATCTCCGACTCAATGAAGTCACTTTTAAGAAAAAGTATCCTCTCACTTGGGTTGACGACTTCTTTTATCAACTCCGGGGGGAAAGCTACTTTTCTAAGACTGACTTGAGATTGGGGTATCACCAACTTAGGGTGAGAGGTGAGGATATACCAAAAAAAGCATTTCAGACTAGATGTGGTCAGTATGAGTTTTTAGTAATATTCTTTGGTATCACTATTGCCCAGACGACATTTATGGAAATCATGAATAGGGTGTTTCAAAGTTACCTAGATTTATTTCTCATTGTTTTCGTTGTTGACGTCTTAGTAAATTCAAAAAATGAGGGTGAACACATGGACAATTTGAGGGTGGTGATACAAGTGTGTAAGGAGAACAAATTCTTTTCCAAGTATATAAAATATGATTTTTGGTTGAGGTCGGTGGATTTTCATGGCCATATCATCTCTGGTAAGGTAGTTGAAATTGATCCATGAAAAATCGAGGCGGTGAAAAATTTTCCTAGACCGTTGAATCAAAAAAATATTAGGAGTTTCTTAGGTCTAAAAAGTTATTATCGGAGGTTTGTGGATCGTTTTTCATCCATTGCATCTCCCTTGACTACTTTAACCCAAAAGAGTATGAAATTTGAGTGGTTAGATGCATGTGAGATAAGCTTCAAAATCTTGAAAGATAGTCTTATTTATGCTCGGTTATGGACTTTATGGGAGGTTACAAAGGACTTTATTGTGTATTAATGCATCCCCAATAGGTTTAGGGTGTGTGCTTATGCAAAATAGAAAAGTAGTAGCCTATCCTTATAGACAACTTAAGGTGCATGGGAGAAACTATTAAACGATCTTGATTTAGCGGCAGTTGTATTTTCCTTAAAAATATGAAGGCATTACATGTATGGTGCTGATGTTGAAGTGTATACTAAACACAAAATCCTTCAATATTGTTTTACTTAAAGGGAATTGAATAATTAACAAAGATGGTGGCCCAAACTGTGAAATGATTATGATATGAGTGTTGTCTTATCACCCATGCAAGACCAATGTGGGGTTGGATGCTCTATGTTGTATGACCATGAGTGGTGTGTCTCAGGTAAAGTAAACCAAGAATGACCTTGTGAAAGATGTTCATAGGTTTTCTAGATTGGGTGTTAGGGTGGAAGATTCTCCTTTTACAGTCCATCCTAACACCGAGTCATCTTTGTTGGTTGAGGTGATGTCCAAGCGACACCTTGATCAAACATTTATGGAGTTGAAGGGATAGGTTCTTCGTAAGCTTAATAAATCATTCTTCTTAGGGGATGGTGTTTTGAGGTATCAATGAAGGTTGTGTGTTTCCAATATAGATCGTTTGAGGAACCTGATCCTAAAGCTCTTGGGTCCTGTTACTCCATTCATACAGGTTCGACAAAGATGTACCGCGACCTCAGGGAAGTGTTTTGATTGTAATGGTTGAAGAAGGACATATAAGAATTCGTCACAAAGTGTCCAAATTGAAATAAGTGAAATCCAAACACAAAATTCTGGGTTATTTACTTCATGAAATCCAAGTTTCTACTTTGAAGTGGGAAAACATCAATATGGATTTTGTGGTAGGTTGGCCTATGACACAAAAGAAATATGACTCCTTATGAGTGGTGGTGGATAGGTTTAACAAATCGGCTCATATTATTCCCATGAAGTCCACACATTAAGCGGAGGATTATGCAAGGATCATCATAGATGAGATTTTGTGTCACTATGGTATTTTATTATCCATCATATCAGATAGGGGTGAACAATTGACATCTAGTATATTTAGGTAATTCCAAAAACGGTTGGGTACGAAGGTTAAATTAATTTTCATCCCCAAATTGATGGTAAAGTGGATTGTACTATTCAAACCCTTGAGGACATGGTTAAAGATTGTAGCATTGATTTCAAAGGAAATTGGGATTAACATTTACCTTTGGTGGATTTTGCATACAATAATAGCTACTATTCATCTATATATGTGGCTCCTTGTGAAGCCTTGTATAGTAGGATATGTAGATCTCCAATTGGATTGTTTGAAGTACGTGAGTCGTCACTATTGGTCCCGATTTGATTTATAAGACTTTTGACAAAGTTCATATAAAAAGGATTCTCTTGCAATTATCCTATAGTTGGCAAAAGTCTTATGTCGATCATAGCAGAAGGGATTAAGATTTTGAAGAAGGCGATAAGGACTATTTGAAATTTTTCCTACGAAAGGGGTGGTTAGATTTGGCAACAAAGGCAAGTTGAGCCCTCTTTATTTGGGTCCGTATGATATCTTGCAAAGGGTTGGTAAGGTTGCTTATGAATTGAAACTCCCTAGTGAAATATCTTTTGTTCATCCAGTTTTCCATGTTTCTTTGCATAAGAAGTGTATCGATGATCCCAAGTCTATTCTTCCAATTGAGGGTCTTGGTGTGCAAGAGAACCTCTCCTATGAGGAGCTTCTGGTTCAAATCCTTGATAGACAATTAATGAAGTTGAAAACAAAAAGTTGGCTTCCGTAAAGGTGTTATAGAAGAACAACCTAGTTGAGTGTGCAACATGGAATGGCGAGGCTGACGCAAAGTCCCGTTACCATCATCTATTTGATAACTAAGGTTAGTCGCTCCTATGAATAATTAAAATAATAACTAAAATTGATCTTGCTTTGAATTTCAGTTAAGGTTTGCAATTATGTGCTTTTTTGATGTCATTACAGTGAAGTTATAGTGATGTTCATATTGACTTAAAAATTTGTATTTCAATTTTTTTTGAGTTATGTTGTTCATTTTTATACCATGAGTCTTTATGAAATGATATTGAGCATGTGGTAAGTTGAGTTCTGGCATAATTGACTCAAATATGGTATGTTGAGCTCATGTTGTGTGAATGAAATTCCTCATACTGTCATTTTGAGCTCATTGGGTGGTAGTTGAAGTTTTTTATTTTTCATTTGCCAAATACCATGACTGATGTTGTAACTCAAGTTTTTATATATTGTGTATTGGATGGGATGCTATTCATGAGTCTATTCCTTCTTTTAAAAGATTTTAGAGTCATATTGGGACGAATGTTCCTAAGGGAGGGATAATTCAACACTTTGAGAGTATAAGATGTGTTCTAGATCTTAACATAGGTGTCAAGAGGTTTAGACACTGCTATAAGGTCTATTTTAAGGTATATAAGTAATTTAGGAAGTTTAGAAATCAAAATATCAAAAAACGTCCATGACGTCCGGAAACTAGTACAACGAGGTGTAGTATACTTTGGCCTATTTACTAGAAGTCAAAAAATTATGAAAATATATGGAACGGTTTCGAACATGTATAAGAGTTTTTTTTGTAGTTGGAACATCCGGGGATATTTTCCCAATGACCAATCAAGGGACCCAGGAGAACTCTTGCATTTAGGGATCAAAGGTTGCCCAAGGTAGTTAGTGTCCACCAATGGATGCAACCAATGATCCGTTCTCTGATCGACGAAGCGTGGATTGCTTCTCTCGATGGACAGTTAGTTAAATTTATGTGAGGCCCCATTTGATATATCGCTAAACATAACGACTGACCAACAGGACGGTTTGTCCCATGGTCCGTCAGTTGACCCACGAGGCGTCGAAAGGGTGTCATTGGTGAGTTGACTATTTTGCTACTCGTTTTAAGTTAGGTGGGGTTAATTAAATAGGTGGTTAATTATTAGTTAGGGTTTGGGGAATCCTAAATAAGTAAATTAACAACCTATATAAATACTCTAAGATAATTAAATGAACCTAAAACCTCATAAATCCCAAATCAAACTCTCTTGCTTATCTTATATTTCGCTCTCCCGAGTTTAAGATCACTATAGAAGACAAGTTCTAGGTGGTTTGTAGGGTACAAATCACAATGTTTTATCCATCAATATTCATGAAATTACAATGTATTAGATTTCTTTTACCTATGGGACTTTTTTCCCCAAATGGCTAAATCAAATTAATTTCAAAAGTATGAAATTCAAGTGGTCTTTTCCAATGTCGAAATTGATCAGGTGAATTACATTGTAAATGATTTAATTTGGATATTATTAATATATTAACATGTATTCTAACTTAATTATGATATTTCTTGATGTATTAGTCAACTTTGTAGAAGATGACCTATTCCCCTTAGTCCTAGGTTGTGATCTTGATATGAATAGTATAATTTTGGTCAATTGACTTGGTTTTTCGTTGAATTACTACTTGAAGATGTTATTGTACAATGTATGAATATATTAATATTAATTAATGTCCTATCATGCATGTTTTTGAGTTAATTGATCTAGATTATGACTTTGACCCAAGTCTCTTGTCTTAAGCTATGAACTAGTGGTGGATTGTGATGTAGTGGTTTAATTGACTTCATTATGATATTTATTACTATTATCTGATTGTACTATACCTATTTATTTTTTATTGAATTGAGGCTTTATAGTAAGACCTTGATGGTGACTTCTGAAACGTACTTAGTAAGTCTTTTGATCTCAACTTTTACATCAATTGTGGTCAATTGAGATTGAGTGATGATGTTGCATTGTAGTATATCTTGTATGAGGATTTATAGAATTGGTATGATGTTTAATTGAAATGTCTTTACTATAATTTCTAAGGTTTTAGCTAAGATGGAAATGTTATAAGGATGGTGATAGCGACCAATGTTCCTTATCATGATATGAATATGTAAATGTTGTAACCTCATTTGTATGAATTGTTATGAAAGGATTATACTCAAGCAATTACTATTAAGCAATGATGACGACTATTATATAAGGGTTAGACATTAGCTCATGCGGTCTATGTCAGTTAAGAAAGGATGTTCCAAAAAGGTAAAATGAATTAAAGGAATGAACTGTAACTAGTATAACATAAGGGGTGTAACTTAGTATAGGTAGGTGTATGGGACTCTACCTAAACATTGTACTTTTTAGCCTTGAGGGAAGTATTAAGATGATGTTCTTATATTTAAATATGCTTATAAGTTTACATGCTATGTATATGATTATCTCGCAGAATGATGATACTCCATGTGGATTAGACTCACTTATTAATATCTGTTTGGTCTCTATTTCTAAAGTATGATGATATGTACTCTGAAATGATATGCTGTGTGTAGTTAGATATTAGTCATGGTTTTTGTTGGGTTTACTTGATTAAGGTTATGGGGTTTTTCTTGGTCATTGATCTTGTTTTCTTATTGAGGGTTCATGCATAATTTTATTGCTTTGGTTATGTTGTATGGAACTCTTTTCTGTGTGTGTTTCTACAATAACTTGATGATAGACTTGACTTTCCTAAGTGTTCAATTATTTTATATGCATGTTGGCTTGACTAGACTTAGTATTGTTGGTATTTTGATCTATATGCTTTTGATTGAATGAATATGTCTTATTTATTTGTATGGTCTACTTACATACGCGTAAGACTTTTACTAAATGTAAAATAGCATGTTTTAATGAATTGTCCCTTCAAAGCATGATTTAATACTATAATGTAATATGGTCTCATACTCAGCACAATTTGTGTACTACCACCATTTTCGCCCTTTTATCCAACATTTAAGATTTCGGTTGTTGAAGTTCTTTGAGAAGACTTTGAAGAAGACCTGGAATTGTCAATCATCAAAGCTTGGTAGGTCCTCACTTTCCGAGGGCAATGCCAGTGTCAAGTTTATGATGTTTTTCCTGTTTTAAGACTCTTATGTTCTTTCCTTTTCAATTTAGTACTAAACATTGTATAACCTATATGTGGCTTTATTACATTGATGTATGGGTTTGGCCCAAATAGTTATACTCTTGTTAAATGGTTATGAGATGAGACATCCATTTCAAACTATGTCATATTTTATATATCTATCTAAAATAGAACTAGAAGAGTATGGAATCTTTCTAAAAGAAGGGTCTGTGTATACTCTATATAAATATTATGTGTATGTAGAGATTGATGTAAACCTCAATCTAGAAGTAATGAAAAGTATTAAATTCTACGCATTTTGACCTATGAATGTAATGATATAAACTAAGAGGCTAGTCTTAATCCTCAAAGAGTATGCCACCACCGCTTACATCTAAGGTGTGCTCCAAAGATGTGAAACACCAAGTGCACCTAAAGAGTCACTCTAGACTAGGCATAACATATTAATGATGTCATAACACTTCCATTCATAAATAAACATAACACCACATATTTCATAGCATCACATAACGACTTTTTCCTTTACAACCACCTAAGTCAAAACTTTTTTAAGTCATATCATAGGTAAACCACCATCATAACCCCTTCAAAAACATACGTGTGCAGTGTACACATGGAGTCCCATATCCCCACAAATACTAATTAAACACATTCAGAAGTCATGAGTGTAATTCCAATTCATAATAATAATTCATACTTTCATACATATACTAATCTTATCCTTTCTTGTATCGCAGTAGTGCAATGCATGGGTAGGGTACATTTTCCTACATATACTAAATAACCTCCTCAAGGAGTTGTGATTAGAGTCCATAATCTTATATTAACTCATTTATTTTTTCGGGAGATATAGCCATAATAGACATACACCATGAGAGCTACATGGATTCTTTTGCTCTACTCCCACACCTAGAAAAAAGGATTAAAACTTGCCTAAGGTGTAACCAATCGTACATAGTTATATAAGTGGTATCCACAACCTATAACCTACGGGGGCACTTTTTTATGGAACATGAAGATTTCTTCTTCAAACCTTGACATTCTAACGTCGAGGTTTCCATATCATGAGACAACTTTTATGCTAGGAACCCGTACTTGCTAAATTTTAATGTACTCTTTAGGAGAAGACAGACTTACTAACATGAAGCTCCCACTCTCATTTTTCATGTTCACTCATTGCTAGGCTCTAATTCCCTTTTTAATTTATAGAAGACCATAATAAATTAGTTCATAACTAAGTATTTAGGATCTTTCTCCTTCATACATCATATATAGCTCAAAGCATTCTAAGACGAGAAAGTCCTTTCCTCATAGACCCTACTTAATGTGAGAATTGTCTTTCACATATTCATACAATCATTCATGATGTGTGTGTGAATATCATGTAAGATCTACCTCACATAACACCAATAATCACACATGTTCATAACTTCATTAATCATATACTTCACATGCATAGAAAGAGGTAATGATGCATTGGAGAACTATCCTTTCCTTAATTATCATTAATCTACACTATTATCAGATAAGCTTGAAGTGTGTCTCTGTAAATTGGTCAACATGATCATAATAATTTCTTAACACCTAACATTGAGGAAACCACCCTCTTAACATCACAAAAAATGTTCAACCTTTCCTCAAGTCTCAAGTCATACACACTTATAGAGTATTAAGGACTCTAGACAATATACACACATTATATCATAACAGACACTAACATATTCGACATTATAATAAAAGATTCCTAGCATACTTTGATCACACATTCATATAGGGTTCATCTAGGTAGGGGCCATGTTATAAAGGTATTCATAATCATTAGACATATAGACCACACCACAGCCTAAAATGATTCTCACATATATATAACATCCTCCAGTTGCACGTCTAAAGATAAACTTTGGAAGGTCTTGCATGTTTGACTTCCAAACCTGTTCAAATCAATTATACAAGTTTCGAAACACTTTATTCACATGTTATTACAACTTTTAGTCACATGCGAGGCACTAACTACCTTAGTTCATTTTGACGGTGTAACAATCCTATATTCACATGAAAAAAGATTAGAAGAAAGAGGACACAAGACGACTTTCATAATTACCTATAAGTGAGAATTCCTAAGTGTCACATAGCCTCTTATTTATAAGTGTGGCGCGTTTCAAACTCATGAACAAGAATCTATGTAGACGTCGTTTATGATATATCAATCCTAAGACTTCTTTAACCTCATCATCCTATACTATGTTTCTTGTAACAACACGTAAGTACCCCCTAGAAGATAGGGCAACCGTTGGATTGTTACAGGGCTCACTTGAACCTTTGGTTCATATACACGCCTTTTAAATATCGTTCATTACATAAGACATGAAAAGTAGTTCGTAATTAAAACTTTTCATGAATAATTTAATAAAGAAAACATATTTAATAAAATACTAAGTAAATCCCATCGTCACAAGCAAAATTTTAAGACAAAACATAAATATCTAAGGGACACGACCCTATACATTTGAAGGAAAATATATAATAGAGTCTTAGTCATGTAAACTAAGAAAAATAGACTATGTCCTCAAATATATGAGGATATGCCAAGGCTTGAGAAAGTAGATTTCCAAGGTTTACCTTTTAGACATCCACTTTTGGCCTTCAACCTGTACTTTATAGTATAAAAAAGTATGGGGTTAGTACAAACAATGTACTAAGTATAGCACATGTAAAAATATGTCAAAAGGAACGTTTAAGTATAAATATACTTTCATGCCAATTAAGTACAACATTAATGAATATAGAAGTAAAACAACATATAGATCATCATTTAAAACATAGGAAAGAATTTCCATAATTTTTAACAAATGGAACCATTTTACATTAAATTACCAAAATATTACTGTAAACCTTTTCAACTTTACAATGAACATATTTAATCCCAAAACAATGAACTTCCAAAGTCAAGACAATAGGAAATGAACTCAGTTCAATAGTAGTTTCCCTAATACAAGATTATCCTAAGACTCACCAAGGTAAGACATGAGGGAAACATCGTACAATACCTTTTATACTCATCAAAATGATCCTTAGAATACCTATTATAGGCTTACTCCACACGAGAGAACAAGTCCATTCTCAATAACAAGACGTTAGAAGAACACTCAAACATTTCACATAAGACACCAGGACTTTCCTTTAAGAATGCCCAGTTAGTGCAATGGATATATGACATCCCATTCCACCACCTACCCTTAGCAGTACACTCTTTTTGAAGAATTATCTCACTTAATTCACATAAATGACATCAAGACTTCCCTTTCGGAAAGCCTACCTAGTACAATGGATAGATAGTGTCACACTACACCACCTACCCTAACTAGTACACTCTTTAGAAGACTTAATACTTTCACTATATTTGTGGGGGCTAGCATAACCGACATATACCATGAGAGATAGGCATGGAATCCCGATATTAATCCTTATCGGATGATGGATCCCCACTTGCCTAGAGAAAGCTCTTAGCTTTTACATGGCTTTCCCAATAGCTACACATATATGGGCATTTAGTTAAGGGATAATGATATTACTACTAACTAAATAATTCCCTACTAACGAGGAGTACTCATTTCAAGAGGTACATTGGAACACAACATCTAATTTCAAGAAGTGTAACAACCCTTTCTTCATATCCGCTCGGTTATAAGCATAACTCCCCATTGATTCTCAACATTATATAATATATGTTAAGGATAACTAGTGATCACTATATTTAAACACACGAAGGGCATTCATCCTCTAACCTATCTTTGAAATCCCTTGGGAGGTAGTGGGATTGCTAGAAAATAAATCATCTCAACTCATAAAGAGTGTTCACCTAAAAACTCCCCTTTTTAATTAAGTTAGCTTCATTCATTCATTCAAGGGTGTGTTTATGTTCATGGGACACACCTTGCACATAATCACCATTTTATTTACATTGAGTTTTATACACGCTTAGACCTTCATTAATAACATTACACACGTTAACATGCTTCACATAATCATACAAGTTATTTTGACACGATCTTTAGAATAGTTCACATAACAAGATTAACTAACCACATAAACAAGAATAAAATCATTTCCTTCATACTTCACATAATATTCCTTCATGTATTCATTCACAACACACAAGTAGTTTTTCATTAATATAATTAAAGTAAACATCACCACAAAAGGTGGACCACACCACTCAAGAACATTTCATAAATAAAGGTAAAAAAGATACCAAACTTACCCTTCATCAATGATTCCATAACCTATAATAATTTACTGAATATTTCATGATAATATATCCTTAGGGAAGTATCTAAAAAATATATATCAACACAAGGAAACGTAAGACCAAAGAAGACAAAATGATGTTTATTCAACTAGTTCCATAAACAGAAAATTGATAAAAGCATTACTAAGTTTTCATTGAAGTTTTAGCATTAAAAATAACTAACTAAAATTGTAAACAACATATTTTAATAACTTACAACGTTTTCATGCAAGAACGATTTTTACAATAAAAGATAAAAGACGATAGAGTTTGGAAACCCTTTTTTTAAATATTTTAGAAATGACTCCTTGAATGGAGGAGAGTTAAAGGATTATTAAAATACCTCAAATAGAAGAAAACCCTCTGATTTACGATGAAGAAAATACCACAAACAGCCCTCCTAGCTCTTCCTTGAGTTATAGCTTCTTTGCAGCATTGAGTGAATTTTTCTTTAGAGTGAGAGAGAGTTTTGTGCTTTAGGAAATGATGTATAAAATAAGTTCATAGGGATTGAAACTCCTTAGTATACCTAAAAGAACCTAAGAGTGTCTTCTAACTTTGATAAAAGACTTTTGGTAAATTTACTAAATACTTCAAGCCAAAGCATTTTTTTGACAGCTTTTCACAGTAGAACCCACGACTCCTTTACGGCCGTTCTCTAATCGACGCCCTGTTGATTGGGGTCAATCAATTGGGAATGAGCCTAATTAATGTGCTAGGCTTTTATATCATTTCTTGTCCAGTCAATGCCCAAGGTCGACGGACACTTTGTTGACATACAGACCGTCCCTTGTGGTCGTCGATGGTCACATCCTGCCAAATGGATGGTGTCCTATTCTAGGGACTCTCTTGTGTCCTATATAAGGTTGTACCCGGACATTAAACACCTACACTAAGTAATCTAGGTCTTATAAACAACCCCCATAAATTTTTATTAAAGCGAACATTAAAAACGGACTAGAACACATGAGAACATAAATGAACTTTTTAAGAAACACCATCCAAACGTCATGGCCATTCTTGCACATTTGACCTCCAAACTTTGAAAAATCTCACAAACTTCCGAAGAAAAATATTTATAACTCATAGTAACACAAAACTAGCTCATGAAACATTCATCAAGCTCCAGTTAACTTTAGTTCGTTTTAGGGTGTTACATTCTTCCCCACTTTGAATAACATTTGTCCTCGAATAACACAAACACTATAAGATGATCAAGGACTCAATTAAAATCACATAAAACCCTACAATCATGATCCAAACATTTATAGTCAAGGCACCAAATAACAAGGATAACCGTTTCACATCTTTGAACACTTGCAACACAAACACTTTGCAAAAAAAATTTCAATCCAAAATTCACCCTTATTCTTCATTCATGGAGGAACTAACTTATACAACATAAAAAGTGCTAATATACATCACTTTTACACATATTGAATCCACAAATCATGATAATACAATTTTTTTTCAAATCGTGAAATTTTTACAGTAAGCATTACCCTAACACAATGAACATGCAGAAATTTCAACAATTTCTCCTTTAAGACATTTAGCAAGGAATCATGATCATATGAATATAAAACGATATAAAATAATCTTTTAGCATAAACAAAACAACTATAAAGTGTTAAGTCTTACCGGAACTTTCAAATTCGTATTAGTTCCCTTTTCTAGCTCCCATCCCATAGAGATGATTCTTTTTTGGAGCATTGGGATCTAGACCACCTTGAGGAGCTTGATTGAACTCTTTCTTCTTTTCCTTTATTCAAGCTCAGTTCCTCATCTTGTGGCTTTTACTACCATACCAAAAATAACAATCTATTTTAACAAGACACTTACCCAAATGTTGTTTTCCACAAGAAGCAGACCTAGTCCTCTAAAAAATATTGCAACATCCCTGGAAATGTTGGTGTGGATCTCTATCCTTGATTCCCATGGAAGGCTCTTGGTGAAAGAACCTCTTCTTAGGTTTTTGGAGACTAGATTCATCCGACCTAGGCCTCTTATCCTCTTTCCTTATTTACCTAATTTTTGACACCTCAATTTGTTGAGCATACACCATGAGCCTAGATATATTCATGTCATTAAGAAGCATTGTTGTACGATACTCTTTCTCCCACAAAGCTAGACAATCCCATCACAATTTTGTTCATCTTAGCCCTAGGGTTGAATACCATAGTTGGGGCATATTAAGAGAGTTGGGTGAGCCTTAGAGAGAACTCTTTCACATTCATTCTCCCTTGACAAAAGTTCATGAATTAAACCATCTTATTCTCCCTCAACTCTAAGGGTAAGAACAATTCTAGAAAAGCCTCTTTGAACACTTCCTAATTTACTGAACCATTTCTTAAAGATCTCTCATCCCTCCATTTTACTAACCGAACTAAAGCAACATATTTGAGTTGGTAATTGTCTAGGTCTTCTCATTCCCTAGGAGTCACACCTTGGGCATCCACCACTTTGAACAGTACATCTATAAAATTTTGTAGATCTTCATCCACCATAGTGCCATGAAATTTATGAGGGTTCATCCTTATGAAATCTATATCTAGAAGCGGGAGTAATAGAATTTGGTTTAGATCCACCTCCTTGGTTAGCTTAACTACAATATGATTAGTTATGACAGGATCTTGAGCAGTAATGAGATGGGTCAGATTAATTAGGCCAGCCCTCAACTCCATATTAGTCATATCCTTTTCAACAAAGGGATCCTGAGAACCTTGTTCCATAGGAGGCATTTTGGAAAGCTGAGGCTCTTGAGGGGGAACAACCTCATTCACATTTTCATGTATAAATTAAAGGAACTTGGTCAACATGATGAGGCATCAACTCATTAGCTATGGTAAATTAGGGAATACCCCCTAGACGTAACCGACGTCGTCGTCCTCATTGAGGATTGAGACTTGCCTCTTATCTTACATCATTACATCAATAGATTAAAATTAGCGGAAATTTAAAACTTTTTACTACTTATACATTGAGGTTTACATAAAACTCTACATACACGTGATAGATATATATAGAGTATACATAGACCCTTCGTATAGGAAGATTTTTTGGTATTTACTTTTATTTAATATAAAATATAGAATATAACATAGTATGAAATAGTCGTCTCATCTCATGAACATATTAAAAGAGTATAGAGAATTGGGTCTAGGCGATACATCAATGAAACAAGACCAAATATAGGTCATACAATGTTTCATATGCAAATAAAAAGGAAAGAACATAAGAGTCTTAAAACTAAAGTAAAGTCATAGGGTTGATAGTGGTATTTTACTCAGACAGCGAGGACCCACACAACATTGAATATTAAGAACTCCAAGTCTTCTTCAAAGTCATCTCCAAAAGCCCTTCAATGACCAGAACCTAAAAAGTTGGAGAAAAGGAAGAAATAGGGTTAGTACACCACTTGTACTAAGTATGATACTGACACATCCGGATTCAAGAATCTAAACGAGACCGTCGTCGTAAACATCTCAATGGTCGCAGACAGACCTCTTCTTATTTTTCATCATAATCATATGATTAAATAAAGTTTGTGGAAAATTAAAATTTTTTAATATACTAATAAAGTATACTTCGACTTCATACTGAACGTTTATTAAAACATATGATATTTTAAAACTATTGGCTCACATATATTAAACCATCTATACAGTGCAAATCTAGACTTAGAAAATAATAGTTAATATGCAATAGAGGTTTTATTAAAACAGAATACAAAAACATAATTGAACTGGCGTATTCATAAAACTACTAAAATCTACGTAAGACAGAATATGAAAGATCGCATTCCCAAACACGAGGACCTACCAGGAGCTGCAGAAAGAGTTCAAAGCTTGTGCAAATCAACCTCCGTAAGCTTTAATGACTGGAACTTACACTTGAAGAAATGTAAAGTAATAGAGTTAGTACGCCACATTTACTAAGTATGGGCATATGCACATAACACATAGGGACATGCATGCAAAAGAATCATGTATCATATCTTTATAGAACATCCCAAGACATATAAAAATCTTCAATGCACATACCATACAACATATACAAGATAAAGGATTTAATTTACATCAAACATGATCATAATTAAAAATAACATAAAAAACACTTATGAATGATCCCATAGCCAACCTATAAGTGAAATTGTCATGTGAATATCCATAAGCCCACATAAAAAGGTAGATAAGATAGGAGACCATACATAAAAACTTGCTTCATATAACTTGTAACGTAATTAGTCATCACTTCGTATAGCAATATAATCAAATAACATATTCATTATAATAGCCAACATTCATGTAAGAGTGACATTATATATCATAAACATATATCATTCATATCATCATATTGCTAAGAACAATCTCCTAGGACTTCCCTTAATGTCAACTTGTGTAATGTCTCGCTAGCGTCCCGTATCACTACCTATACTAAGCCACCTCCTCAAGTCATCCTAGTCAACGTTAATTTACTTGCCTTTCGTTTTTCATGAAGGATCATACGCATTAACCGACATACACCATGTGAGCTAAATATGAAATACGGTTTCATGAAACCCCACACCGTAAAAAGGTGTTCTATAGGCCAAAGTAGAACCTACATGAAATAGATTTCTAGGTAGATCCACTAACTAGTATCCTATGCTTGCAACATAGTTCAAGAACTAGGAGATGTATTAGAGACCGATAGTTCCACATTATATGGAAGCCTCGATCTCGTGAAATAACCTTTAATTTGTTTTTCATAATAAACTTATTATAGGTCATAGGATATTATATCCTATATAACATGATTATGAGATCTTTTAGATTAGCTGATAATTGTCCTTTCATCGTAACCTTTATTTTTTGAGATTAACATAACATAATCACCTTGTATAAAGCATAAAAGGGATAACATAAACATGCATATTGCTGTTATTATCGTGATCTCACAATTTAAATGTTCATAGCCAGCATATTCACATAGAAAAATAATACATAATTTTCATAACATATCATCACAACTTATAGGCTAACATAAAAATCATATATTAATCACAATTTTAGAAGACTAACCTCTTGTTTCTAAGGACCTTATTTATCATGCGATATTCATCATAATACTTAGTGAAATACTCAATAAAATAATAAAGAAAAACTGATAAAATCATGTACAAGATCAATACATAGCATAGGAGAGGGTAAATGGGCCATTAAAGGGTTCATCCAAACCTTAAATTCTAACCCTGACATTTACATGTTTACACGTAATAGAAACCATCATACGAAACCATTATATAGGTAAGAACGTGCTTCACACTAAATTGAAACATAATTAGAAGCCTACTCATTATGTCGTGTGAAATAGTGTATAGAAAACACATACTTTTCATTGAAAATCATAAATCTAGAGTTAGGAAGAAAGCCCATTTTGTAGAGTAAAAACCCTGGAATTCAAGTTTTGGAAAACTTATCTTGAAAGGACCTCTTGTGGAAACGAATCCGAAGAATAAAAAACCATAACTTATAGACAAAGAATCCACGAAATATCTACTTGAAACTTCAAAACCTTCGTCTAATTCCTTAAGCTTTTCTTGTTCTTCAATGGAGTTTGGCAAAGAGAGCATTGTTGAGAGATTAAAAGAATTTCGTTTGATTCTGATTTGGGACATGTCAATGTTCTCTAACACTGACCAAAAATAATTATATTGACGTCCAAATACTTACCCTAAAGAACCTTTACATAGATTACCTAAAATGTTTACTACAACTTGGAGAATGTTTGACTTAGGGTCTCAAGTTTTGACTAGGAATTAGATTAATTAATAAAGTTGCTAATTTAATTAGTTAAGTGACCTAGGGTAATTACTAAAGTAACCCTAAGTTTTTATGACCATAACAAACCCTTTTGGACAATCCTAGGTTAGGTACTAGGATGTTTATATAGTTAGTTATTCGGTTAGTGTCACCCGGTTAGGTATTAGGTTGGAAGGTACACTTGTTATATTTTTTTTTATAGGTTATTTCGCGAGTTAGGTAATTTTTTTAGGGCCTAGGACTTTTTAGGAAGCTTGGACACATGTGGATTGGACCGCCGTGCGCCTACCCCTTAACCGCCCTAACCGAATTTTGTTGGGCTTGTCTTCTTGTCTCTCAGACGGCAACAAATGTGTTGTTGCGCCCTTCTTGTTGTCCCAAGGATCCTCACTATGTACTTCGACACTGCTTAATCTACATGATTATTTTACATAGTTATGTTGTATGGTACCTAGTCATGACAGTTGTATGCCTCGTACTATGTCCAAATTAAGAAATTAATATTTTAGCTTAAGGTCTTCATTGCAGGTACAATTCCAAAATAAGCTTGGATTGGGGCATTTGAACCAAAGTGTGTTCTATGTTTTGTTAATACTTAGAAATTGGCTAACACCCTTAACCCAATATTTTCTAACATTCCCAATATTACTAAATATTTGATAATGGGATGCCAAGATACCTTAATACATATTTTTAAAACCTAATAGGCTCTGCACTAAACAAATATATTTTCTAGGAACATCATTTTAAGCATTATTAAATATATTAAGCTCTAGTCTAGGTCATGAAATCTCTGGATTGTTACATTATCCCCCCCTTCCCCCTCCCCCCCCCCCCCCCCCCGTTAGGAACATTACTCACCGGATGACACTAAAAACTTTTGAAGGGTAGGAACAAGACTAAATTCTAGAAGAACAACCATCACATAACAAATAATTACACTTAGTAGTCAATTCATATTACACAAACATATATGATTTACATAATCATAACACATATTGAGGAATTTCCTTCTCAAACTTATCATAAGTTCAAAATGTATCGAAGAGTTACCATGGTATCAATCTTCTCAAGAAGACATTCATACATCTTTCACGTAAGTGCAAGAATAGAGTATAAAAACATCTCATTAAAACTCTACTTGGTACTATCATTTACAAACACATAGTAAACAAGTTAAATATTCCATTCTTGTTAAATTGGGCATAAATTCTTTATAAGCCAATCTTCATTGACTGTGACCATTCTTAGATTATATGCATAATATATAGTTCTTGGGGCATACATTAATACTCCAATATTGCCATAAACCAATAAATGTTAAAACTTCATTCTTATCAAACACTGAGGATTTGACATTTTAATGCTTTGCTTATGTAGTTTACTTTGAACTTACCCTTCTTTTTCTTTATATCTTGCTTTATTGATGAAATCATGAGCATTATGCATACTACTAATAGCGGAAATAGGGAGAACTAGGGAGATCAACATTCAACAATTTCATTGGGAACAACTCTAGTTTCAGTTTTCTAGGATTCTATAAATTTGAAAAAACCTCCTTTATCCTCACCACATGATATAAAAAACAGTTGCTATCATCTTACAAGCCTTTAAAAACGAATTAATTTGACTCCTTGGTAAAGAATTTCCCCCTTTCCATCCTAAGATGGGTCAATTAAAACATCCGAAAGTACATCAAACTTCCTAGCTACCAAAGGTATAATGAAAGAAAGAGTATCACCTAGGTCATGAAAAGTATAACATTAACAAAGAAAACTAATTACATATCCGTCATAATGTCGAGCGAGATTTCTTGTTTACACCTAGCCTTAAGTGCATAGAAATGGTTCCTTTTTGGAGCTTCATAATTATGCCTGCTTGGTTGAGCTTTGTTATTACTCTTTCCTTGACTTCTCAAATTGGGACAATCCCTCACCATATGGCCACTATTGCCATAGCCATAGTAACATTTAGTCCCAACAAGACATTCACCCACATGTTTATTATCACACTTACCACAAGTTGGTATCTCTTTTGGTGTATCAACATTTATTTCCTGTTGAGGGTTAGGACTAGAACATCTATCATTGAAATTCTTGAAGAAATTAGAAGGATCTTTGTTTGAAAACCACTTCTTAAACTTAGGCTTGTCTTGAACATCAAGCCTATTATTTGAAGAACTACCTTCAAAAGGTTATTCCTTCTTTGCTTACTTATACCTCTTCCTTAGAAGACTTTCATCTACTTGAAGATCATGAACCGTTAACCTAGAAAGATCCATATTATCGTGAAGCATGGATGCATGACATTCTTTTACAAGCTCTTCGGACACGCGCGTTACAAGAAAGGGATTAGATGCTAAAAGACACATAGTCTCAAATCTCTAAAGGCAATAGATATGAGTATCAAGAAAAGGGTGTTTCCTAATCATCACATAGCCTCTCATCCACAATTGTTGTGTGTCTCACAACCATGAACAAGACAGTACGTAATTTTGTTTAGTGAGACATTGACCCTAAGGATATTTAACCTTATGGTATGATACAAAGTTTGTCACTACCACATTCTGGAATACAAACGAGACTGATGTCGTTAACCTTCCAGAGGTCGCAGACAAGCCTCTTCTTAGCTTTCATCACAATAATACAACTAAAGTTTTAGTATAATTAATTTTTTTAATATAATAATGAATTATACTTAGACTTCATATTTAAGATTTATAAAAACATATGATATTCTAAAACTATTGCCTCACATATATAAAACCATCTAAAGAGTAAAAAATCTGGACTTAGACAATAATAGTTAATATGCCATATAGGTTTTATTACGAAAGAATGCAAAGACCATAATGGAAATATCCTATTCGTAAAACTATTAAAAATCTACGTAATCTAGAATATGAAAGATAGCATCCCCGAACATGAGGATCTGCATCAATGTAATGGGGTTAGTACGCCACATGTTCTAAGTATGAGTATATGCACATAACACATATGGACATGCATGAAAAAGAATCATTTATCATATCTTTCGAAAACATGCCAAGGCATATAAAAATCTTCAATGCAGATACCATATAACATATAAAAGATAAAAATTTCATTGATATCAAACATGATCATAAAGTCACGTTAACAATTCGTATATATGAAATCAAATAAACATAACATAAAAAACACTTAACAATGATCCCATACCCAACCTACAAGTGCAATGGTCATGTGAAGCCCAATAACCCCACAAAAATAGGTATATATGATAGGAGACAATGAGTACAACTTTGCTTCATATAACTTGTAACATAATTAGTCATCACTTCATATGACAATATAAACAAATAACATATTCATCATAATAGGCAACATTCATGTATCAGTAACATCATATATCAAAAAGGTATATCTTTCATATCATCATATTACTTAAGAACAATCTCCCAAGACTTCCCTTAGAGTCAACTTGTGCAATGTCTAGGTAGTGTTCCATACCACTACTTATACTAAGACAACTCTTAAAGTAATGCTAACCAACATTCATTTACTTGTATTTCATTTTAGATGATGGAACATACGCATTGACCGACATAGACCATGTGACCTAAAAATGGAATCTGGTGTCATGAAACCCCACACCGAAAAAGGTGGTCTACCGGCCAAAGTAGAACCTATATGACATAGCTTTGTAGGTGGATCCACTAGTTAGTATCATATGGTGGGTACATAGTTCATGAATTAGGATATGTATTAGAGGCCCATAGTTTCACACATTACATGTCAGCCTTAATCTCATAAGAATCACTATGAACCTACCTTCCCCAAGGGAAGGGACACTTCCCATATCTAGTTCATTGGTGCTTAGCTTAAGTCTCTTTTCTTGAAATAATGTTTATTTTATTTATCATAATAAACTTATCATAGTTCATAATATATTATATCCATGTATAAAATGATTATGAGATATTTTGTGAGATTAACATAACATAATAACTTTTATAAAGCATAAAAGGGATATGATAAACTTGCATATTCGTGTTCTTTTCATGATCCCACAAGTTACATGTTCATAGCCAGCATATTCACATAGAAAAATCATATATACTTTTCATAACATATCATCACAACTTATAGGCTAACATAAACATCTTAGAGTAATCACAATATTAGAAGAGTTACCTCTTGTTTCCAAGGACCTTATTCATCATGTGATATTCATCATAATACCTAATGAAATACTCAATAACATAATAAATAAAAACTCATAAAACCATGTACAAGGTCATTACATAGCAAAGGAGAGGGTAAACAGGTCATTAAAGGTTCATTCAAACCTTAAATTCTATCCTTAACATTTATATGTTATCACATCATAGAAAAAATTATATGAAACCATCATATAGGGAAGAATGTGCTTCACACTAAATTCAAATAAAATTAAAACCATACACATTAATTTGTGTTGAATATTGTATAAAAAACACATACTTTTCATTGAAAATCATAATCTAGGTTTAAAAAGGAAATCCGTTTGGTAGAGAAAAATCCCTAGAATTGAAGTTGTTGAAAATAAATATTTAACGTATCTCTTGGGGAAAAGAATCTCAAGATTTAAAATCCATACTTTATAGATGAAGAATCAACGAATTCTTGATTGGAAACTTTGAAACTTCGTCTTCTCTTTTAATCTTTTCTTGTTTTTCAATGGAGTTTTGAAAAGAGAGCGCTCTTGAGATAATAAGAGAATTTCGTTTGATTCTGATTTGGGACGTTTAAATGTGGTCTTAAACTGACTGAAATCATTATATATAAGACCCAATACATACCCTTAAAATGCTCCACTTAAATTACCTAAAACACCCCTCCTAAATAGACTACAACTAGGAAATGTTAGACATACTGTATCGGGTTTTGACTGGGAATTAGGTTAATTAATTAAATTTCTAATTTAATTAATTTAGTGACCATAACAAACCCTTTTGGACCATCCTAGGTTTGGTTAGTTTAACCC
This sequence comes from Solanum lycopersicum, assembly GCF_036512215.1. Classification (NCBI taxonomy): domain Eukaryota; kingdom Viridiplantae; phylum Streptophyta; class Magnoliopsida; order Solanales; family Solanaceae; genus Solanum; species Solanum lycopersicum. The sequence goes on along the minus strand of NC_090809.1, from coordinate 16,175,245 downwards.
AATTAGATCTTAGGTTAGGTTAGTGTCACCCAATTCGATCTTAGGTTGTTGGGTGCAATTGTTAGTTTATTTTTGTTGGTCCATGGTTACTTAGCTATTTTGGTAAGTTATATAGGGCCTAGGATTTTTTGGGAAGATTTTACCCATGTGGCTGGGACCGCCCGTGCGTCTAACCTCACCGTCGTAACTAAATTTGGTTTGGCTTGTTTTGTTGTCTCTTGGCCAACAGCACATGTGCTTCAACATGCGTTGTTGTGCCTTATTGTTGTCCAAAATATACTCACTATGTCCTTGGTCATTGCTTAATCTACATTGACATTTTAAATTTTTATGTTCTATGGTACCTAGGCTTGACTCTTGAATGCCTTTTAGCTAATGTGCACAACTAAGAAATTAATATTTTAGTTTTGGGTCTTCATTGAAGGTGTAATTCCTAAATAATTTTAGATTGGGCATTTGAAGCAAAGTGTATTTTAAGTTATGTTAATACTTAGAAATTGGCTAAAACCCTTAAACCAATATTCTCTAAATTTCCCAATATTACTAAATATTGGACAATGGGATGCCTATATACCGTAATATAGATTCTTAATACCTAATAGGCTCTTCACTAGAGAGGTATATTTTCTACGAACATAATTTTAAGCGTTATTAAATAGATTAAGCTCTAGTCTAATTTATGGAATTTTTTGAGTGTTACAGAGACCATATTCAAATATATCATGAACATGTGCTAAAAAGAGACATTTCATTAAATATGAAATTTACTTGGAAAAAATTTATGCACATTCAACAAGAACATACCAATCAATAAGACATTCATTAAGTGATAGGCAGGTACATCACAAGACCAAAAATATAAAGCATAGTCAAGTTAATGAACATATAAACATACTTGCGTATATTTTCAACATTACCCTATCATCAAGTTATAACTTCAACAAGCATGAGTAAGAGTTCACTGTAACATAACCAAGGTAAGATAATTACCACGAACCCCTATCAAGTAAACATGTGCAATGACAAAAAAAACCCCAAAGCCTTACTCAATCAAGTAACCTAGAAAGAATCATTACAAATATCCTACTTCACATAGTATAGCATTTAGGAGTACATATCATCATACATTAACAATGTAGATAAAAAAATTTTGATGAGTGAAACTAATCAATATATAGTATACATAATTTCCACGTTTATCATATACATATCATGCATCATTATAAGCATATACATACATAATAACAACCTTCTAAAGTTCCCTTCAAGTCAAACTATTGCAAGGCATACGTAGAGTCCCATACCTCTACCTAAGCTATGTCAACATCTCAAGTCACCCTAGTTTGTTTGTAATTCATTACTTCATTTTATTATTGGCAACACTTTCCTTAAACGACATAGACTACAAGAGTTAATTGTAGAATCTGGTATGGCAAAACCTTACATCGAAGGAAGGTAGTCTACCGGCGAAAGTAAACCCAATATAAACATCGCTTTCTAGATGGATCAACTATCTAATCTTCCTATGGGCGAATCATAGTTCAAGAATTAAGAGATAGCTACAGTCCATCTATATACTTGTTGGCAATTGGGTCCCTTTTATGGTAGTCCAATAGCTGAGTATCCCTCATATCAGAGTCAATGCCTCATGCAGAACTATACAGTGAATCTTCTTCTATGGAAAGTCATTACCTCTCATTGTTAAGCTCACTCGGTGCTAAGATAATTCCATTTTTAAATGTTATTAATGTCTTTATTAATCAACATCACATAATGTAGGTCATACAGTCTAACCCTTGTATAAACAACATCATCATCATAGCTCCATAAGAAATGCATGAGTATGGTACTTTCATTACAATTCATATATGTGGGGTTAGATCATATACATCTTATCAAGCACTACTGTAACACTTCTAAAATATAAGACTTTGTCTAGCACCTAGCATGAGTGTCATAAGGTTTATATACCGTTTTAATGTCCATTTGAATGAATATAAGTCATTTAGGAAGCCTAGCAATCCAAACCTCCATGAATGTCCATGAAGTATGGAAACTAGTTCATTAAGATACTAGTGTGCCTTAGCCTATTTGACTAGCTTTTAGGAGTTGGAAAATGATGAAAATTCGTGGAAGGTGTATAATATGTATTATAGTTAATTCATAGCGGAAACGTCTGGGCCTGACTCGCAAAGAACAACCAAGGGACCTTGAGGAGGACCCTTGCATTTGGGGTCAAATAACTACCCAAAGTTGTGTGACCACAATTAGTGGTCGACGATCCATGTGTCAATAGGCAAGAGTATCGACATACTAATCGATGAACACTTAGTAATTTTACCCAAGACTTATTTTGGACCAGTCTCTGAAAAAAACAATGGACCAATAGGACATAGGGTCCTTTGGCAGTCATCTTACAAACGGACAATCGATCAGGGTCTCGACTTTTAGGTCTTAAGTTGTTGCATGTTTTTACGTTGTCTTCCATTAATTAAATAAAAGGTTTATTTAATTAGTTGGGGAATTAGGGAGGTATAATTAAGTTAGTTAAATCCCTATATAAATCCCTAACCTTATTAGATTAACCTAAACTCTTATAATACCCAAACCCAAAACTCTCTTCCTTCTCTCTTTTTGATCCTTATAGTGAACAAATCCATTGAAGACCAATATAGTAAAAGGTTTAAGGGTTGAAAAAAGTCGATTTCCTCCATCAGTGTTCATCAATTTGCAAGGTATGTGATCTCTTTCACCTTGGAGGTCTCTTTCCTCAAAGAATTCCATCAAATTTATTTCAAAATGTGAGTTTCATATGACTTTTCATCCAATACAAAATTGATGTTAAGAATAATTTATTAATGAATAATTTTTGATAATATGAATATATTAACATGTATTTTAACTCAATTATGTTATATCTTTATTAATTGGTCTACTATATAGAATATGATCTTTACCCCTTTACCCTAGGTTGTGATCTAGATGTGAATTGACCAATTTGGTTCAATTGAATTGGTTATTAGTTAAATAACTATTTGTGATATTATTGTATCAATCATGAACAAATAAGGATTAATTATGGTCTTATCATGCTAGTTCAAGAGTAATTTCTTTACATTATTACTTTGATCTATGTATCTTATATTATGTTATGAACTATTATTGGATTGTGATATAGGGATTCAATTAGTGTTGTTATCATGTTGGTTATGGATATATGTTGATACTACATCCTAATTGTGTTGAGTAAGGGCTGATGGTAAGACCTTGACGATGAATTATGATGGAGACTTTTTAAGTCTTGTGATCCCTATTCTTTACTTCAATTATTGTTAATTGTGATTAACTGATGATATTTTATTGGAGTTCGTCTTGTATTAGGATTTATTGGGTTGGTATAATGTTGAATCGAAATTTCATGACTATGGTTTGTGATGTGTTAACTAAGATGTAAATTTTATATGTATGGTGAATGATTTACCAATGAGCCTTATATATAAGTGATATGTAAATATGCTAACCTCACTTATATGAATTGTAATGAAAGACTTATACTAATGCAATTCTCATCGAGCATTTATGATAATGATTTTAATTCAAGGGTTAGACCATATGACATACACTAAGCTATGATGATTAACATATACATTAAAGACATTTCAAAAAGGGACTATATCTTAGCACCGTGTGAACTAGTGAAGAGTGTCCTTTCCCACAAAGCGAAGGAAGGATCACTAATGTACTTTTGATATTGGAGAAAATAATTCATGTAGAAAAAAAAGGGTCCCAACTATATCTCGTAGTACTTGAACTATGTTGCCCCAACAGAAATATTATCTAGTTGATCCACGTAGTTTCTATGTTCATGTTTTGGTACTACGTTGGAAAGTAGTCCGCCTTCTTTCAATGTAGGGTTCCATGAAACCGGATTCCACATTAGCTCTTGTGGTCTATGTCCGTTAGGGAATGATGTTACCAAAAGGATAATATGAAATAAATTAATGGACTCTAACTAGGATAACCTAAGTGGTTTATCTTAGTTTAAGTAGGGGTATGTGACTCTACCTAAACATTTCACTAGATAGTTTATTTATGAATACATTTATAATGGTACATGATATACGTATATATATATATATATGATGAACTTGCACATTGTTTATTGTTGTCACTTATGAATACGTGTTGGTCTACAATGTTATAATATGATTCTATGTACTCTTAAATGATATGATATGTGAAGTAAGAGGTTGGTCATTATTCTTGGTTTGTTACTTGATAGAGTAGGTTATGGGGCTTTGCTTAGTAATTGAAGTTATTTACTTGCTAGGGGTTGTTGGTAATTTTCTAGCTTTGGTTATGTTATGATGAACTCTTATTCATGATATGCATGTTGAATTGACTAGTTTGGATGTTGTTCGTCTTTTAATGTACATTACAATGACTAAATGAATGTCTTATTGATTGTCATGATCTTATTCAGTGTGCATAAAGGTTTTCAAATTAAATTCCATATTTAAGGAAATGTCCCTTTTTAGCATGTTTTCATGATATGTGTGCACATGGTCCCATACTTAGTATTAGTGGTGTACTAAAATTTCTTCCTTTTTCGCAACATTTTATGTTCCGTTCGTTGAAGGACATTTTTGAGACGACTTTGAAGAAGACTTGGAGTTCTCAATCATCCAAGTTAGGTATGTGTAACGACCTGTTTAGTCATTTTGAGCAGCAGATTTTATTCTGGAAAAACTGTCTTGGTGGACGGATCCCACAACGGACCATCGAGGGGGTCTCGTTCCAATGTACTTAGAATTCTGAAATTTGGGTACTGAAATCGATTCTCTGAACTTCGTGACGAAGTGGCAGGATGGACCGTCACAGGCATGACGGGCCGTCACAGACTCTTCAGTAAATTTCAGTCTTTGAACTCTGTGACGACTCAGCAGGACGGACTGTCGCAGGCACGACGGCCCGTCACAGGCTGCGTAATCCCATGCTGGGTCGAATTTCTTTAAATGTTTTAAGGGACATTTTGGACTATTCCTGCTATAATTATAAATTTAGTGGGTTAATGTGAATAATTTAACTACTTGAGGGTTAAAAGAGATAACCTTGAATAAATTAATGGGTTAATTAATCATCTTTTAGACTTAATTATATGCTAATTAGGGTAAAAGAAAGAGGATTTGAATAAGAAAAATAGAAAGAACAAGGAGAGGGAAAGAGAACGATCGAGAGAAGAGGGAAACGAAGAGGAAACAAAGCTTGGGAAATTGGTTGCTTTATTACGAATCTTCGGTGGAGGTAGGTTATGGTTTTTATGCTATTCGTAGTAGACAGTTAATAGCGAATGATATGTGTTGGGTAGTATTATAAAACTTTCTATATGCTTAATTGTGTGCTTACATGATGTGATTATATAATTGTGATGAATAAGCATGATGAGGCTATTCAATCTCTAATCCTAAATTTACCTTGTTAATGGTGATGCCTTGGTATAAAAGAAGGCTTGATGAACTAAATTAATGAGATTGATGATGCCTTGGTATAACAGAAGGCTTGATGAACTAAGTTTATGAGATTGATGATACCTTGGTATAAAAGAAGGATTGATGAATTAACAGAATGAGATTAGTGGAGCGGGTGTCACGAACCGACACGTAGAATTAGGGGATCGGGTGTCATTAACAGACACATAGAATTAGGGGATTGGGTGTCACGAATCGACACGTAGAATTAGGGGATCGGGTGTCACGAACCAACACATAGAATTAGGGGATCGGGTGTCACGAACCGACACGTAGAATTAGGGGATCGGAGTGTCACGTTCCGACACATAGTAGTAGAGGAGCGGAGTGTCACGTGATGACACAAGAGGAATAAAGATAATGAATCTTGAAAATATGTTATTAATTTCGAATGAAAAGAACCTATATCCCAAATGAGTATGATGTGGACACTTGAGTTCCCATAGGTGTGTTTGATGTGGTTACACATGATTTGTGAACTTGTTGCTTTCACCTGTTGAGGAATATGGTTGATTTTATGTTATTATCTGATATATACTTTTTTCTATTTTGAGTTGGCAGATGATATCTATTCAGTACTTGTGGTTGTACTGACCCCTACTTCTAATTGTTTTTCTTTGTTATTTGTGGAGTGCAGCAAACGTACCGTCATCTTCAACTCAACCCAACTCTAGCCAGTCTTCATCACACCAGATTTCAGGGTGAGCTAAAGCTTCTAGCTTGGACTGGATCTTCTTCTTCATGTCTTGATGCCTTGAAGTTCTGGCATAGACTAGCCATTATTTATGTTCAGTTTCTTAGATACTCTTAGCTTTAGTAATTTAAGGATAGATGTTTTTGTGATGATAACTTCCAGATTTTGGGGATAATAATAGTCATTGAGGTTTAGAAGTTATTTAATCAATGTTGATTAATGAGATTTAAGTCTTCCGCATTACCTTCTGTTATTATATTGAGATGTTGGGTTTTTTATTGGCTTGTTCGCTCACATAGGAGGGTCAGTGTGGGTGCCACTCGCGGCTCGATTTGGGTCGTGAAAAACTTGGTATCAGAGCCTTAGGTTCGTTTGTCTCATCACACAAGAACGAGTCTAGTAGAGTCCTAAGGAACGGTAGGGGGACGCCTTTACTTTTCTTTGAGAGGCTGTAACATTTTAGGAAAATTCCATTCTTTCTTTCTTTCGTGTTATTACTTGGATCCAATTGGTATCTAGGTGATATAAATTGGTATCTGACAATCTTCACTCTAATTCGTAGATGGTTAGAACTAGAGCAACGACTGCGCCAACACCAACATCGGCAAGAGAAGAAGCGTCTGAGCCAGCCACTGGGGCTGTAGGTCGAAGAGGAGTAGTGGCAAGAGGTCGTGGAAGGGGTCGCGTGAGGACGTTCTCTATAGGAAGAGGACGAGCATCTAGCCCATCTGGTACTAGGGCGGTGACTCCTCCACCAACTGAGGAAGTGGTAAGAGAGGGTGAGGATGGGGAGAATGAACAAGTGCAGAATGAGGAATTGCCACCCCAACCTACCCCAGAGATGATCAATCAGGTTCTTGCTTATCTTAGCGGGTTATCTGATCAGGGCCAGACACCTCCAGTGTTTTCTGCACCAACACCTCCGGTTCCGGATGTACAACATGCAGCTACTGTGGCTCCCCGCATGGATGCCTCATTTGAAATAGGCACGTTTCCTCGTCTTACTACAGGGCCTATAATGACAGATGATCAGCATGAACTTTTCAGTAAGTTCTTGAAATTGAAACCTCCAGTCTTCAAGGGTTCTGAATCTGAGGATGCCTATGATTTTCTGGTTGACTGTCATGAGCTACTACACAAGATGGATATAGTAGAACGGTTTGGTGTTGAGTTTGTGACTTATCAGTTTCAAGGGAACGCCAAAATGTGTTGGCGGTCACATTTTGAGTGTCAACTAACAGAGGCACCACCTATGACTTGGGCATCATTCTCTAGCTTGTTTATGGAAAAGTATATCCCCCGGATTTTGAGGGATAGGAAAAGAGATGAGTTCTTGAGCCTAGAGCAAGGTAGGATGTCGGTTACTGCATATGAGGCTAAGTTTCGTGCATTATCCAGGTATGCCACCCAACTTTTTTTCAGTCCACAAGAGCGGATTCGCCATTTTGTGAAGGGGTTGAGGTCAGAATTGCGGATTTCAGCATTACAGGGTTCGGGAAGTTACTCAGTCCGACCAATTCAGTCTTCACTACAGACTGTAGTTGGGGGACAACCTCAGACTGGTCAACACTTCTCCGAGGGGCATATGATCGACTCCAAAGAATGTTATGGATGTGGGGAGATTGGACATATTAGGAGAAATTGTCCCAGACCAAGTTATAGACCCCTAATAGCTATAGGTAGAGGTGGTCATGGTAGAGGCCGTTATTTTGGAGGACGTGGTGGTCGAGGTAATGGTGGTCACCAGAACGGCAGAGGTAATGGGAAAACTAGGGCCACTACATCACAACATGGTAGGGGCAACGGACAGACGAACGATAGGGCCCATTGTTACGCTTTCCCTGGACAGTCTGAAGCGGAGGCATCTGATGCTGTCATCACAGGTAATCTTCTGGTTTGTGATTGCATGGCTTCTGTATTGTTTGATCCTGGATCCACGTTTTCTTATGTATCTTCCTCATTTGCTAATGGTCTAAATTTACATTGTGAATTACTTGATATGCCTATTCGTGTTTCTACTCCGGTGGGTGAGTCTGTGGTAGTTGAAAAGGTGTATAGGTCTTGTCTGGTGAACTTTGTGGGGAGCAACACCTATGTAGATTTGGTTATCTTAGAAATGGACGATTTTGATGTGATTCTGGGTATGACTTGGCTTTCTCCACAATTTGCAATCTCTAATTGTAATGCTAAAACGGTGACGTTAGCCAAGCCTGCGACAGACCCGTTAGTGTGGGAGGGTGACTACACTTCCAATCCGGTCCGCATCGTCTCCCTTATTCGTGCTAAGAAAATGATTTGTAAAGGGTGTTTAGCTTTCTTGGCACATCTCAAGGATGACACTACCCAAGTACCTTCGATTGAGTCGGTTTCAGTAGTTCGTGAGTTTTTGGATGTGTTCCCTGCAGATCTTCCTGGTATGCCACCGGATAGGGATATTGACTTCTGTATTGATCTTGAACCCGATACTCGCCCCATCTCTATACCCCCTTATAGAATGGCTCCCGCGGAGTTAAGAGAGTTAAAGTCACAACTTCAAGAGTTATTGAACAAACGCTTCATTAGACCAAGTGCATCCCCTTGGGGTGCTCCGGTTTTGTTTGTAAAGAAGAAGGATGGGAGTTTTCAAATGTGTATAGACTACAGACAACAAAACAAGGTAACCATAAAGAACAAGTATCCTCTTCCCCGCATTGATGACTTGTTCGATTAGTTACAAGGTGCTTGTGTCTTCTCTAAGATTGTCTTGAGATTCGGTTATCATCAATTGAAAATACGGGCAACGGATGTGCCAAAGACTGCTTTTTGAACGAGGTATGGGCATTATGAATTTGTAGTGATGTCCTTTAGTCTTACGAATGCCCCTGCTGCGTTCATGAGCTTGATGAACGGGATTTTTAAGCCATATTTGGACCTCTTCATGATCGTATTTATTGATGATATATTGGTATACTCAAAGAGCAAGAAGGAACATGAAGAGCATTTGAGATTGGTATTGGAAATGTTAAGGGAGAAAAAGCTTTATGTCAAGTTCTCTAAGTGTGAGTTTTGGCTAGATGCAGTGTCCTTCTTGGGGCACGTGGTTTCTAAGGAAGGAGTGATGGTGGATCCTTTTATGATTGAAACTGTGAAGAATTGGGTAAGACCCACTAATGTGTCAGAAATAAGGAGCTTTGTTGGGTTAGCTAGCTACTACCGTCGATTTGTCAAGGGATTCTCTTCTATTGCTTCCCAATTGACGAACTTGACTAAGCAGAATGTTCCATTTGTATGGTCAGACGAATGTGAGGAAAGATTTCAGAAGTTCAAAACTTTGTTGACTACCGCACCTATCCTTACCTTGCCAGTAGAGGGTAAGAAATTCAATTGTTTATTGTGATGCATCCTATTCGGGTTTGGGTGCAGTACTAATGCAAGAGAAGAGTGTGATTGCTTATGCTTCGAGGCAATTAAAAGTGCATGAACGTAACTATCCAGTCCACGATTTGGAATTGGCTGCGGTAGTGTTTGCATTAAAGCAATGGAGACACTATTTATATGGGGTTAAGTGTGAGGTCTACACGGATCATCGTAGCCTTCAGTATGTCTTTACTCAAAAAGATTTGAACTTGAGACAGAGAAGATGGATGGAACTACTGAAGGACTAAGACATCACCATTTTGTATCATCCGGGGAAGGCGAATGTTGTGGCGGATGCTTTAAGTAGAAAAGCGGGAAGCATGGGAAGTCTAGCTCACTTGCAAGCCTCTAGACGCCCATTAGCTAGAGAAGTTCAGACTCTAGCTAACGACTTGATGAGATTAGAAGTAAATGAGAAGGGAGGATTGTTGGCTTGTGTGGAGTCAAGATCTTCTTTTCTTGACAAAATTAAGGGAAAACAGTTTGATGATGAGAAACTAAGAAGAATTCAAGATAAAGTATTGCTAGGGGAGGCTAAGGAAGCACAAATTGATGAGGAAGGTGTTTTGATAATCAAGGGAAGGGTATGTGTACCCCGCGTCGATGATTTGATCAACAATATTCTGACTGAGGCTCATAGTTCAAGGTATTCGATACATCCGGGTGCAACCAAGATGTATCGTGACCTAAAACAACACTTTTGGTGGAGTAGAATGAAGCGTGACATTGTGGATTTTATTGCCAAATGTCAAAACTGTCAACAAGAAAAGTATGAACACCAAAGGCCCGGAGGAACACTTCAGAGAATGCCCATTCCGGAATGGAAGTGGGAAAGTAAGCCAAACTTCACATCTCGGAAGTAGTGCGATTGCATTGGGTTCCACTATCCATCATATCAGATAGAGGTACGCAGTTCACTTCTATGTTTTGGAAAACATTGCATGCGGAATTGGGTACTAGGTTGGACCTTAGTACTGTGTTCCATCCTCAGACCGATGGTCAGTCTGAAAGGACGATTCAAGTGTTGGAGGATATTCTTCGTGCGTGTGTGATAGAGTTTGGTGGTCATTGGGATAGCTTCCTACCCTTAGCGGAGTTTTCATACAATAATAGCTATCACTCAAGTATTGATATGGCTCCATTCGAAGCATTGTATGGTAGGAGATGTAGGTCTCCCATTGGTTGGTTTGATGCATTTGAGGTTAGGCCTTGGGGTACTGACCTTTTGAGGGATTCGATGGAAAAAGTGAAGTCTATTCAAGAAAAGCTTCCAGCAGCGCAAAGTAGACAAAAAGAATATGCAGATCGAAAGGTTAGAGACTTAGAGTTCATGGAAGGTGAACAAGTCTTGTTGAAAGTTTCGCCCATCAAAGGGGTGATGCGGTTTGGAAAAAGGGGTAAACTAAGTCCAAGGTACATTGGACAATTTGAAGTACTTAAGCGAGTAGGGGAGGTGGCGTATGAGTTAGCCTTGACTCCAGGGCTGTCCGGAGTACACCCGGTATTCCATGTGTCGATGTTGAAAAGATACCATGGGGATGGGAATTACATTATCCGTTGGGATTCAGTTTTGCTTGATGAGAACTTGTCTTATGAGGAGGATCCTGTTGCTATTTTAGATAGAGAAGTTCGCAAGTTGAGGTCAAGAGAGATTGCGTCCATCAAGGTGCAATGGAAGAATCGGCCGGTTGAAGAAGCCACTTGGGAGAAGGAGGCGGATATGCGAGAAAAATACCCACATCTGTTTACAGATTCAGGTACTCCTTTTCGCCCTTGTTTTCCTTCTTTTGATCGTTCGGGGACGAACGATGGGTAAATTGGTATCTAATGTAACGACCCGTTTAGTCAATTTGAGCAACAGACTTCAATTCTAGAAAAACTGGCAGAAGCGACGGACCCCACGACGGATCTTCAAGGGCAAGACGGACCGTCGCAGGGTCTCGTTTCAAAACACTTAGAAAATCTGAAATTGGGTACTGAAAATCGACTCTCTGAACTTCGTGACGGAATGGCAGGACGGACCGTCAAAGGCGTGACTTACCGTCATGGAGACTCCAGTGAAAATCCATTCTCTGAACTTTGCGACGACCTGCAGGACGGACTGTCGCAGGCCCGACGGCCCGTCACAGGTTGCACAAATCCCAGGCAGAATCGTATTTCCTTACACGTTTTAAGGGACATTTTGGGACTATTCTTTCCTTAATAATAGATTTCGTGGGTTTATATTAATAACTAAAATTCTTGGGGGTTAAAAGAGGTAACCCTAAGTTAATTAGTGGGGTATTATTGCCATCTTTGATTCTTAATTATATACTAATTAGGGTAAAAGAAAGAGGGATTGAATAAGAAAAAAAAGAAAGAACAAAAAGAGACAGAAAAGGAAAGAGAACGAGTAGAAAGAGAGAGAAACAAAGAGGATAGCAAGGATTCTGAGAAGATAGCTTGTTGATTTCAATTCTTCGGTGGAGGTAGGTTATGGTTATTTCATGCTATTCGTAGTAAACTCTTAATAGCGAATGATATGTGTTAGTAGTATTGTAAACCTTCTATATGCTTAATTGTATGCTTGCATGAATGCTGTGATTATGTAATTGTGAATAAATAAGCATGATGAAGCTATTGAATCTCAAATCTTAAAAAGAAACCCTAATCTACTTTGTTAATAATGATGCCTTGAAAAGAAGGCTTGATGAACGAAAGTGGTGAGATTAGGGGATCTGGTGCCACGTTCCGGTACCAGGATAGAATATATGGATCGGGTGTCACGTTCCGACACCAGGATAGAATATGGATCGGGTGTCACATTCCGACACCAGGATAGAATATGGATCGGGTGCCACGTCCCGGTACCAGGATATAATATGGATCGGGTGTCACGTTCCGACACCAGGATAGAATATGGATTGGGGGCCACATTTCGGTACCAGGATAGAATATGAGGATCAGAGTGTCACGTTCCGACACCAGGATAGAATATGGATCGGGTGCCACGTTCTGGTACCAGGATAGTATATTGAGGAGCGGAGTGTCACGTACCAACACGAGGGGAATAAATATAATGAATCTTGAAATATGATAATATATCCAATCTAATGAACTAAATTTCCAAATTAGTATGATGAGGAGGTGTGAGTCCTCATTGATGTGCTTGGTGTTGTAACCAAGGGTTATGGTAACTATAAATTCTGAATGCTAAGGATATTAGTTGATTTTATGATATTGCTTAATACATATTGTTCCCTATCTTGAGTTGGCCGACGATATCTACTCAGTACCTGTGGTTTGTACTGACCCCTACTTTTATGTTTTTCTTCTTGTTATTTGTGGAGTGCAGCAAACGTGCCGTCATCTTCGACTCAACAGTAACTCAAGTCAGTCTTCGTCACACCGGATCTTCAGGGTGAGCTAACGCTTCTAGCTTGGACTAGATCTTCTCCTTCATGTCTTGATGCCTTGAACCTCCAGAATGGACTAGCTTCTTATGTATTTTTAGCTTTTAGAAACTCTTAGAATTAGTAGTTTAAAGTAGATGTTCTTTTGATGATGACTTCCAGGTTTTGGGAATAATAGATGTTGAATATTGATAGTTATTGAATTGGTTTTTATTAATGAGTTTAAGTCTTCCGCATTACTTTATGTTTATATTATATTGAAATGTTAAGGTTAGATTGGTTGGTTCGCTCACATAGGAGGGTAAGTGTGGGTGCCAGTCGCGGCCCGAATTTGGGTCGTGACAAACATGGTATCAGAGCATTAGGTTCGTTGGTCTCATCACACAAGAACAGGTCTAGTAGAGTCTTAAGGAACGGTAGGGGGACGCCTTTACTTTTCCTTGAGAGGCTATAAGTCTTTAGGAAAATTTCACTCTTTCATTCTTTCTTTCGTGCTACTACTTGAGTCCAATTGGTATCTAGGCGATACGAATTGGTATCTGACCATCTTCACTCTCTTTCGCAGATGGTTAGAACTAGAGCAATGACTACGCCAACACCAACACCAGCACCGGCGAGACAGGGTGCGTCTGAGCCAGCCACTGGGGCTGTAGCTCGAGGAAGAGCAGCGGCAAGAGGCCCTGGTAGAGGTTGTGGGAGGACGTCCTCTAGAGGCAGAGGACGAGCACCTAGTCCATCTGATACTACGACAGTGACTCCCCCACCGACTGAGGAAGCGATAAGAGAGGGGGAGGATGGGGTGAATGAACAAGTGCAAAATGAGGAAATGCCACCCCAACCTACCCCAGAGATGATCAATCAGGTTCCGGCTTATCTTAGCGGGTTATCTGATCAGGGCCAGACACCCCCAGTGTTTTCTGCACCAGCACCTAAGGCTCCGGAGGTACAACATGCGGCTACTATGGCTCCCCGCATGGATGTTCCATTAGAAATAAGCACATTCCCTCGTCTGACTACAGGGCCTGTAATGAAAAATGATCAGCATGAACTTTTCAGTAAGTTCTTGAAATTGAAACCTCCAGTCTTCAAGGGTGCTGAATCGGAGGATGCTTATGATTTTCTGGTCGACTGTCACTAGCTACTACACAAGATGGGTATAGTAGAACGGTTTGGTGTTGAGTTCGTGAGTTATCAGTTTCAAGGGAACATCAAAATGTGTTGGTGATCACATGTTGAGTGTCAACCGACAGAGGCACCACCTATGACTTGGGCCTCATTCTCTAGCTTTTTTATGGAGAAGTATATCCCTCAGACTTTGAGGGATAGGAAGAGGGATGAGTTCTTGAGCCTAGAGCAAGGTAGGATGTCGGCTAATGCTTACGATGCTAGGTTTCGCGCACTATCCAGATATGCCATGCAACTTTGTTTCAGTCCACAAGAGAGGATTCGCCGGTTTGTGAAGGGGTTGAGATCAGAGTTGCGGATTTCGTCCTTACAGGTAGCGGCTACCGCAAAATCCTTCCAAGAAGTGGTACACTTCGTGATAGAGGTGGAAGGAGTGAAGCCCGATGACTTCACCTCGACACCGACATCAAAAAGGTTACGAAAGGGGGGTGAGTTTAATGGTTCCCACTCTAGAGGACAGAGTTCCGGAGGTTACTCAGTTCGACCCATTCAGTCTTCACTACAGACTGTAGTTGGGGGTCCACCTCCGACCGGTCAACACTTCTCTGAGAGACCTATGCATGAACCTAGAGAGTGCTATGGATGTGGGGAGATTGGACATATTAAGAGGTATTGTCCAAAACAGAGTTATAGACCTCCAAATGTTAGAGGTAGAGGTGGTCATGGCAGAGGCCGTTATTCTGGAGGACGTGGTGGTCGAGGTAATGGTGGTCACCAGAACGGCTGAAGTGATGGGCAACCTGGAGCCACTACATCACAACATGGTAGGGGCAACGGACAGACGAACGATAGGGCCCATTGTGACGCTTTCCCTGGGCGGTCTGAAGCGGAGGCATCTGATGCTGTCATCACAGGTAATCTTCTGGTTTGTGATTGCATGGCTTCTGTATTGTTTGATCCTGGATCCACGTTTTCTTATGTATCTTCCTCATTTGCTAATGGTGTAAATTTACATTGTGAATTACTTGATATGTCTATTCGTGTCTCTACTCCGGTGGGTGAGTCTATGGTAGTTGAAAAGGTATATAGGTCTTGTTTGGTAAACTTTGTGGGGAGCAACACTTATGTAGATTTGGTTATCTTAGAAATGGATGATTTTGATGTGATTCTGGGTATGACTTGGCTTTCTCCGCAATTTGTAATCTTTGATTGTAATGCTAAAATGGTGACGTTAGCCAAGCCCGAGACAGACCTGTTAGTGTGGGAGGGTGACTACACATCCAATCCAGTCCGCATCGTCTCCCTTCTTCGTGCTAAGAAAATGATTAGTAAAGGGTGTTTAGCTTTCTTGGCACATCTCAAGGATGACACTACCAAAGTACCTTCGATTGAGTCGGTTTCACTGGTTCGTGAGTTTTTAGATGTGTTCCCTGCAGATCTTCCTGGTATGCCACCGGATAGGGATATTGACTTCTGTATTGATCTTGAACCCGGTACTCGCCCTATTTCTATACCCCCTTATAGAATGGCTCCCGCGGAGTTAAGGGAGTTAAAGGCACAACTTTAAGAGTTATTGAACAAAGGCTTCATTAGACCAAGTGCATCCCTTTGGGGTGCTCCGGTTTTGTTTGTAAAGAACAAGGATGGGAGTTTTCGAATGTGTATAGACTACAGACAACTAAACAAGGTAACCATAAAGAACAAGTCTCCTCTTCCCCGCATTGATGACTTGTTCGATCAGTTACAAGGTGCTTGTGTCTTCTCTAAGATTGACTTGAGATCCGGTTATCATCAATTGAAAATACGGGCAACGGATGTGCCAAAGAGTGCTTTTCGAACGATGTATGGGCATTACGAATTTGTAGTGATGTCCTTTGGTCTTACGAATGCCCCTGCTGCATTCATGAGCTTGATGAACGGGATTTTTAAGCCATATTTTGGACCTCTTCGTGTTCGTATTAATTGATGATATATTGGTATACTCAAAGAGCAAGAAAGAACATGAAGAGCATTTGAGATTGGTATTAGAAATGTTAAGGGAGAAAAAGCTTTATGCCAAGTTCTCTAGGTGTGAGTTTTGGCTAGATGCAGTGTCCTTCTTGGGGCACGTGGTTTCTAAGGAAGGAGTGATGGTGGATCCTTCTAAGATTGAAACAGTGAAGAATTGGGTAAGACCCACTAATGTGTCAGAAATAAGGAGCTTTGTTGGGTTAGCTAGCTACTACCGCCGATTTGTCAAGGGACTCTCTTCTATTGCTTCCCAATTGACGAACTTGACTAAGCAGAATGTTCCATTTGTATGGTCGGACGAATGTGAGGAAAACTTTCAGAAGCTCAAGACTTTGTTGACTACCGGACCTATCCTTACCTTGCTAGTAGAGGGTAAGAACTTCATTGTTTATTGTGATGCATCCTATTCTGGTTTGGGTGCAGTACTAATGCAAGAGAAGAGTGTGATTGCTTATGCTTCAAGGCAACTAAAGGTGCATGAACGTAACTATCCAACTCATGATTTGGAATTGGCTGCGGTAGTGTTTGCATTAAAGCAGTGGAGACACTATTTATATGGGGTTAAGTGTGAGGTCTACACGGATCATCGTAGCCTTCAGTATGTCTTTACTCAGAAAGATTTGAACTTAAGACAGAGGAGATGGATGGAGTTACTAAAGGACTATGATATCACTATCTTGTATCATCCGGGGAAGGCGAATGTTGTAGCGGATGCTTTAAGTAGGAAGGCGGGAAGCATGGGTAGTCTAGCTCACTTGCAAGCTTCTAGACACCCATTGGCTAGAGAGGTTCAAACTCTAGCAAACGACTTGATGAGATTAGAAGTAAATGAGAAGGGAGGATTGTTGGCTTGTGTGGAGTCAAGATCTTCTTTTCTTGAGAAAATTAAGGGAAAACAGTTTGATGATGAGAAACTACGCAGAATTCAAGATAAAGTATTGCGAGGAGAGGCTAAGGAAGTACAAATCGATGAGGAAGGTGTTTTGAGAATCAAGGAAAGGGTATGTGTACCCCGCGTCGATGGTTTGATCAACACTATTCTGACAGAGGCTCATAGTTCAAGGTATTCTATACATCCGGGCGCATCCAAGATGTATCGTGACCTAAAGCAACACTTTTGGTGGAGTAGAATGAAGCGTGATATTGTTGACTTTATTGCCAAGTGTCCAAACTGTCAACAAGTAAAGTATGAACACCAGAGGCCCGGAGGAACACTTTAGAGAATGCCATTCCTGAATGGAAGTGGGAAAGAATTGCAATGGACTTTGTGGTTGGCCTTCCGAAGACAATGGGTAAGTATGACTTAATTTGGGTGATTGTTGATAGACTAACTAAATCTGCTCATTTCATTCCGGTCAAGGTGACTTACAATGCAGAAAAGTTAGCCAAACTTTACATCTCGGAAGTGGTGCGATTGCATGGGGTTCCATTATCCATCATATCAGATAGAGGTACGCAATTTACCTCTAAGTTTTGGAAAACATTGCAGGCGGAACTGGGTACTAGGTTGGACCTTAGTACTGCGTTCCATCCTCAGACCGATGGTCTGTCTGAGAGAACGATTCAAGTGTTGGAGGATATGCTTCGTGCGTGTGTCATAGAGTTTGGTGGTCATTGGGATAGCTTCCTACCCTTAGCAGAGTTTTCATACAATAATAACTATCACTCAAGCATTGATATGGCTCCATTCGAAGCGTTGTATGGTAGGAGATGTAGGTCTCCCATTGGTTGGTTTGACGCATTTGAGGTTAGGCCTTGGGGTACTAACCTTTTGAGGGATTCGATAGAGAAAGTGAAGTCTATTCAAGAAAAGCTTCTAGCGGCGCAAAGTAGACAAAAAGAATATGAAGATCGAAAGGTTAGAGACTTAGAGTTCATGGAGGGTGAACAAGTCTTGTTGAAAGTTTCACCCATGAAAGGGGTGATGCGGTTTGGAAAAAGGGGTAAACTAAGTCCAAGGTACATTGGACAATTTGAAGTACTTAAGCGAGTAGGGGAGGTGGCTTATGAGTTAGCCTTGCCTCCAGGGCTGTCCGGAGTACACCCGGTATTCCATGTGTCGATGTTGAAAAGATACCATGGGGATGGAAACTACATCATCTGTTGGGATTCAATTTTGCTTGATGAGAACTTGTCTTATGAGGAGGAGCCTGTTGCTATTTTAGATAGAGAAGTTCGCAAGTTGAGGTCAAGAGAGATTGCATCCATAAAGGTGCAATGGAAGAATCGACCCGTTGAAGAAGCCACTTGGGAGAAGGAGGCGGATATGCGAGAAAAATACCCACATCTGTTTACAGATTCAGGTACTCCTTTTCGCCCTTGTTTTCCTTCTTTTGATCGTTCGGGGACGAACGATGGGTAAATTGGTATCTATTGTAACGACCTGTTTAGTCGTTTTGAGCAACAGACATCAATTCTGGAAAAACTGGCAGAAGCGACGGACCCAACTACGGATCGTCAAGGGCACGACGGACCGTCGCAGAGTCTCGTTTCAAAACACTTAGAAAATTTGAAATTGGGTACTAAAAATCGACTCTCTGAACTTCGTGATGGAATGGCGGGACAGACCGTCAAAGGCGTGACGGACCGTCACGGAGACTTCAGTGAAAATCCATTCTCTGAACTTTGCGACGACCTGCAGGACGGACCGTCGCAGGCACGACGGCCCGTCACAGGTTGCGCAAATCCCAGGCAGAATCGGATTTTCTTACACGTTTTAAGGGACGTTTTGGGACTACTCTTTCCTTAATTATAGATTTCGTGGGTTTATATTAATAACTCAAATTCTTGGGGGTTAAAAGAGGTAACCCTAAGTTAATTAGTGGGGTATTATTGGCATCTTTTATTCTTAATTATATACTAATTAGGGTAAAAGAAAGAGGGTTTGAATAAGAAAAATAAGAAAGAACAAAAAGAGACAGAAAAAGAAAGATAACGAGTAGAAAGAGAGAGAAATGAAGAGGATAGCAAGGATTCTGAGAAGATAGCTTGTTGATTTCAATTCTTCGGTGGAGGTAGGTTATGGTTATTTCATGCTATTCGTAGTAAACTCTTAATAGCGAATGATGTGTGTTAGTAGAATTGTAAACCTTCTATATGCTTAATTGTATGCTTGCATGAATGCTGTGATTATATAATTGTGAATAAATAAGCATGATGGAAATATTGAATCTCAAATCTTGAAAAGAAACCCTAATCTACTTTCTTAATGATGATGCCTTGAAAAGAAGGCTTGATGAACGAAAGTGGTGAGATTAGGGGATCGGGTGCCACGTTCCGGTACCAGGATAGAATATATGGATCGGGTGTCACGTTCCGACACCAGGATAGAATATGGATCGGGTGTCACGTTCCGACACCAGGATTGATGTGCTTGGTGTTGTAACCAAGGGTTATGGTAACTATAAATGCTGCATGCTAAGGATATTAGTTGATTTTATGATATTGCTTAATACATACTGTTCCCTATTTTGAGTTGGCCGATGATACCTACTCAGTACCCGTGGTTTGTACTGACCCCTACTTTGATGTTTTTCTTCTTGTTATTTGTGGAGTGCAGCAAACGTGCCGTCATCTTCGACTCAACAGTAACTCAAGCCAGTCTTCGTCACACCGGATCTTCAGGGTGAGCTAACGCTTCTAGCTTGGACTGGATCTTCTCCTTTATGTCTTAATGCCTTGAACCTCCGGCATGGACTAGCTTCTTATGTATTTTTAGCTTTTAGAAACTCTTAGAATTAGTAGTTTAAAGTAGATGTTCTTGTGATGATGACTTCCAGGTTTTGGGAATAATAGATGTTGAATATTGATAGTTATTGAATTGGTTTTTATTAATGAGTTTAAGTCTTCCGCATTACTTTCTGTTGCTATTACATTGAAATGTTAAGGTTTAGATTGGTTGGTTCGCTCACATAGGAGGGTAAGTGTGGGTGCCAGTCGCAACCCGGTTTGGGTCATGACAGGAATAGAACTAGCACCAGGAAGCAAATTATTTACAGCAAGATGTAAAAATTTATATATATTAACAACAAAGCATAATATAATAGCAAGAAATAAAATTAATAAAATAAAAATAGAAAATCCTTTTGAAAAAATAATTACTGTAATAGACAATAATGACTATAGCTATAAAGAAATTGATATAGAAGAAGATTTCGAAATAGTAAAAGAAAGATTAAGCACTTCAAGCGTACCAAATACATTGACAAGATCTACCTCATCAAGGACGAGTACATCTAAAAGGAAATATGAAATTCCACAAAGCTTATTAGATAAAGAAGAAATAACACAATATCATTATTTCATAACAGGAATAATAGACCAAAGAAAATATAAAATATTAATAAATACAGGACAAGAAGAAAATTATATAACAAGGGAGTTAGTATTAGAAGAAGAAATTATAAGAACAGGACATACATGCCCTGGACTACCTAGTGAGATAGTGAACACGAATGAAGAAACAACAGAAAAAGAAATAATTATAGGAGGAATACCCTTAGTAATACAATTTAAAATATACCAAGGAAATCATAATATTACATTAGGAATAAAATGGTTAGAAAAAGTCAAACCATACAATATAGAAAATGAACAATTAACAATAACTTGTCAAAATAAGAAAATAATTATAAAAAGGACGAAATGATTAATGAAAATATTTATACTTGCAAAAATTATAGTAGAAGGATATCACAACAGATATTATACCCCTATGATAGATACAGGAGCAGAAGCGAATATATGTAAATATAATTGCTTACCAGAAGATAAATGGGAAAAATTAAAAACACCTATGGTAGTAACGGGATTTAACAATGAAGGAAGTATGATTAAATACAAAGCAAAAAATATAAAAATACAAATATGGGATAAAATACTAACAATAGAAGAAATGTATAATTTTGAATTTACTACAAAAGATATGTTATTAGGAATGCCATTTCTAGATAGATATTATCCACACATAATAAAAAAAACACATTGGTGGCTTACTACACCATGCGGAAATAAGATAGGAGCAAAAAGAGTAAATAATAAACAACGAAAACCTATTGAATGGATAAAAGGAAGTGAAAAGATAAACCAAGAAATGGAAAATATAAATAATAAACAAATAACGCAATTAGAAATTATTATATTTGCTATAGACAAAGTCAAATTAATTAATGAACAACTAGAACAATTATATAGTGAAGATCCATTACAAGGATGGGAAAAACATAAGACAAAAGTAAAAATTGAATTAATAGATGAAAATAATATAATAACACAGAAACCATTAAAATATAACTTTGATGATCTAGAACAATTTAAAATACATATTAATGAATTGTTAGAAAATAATTACATACAAAACAGCAATAGTAAACATACAAGTCCAGCATTTATAGTAATAAAACACAGTGAACAAAAAAGAGGTAAAAGTAGAATGGTCATAGATTATCGTAATCTAAATGCTAAAACTAAAACATACAATTATCCGATACCAAACAAAATACTAAAAATAAGACAAAATACAAGGATATAATTATTTTAGCAAATTTGACTGCAAATCAGGATTTTACCACCTAAAACTAGAAGAAGAATCCAAGCAATTAACAGCATTCACAGTACCGCAAGGTTTCTATGAATAGAATGTTTTACCTTTTGGATATAAAAATGCACCAGGTAGATTCCAACATTTTATGGATAACTGTTTTAACCAACTAGAAAACTGTATTGTATATATAGATGACATATTGTTATATTCTAGAACACAAGATGAACATATAAGATTATTGGAAAAATTTATACATATAGTAAAAAATACAGGTATAAGTTTGAGTAAAAGAAAAGCAGAAATTATGAAATCACAAATACAATTTCTAGGAATACAAATAGATAAAAATGGAATAAAAATGCAAACTCATATAGTACAAAAAATAATTAATATTGATAAAAATATAGATACAAAAAAGAAATTACAATCCTTTCTAGGATTAGTAAACCATGTAAGAGAATATATACCAAAATTAGCAGAACATTTAAAACCGTTACATAAAAAACTTAAAAAAGATGTAGAATATCATTTTGATAATAAAGATAAAAAACATATAAAAATTATTGAAGATCTATGTAAAAAATTACCAAAACTATATTTTCCTGATGAAAATAAAACATTTACTTACATTGTTGAAACAGATTCGAGTGATCATAGTTACGGAGGAGTTTTAAAATACAAATATGAAAAAGAAAAAATAGAACACCATTGTAGATATTATTCAGGATCTTATACAGAAGCACAAATAAAATAGGAAATAAATAGAAAAGAATTATTCGCATTATATAAATGTTTGTTAGCATTTGATCCATATATTGTTTACAATAAATTTATTGTAAGAACAGATAACACACAAGTAAAATGGTGGATAACGAAAAAGTTAGATGATTCAGTTACAACAAAGGAAATAAGAAGATTGGTATTGAATATATTAAATTCTACATTTACGATTGAGGTAATAAAAACTGACAAAAATATGATTTCAGACTACTTATCAAGACAGAGTTACACAACCAGGACAAGATAACCTTATGGAAAACATACTCAAAACCCTAACTACACTTTGTACAAAAGTGGATAGTATGGGCTTGATAATCCAAAAGCTAGAAGAAAATGTAGAATCTACAAGTCAGCAGCATGAATATAAACATGCGGAGCTACGTCGTTCGGCAGACGAAAAACAGCCAGAGCTAGAAGGAGAAGTTGGGAAACTCCGGAAAACCCATAACAATGTTTGTTCAGATACAGTTGCAGGTACAAGTAAAAGAACTAGTGAAAAACCAAAAAACACAAACTTAAACAAGTTATTTGCAAAACCATTTACCCAAAAACCAGAAATGCAGATACCGGCAGAACCACAAACATCAACCTATGCAGTAAGCCTACAAAACGACAAAAAAAGATATAACTATATTACCCAATCTTACATTGAAAACATATACAAAATCCAAACATACCTAAACCTAAACCCAAGATCTATACAAACAAAAAATCCCGAAGAAGATTATATAACCCAGAAACTACAAAGATATAACAAACTTATTGCACAACCTAAGACCAACCCCAACCTAGTAAAAACATGTTATAACTACGGACTACTAAATACAGTATACACATATACCGGAGAAGAGATAGTAGGAATACCAGAATTACATAGAGCATTTCTAACATATAAAAGAATTACCAAAGGAAATTTATTCTATATAAAATGTTATACAGCACCAGCAGAGATATTATACGAAGAGATAAAATAACCAATACAGGTGGTAAAGATAGGATTAACAAAAGATATGATTATTCCAGAAGAGATAGAAAAACAAAATGAGATACCAAAAGTAGAAATACCTAATTTTTATGCAAATAAAAGAATAATTGGTATAGCTACGATTATACATGTCACGGCCTGAATCCGAGCCGCGACTGGCACCCACACTTACCCTCCTATGTGAGCGAACCAACCAATCTAACCCTTAACATTTCAACGTATATCAACAGAAAGTAATGCGGAAGACTTAAACTCATTAATAAAAACAATTCAAAACTATTATTATCATCCCCAAAATCTGGAAGTCATCATCACAAGAACATCTACAATCAAATGACTAAACTAAGAGTATTCTAAAAGCTAAAAATACATAAGAAGCTAGTCCATGCCGGAAGTTCAAGGCATCAAGACTTGAAGAAGAAGATCCAGTCTAAGCTAAAAGCATTAGCTCACCCTGAATTTCCGATGTAGTAAGACTGGCTTGAATTACTGTTGAGTTGAAGACGATGGCACGCTTGCTGTACTCCACAAATAAACAAGAAGAAAACATAAAAGTAGGGGTCAGTACAAAACACGGGTACTGAGTAGATATCATCGGCCAACTCAAAATAGGGAACAGTATATATCAATATTATCGTAAATCAACTATAAAACTCAACATGTAGCCACAACAAATATTATAATCATCAATAAGTACCATCAAGTTCATCCATGAGGGCTCAAGCCTCAACACCATACTCATTTGGGAATTATGTTCGTTAGATTGAGTATATTAACATCTTTCAAGATTCATTATCTTTAATTCTCTTGTGTTGGTACGTGACACTCCGATCCCTCATATTCATTATTCCTCTTGTGTCGGTACGTGACACTCCGATCCCCTATATCTACGTGTCGGTTCGTGACACCCGATCCCCTAATTCTACGTGTCGGTTCGTGACACTCGATCCCCTAATTCTATGTGTCGGTTCGTGAAACCCGATCCCCTAATTCTACGTGTCGGTTCATGACACCCGATCCCCTAATTCTACATGTCGGTTCGTGACACCCGATCCCCTAATTCTACGTGTCGGTTTGTGACACCTGATCCCCAATTCTACGTGTCGGTTCGTGACACCCGATCCCCTACATCATTCTGTAAATCATCAGGCCTTCTCTATACCAAGGCATCATCAATCCCATTACTTTAATTCATCAAGCCTTCTTCTATACCAAGGCATCATCATTAATAATGTATATTAAAGTTTCCTTTCAAGATTTGGGATTCAATATTTTCATCATGCTTATCTTATAACAATCACATAATCATATTCACGCAAACATACAATTAAGCATATAGTAGGGTTTACAATACTACCAATACATATCATTCTCTATTAAGAGTTTACTATGAAAGCATGAAAACCATAACCTACCTCCACCGAAGATTAGTGATCAAGCAAGCAAATTTTTCTCCAAGCTTTGTTTCTCCCTCCTCGTTCGATTCTCTCTCTCTCTCTTGTTCTTTCTATTTTCTTTATTCAAACCCCCTTTCTTTTACCTTAATTAGTATATAATTAAGAATAAAAGATGGCAATAATACCCCACTAATTAACTTAGGGTTAGCTCTTTTAACCCCTCAAGAATTTGAGTTATTAATATAAACCCACGAACTTTATAATTAAGGCAAGAATAGTCAAAAACGTCCCTTAAAACTTAACCAGAAATCCGACTCTGCCTGGGATTTGCGCAACCTGTGACGGGCCGTCGTGCCTGCGACGGTCCGTCCTGCAGGTCATCGCAGAGTTCAGAGACCCAAATTTCCACCAAGGGTCTGTGACGGTCTGTCACACCTGTGACGATCCATCCTGCCATTCCGTCACAAAGTTCAGAGAGTCGATTTTTAGTACCCAATTTCAGATTTTCTAAGTGTTTTGAAACGAGACCCTGCGACGGTCCGTCGTGCCCTTGACGGTCCGTCGTGGGGTCCGTCGCTTCTGCCAATTTTTCCAGAATTGAAGTCTGTTGCTCAAAACGACTAAACGGGTCGTTACAATACAAGAGCTAGCAAACAATTATTTAAATGGCAATGCTATTTGGAGCTATTATGCAAGAGATCACGTAATGATATATGCAAACTCCAAAGAACTAAGAAAATCAGATATGGACGAAGTTCAAAGATGAATTTTGTCATTGTTACAACCAGAAGAACAACCATCTACGAGAGCTTTGAAGAAACGATTTATTTCAGAAGAAATATTAGTAAGGTATTGCAAACTTATCAGCAACAAATATCCAGACCACAAATGCTCCAAATGCAACGGAGAAGACAATGCGATACCTACAGTTGATTTAGAATAAAGATAAAAAAAAAGTTATTATTGTTGGCTGAATAATAGCCATATGTATAATGTATTATATGTATTATTATGTCGGCTGAATATCAACCATATGTATAAAGTAAGAGTATTTTTATTTTTGTCGTCTTGCGTCGGCTGAAAAAAGCCAAATGTACAAAAGTCGTAAAGTAAATAGTTTGTCGGCCAATCATGTAAAAAGTTTGTCGGCCAATTATGTAAACTAAATAGTATTTATGTGTAATTTATCTGTATAAATAGAGGAACTTTCCTCATAAATAAAACACACCTTCATCCTTACATCTCTCTTCTTTCTGAATACTCTCTCTTTACACTTCCACCCAAAATTTGTATCAGAGCTAGTTAAACAAATAATTATGGAAAAAAAAACCAACTATGTCGGAAGATCTACAAAAACAGGTATACCATTTTATATTCATGAGTAGCTAAATTAATTTATTCCTGAAAATCTCTTGTTAGTTATAATTGTTTATCATGTTTGAATAATGTTGTAATAATTATCTTTAGAAAGTTTTCTACAGAAATATTCTTCGAATAAGTATGCCCAGACTATGCCATCCTAAGGTTGAAACCGGTAGGCAGAGAAGGCCGTTTAGGGGAGTAAACAAAGTTGAGGCGCTGTTAGGGTAACTAATCAAAGAAGAAAGCTGTAGTAGTGACCAGACGAGATGATTATTAAATTATTATTTTTGCATAATAAACAAGTATAATTTATTAAGAAGTTGGAAGGAATAAAATTTTAGTGAAAAATGAAAATAATAAAAATGGAAACATACCTATTAGACGATAATGTTGATTATAAGATATTACTACTCTATATACTAAAAAATTTGAATACTGATATAAAAAGAGAAATTTATAATAAATTATTAATATATGAGATAATAGAAATAACAACCCAAGGTTGGACTGAGTTAACCATACAAAGTATACAAGATGAGCTTTATTATGACATGTATGATTTATATGATGATTTAGATATTGGAGATTAAATATGACTGAATATTGGCTAAGGCGATATGGTAGAAATTACAGGTTAAAAAAGATTAGATATCCAAATAAATTAAGTAAGCTTTTTAAAATATTATATAAAAAGTTATGATGAATAAAAATAAAAATACTAAAATAAAAAGAACTAAGATAGATAAAAAGGTAAGAAAAATATGGAAAAAATTAAGATCTTTATATACAGAATATGAACTATCACAACTAGTCAAAAAACATAATTATAGAAAAGATCAATTGATAAACATGATTTCAAAAACAGAATATAAATATGTCTGCTATTTGAAAAAACAGTATGAACAGAGAAATCTATAAACAACAATTAATAGAAAAAATAATGGAAAAAATGGCTGAAAAAGAACAAGAATTACAACATAGAAAAAGAAGGTTAGAAGAAAATACATTAGCAGGAGTATGTAATAAATCAATACTAGCACAAAGAAAAAATATATTAATGTTAAAATTAGAATTAGATTGTCTTGAATATGAGTTACAGCATAATATAATACATAGATCATAATGAATAAAGAATAATTTGCAGTAGACGAAAAAACATATGAAAACCAAGATGGAATGATAATAAAAATAATATTTTCAAATTTAGGAAGAAGATACAAGAGAATAGGAAATAACTTATACTTAATGCTAGAAAAAGAAACAGCAAAATTAGAAGATAGTTTAACAGTTATGGTAAGAATAACAAAAGAAAATGAAGAAATAGATAAATCAAGAGAAATTGAAAAAATAAAAACACAAGCAAAACAAGAAGTACAAAATTTAGAAGAAATAAAAAATACAAGAATAAGTGAATTAGAAAAAGAATTAGCTAGGTTAAAATTATTGTATGAAAATAAACAAAAACAAAAAGATAAAGAGCTAGAATTAACAAATGAAATAAAACAAATGGAACAGAAACTAAATGAAGATCTAAATGAAGATATTGAAGTAAATGAAATAGACGGAAATGAAAATGACCAACAATCAGAAATAAGTGATGTAAGTGAAACATATACAGAAATTCTAGAACAGATAAATAAACCAAAAAAAATTAGAAATAAACACAGGAGATATGAATAGACCTAGTACGTCAAGAGTAAAAACCCCAGATAATAGTCCCAGAAATAGCCCTAGAAGTAGTCCTAGGTGGACACCACCAACTTATTATACAGAAAGCTACCAACAATCAGACAGAAATAATGCAATATTGAACAGTAGACTAAATAAAAATTGGACACCTAAACTAGCAAATGAACAATACAATTTCTTAGATTTAGATTGTGTCGCAGATATAAATAAAGCAATATTGTTATGGATAGGAAATATGTCTAAACAGTTAATACATAACAAAATAGATAACAAAATATAAACAGCAAAAACACCAAGATACGTAGAAAGAACATTCGTAGGAACAACAAAATTATGGATAGAAAATCTACCCTCGGAATGTTTAGAAGTACTTAGGAATGATAAAAAAAATATGGATCCGCATCAGCAACAAATATAAATATACTAGATAAATATGAATCAGCAATAAGAAATGAATTTGGAGGCATGACTACAGATATAAGAGAACAAAATAGAGAAAAAATAATAAATAGACAACTTATGACAAAATTAGCTATATTTAAAATGTGTTACTTAGAAAAATATACTTGCGCATTTAAAGAATATTATTACAAAGCTAAATACAATTTAGACGAAGCAAAAGAAATAAGAAGACAATATTATACAAAATTACCAGAACCATTTAGTACAAACGTAATAAAAGATTGGAATAATGAAGGAATGGTAGTTACTTTAGGATCTAGAATAAAATTTTTAAATCAATGGTTCATACAACTATGTGAAAACCAAAAAGAAAAATTAAAAATGGAAAAAATATTAAATAAAAATTTATCATGTTGCAAAAATAAAATGACACCACAATTTGGATGCACAACTAAAAAACAAAAATCTAAAAGATATAAAAATTATAGAAAAAACAAAACCATATATAAATATAAACAACCAAGACGGAGGTATTATCTAAAAAAATCATAAAATAAAAAGACCATACAGACACAAAAAGAAAAATATCCCAATGTACTTGTTATAATTGTGTAAAGATAGGACACATAGCTAAAGATTGTAAATTACCCAAAAATCCAAAAAGAAAACAAATAGCAGAATTAATAATAGACAATGAAAAATATATGCAAATAGAGTACATAGATTATGAATTAAGTGAAAATGATAGTATATATGAAGTATCAGACATAGAAACTGAGAATGAAGAAGAAAATATTAACATAGATAATAACGAAACAGATGAAGAAATATAATGTCTGAAAATGAAATAAAAATAATATCTAAAGAAGAATATCAAGATGAAGAATCATCAGAATAGAAAATTATATTTGATAATACGATATTTGAACAAATAAAAGGAAAAGAATTAGATTTAAGTATTGAAAAAGTACTAGAAATACCTATTTTAAGAAATTGGTTTAAAAGACAAAAAGAAGAATACTATGTAGTTAGTCAAAAAGAACATATCATAGATTGTAAATACACAAGAGGAAAAGCATATATACCTATAATAAATAAAAGAATGATAAACAAAGAAATACAAGATATAAAAGCTAAAACATCAATTAAATATGTACATTTAGGAGGAACAGAAATATTAATAATGTAACGACCTGTTTAGTCGTTTTGAGCAACAGACTTCCATTCTGGAAAAACTGGCAGAAGCGACGGACCCCACGACGGACCGTCAAGGGCACGACGGACCGTCGCAGGGTCTCGTTTCAAAACACTTAGAAAATCTGAAATTGGGTACTGTAAATTGACTCTCTGAACTTTGTGACGGAATGGCAGGACGGACCGTCACAGACCCTTGGTGGAAATTTGGGTCTCTGAACTCTGCGACGACCTGCAGGACGGACCGTCGCAGGCGCGATGGCCCGTCACAGTTTGCATAATCCCAGTTGGAGTCGGATTTCTGGTTAAGTTTTAAGGGACGTTTTTGACTGTTCTTGCCTTAATTATAAAGTTCGTGGGTTTATATTAATAACTCAAATTCTTAGGGGTTAAAAGAGGTAACCGTAAGTTAATTAGTGGGGTATTATTGCCATCTTTTATTATTAATTATATACTAATTAGGGTAAAATAAAGAGGGTTTGAATAAAGAAAATAGAAAGAGCAAGAGAAAGAGAGGGAAAGTTGAACGAGAGAGAGGATCGAACGAGAGGAAAAACACAAATCTTGGGAAATTGCTTGCTTGATCACGAATCTTCGGTGGAGGTAGGTTATGGTTTTCATTCTTCATAAGTAAACTCTTAATAGTGAATGATATGTATTTGTAGTATTGTAAACCCTACTATATGCTTAATGTTATGTTTGCATGAATATGATTATGTGATTGTGATAAGATAAGCATGATGAAAATATTGAATCCCAAATCTAGAAAAGAAACTTTAATATACATTATTAATGATGATGCCTTGGTATAGAAGAAGGCTTGATGAATTAAAGTAATGGGATTGATGATGCCTTGGAATAGAGAAGGCTTGATGATTTACAGAATGATATTAGTGGATCGGAGTGTCACGTTCCGACACATAGAATTAGGGGATCGGAGTGTCACGTTCCGACACATGTAGGGGATCGGAGTGTCACGTACCGACACATGTAGGGGATCGGAGTGTCACGTTCTGACACATGTAGGGGATCGGAGTGTCACGTTCCGACACATAGAATTAGGGGATCGGAGTGTCACGTTCCGACACATAGAATTAGGGGATCGAAGTGGCACGTACCGACACATGTAGGGGATCGGAGTGTCACGTTCCGACACATGTAGGGGATCGGAGTGTCACGTTCCGACATATAGTATTAGGGGATCGGAGTGTCACGTTCCGACACATAGAATTAGGGGATCGGAGTGTCACGTACCGACACATAGTAGAAAGGGATCGGAGTGTCACGTACCGACACAAGAGAATTAAAGATAATGAATCTTGAAAGATGTTAATATACTCAATCTAATGAACATAATTCCCAAATGAGTATGGTGTTGAGGCTTGAGCCCTCATGGATGAACTTGATGGTACTTATTGATGATTATAATACTTGTTGTGGCTACATGTTGAGTTTTATAGTTGATTTACGATAATAT
This sequence comes from Solanum lycopersicum, assembly GCF_036512215.1. Lineage (NCBI taxonomy): Eukaryota > Viridiplantae > Streptophyta > Magnoliopsida > Solanales > Solanaceae > Solanum > Solanum lycopersicum. Next base: position 16,144,272 of record NC_090809.1, on the reverse strand, counting down.
TGATATATACTGTCCCCTATTTTGAGTTGGCCGATGATATCTACTCAGTACCCGTGTTTTGTACTGACCCCTACTTTTATGTTTTCTTCTTGTTTATTTGTGGAGTAGAGCAAACGTGCCATCGTCTTCAATTCAACAGTAATTCAAGCCATTCTTACTACATCGGAAATTCAGGGTGAGCTAATGCTTCTAGCTTGGACTGGATATTCTTCTTCAAGTCTTGATGCCTTGAACTTCCTGCATGGACTAGCTTCTTATGTATTTTTAGCTTTTAGAATACTCTTAGTTTAGTCATTTGATCGTAGATGTTCTTGTGATGATGACTTCCAGGTTTTGGGAATAATAGATGTTGAATATTGATAGTTATTGAATTGATTTTATTAATGAGTTAAGTCTCCCGCATTATTTTCTGTTGTTATTACATTGAAATGTTAAGGTTTAGATTGGTTGGTTTGCTCACATAGGAGGATAAGTGTGGGTGCCAGTCGCAACCCGGTTTGGGTCGTGACAAACTTGGTATCAGAGCATTAGGTTCATTGGTCTCATCACACAAGAACAGGTCTAGTAGAGTCTTAACGAACGGTAGGGGGACGCCTTTACTTTTCCTTGAGAGGCTATAAGACTTTAGGAAAAATTTCACTCTTTCATTCTTTCTTTCGTGCTACTACTTGAGTCCAATTGGTATCTGGGCGATACGAATTGGTATCTGACCATCTTCACTCTCTTTCGCAGATGGTTAGAACTAGAGCAACGACTACGTCAACACCAACACCGGCCAGACAAGAAACAACGGAGCCAGCCACTGGGGCTGTGGCTCGAGGAACAACAGCAGCGAGGGGCCGTGGTAGAGGTCGTGGGAGGACGTCCTCTAGGGGAAGAGGACGAGCACCTAGCCCATCTGATACTAGGGCAGTGACTTCTCCACCGACTGAGGAGGTAATAAGAGAAGGGGAGGATGGGGAAACTGAACAAGTGCAGAATGAGGAAATGCCACCCCAACCTACCCCAGAGATGGTCAATCAGGTTCTGGCTTATCTTAGCGGGTTGTCTGATCAGGGCCAGACACCCCCAGTGTTCTCTACACCAGCACCTCAGGCTCCGGAGGTCCAACATGCGGTTACTATGTCTCCACTCATGGATGTTCCATTGGAAATAGGCACGTTTCCACGTCTGACTACTAGGCCTATAATGACAAATGATCAGCATGAACTTTTTAGTAAGTTAATGAAATTGAAACCTCGAGTCTTCAAGGGTGCGAAATCTGAGGATGCTTATGATTTTCTGGTTGACTGTCACGAGCTACTACACAAGATGGGTATAGTAGAACGGTTTGGTGTGGAGTTTGTGACTTATCAGTTTCAAGGGAACGCCAAAATGTGGTGGCGGTCACATATTGAGTGTCAACCAATAGAGGCACCACCAATGACTTGGGCCTCGTTCTCTAGCTTGTTTATGGAGAAGTATATCCCCCGGACTTTGAGGGATAGGAAAAGGGATGAGTTCCTGAGCCTAGAGCAAGGTAGGATTTCGGTTAATGCTTATGAGGCTAAGTTCCGTGCACTATCCAGATATGCCACTCAACTCTGTTTCAGTCCTCAAGAGCGGATTCGCCGGTTTGTGAAGGGGTTGAGGTCAGAATTGCGGATTTCGGCCTTACAGGTCGCGGCAACGGCAAAATCCTTCCAAGAAGTGGTAGACTTTGTGATAGAAGTGGAAGGAGTGAAGCCAGACGACTTCACCACAACATCGACCTCAGAAAGGCTTCGAAAGGGAGGTGAGTTTAATGGTTCTTACACTAGAGGACAGGGTTCGGGAAGTTACTCAGTCCGACAAATTCAGTCTTCACTACAGACTGTAGTTGGGGGACCACCTCAGACCGGTCGACACTTCTCCGAGGGGCCTATGATTGACTCCAGAGAATGTTATGGATTTGGGGAGATTAGATATATTAGGAAAAATTGTCCCAGACAAAGTTATAGACCCCCAATAGCTAGAGGTAGAGGTGGCCATGGTAGAGGCCGTTATTCTGGAGGACGTGGTGGTCGAGGTAATGGTGGTCACCAAAACGGCAGAGGTAATGGGAAAACTGGGACCACTACATCACAACATGGTAGGGGCAACGGACAGACGAACGATAGGGCCCATTGTTACGCTTTCCCTGGGCTGTCTGAAGCGGAGGCATCTGATGCTGTCATCACAGGTAATCTTTTGATTTGTGATTGCATGGCTTCTGTATTGTTTGATCCTGGATCCACATTTTCTTATGTATCTTCCTCATTTGCTAATTGTCTAAATTTACATTGTGAATTCTTGATATGCCTATTCGTGTTTCTACTCCGGTGGGTGAGTCTGTGGTAGTTGAAAAGGTATATAGGTCTTGTTTGGTAAACTTTGTGGGGAGCAACACTTATGTAGATTTGGTTATCTTAGAAATGGATGATTTTGATGTGATTCTGGGTATGACTTGGCTTTCTCCGCAATTTGCAATCTTGGATTGTAATGCTAAAACAGTGACGTTAGCCAAGCCTGGGATAGACTCGTTAGTGTGGGAGGGTGACTACACATCCAATCAGGTGCGTATCATCTCCTTTCTTCGTGCTAAGAAAATGGTTAGTAAAGGGTGTTTATCTTTCTTGGCACATCTCAAGGATGACACTACCCAAGTACCTTCGATTGAGTCGGTTTCGGTAGTTCGTGAGTTTCTGGATGTGTTCCCTGCAGATCTTCCTGGTATGCCACCGGATAGGGATATTGACTTCTGTATTGATCTTGAACCCGGTACTCGCCCCATTTCTATACCCCCTTATAGAATGGCTCCCGCGGAGTTAAGAGAGTTAAAAGCACAACTTAAAGAGTTATTGAACAAAGGCTTCATTAGACCAAGTGCATCTCCTTGGGGTGCTCCATTTTTGTTTGTAAAGAAGAAGGATGGGAGTTTTCGAATGTGTATAGACTACAGACAACTAAACAAGGTAACCATAAAGAACAAGTATCCTGTTCCCCGCATTGATGATTTGTTCGATCAGTTACAAGGTGCTTGTGTCTTCTCTAAGATTGACTTGAGATCCGGTTATCATCAATTGAAAATACAGGCAACGGATGTGCCAAAGACTACTTTTCGAACGAGGTATGGGCATTACGAATTTTTAGTGATGTCCTTTGGTCTTACGAATGCCCCTGCTGCGTTTATGAGCTTGATGAACGAGATTTTTAAGCCATATTTGGACCTCTTCGTGATCGTATTTATTGATGATATATTGGTATACTCAAAGAGCAAGAAGGAACATGAAGAGCATTTGAGAATGGTATTGGAAACGTTGAGGGAGAAAAAGCTTTATGCCAAGTTCTCTAAGTGTGAGTTTTTGCTAGATGCGGTGTCCTTCTTGGGGCACGTGGTTTCTAAGGATGGAGTGATTGTTGATCCTTTCAAGATTGAGACAGTGAAGAATTGGGTAAGACCCACTAATGTGTCAGAAATAAGGAGCTTTGTTGGGTTAGCTAGCTACTACCGCCGATTTGTCAAGGTATTCTCTTCTATTGCTTCCCAATTGACGAACTTGACTAAGCAGAACGTCCCATTTGTATGGTCGGATGAATGTGAGGAAAGCGTTCAGAAGCTCAAGACTTTGTTGACTACCGCACCTATCCTTACCTTGCCAGTAGAGGGTAAGAACTTCATTGTTTATTGTGATGCATCCTATACTGGTTTGGGTGCAGTACTAATGCAAGAGAAGAGTGTGATTGCTTATGCTTCAAGACAATTAAAAGTGCATGAACGTAACTATCCCACTCATGATTTGGAATTGGCCGCGGTAGTGTTTGCATTAAAACAATGGAGACACTATTTATATGGGGTTAAATGTGAGATCTATACAGATCATCGTAGCCTACAGTATGTCTTTACTCATAAAGATTTGAACTTAAGACAGAGGAGATGGATGGAGTTACTAAAGGACTACGATATCACTATCTTGTATCATCCAGGGAAGGCGAATGTTGTAGCAGATGCTTTAAGTAGAAAGGGGGGAAGCATGGGAAGTCTAGCTCACTTGCACGCTTCTAGATGCCCATTGGCTAGAGAGGTTAAGACTCTAGCTAATGACTTGATGAGATTAGAAGTAAATGAGAAGGGAGGATTGTTGGCTTCAGTGGAGGCAAGATCTTCCTTTCTTGACAAAATTAAGGGAAGACAGTTCGATGATGAGAAACTGCGCAGAATCCAAGATAAGATATTGCGAGGAGAGGCTAAGGAAGCACAAATTGATGAGGAAGGTGTTTTGAGAATCAAGGGAAGGGTATGTGTACCCCGCGTCGATGGTTTGATCAACACTATTCTGACAGAGGCTCATAGTTCAAGGTATTCTATACATCCGGGTGCAACCAAGATGTATCGTGACCTAAAGCAACACTTTTGGTGGAGTAGAATAAAGCTTGACATTGTGGATTTTATTGCCAAATGTCCAAACTGTCAACAAGTAAAGTATGAACACCAAAGGCCCGGAGGAACACTTCAGAGAATGCCCATTCCGGAATGGAAGTGGGAAAAAATTGCAATGGATTTTGTGGTTGGTCTTCCGAAGACAATGGGTAAGTATGAATCCATTTGGGTGATTGTTGATAGGTTAACTAAATCTGCTCATTTTATTCCGGTTAAGGTGACTTACAATGCCGAGAAATTAGCCAAGATCTATATTTTAGAAATCGTTCGATTGCATGGGGTTCCACTATCCATCATATCAGATAGAGGTACGCAGTTTACTTCTATGTTTTGGAAAACATTGCATGCGGAATTGGGTACTAGGTTGGACCTTAGTACTGCGTTCCATCCTCAGACCGATGGTCAGTCTGAGCGAACGATTCAAGTGTTGGAGGACATGCTTCGTGCATGTGTGAAAGAGTTTGGTGGCCATTGGGATAGCTTCTTACCCTTAGCGGAGTTTTCATACAATAATAGCTATCACTCGAGCATTGATATGGCCCCATTTGAAGCATTATATGGGAGGACATGTAGGTCTCCCATTGGTTGGTTTGATGAGTTCGAGGTTAGACCTTGGGGTACTGATCTCTTGAGGGATTCGATGGAAAAAGTGAAGTCTATTCAAGAAAAGCTTCTAGTGGCGCAAAGTAGACAAAAATAATATGCAGATCGAAAGGTTAGAGACTTAGAGTTCATGGAGGGTGAACAAGTCTTGTTGAAAGTTTCACCCATGAAAGGGGTGATGCGGTTTGGAAAAAGGGGTAAACTAATTCCAAGGTACATTGGACCATTTGAAGTACTTAAGTGAGTAGGAGAGGTGGCTTATGAGTTAGCCTTGCCTCCAGGGCTGTCCGGAGTGCATCCGGTATTCCATGTGTCTATGTTGAAAAGATACCATGGGGATGGAAACTACATCATCCGTTGGGATTCAGTTTTGCTTAATGAGAACTTGTCTTATGAGGAGGAGCCTGTTGCTATTTTAGATAGAGAAGTTCGCAAGTTGAGGTCAAGAGAGATTGCATCCATCAAGGTGCAATGGAAGAATCGACCCGTTGAAGAAGCCACTTGGGAGAAGGAGGCGGATATGCGAGAAAAATACCCACATCTGTTTACAGATTCAGGTACTCCTTTTCGCCCTTGTTTTCCTTCTTTTGATCGTTCGGGGACGAACGATGGGTAAATTGGTATCTATTGTAACGACCTGTTTAGTCGTTTTGAACAACAGACTTCCATTCTGGAAAAACTGGCAGAAGCGACGGACCCCACGATGGACCGTCAAGGGCACGACGGACCGTCGCAGGGTCTCGTTTCAAAACACTTAGAAAATCTGAAATTGGGTACTAAAAATTGACTCTCTGAACTTTGTGACGGAATGGCAGGACGGACCGTCACAGGTGAGACGCACCGTCACAGACCCTTGGTGGAAATTTGGGTCTCTGAACTCTTCGACGACCTGCAGGACGGACCGTCGCAGGCGCGACGGCCCGTCACAGTTTGCATAATCCCAGTTGGAGTCGGATTTCTGGTTAAGTTTTAAGGGACGTTTTTGACTGTTCTTGCCTTAATTATAAAGTTCGTGGGTTTATATTAATAACTCAAATTCTTGGGGGTTAAAAGAGGTAACCCTAAGTTAATTAGTGGGGTATTATTGCCATCTTTTATTCTTAATTATATACTAATTAGGGTAAAAGAAAGAGGGTTTGAATAAAGAAAATAGAAAGAGCAAGAGAAAGAGAGGGAAAGTTGAACGAGAGAGAGGATCGAACGAGAGGAAAAACACAAATCTTGGGAAATTGCTTGCTTGATCACGAATCTTCGGTGGAGGTAGGTTATGGTTTTCATGCTTCATAAGTAAACTCTTAATAGTGAATGATATGTATTGGTAGTATTGTAAACCCTACTATATGCTAAATGGTATGTTTGCATGAATATGATTATGTGATTGTGATAAGATAAGCATGATGAAAATATTGAATCCCAAATCTTGAAAAGAAACTTCAATATACATTATTAATGATGATGCCTTGGTATAGAAGAAGGCTTGATGAATTAAAGTAATAGGATTGATGATGCCTTGGAATAGAGAAGGCTTGATGATTTACAGAATGATATTAGTGGATCAGAGTGTCACGTTCCGACACATACAATTAGAGGATCGGAGTGTCACGTTCCGACACATGTAGGGGATCGGAGTGTCACGTACCGACACATGTAGGGGATCAGAGTGTCACGTTCCGACACATGTAGGGGATCGGACTGTCACGTTCTGACACATAGAATTAGGGGATCGGAGTGTCAAGTTCCGACACATAGAATTAGGGGATCGGAGTGTCACGTACCGACACATGTAGGGGATCGGAGTGTCACGTTCCGACACATGTAGGGAATCGGAGTGTCACATTCCGACACATAGAATTAGGGGATCGGAGTGTCACTTTCCGACACATAGAATTAGGGGATCGGAGTGTCACGTACCGACATATAGTACTAAGGGATCGTAGTGTCACGTACCGACACAAGAGAATTAAAGATAGTGAATCTTGAAAGATGTTAATATACTCAATCTAATGAACATAATTCCCAAATGAGTATGGTGTTGAGGCTTCAGCCCTCATGGATGAACTTGATGGTACTTATTGATGATTATAATACTTGTTGTGGCTACATGTTGAGTTTTATAGTTGATTTACGATAATATTGATATATACTGTCCCCTATTTTGAGTTGGCCGATGATATCTACTTAGTACCCGTGTTTTGTACTGACCCCTACTTTTATGTTTTCTTCTTGTTTATTTGTGGAGTACAGCAAACGTGCCATCGTCTTCAACTCAACAGTAATTCAAGCCATTCTTACTACATCGGAAATTCAGGGTGAGCTAATGCTTCTATCTTGGACTGGATCTTCTTCTTCAAGTCTTAATGCCTTGAACTTCCGGCATGGACTAGCTTCTTATGTATTTTTAGCTTTTAGAATACTCTTAGTTTAGTCATTTGATCGTAGATGTTCTTGTGATGATGACTTCTAGGTTTTGGGAATAATAGATGTTGAATATTGATAGTTATTGAATTGATTTTATTAATGAGTTAAGTCTCCCGCATTATTTTCTGTTGTTATTACATTGAAATGTTAAGGTTTAGATTGATTGGTTCGCTCACATAGGAGGGTAAGTGTGGGTGCCAGTCGCAACCCGGTTTGGGTCGTGACAAATAAAAGCCTGCTTTAGAGAAGGAATAGATACACCTATAGAAATATATTTGGCAGATGATAGAATTGTACACCCTATAGAAAAAAGCATAATTAGTGCAGTAAAAGGAAACTTAATATATCAAAAATTTAAGTTTACAATAAGTGCTAATTATAGAGTATCATTAACAGATAAAAATATAGATAGATCATTAGTTCTATATTGGAAAATGTCTGAAATAGAACTAGCACTAGGAAGCAAATTATTTACAGCAAGATGTAAAAATAAATATATTAACAACAAAGCATAAAATAACAGCAAGAAATAAAATTAATAAAATAAAAATAGAAAATCCTTTTGAAAAAAAATTACTGTAATAGACAATAATGACTATAGCTATAAAGAAATTGATATAGAAGAAGATTTAGAAATAGTAAAAGAAAGATTAAGCACTTCAAGCGTACCAAATACATTGACAAGAGCTACCTCATCAAGGATGAGTACATCTAAAAGGAAATATGAAATTCCACAAAGCTTATTAGATAAAGAAGAAATAACACCATATCATTATTTCATAACAGGAATAATAGACAAAAGAAAATATAAAATATTAATAAATACAGGACAAGAAGAAAATTATATAACAAGGGAGTTAGTATTAGAAGATGAAATTATAAGAACAGGACATACATGCCCTGGACTACCTAGTGAGATAGTGAACACGAATGAAGAAACAACAGAAAAAGAAATAATTATAGGAGGAATACCCTTAGTAATACAATTTAAAATATACCAAGGAAATCATAATATTACATTAGGAATAAAATGGTTAGAAAAAGTCAAACCATACAATATAGAAAATGAACAATTAACAATAACTTGTCAAAATAAGAAAATAATTATAAAAAGGACAAAATGATTAATGAAAATATTTATACTTGCAAAAATTATAGTAGAAGGATATCACAACAAATATTATACCCCTATGATAGATAGAGGAGCAGAAGCGAATATATGTAAATATAATTGCTTCCCAGAAGATAAATGGGAAAAATTAAAAACACCTATGGTAGTAACGGGATTTAACAATGAAGGAAGTATGATTAAATACAAAGCAAAAAATATAAAAATACAAATATGGGATAAAATACTAACAATAGAAGAAATGTATAATTCTGAATTTACTACAAAAGATATGTTATTAGGAATGCCATTTCTAGATAGATATTATCCACACATAATAACAAAAACACATTGGTGGCTTACTACACAATGCGGAAATAAGATAGGAGCAAAAAAGAGTAAATAATAAACAACGAAAACCTATGGAATGGATAAAAGGAAGTGAAAAGATAAACCAAGAAATGGAAAATATAAATAATAAACAAATAACGCAATTAGAAATTATTATATTTGCTATAGACAAAGTCAAATTAATTAATGAACAACTAGAACAATTATATAGTGAAGATCCATTACAAGGATGGGAAAAACATAAGACAAAAGTAAAAATTGAATTAATAGATGAAAATAGTATAATAACACAGAAACCATTAAAATATAACTTTGATGATCTAGAAGAATTTAAAATACATATAAATGAATTGTTAGAAAATAATTACATACAAAAAAGCAATAGTAAACATACAAGTCCAGCATTTATAGTAATAAAACACAGTGAACAAAAAAGAGGTAAAAGTAGAATGGTCATAGATTATCGTAATCTAAATGCTAAAACTAAAACATACAATTATCCGATACCAAACAAAATACTAAAAATAAGACAAATACAACGATATAATTACTTTAGCAAATTTGACTGCAAATCAGGATTTTACCACCTAAAACTAGAAGAAGAATCCAAGCAATTAACAGCATTCACAGTACCGCAAGGTTTCTATTGATGGAATGTTTTACCTTTTGGATATAAAAATGCACCAGGTAGATTCCAACATTTTATGGATAACTGTTTTAACCAACTAGAAAACTTTATTGTATATATAGATGACATACTGTTATATTCTAGAACACAAGATGAACATATAAGATTATTGGAAAAATTTATACATATAGTAAAAAATACAGGTATAAGTTTCAGTAAAATAAAAGAAGAAATTATGAAATCACAAATAGAATTTCTAGGAATACAAATAGATAAAAATAGAATAAAAATGCAAACTCATATAGTACAAAAAATGTCACGACCCAAATCCGGGTCGCGACTGACACCCACACTTACCCTCCTATGTGAGTGAACCAACAAATCTAAACCTTAACATTTCAATGTAACATCAACAGAAAATAATGCGGAAGATTTAAACTCATTAATAAAATCAATAATCAACTTCTATAACTCAAAAACTTATCACTATCCCCAAAATCTGGAAGTCATCATCACAAGAACATCTACTTTAAACTACTAATCTAAGAGTTTCTAAAAGCTAAAAATACATAAGAAGCTAGTCCATGCAAGAGGTTCAAGGCATCAAGACATGAAGGAGAAGATTCAGTCCAAGCTAGAAGCGTTAGCTCACCCTGAAGATCCGGTGTGATGAAGACTGGCTTGAGTTACTGTTCAGTCGAAGATGACGGCACGTTTGCTGCACTCCACAAATAAGAAGAAGAAAAGCGTAAAAGTAGGGGTCAGTACAAAACACGGGTACTGAGTAGATATCATCGGCCAACTCAAAATAGAAAACAGTATGTATTAGGCAATATCATAAAATCAACTAATATCCTTAGCATGAAGCATTTATAGTTACCATAACCCTTGGTTACAACACCAAGCACATCAATGAGGACTCACACCTCCTCATCATACTCATTTGGGAATTTAGTTCATTAGATTGGATATATTATCATATTTCAAGATTCATTATCTTTATTCCCCTCATTCGGTACGTGACACTCCGCTCCTCAATATACTATCCTAGTACTGGAACGTGGCACCCGATCCATATTCTATCCTTGTGTCGGAACGTGACACTCCGATCCTCATATACTATCTATGTACCGGAACGTGGCACCCGATCCATATTCTATCCTGGTGTCGGAACGTGACACTCTGATCCTCATATACTATCCTGGTACCAGAACGTGGTACCCGATCCATATTCTATCCTTGTGTCGGAACGTGACACCCGATCCATATTCTATCCTGGTACTGGAATGTGGCACCCGATCCATATTCTATCCTGGTGTCGGAATGTGACACCCGATCCATATTCTATCCTGGTGTCGGAACGTGACACCCGATCCATATTCTATCCTGGTACCGGAACGTGGCACCCGATCCCCTAATCTCACTACTTTCATTCATCAAGCCTTCTTTCATACCAAGGCATCATCATTATCAAGGTAGATTAGGGTTTCTTTTCAAGATTTGGGATTCAATAGCTTCATCATGCTTATTTATTCATAATTACATAATCACATCATTCATTCAAGCATACAATTAAGCATATAGAAGGTTTACAATACTACTAACACATATCATTCGCTATTAAGAGTTTACTACGAATAGCATGAAATAACCATAACCTACCTCCACCGAAGAATTGAAATCAACAAGCTATCTTCTTAGAATCCTTGCTATCCTCTTCGTTTCTCTCTCTTTCTACTCGTTCTCTTTCTTTTTCTGTCTCTTTTTGTTCTTTCTTATTTTTCTTATTCAAACCCTCTTTCTTTTACCCTAATTAGTATGTAATTAAGAATAAAAGATGGCAATAATACCACACTAATTAACTTAGGGTTACCTCTTTTAGCCCTCGAGAATTTGAGTTATTAATATAAACTCACGAAATCTATAATTAAGGAAAGAATAGTCCAAAAACGACCCTTAAAACGTGCAAGGAAATTCGATTCTGCCTGGGATTTGCGCAACCTGTGACGGGCCGTCGTGCCTGCGACGGTCCGTCCTGCAGGTCGTCGCAAAGTTCAGAGAATGGATTTTCACTGAAGTCGCCGTGACGGTGCGTCACGCCCGTGACGGTGCGTCACGCCCGTGACGGTCCGTCCTGCCATTCTGTCACGAAGTTCAGAGAGTCGATTTTCAGTACCCAATTTCAGATTTTCTAAGTGTTTTGAAATGAGACACTGCGACGGTCCGTCGTGCCGTTGACGGTCCGTCGTGGGGTCCGTCGCTTCTGCCAGTTTTTCCAGAATTGAAGTCTGTTGCTCAAGACGACTAAACGGGTCATTACAAAAAATAATTAATATTGATGAAAATATAGATACAAAAAAGAAATTACAATCCTTTCTAGGATTAGTAAACCAGGTAAGAGAATATATACCAAAATTAGAAGAACATTTAAAACCGTTACATAAAAAACTTAAAAAAGATGTAGAATATCATTTTGATAATAAAGATAAAAAACATATAAAAATTATGAACGATCTATGTAAAAAATTACCAAAACTATATTTTCCTGATGAAAATAAAACATTTACTTACATTGTTGAAACAGATTCGAGTGATCATAGTTACGGAGGAGTTTTAAAATACAAATATGAAAAAGAAACAATAGAACACCATTGTAGATATTATTCAGGATCTTATACAGAAGCACAAATAAAATGGGAAATAAATAGAAAAGAATTATTCGCATTATATAAATGTTTGTTAGCATTTGAGCCATATATTGTTTACAATAAATTTATTGTAAGAATAGATAACACACAAGTAAAATGGTGGATAACGAAAAAGTTAGATTATTCAGTTACAACAAAGGAAATAAGAAGATTGGTATTGAATATATTAAATTTTACATTTACGATTGAGGTAATAAAAACTGACAAAAATATGATTGCAGACTACTTATCAAGACAGAGTTACACAGCCAGGACAAGATAATCTTATGGAAAACATACTCAAAACCCTAACTACACTTTGTACAAAAGTGGATAGTATGGGCTTGAGAATCCAAAAGCTAGAAGAAAATGTAGAATCTACAAGTCAGCAGCATGACTATAAACATGCGGAGCTATGTCGTTCGGCAGACGAAAAACAGCCAGAGCTAGAAGGAGAAGTTGGGAAACTCCGAAAAACCCATAACAATGTCTGTTCAGATACAACTGCAGGTACAAGTAAAAGAACTAGTGAAAAACCAAAAAACACAAACTTAAACCAGTTATTTGCAAAACCATTTACCCAAAAACCACAAATGCAGATACCAGCAGAACCACAAACATCAACCTATGCAGTAAACCTACAAAATGACAAAAAAAGATATAACTATATTACCCAATCTAACATTGAAAACATATACAAATTCCAAACATACCTAAACCTAAACCCAAGATCTATACAAACAAAAAATCCCGAAGAAGATTATATAACCCAGAAACTACAAGGATATAACAAACTTATTGCACAACCTAAGATAAACCCCAACCTAGTAAAAACATGTTATAACTACGGACTACTAAATACAGTATACACATATACCGGAGAAGAGATAGTAGGAATACCAGAATTACATAGAGCATTTCTAACATATAAAAGAATTACCAAAGGAAATTTATTCTATATAAAATGTTATACAGCACCAACAGAGATATTATACGAAGAGATAAAATCACCAATACAGGTGGTAAAGATAGGATTAACAAAAGATATGATTATTCCAGAAGAGATAGAAAAACAAAATGAGATACCAAAAGTAGAAATACCTAATTTTTATGCAAATAAAAGAATAATTGGTATAGCTACGATTATACAAGAGCTAGCAAACAATTATTTAAATGGCAATGCTATTTGGAGCTATTATGCAAGATATCAGGTAATGATATATGCAAACTCCAAAGAACTAAGAAAATCAGATATGGACGAAGTTCAAAGATGGATTTTGTCATTGTTACAACCAGAAGAACAACCATCTACGAGAGCTTTGAAGAAAGGATTTATTTCAGAAGAATTATTAGTAAGGTATTGCAAACTTATCGGCAACAAATATCTAGACCACAAATGCTCCAAATGCAACGGAGAAGACAATGTGATACCTACAGTTGATTTAGAATAAAGATAAAAAAAAAGTTATTATTGTTGGCTAAATAATAGCCATATGTATAAAGTATTATATGTATTATTGTGTCGGCTGAATATCAGCCATATTTATAAAGTAAGAGTCTTTTTATTTTTGTCGTCTTGCGTCGGCTGAAAAAAGCCAAATGTACAAAAGTCGTAAAGTAAATAGTTTGTCGGCCAATCATGTAAAAAGTTTGTCGGCCAATTATGTAAAGTAACTAGTATTTATGTGTACTTTATGTGTATAAATAGAGGAACTTTCCTCATAAATAAAACACACCTTCATCCTTACATCTCTCTTCTTTCTGAATACTCTCTCTTTACACTTCCACCCAAAATTGGACTTGTACTATGTGGGTTTGCATTTTTATCCCATTTTTATCTATTTCTATTCTTAGAAATTCTATCGGTGGTTTCATAATTTCTGTTTTCTTTTTGCTTAAACTTATACCAGAATGTTTAATTATATGTATAAATTTTTCTAATAATCTAATATGTCATCTTGTGTTTTTGAATATAATAATATATCATCTATATGTCACGACCCAAACCGGGTTGCGACTGGCACCCACACTTACCCTCCTATGTGAGCGAACCAACCAATCTAAACCTTAACATTTCAATATAATATAAACAGAAAGTAATGCGGAAGACTTAAACTCATAAGTAAATATAAATAATCAACTTCTATAACTCAAAAACATATCATTATCCCCAGAATCTGGAAGTCATCATCACAAGAACATCTACCTTTAAATTACTAAACTAAGAGTATCTAAAAGCTAAAAATAAATAAGAAGCTAGTCCATGCCGGAAGTTCAAGGCATCAAGACTTGAAGAAGAAGACCCAGTCCAAGCTAGAAGCATTAGCTCACCCACAATATCCGGTATGACGAAGACTGGCTAGAATCACTGCTGAGTTGAAGATGACGGAACGTTTGCTGCACTCCACAAATAACAAGAAGAAAACATAAAAGTAGGGGTCAGTACAAACCACGGGTACTGAGTAGATATCATCGGTCAACTCAAAATAGAGAACAGTATAAATCAAGTAATATCATATATCAACTATAAAACTCAACATGTAGCAACAACAAGTACTATAATCATCAGAAAGTACCATCAAGTTCATCCATGAGGGCTCAAGCCTCAATACCATACTCATTTGGGAATTAAGTATATTAAGTTGAGTATATTATCATCTTTCAAGATTCATTATCTTTCCTCCTATTGTGTCGGTACGTGACACTTCGATCCCCTACTACTATGTGTCGGTACGTGACACTCCGATCCCCTAATTCTATGTGTCGGAACGTGACACTCCGATCCCTTACACGTGTCAGTACGTGACACTCCGATCCCCTACATGTGTCGGAACGTGACACTCCGATCCCCTACATGTGTCGGTACGTGACACTCTGATCCCCTACATGTGTCGGAACGTGACACTCCGATCCCCTACATGTGTCGGTACGTGACACTCCGATCCCCTAATTCTATGTGTCGGAACGTGACACTCCGATCCCCTACATGTGTCGGTACGTGACACTCCGATCCCCTAATTCTATGTGTCGGAACGTGACACTCCGATCCACTAATATCATTCTATAAATTCATCAAGCCTTCTCTATACCAAGGCATCCTCAATCCCATTACTTTAATTCATCAAGCCCTCTTTATACCAAGGCATCATCAATCCCATTACTTTAATTCATCAAGCCTTCTTCTATACAAAGGCATCATCATTAATAATGTATATTAAAGTTTCTTTCAAGATTTGGGATTGAATTGTTTTCATCATGCTTGTTTTATCACAATCACATAATCATATTCATGCAAGCATACAATTAAGCATATAGACTGGTTTACAATACTACCAATACATATCATTCCCTATTGAGAGTCTACTACGAATAGCATGAAAACCATAACCTACCTCCACCGAAGAATTGAATCAAGCAAGAATTTTCCCAAAGCTTTGTTTCTCCCTTCTCGTTCGATTCTCTCTCTCTCTCTCCTGTTCTTTCTATTTTCTTTATTCAAACCCTCTTTCTTTTACCCTAATTAGTATATAATTAAGAATTAAAGATGGCAATAATACCCCACTAATTAACTTAAGGTTAACTCTTTTAACCCCCAAGTAATTAGACTTATAATCCTTAACCCTCTAACTTTATAATTAAGGCAAGAATAGTCAAAAACGTCCCTTAAAACGTATCAAGAAATCCGACCCAGACTGGGATTGCGCAACCTGTGACGGGCCGTCGTGCCTGCGACGGTCCGTCCTGCAGGTCGTCGCAAGGGTCAGAGAGTCAATTTCCACTGAACAATCTATGGCGGTCCGTCACGCCTGTGACGGTCCGTCCTGTCATTCTGTCACGAAGTTCAGAGAGTCGATTTTCAGTACCCAATTTCAGATTTTCTAAGTGTTTTGAAACGAGACCCTACGACGGTCCGTCGTGCCCATGACGGTCCGTCGTGGGGTCCGTCGCTTCTGCTAGTTTTTCCAGAATTGGAGTTTGTTGCTCCAAACGACTAAACAGGTCATTACAAAAGATACCAATTTACCCATCGTTTCTCCCCGAACGATCACAAGATGGAAAACAAGGGAGAAAAGGAGTACCTGAATCTGTAAACATATGTGGGTATCTTTCTTGCATATCTGCCTCCTTCTCCCAAGTGGCTTCTTCAACCGGTCGATTCTTCCATTGCACCTTGATGGATGCAATCTCTCTTGACCTCAACTTGCGAACTTCTCTATCTAAGATAGCAACAGGCTCCTCCTCATAAGACAAGTTCTCATCAAGCAAAACTGAATCCCAACGGATAATGTAATCTCCATCCCCATGATATCTTTTCAACATAGACACATGGAATACCGGATGCAGTCCAGACAACCCTGGAGGCAAGGCTAACTCATAAGCCACCTCTCCTACTCGCTTAAGCACTTCAAATGGTCCAATGTACCTTGGATTTAGTTTACCCCTTTTACCAAACCGCATCACCCCTTTCATTGGTGAAACTTTCAACAAGACTTGTTCACCCTCCATGAACTCTAAGTCTCTAACCTTTCGATCTGCATATTCTTTTTGTCTACTTTGCGCTGCTAGAAGCTTTTCTTGAATAGACTTCACTTTCTCTATCGAATCCCTCAGAAGGTCAGTACCCCAAGGCCTAACATCAAATGCATCAAACCAACCAATGGGAGACCTACATCTCCTACTATACAATGCTTAAATTAGAGCCATATCAATGCTTGAGTGATAGCTATTATTGTATGAAAACTCCGCTAAGGGTAAGAAGCTATCCCAATGGCCACCAAACTCTATCACACATGCACGAAGCATATCTTCCAATACTTGAATCGTTCTCTCAGACTGACCATCGGTCTGAGGATGGAACGCAGTACTAAGGTCCAACCTAGTACCCAATTCCGCATGCAATATTTTCCAAAACTTAGAAGTAAATTGCGTACCTCTATCTGATATGATGGATAGTGGAACCCCATGCAATCGCACCACTTTCGAGATGTAAAGTTTGGCTAACTTCTCTGCATTGTAAGTCACCTTGACCGGAATGAAGTGAGTAGACTTAGTTAACCTATCAACAATTACCCAAATAGAATCAAACTTTCCCAATGTCTTGGGAAGACCAACCACAAAGTCCATTGCAATTCTTTCCCACTTCCATTCCGGAATGGGCATTCTCTGAAGGGTTCCTCCGGGCCTCTGGTGTTCATACTTTACTTGTTGACAGTTTGGACATCTGGCAATAAAATCAACAATATCACGCTTCATTGCACTCCACCAAAAGTGTTGCTTTAGGTCACGGTACATCTTGGTTGCACCCGGATGTATCGAATACTTTGAACTATGAGCCTCTGTCAGAATAGTGTTGATCAAATCATCAACTCGGGGTACACATACCCTTCCCTTGATTCTCAAAACACATTCCTCATCGATTTGTGCTTCCTTAGCCTCTCCTCGCAATACCTTATCTTGGATTCTACGCAGTTTCTCATCATCAAACTGTCTTCCCTTAATCTTGTCAAGAAAGGAAGTTCTTGCCTCCATAGAAGCCAACAATCCTCCCTTCTCATTTAATTCTAATCTCATCAAGTCATTATCTAGAGTCTGAACCTCTCTAGCCAATGGGCGTCTAGAAGCTTGCAAGTGAGCTACACTTCCCATGCTTCCCGCCTTCCTACTTAAAGCATCCGCTACAACATTCGCCTTCCCCGGATGATACAAGATAGTGATATCGTAGTCCTTTAGTAACTCCATCCATCTCCTCTGTCTTAAGTTCAAATCTTTCTGAGTAAAGACATACTGAAGGCTATGACGATCCGTATAGATCTCACACTTAACCCCATATAAATAGTGTCTCCATTGCTTTAATGCAAACACTACCGCGGCCAATTCCAAATCATGAGTGGGATAGTTACGTTCATGCACTTTTAATTGTCTTGAAGCATAAGCAATCACACTCTTCTCTTGCATTAGTACTGCACCCAAACCAGAATAGGATGCATCACAATAAACAATGAAGTTCTTACCCTCTACTGGCAAGGTAAGGATAGGTGCGGTAGTTAACAAAGTCTTGAGCTTCTGAAAGCTTTCCTCACATTCGTCCGACCATACAAATGGAACATTCTACTTAGTCAAGTTCGTCAATTGGGAAGCAATAGAAGAGAATCCCTTGACAAATCGGCGGTAGTAGCTAGCTAACCCAACAAAGCTCCTTATTTCTGACACATTAGTGGGTCTTACCCAATTCTTCACTGTTTCAATCTTAGAAGGATCAACCATCACTCCTTCCTTAGAAACCACGTGCCCCAAGAAGGATACTGAATCTAGCCAAAACTCACACTTAGAGAACTTGGCATAAAGCTTTTTCTCCCTCAACATTTCCAATACCATTCTCAAATGTTCTTCATGGTCCTTCTTGCTCTTTGAGTATACCAATATATCATCAATAAATACGATCACGAAGAGGTCCAAATATGGCTTAAAAATACCATTCATCAAGCTCATGAACGCAGCAGGGGCATTCGTAAGACCAAAAGACATCACCACAAATTCGTAATGCCCATACCTCGTTCGAAAAGCAGTCTTTGGCACATCCGTTGCCCATATTTTTAATTGATGATAACCGGATCTCAAGTCAATCTTAGAGAAGACACAAGCACCTTGTAACTGATCGAACAAGTCATCAATGCGAGGAAGAGGATACTTGTTCTTAATAGTTACTTTATTCAGTTGTCTGTAGTCTATGCACATCCAAAAACTCCCATCCTTCTTCTTTACAAACAAAACCGGAGCACCCCAAGGGGATGCACTTGGTCTAATGAAGCCTTTGTTCAATAACTCTTGAAGTTGTGCCTTTAACTCTCTTAACTCCACGGGAGCCATTCTATAAGGGGGTATAGAAATGGGGCGAGTACCGGGTTCAAGATCAATACAGAAGTCAATATCCCTATCCGGTGGCATACCAGGAAGATCTGCAGGGAACACATCCAGAAACTCACGAACTACTGAAACCGACTCAATCGAAGGTACTTGGGTAGTGTCATCCTTGAGATGTGCCAAGAAAGCTAAACACCCTTTACTAATCATTTTCTTAGCACGAAGAAAGGAGACGATGCGGACCGGATTGGAAGTGTAGTCACCCTCCCACACTAACGGGTCTGTCCCAGGCTTGGCTAACGTCACCGTTTTAGCATTACAATCCAAGATTGCAAATTGCGGAGAAAGCCAAGTCATACCCAGAATCATATCAAAATCATCCATTTCTAAGATAACCAAATCTACATAAGTGTTGCTCCCCACAAAGTTTACCAAACAAGACCTATATACCTTTTCAACTACCACAGACTCACCAACCGGAGTAGAGACACGAATAGGCATATCAAGTAATTCACAACGTAAATTTAGGCCATTAGCAAATGAGGAAGATACATAAGAAAACGTGGATCCAGGATCAAACAATACAGAAGCCATGCAATCACAAACCAGAAGATTACCTGTGATGACAGCATCAGATGCCTCCGCTTCAGACCGCCCAGGGAAAGCGTAACAATGGGCCCTATCGTTCGTCTGTCCGTTGCCCCTACCATGTTGTGATGTAGTGGCCCCAGTTTTCCCATTACCTCTGCCGTTTTGGTGACCACCATTACCTCGACCACCACGTCCTCCAGAATAACGGCCTCTACCATGACCACCTCTACCTCTAGCTATTAGGGGTCTATAACTTTGTCTGGGACAATTTTTCCTAATATGTCCAATCTCCCCACATCCATAACACTCTCTGGAGTCAAGCATAGGCCCCTCGGAGAAGTGTTGACCGGTCTGAGGTTGTCCCCCAACTACAGTCTGTAGTGAAGACTGAATTGGTCGGACTGAGTAACTTCTCGAACCCTGTCCTCTAGTGTAAGAACCATTAAACTCACCCCTCTTTCGCAACCTTTTTGATGTCGATGTTGTGGTGAAGTCGTCTGGCTTCACTCCTTCCACTTCTATCACAAAGTCTACCACTTCTTGGAAGGATTTTGCCGTTGCCGCTACCTGTAAGGCCGAAATCCGCAATTCTGACCTCAACTCCTTCACAAACCGGCGAATCCGCTCTTGAGGACTGAAACAGAGTTGAGTGGCATATCTGGATAGTGCACGAAAATTAGCCTTATAAGCATTGACCGACATCCTACCTTGCTCTAGGCTCAAGAACTCATCCCTTTTCCTATCCCTCAAAGTCCGGGGGATATACTTCTCCATAAACAAGCTAGAGAATGAGGCCCAAGTCATAGGTGGTGCCTCTGTCGGTTGACACTCAACATGGGATCACCACCACATTTTGGCGTTCCCTTGAAACTGATAAGTCACGAACTCCACACCAAACCATTCTACTATACCCATCTTGTGTAGTAGCTCGTGACAGTCAACCAGAAAATCATAAGCATCCTCCGATTCAGCACCCTTGAAGAGTGGAGGTTTCAATTTCAAGAACTTAATGAAAAGTTCATGCTGATCACTTGTCATTACAGGCCCTGTAGTCAGACGAGGAAATGTGCTTATTTCCAATGGAACATCCATGCGGGGAGCCATAGTAGCCGCATGTTGTACCTCCGGAGCCTGAGGTACTGGTGCAGAAAACACCGGGGGTGTCTGGCCCTGATCAGATAACCCGGTAAGATAAGCCAGAACCTGATTGATCATCTCTGGGGTAGGTTGGGGTGACATTTCCTCATTTTGCACTTGTTCATTCACCCCATCCTCCCCCTCTCTTATCACTTCCTCAGTCGGTGGAGGAGTCACCGCCCTAGTACCAGATGGGCTAGGTGCTCGTCCTCTTCCCCTAGAGGACGTCCTCCTACGACCTCTACCACGGCCTCTTGCCGCTGTTCTTCCTCGAGCTATAGCCCCAGTAGCTGGCTCAGACGCACCCTGTCCCTCCGGTGCTGGTGTTGGCGTAGTCGTTACTCTAGTTCTAACCATCTGCGAAAGAGAGTTAAGATGGTCAGATACCAATTCGTATCGCCTAGATACCAATTGGATTCATGTAGTAGCACGAAAGAAAGAATGAAAGAGTGAAATTTTCCTAAAGTCTTATAGCCTCTCAAGGAAAAGTAAAGGCGTCCCCCTACCATTCCTTAAGACTCTACTAGACCTGTTCTTGTGTGATGAGACAAACGAACCTAAGGCTCTGATACCAAGTTTGTCACGACCCAAACCGGGTTGCGACGGGCACCCACACTTACCCTCCTATGTGAGCGAACCAACCAATCTAAACCTTAACATTTCAATATAATATAAACAGAAAGTAATGCGGAAGACTTAAACTCATAAGTAAAAATAAATAATCAACTTCTATAACTCAAAAACTTATCATTATCCCCAGAATCTGGAAGTCATCATCACAAGAACATCTACCTTTAAATTACTAAACTAAGAGTATCTAAAAGCTAAAAATACATAAGAAGCTAGTCCATGCCGGAAGTTCAAGGCATCAAGACTTGAAGAAGAAGACCCAGTCCAAGCTAGGAGCATTAGCTCACCCTAAATATCCGGTATGAAGAAAACTGGCTAGAATCACTGCCTAAGTTGAAGATGACGGAACGTTTGCTGCACTCCACAAATAACAAGAAGAAAACATAAAAGTAGGGGTCAGTACAAACCACGGGTACTGAGTAGATATCATCGGTCAACTCAAAATAGAGAACAGTATATATCAAGTAATATCATAAATCAACTATAAAACTCAACATGTAGCAACAACAAGTACTATAATCATCAGTAAGTACCATCAAGTTCATCCATGAGGGCTCAAGCCTCAATACCATACTCATTTGGGAATTAAGTATATTAAGTTGAGTATATTATCATCTTTCAAGATTCATTATCTTTCCTCCTCTTGTGTCGGTACGTGACACTCCGATCCCCTACTACTATGTGTCGGTACGTGACACTCCGATCCCCTAATTCTATGTGTCGGAACGTGACACTCCGATCCCCTACATGTGTCGGTACGTGACACTCCGATCCCCTACATGTGTCGGAACGTGACACTCCGATCCCCTACATGTGTCGGTACGTGACACTCCGATCCCCTACATGTGTCGGTACGTGACACTCCGATCCCCTACATGTGTTGGTACGTGACACTCTGATCCCCTAATTCTATGTGTCGGAACGTGACACTCCGATCCCCTACATGTGTCGGTACGTGACACTCCGATCCCCTAATTCTATGTGTCGGAACGTGACACTCCGATCCACTAATATCATTCTATAAATTCATCAAGCCTTCTCTATACCAAGGCATCCTCAATCCCATTACTTTAATTCATCAAGTCTTCTTTATACCAAGGCATCATCAATCCCATTACTTTAATTCATCAAGCCTTGTTCTATACCAAGGCATCATCATTAATAATGTATATTAAAGTTTCTTTCAAGATTTGGGATTCAATAGTTTTCATCATGCTTGTTTTATCACAATCACATAATCATATTCATGCAAGTATACAATTAAGCATATAGACAGGTTTACAATACTACCAATACATATCATTCGCTATTGAGAGTCTACTACGAATAGCATGAAAACCACAACCTACCTCCACCGAAGAATTGAATCAAGCAAGAATTTTCCCAAAGCTTTGTTTCTCCCTTCTCGTTCGATTCTCTCTCTCTCTCCTGTTCTTTCTATTTTCTTTATTCAAACCCTCTTTCTTTTACCCTAATTAGTATATAATTAAGAATAAAAGATGGCAATATACCCCACTAATTAACTTAAGGTTAACTCTTTTAACCCCCAAGTAATTAGACTTATAATCCTTAACCCTCTAACTTTATAATTAAGGCAAGAATAGTCAAAAACGTCCCTTAAAACGTATCAAGAAATCCGACCCAGACTGGGATTGCGCAACCTGTGACGGGCCGTCGTGCCTGCGACGGTCCGTCCTGCAGGTCGTCACAAGGGTCAGAGAGTCAATTTCCACTGAACAATCTATGACGGTCCGTCACGCCTGTGACGGTCCATCCTGCCATTCCGTCACGAAGTTCAGAGAGTCGATTTTCAGTACCCAATTTCAGATTTTCTAAGTGTTTTGAAACGAGACCCTGCGACGGTCCGTCGTGGGGTCCGTCGCTTCTGCCAGTTTTTCCAGAATTGGAGTCTGTTGCTCCGAACGACTAAACAGGTCGTTACACTATATAAACAATGCAATTTTCTAATTGACTAAAATAATTGTCCATAAAATGTTGGTATCTGCCTGGTGCATTTTTATATCCAAATGGTAGAACATTCCATTCATAAAATCCTGGTGATACAGTAAATGTTGTTAATTGTTTAGATTCTTCTTCTAGTTTCAAGTGATAAAATCCTGATTTACAATCAAATTTACTGAAATAATTATATCCTTGTATTTGTCTTATTTTTAGTATCTTATTTGGTATTGGGTAATTATATGTTTTAGTTTTAACATTAAAATTAAGATAATCTATAACCATTCTACTTTTACCTCGTTTTTGTTCACTATGTTTATCAACTAAAAATTCTGGACTTGTATGTTTATTGTTGCTTTCTTGTATATAATTATTTTTCAATAGTTCATCTATGTGTATTTTAAATTCTTTTAAATCATGAAAATTATGTTTTAATGGTTTTTGTGTTATTATACTATTTTCATCTATTAACTCAATTTTTACTTTGATCTTATACTTTTCCCATCCTTGTAATGGATTCTCATTATATAATAATTCTAGTTGTTCGTTAATTATTTTAATTTCATCAATTGTAAATATAATAATTTCTAATTGTGTTATTTGATTTTTACTTATGTTTTTCATATCCTGGTTTATTTTTTCACTTCCTTTTATCCATTCTATAGGTTTACGTTGTTTGGTATTTACTCTTTTTACCCTTATTTCATTTCCGCATGGTGTAGTAAACCACCAATGTGTTTTTGTTAGTATATGTGGGTAAAATCTTTCTAGAAATGACATTCCTAATAACATATCTTTTGTTGTAAACTCAAAATTGTACATTTCTTCTATTGTTAGTATTTTATCTCCTATTTGTATTTTTATATTTTTTGCTTTATATGTAATCATACTTCATTATTAAATCTTGTTACCACCATAGGTGTTTTTAGTTTTTCCCATTTATCTTCTGGTAAACAATTATATTTACATATATTCGCTTCTGCTCCTGTATTTATCATAGGGGTATAATATCTGTTGTGGTATCCTTCTACAATAATTTTTGCAAGTATATATATTTTCATTATTCATTTTATTCTTTTCATAATTATCTTCTTATTTTGGCAAGTTATTGTTAATTGTTAATTTTCTATATTATATGATTTAACTTTTTCTAACCGTTTTATTCATAAGGTGATAATTTGGTTTCCTTGGTAGATTTTAAATGTTATTATTAAGGGTATTCCTCCTATAACTATTTTTTTTTCAGGAGAGAACTAGACCAGAGAATTATGTAATCAATGTTTATTTGTTTGACATGGAGTTGCTTTAAGTGAAGAAATGAGAAGCAGTACATTAGCGTGGAAACAACATAAAGCTTCATACCTTTTCTCTATGGCAGAGGAGTTCTAAAATTCGTGCTCGAACAACACAGCCAGCATCCTCTAACCTATTTATCAGAAAATCATTACAATGTACAAGAATGTGTACACAAATACAATATAAAATTTGTGGCACTTGCAAAATCTTACAACTGAGAAGTTTCAAAATCACTGGACAAAGACCCTAAACCTAAAGCTCAAAACTCCATAGGTTTTTGTATCAATAATGATCCATTAGAATAGAATTGATCAAATTATTTTCCATTAACAACACAACTAGTATAACATGTATATCCATTGAGATGAGCATTGGCAACATGTTCAAACAGTAGTATAAATTGTTGTCATGGCTTTCGTAATTCATGCTGATCAGTTGTAGTCTTTAGCGTAACTTGACAACTAACATTTAAAAGTATCTTATATAGTGTGTAAAGTTTAGTTACTTTAATGCGACAATATAGTTTCTGAGTGTACTATCTCACTTGCTCACAATATGTAGTACATACAAACTGTACTAAAATAAATTTAGGCAAAATAAGGACCTAGACAAACTATGTTTGATCAAATTGAACATTAAAACTTTATGACTCATAGGATCAGATAGGATTTGAGAACAATCAGACAGAGATATACAACGACTAAGTTAAAATATGTTGAAAAGAGAACTGAGCCACACTTGGAGAGAAAGGTAAAAACCCATATTTTACAGCCCTATATCGAGAACCCGGAACACATAGTAGACAGACTTAAAATCAAAGAATAGTATACACTAATATGTCAGCAGGATTATAGTCCAAACAACGTAACTGTTGGGTCTTGGGGACACATCTGGAAAAAGCCAAACCAACTGAGTAATAGCATTATATTTTACTTACCTAGTTTTTTTTCTGGTATTCTGTAACTTTATAAAACATTTCTCAATATTGAAACGAAACCCAATAACTATAAACTAAATAAATCCTTTTCATCTAAACAAGAAAAGCTTAAATTAGAATTAGAACACTAGCATCTCACCAAAAGCAAAATGTCTACTAAAAAGTGAACTCAATATTGAGTAATGATCTCAAATTCAATGGGTATTGATCCAGGTCCCTTCACAACTAAAAGTATGCATTAATTGCGTACAAATTTTGGTCACTTCATAAGATTCAAAATATAGACGAAAACTAGTTTTGAACTTGATGAAAAAATACATATTCTAGTCAAATGACAATCTAGATTTGGATCAGTCAGTCCCACATAATGAAAAAGGAAGACAAGTTTGTGCAATAAAAAGTATTAATGTATTTCATAACAAAGCACTTACTCATAATCTCTTTACTTCAACTAAAATAAAGGTATTGGTTATGCACTCAAAAAAGTAGGAGACATTTAGCTATTAGTATCTTATACTCTTATTGCATATTCTATTATATTTCATTTCTTTTCTTCTTTCAAGTATTACACCAAGTAAAGCATATGTATCCTTCAACTAGAGCCTAGAGGGAAGGAATATCTTAACTTACAAACTAGAAACAGGAAATATAGAGTAACGTGAAGCAGTCTTCTTTCTCGGATCCCAAAGAAAGAGGCCAAATAAACTCATTTTCTGATTTAACAATCAGGTTAAAGTCTTCAAAATTGAAAGTTGTATTTCAAATGCAGTTTTTGAAAACACATGTATGCTAACAGGATGGCTAAAAATTACCTTTTTTAGTTTCTTCTCAAATGTTGTTAACTGCATATATTACTGAGAATTTGATCTCACTAAGCTTATGAATCTCTCAATGATGTTTTCGGGTGCCTCAGCTAAAAGCGAAAAAGCTGATGATTTCATTAGTTCCTGCAGACGCTGGAAATCCGACAGTAAGACTAGGAAAAGCAGCAATTATCGAAGGAACCTGTTAAAGGAAAAATCCTATTAACAAGACACTGAAATTAATCTGGGATCCAAAAATAGGAAAATTTAAACAAAAGATTTACTACTTTTCTATGGCATATGTAAGTAACATAAATGCAATCTCCATGTATTCTCTGACCATTCTTTGGTTTATAGCCCTATTTCAAGAATTTGCTGGATAGTAGCAAGCTTTGAGCAACATACGCAAAATACTTCTAAAAAGTTGATGTTTTAGAAATTATTTCAAATACACCTTAAATGGGTTAAACCACATGCTCTACCAAGACCTTATTCATATTTTTTTCTTATTAAACTTTTGGTAGCCTTTTGCAGATCCTTCCCCTATACACACTACTACGATTGTGGACAAATGTCCTGTCAAACTTGTAAATGGGTTTAACCACATGCTCTGCTAAGAGACATAGCCTTTATAAATCTTTCTTGAATACATCAGGAAATATTGTTTGTGTTGTTAGGTAATGTTTGTTTGTTTTCTGTATACACACTTTACTACTACGTTAACATTTGTTGTAATATATCATATTAGACTAATGGAAGTAAAGCAGTTTGCAACACACACTTAATGTCAAGCGCGCAATTCAAATATAGCATATTCCTTGTGAAAACTTCAGGGCAAGTGTTAGTTCAATCCAATCTAATCTTTGTGTGATTCTCATTCTTTTATAGAACTAGCACATGAGAACACATGTTTCAAGCATACTTACCTTAAATTACTAACTCAGTATTCCTTTTTTATTTATTATATATTTAAACAACGATTTAGGGTGTCTTTGGTATGAAGGAAAAATGTTTTTCTAGAAAATGTTTTCCTTGAAAATAAGTAGATTTTGGACTTATTTTCTCATTTTTGGTGGGTGAAAAATATTTTTCGAAAAAATTTTTGTTTTTATTTTATGTAAGAAAAATGTTTTTGAGGAACATCTTTTATTTTTACTAGAGTAGAAAATATTTTATGAAATTGAAAATATTTTTTAAAAATAATTTTTTTTGGGTGTGGTGGGGGTGGGGGTGGGTGGGTGGGTGGAAAGGTAGTGGGGATGGGGGCCGGGAAGGGGGTGGGAGTGAGAAAGTAAGAATTTAGGGAAATAAGTGCAATAGCCTAAATTAGACCATGTGAACTACATGGAATCAGTGTTCTCTGCGCACACCGAAAAGAGAGGGTTAACACTTGTCTAAGGTGTAACCATTCAACATAGCTATCTAAGTGGATCCACTAAGATATAATTCTTGCTAAACCTCCATCTCATTTACATGGACGTTCGGTGATAAACCTTTATTCCCATTAGTAATCATCTTATTCCATCATTCAAGTTCACATTACTATCCTCTAGAGCTTTATGTAAATATCTTATCATAATAGCTTATAGGTCATCACAGGTGAGAACAATTCTTTAACTTTAAAGACCACTAATAAAGTGAGTAAACCTTTAACTTAATAACTTATTATAATCATGAGAAACTACTTTCAATCATGTAATAATCATATCATAATATGCATAGACACTTTATGGCTAATTCAATTGTCTAGGGTTAAGGATGAAGCATACTTGTCATCAACTTCACAACCATATCTTAGACATAAGAGTATTACTATTTAAGCAACTCATATTACATAATTTGAATTCAAGAAGAATCAATCATGATGCCTTCTTGACCTTTGATTGCCTTACTACATCAATTACAAAAGAACACATAACCAATGAATAAACAAGGTAAATTAAATAAGTAATACATATCAATTAGTATTCTGCATAATCATATGTTCATCATCTTTAACAATTACTATACAATTTTATGACATAATTTAACGTGTTAACGAAAGAACAAGGGTTCAAGGGGAAATCTCTTGTTATTACCAACAATTGACCATTAATTCTAAGTTAAACAATTATAAGGGAAAAAAATTAATGATAATTTAATAACAATTTCTTTTTGAAAAGAGAACCCATGTCTAGAGTGAAAACCTAGTCTTGGAATGTTTGAAACCATAGTTGATGGAGCCTCTTGGGGAAAGGATCCCAATAGTGAAATAAACCATACCTTAGTGATGATCTTTCCACAATATATGCAATACTTGGTGAATTGTACTTGACATGGAGGTCTAGAGTTCTTCAATGGAGTTTGAAGTTTGAGGGAGAGAAAAGCTAGAGTGAAGTTAAAGCTTTGTGGGTTTTGGGAAATCATGGGGTGTTAGGTGAGTTAGCGAGTTGGAAACCTTTTTAGTGTCCCTAACTAACTTAATTAACCTCCCAAAATCCCCTAATTAATTGCCTAACAAATTAACTAACCATTACAACTTAATAAAAAATATGGCAGTGAAGTGAGGTTCCAGATGACGGAACCTCGTCTACGGTCCGTAGACCTAACTACTGCATCATACTGGTGCTATGTGGTTTGGTTAGAGAGTTAAATTTTGGGATCTTTTGGTGGATTGACTAAGTGTAAACCAACGATCCACAATGATGGAACATCGTTAAAACGATGGCTCATCATTTGTGTTGATTGTTGCACACAATCAATTGGGCAGTTTTTTGGTCGATCGATGGGTCCTCTTAACGATCCTTAGGATTGTCCTTAGGGATTTGTACAAGGAATTTTTGAGCATGAAATAACTCCAATATATGTTTAGTACATTTGTACTAAATTTCATCAAATTTAGACTCTTAAAACCTCATAAAACAAGGCACACTAGCCTCAATTTCACTAGTCTCCCGACGTCATGATCGTTTCTTAACATTTGACTTTAACACTTCCTTATTAGTTTCAATACGTATTTTAGGCCTAGAAACACTGTTTCAAGTCTTGGATCATAGTTTAAGGCTCTAGTTTGGTCATGAAACTTCCGGAGTGTTACAAACATGCATCATTTAAGGAAATTCTTATAATTCACGGAAATAGACAAAGACATTGGCTAAACACGCCATCACTTCTCAAGAGTGAGTCTACATTATTACTTCCCAAGTCATAAAAGTTACACATTATTAAGAGACTCATAATTTTTCATTTAAACGAGACTCAAATTTTCCATCGTGGAACAAAAACACCACATATTATAAGTGACATCGAGCATGTTGCTTACATTATCCCATGACCTAATATTAACATTTGCCATGTAAAGATGCACAAAAACATGAGAAAACATGTATTTAACAAAAAATCCTTTTTCATGTAATGAATAACTTTAAACATGAATAATATAGTGTCAAGTAAGGTATACATAATATGTGGAGAACATGCAACTTATACTGGTATGAAATACTCCCATCATGAACAAGGTACAAGGAGCTCTTTGGTGTCAAGCTTGAGTAAGAATATAAGGACAAGATATGGATATCTACAGCCTTACTACTCTCTCAATAATCCCCCACTTTGGTTAAACCCAATTAAGAGCAACTTATATCCATCTTATAAAAACCATAGGTCACAAAACTTAGTAACTAACTACATCATCCCTCTCTAGGTAAAACCTCAGGGGAATCAATGGAGAAAACTTAGCCATAAATGCCTCTTTCTTTTCTTTCATCACTAAGCAAAGTAAATTTTAGGTCATTTCAACGCACATCATCACCTGTGGAGGAAACCTCCAACAAACCACATGTAGGTACAACCTAAGCACTTCCTCAAATGGTCATACTTAAGATCAATCATAATAGACATCTTATCACTTCAAGGCAGGTCAAAGTAACACATGATGAACTAATTCCTGAAGAATTGTTTATAGGACTAAAATAATGTATCTAAACCAATTAGAAAGTGTTAGAGTCAAAACGTCAAGAAACATCCATGACGTTCGGAGATTAGTGAACTTGAGGTTAGTTTGCATTGGCATGTTTCATGGGGGTTTAAGACTCGTAATTTAATGAAAATTTGTAGAAAGGTGTTAAATAAGTATTAAAGTGTGTTTACGGTTGAAACACCCAAGGAAGAATCCTCAAAGACCACCCTAAGGGTCCTTGTAGAGGACGCTTCCATTTAATTGAAAACTGTCAAACTTGATAGTGCATATCTACGTGCCAAACACAAGCAATGGATGGATTCATAGGTTGATACTTAGAAAATTCTCAAAACTGATCCAGAAGACCAGTCTCTGATACAATCAACTCCTTGCTAGTACGGGGCCGTCGATGGACCTTTGAACCCTAGGCCGAGGTATCGCAGTTAGGGGTCTGTTTTGACTGTCCAAATTTTGAAGGAGTGACTTAATAAGTTAGTTACATAGGTTGTTAAGTCTTAAGGTGTGTTTAATTTAGTTATGGTACTATATAACGCATAAACCTCATTAAACTAACCTGACACTCCTCAATTACTAAACTCAAATGATCTCCAACTTCTCTATACTTTCTCTCTATTTCACGAAAAAACACCATTGAAGATCAATGTCAAGATTCACTAGGGTTTCAAAATTAAACTTTTCCTCTACAATTCTGTAAGAATTACCAAAGCATTGAGGTTATTCACTCTTGTGAATCATTTCTGCAAGAGGTTCTTCAAAGTTAATTTCTAAAAAGTTGAAAAATTCATTGATTACTCCTTATTCTTAAATTGATGTTTCAAATTGAATTCTTATTTGTTTAATTTGATTATTATTAATATATTATGATTTATTATTGTTTATTATGGTATTTAATGGTATTTTACCTAGTTCTATAGAAGAATTCGCTATTCAGCTCTTTCCCCTCGCCCTAGGTTATAAATTTACATTAAATTGGTTATTTTATAAATTACTATTATATTAAGTTATTAAATATATTTATGAATGAATATGGTTTTATTGTTTGTAAGATGTTGAAGAAGGGTTTTTAGGTAAATTGGTAAGACTTTATGATCTTGAATCCTTACTTCAATGATGATGGTTTTATACTTGATGATGATATTCAGTTACAGTATTACATGTGATTAGATTAGGTAGGTGATTTTATGATAAATTTCATGAAATATCTTTATTATATGGATAGTTTGATCATGATTAAGGGTATGATTACATATTGTTGATTGTGAATCACTTATGTGCCTTACTGTAATATGATGATTATGATGTGTTAATATCTAAAGGGTTGTAATGAAAGGAAATTCTCATGCAATACCTAATGATATAATTACTATGAATAGACAAAGGGTTAGATTTCTATGGCCTATACGAAGATATAATGAATAAGAAAGACTTAACGACTTTTTAAAAGGGACTTTAGCTTAGCACCTAGTGAACTTGATAATGAGAGGTGTTGACTATCCTTGGAGGGAGATTCACGCTATAGTTCCATATGAGGTGTTGACTCCCCTTGGAGGAATATAAATCCCATGGTTTCTCATGAATGAGAAATCCAATGCTAATAGGTATGTCGAGGGTTCAAGACATATCTCCTAGTTCTTTAACAATGTTTCCTTCATTGGAAGACTAGCTAGTTGATCCTCTTAGAAAGCTATGTTGATGATTTAGTTCTACCTTGGCAAGTAGAGTACCTTCTTTATGTGTAGTGTTCATCACACATGATTTAATGTTTACCTCACATCGTCTATGTCGGTTAAAAAAATTGTTCGCGAAAGTAAAATAAATGAATTTAGTAATAAAGTGAACACTTACTAGGCTGAATTAAGGGGTTCTACTTAGTGTAGGTCGAGGTGTGGGACTCTACTTATAAATGTCACAAGTTGACATTGTGGGAAATACTAGGAGGTTTTTCTCATACACTTATGATATGAATGAAATTTATATGATGACTTTGCATGTTGATGATCCTATGTGATGTTAGTATCAATATTGAAGATGCTATTGGTCTAAGTTTATGTATATAATTATGAATATGCATGATATTAAGATATATGAGATATTGATATTGCTTATGATCCTTTGTTTGATTTACTTTTGGTTATGGGGCGTCACATAAGCATTTCACTTATAGAATTGAGAAGGGGTTGTGAGTAAGGGTAATGTATGTTGTTATGAACTCTTGTACATGAATTTTTATTATAATGTTATGATGGAGTTATTCATGCCTATATGATTTAAATATGATGTTATGCATTTTTGTATGACTTGTGTTGATAATATCCATGATTACTTGACTTTACGATGATGTTGGTCTTGTGTTTGTGTCACATCCGGGGAGCACCCTCTCGACGTAACCGTCGTTGTCGTCCGCTTTGAGGACTAATACTACCTTCTTAGCTTACATTATTACATTCATAGGTCAAAAATATTGAAATTTTAGACTTTTCATTAGTTCTACATTGAGGTTTTCATAAACCTCTACATACACATAATATTCATATCGAGTATACATAGACCGTTAGTATAAGATTATTGCATAGTGTTTTACTTTTATTGCACATAGATATATAAGATATAAGAGTCTGACATGGATGTCTTATCTCAAAACCATCTAACAAGAGTATAACAATTTGGGTCTATCCCATACATCAATATAATAAAGGCACATGTAGGTTGTACAATGTTTAGTACTCAAATGAAAAGAAGAGAACATATAAATCTTAAAAGTAGAACAACTTCATAAGCTTGATATTGGCATTGCCCTCGGTAAATGAGGACCTACAAACACCACTGGTACTATGAATGAGACCATATGTGCACATATCATGAAATCATGCTAAAAATAGAAATTTAGTTAAAACATGCTATTTTACATTTAGAAATCCTTATGCACATTAATGAAGACCATACCAATCAATAAGAAAAATTCATTAAGTCAAAAGCATTTACATCAGTAGACCAACAATGTTATGCCTCATATTTTTTTATACGTAGTGCGCGTCATGATCTAGTAGACGTAAGTCCGGGGAATTAGATTTTATTTTAAGTTCCAAGTTATTAAAGAAATATTAGGCAAGGATGTTAATTCCAAATGTGATATTAAGTATGATTTTGCTAATGTAAGTGCCATTAACTTTAAGTGAGAGATTAGTTAGTGGCTGATTTGGATAAATTTAACCCAGTGGCCCCCACCACTCATAATTGGTGGCTGATTAGGATTAATTTAATCCAGTGGGCCCCACCAGTCAAGGCAAAAATTTAAAAGGGATTAGATTGTGAGCTGGCCTTAGTGGACAGGTGTAGAGGGGGGCTGCCTCCACGTCATACTATTAAATGAGTTGGAGAAATCCACTCCATGCTAAATAAAGTGGTGAAATGCATTGCTGCGTATCATCTTCTTCTTCACCACTTGTCTTAGGCAGCCATGGAAATGGAGAAACCAACCCTGCAACTCTTGGCCATCAGCTGCAAATAATTTTGTTATTAACCTCCTTGTTTGGTGTGTTAATTATTTAGAATACTTTTGTTAATTATCCATTAATTTTAAGAAGGGGGCGTGACTAGTAGCTTAGGAAGTTTGTTTTAGTTATTGATGTGCTAAGTATGAACGAAAACCATAATCGGATTATTAGTGGTGTTGTGTTAGTGCTTGGGCTGTTTTGATTAAAGCAAACTGCGGGAAAATTCTTTTATGGCATTATGTATATGTTAAATGTGATTATGAGTATATACTCCAAAGGATTAATATGATAAGGTAGATGTGTTATGAATTATAAAATGAGTTATCGCTCGGTGTGTCGTTGCTTCGCTGCTATGGTTGCCGAGATTGAACTGTTTTGGGGAGGGGGCTGTTTAATATGATTCGCTGGGTTATAGGTGTTATTGGTATTGCTGTGGATAATTTGGGTTGTTGTCGGATTGGGACGAAGTAAGGAAAATAGGGGAACTGCTGCCAAATTTTCGTTAGATTATTAGATAGCTTACAAGAAAGTAAAGCGCGATGTTTATCTAAATGCGGCACGATTGTTGCTTGTTATAGATTAATAGTTTGAGCAGTAAATATTGGACGTGCGGCTCGATTATACGGTATGTAACGTTGTCCCTTCTTTCTTTATTTGGCATGACTTTTAAAAATAAGCGAATAACGGACAGGTTTGATACTTACCTCTAGAGTGTCTAGGTGACGTATATTCTTGCTTCCACAATTATTCCTCTATATATCGGCTATGTCTAAGGCTATGATGATCTCTCATATATATGGTAGTTCTTCTTAGAGTCATTGAGATTTTACGTTTCCATATCGTATTAAAGGTTCTTCATCTTGATAAAACATTAATCTTTGGTAATACTCCTTGCTGGTTCACGTTGATTGTTCAATTGAGTTATAGGAAATTATTTTAATTGCATATGGTTGCTCATAATATTCTGCTCGTGCGTAGAGTCATTTATCATTTCACCGAGTCCCGGGGTAATGTTCGTGCGGAGTTTCTTGCATATGTCACCGAGTTCCTCACTAGAGGGCCGGGTATGTATATTATATATATGATTGGTGATGAGGATGGTTATGATGATGATGGCGACGGAGATGACGTGATGATTATTTTGCTGAGCCTCTTATTAGGGAAGCTGGGCACCTTATATGTTAAAGATATGCATGATTTTCACTTAAAAGGGTACATGTGTAGCGATATTTTGTTTCGACTTGCCATATTGATATCCTGTCATCTTTACCTTATGCTTTACATACTCAGTACATCGTCCGTACTGACCCTCCTTACCTCGGGGGGCTGCGTTTCATGCACGCAGGTGTAGACGCACAGTTCGGTGATCCTCCTGCCTAGGATAGCTACTATGCTGATTGGGAGAGCTCCACTGTTCCGGAGCCCAGTCATTTTAGTACATAACTTTTTGTGTAGTCTTTTTATCGTCTATGGGTATGGCGGGGCCCTGTCCCGTCGAGTTTCACTACTGTACTCTTAGAGGTCTGTGGACATTATGTGGGTTGTATATATATGTTTTGGATAATGGTCTGGACATGGTTTGTTTGGTATGTCCACTTGTACAGGGGCAGCCTTGTCGGCTTACTTATGTTATTATGCTTTGGATAGTGGTGGCCTTGTCGGCTCGCGTATGTTGTTACGGTTGAATGGTTATGACACCTTATGAGACAGGTCCTCTTTATATATATGTCACATTGGGGTTGGCTTGATTTGATTAAATTCCATATTGTCGTAGTTTTAGTTGGTTATACTTAGCAGGTTTGTATGAGGGTGTCCAAAACAGGCACTAGTGACGGCCCATTGGGTTGGGCCGTGACAAACAATACTAAGTCTTGTCAATCCAACATGCATATCACCTAATGGAACACTTAATTAAGACAACTCTATAATCCAGCTATAGTAGAAACAAGCATATATAAAATTTTAATAAAATATAACCAAATCAAGAAAATTACCCAACAACCCTCATTAAGACAACTATTGGAATGACCCAGAAAAGCCCCATAACCTTACTCAATCAAGTAAACTGTAATGCCCCAAAACGAACAAAGGTGAACTAGAGACTCATGGTTGTTTCTTGAGTTAATTTTAAGTTAATATGAGTTACTTTAGCGTTAGTAGGTAGTGTGTGAATTTTGGTTAGGATTTGAGGTTAAACGCCCAAGAACGTCCATGACGTTCGGAAGGTTTGCCTTTGATCGTATTTGTGTTTCTTGATGTGTTCGTGTTAGTTGTACGTGTTTTTTGCCCTTGAAACTAAGGTGGTATGTTCCTAATACCTAGACAAAATATTTTAGAGGTTTAACGTCTGGAATGACCCCACCTAGGGCCCACAAGGGTCTGTAGATGAACGACCCAAGATTTGGACAAAGCTGCCAAGAACACCACCCAATGGACAGAGCAGCTTACAGTACGTAAGTCCATCGAGTCCCTTGAAAAAGCCTCTGATTCCATCGATTCCCAATAGCACGGGACGTTAACTCATCGACGCCCAGTAGCTTGGGTCATCAACTAGCCACTTCCAAAAGATTGTGGAATTTGCTGCCAACTTGGGGTGCTTTATGTAAATTTACCCCAAGTCTTTTATAACTTTAGGTCAATATTTATAGTATTTTTAGGTTATATAAAGTTAGTTTTAAACCTTAGACATAGACAAGACCCCTCACTTCAAATATTACTCCCTCTCTAAAGAGAAATCTCTCAAAGTCACCATTGAAGCTAAGACTCAAGGAGGGAAACAAGTTCTGGATGGGATGTGAATCTTCACCAAAATTCCTGGGTTTCCTTCTCTTTGAGGTATGGTATCCATCCTTGAACCCCCTTCCATTAATAGAGTCCTTACCAAAAGATTTTAAAAAAGGGTTTTCAAACTCAAATTTCTTCTATCTTTTATTTTAAGTATGGGTCTTCTTGTAAAAGTGTTTTAATGGTTTAAATGTTTTTATAATTGTATGAATTGATGATTTTCATGTTAGGGTTAAATTATTATGTTAATATGCTGATTTATCGACTACCCTAAGGGCCTTTTTTTGATGAAATGTTGATAAAATGGTTATAGGTTGTTATGCCTTGGTTAAATGGCTAGTTACATACACTGTATAGTTTTTATTTGAAGTGATCTTGAGTGGTATTGTCCACCTTCTTGGTGGCAGTGTTTACTTGATGAATTTGATGTTATTTAGAATGTATTGTGAATGTGGTTTTTATGGCCTAGTAGATTAAGTAGAGTAATATTAATGATGTGTCTTGTGTTGTTTTTGGTGAAGTTGAATTGCATGTTTGTCTTGTGTTATGTCTAAGTGAAGTATATTGTGTATCTGAAGCATGTAAGGTGTGTGAATTTGAAGAATATAGTTCTAAAGCATGTATAAAAGTTAATAAGAATGAAATGATGTTTATGGGTAAGATGTGCTCATATGTA
The DNA here is from genome assembly GCF_036512215.1 of Solanum lycopersicum. Lineage (NCBI taxonomy): Eukaryota > Viridiplantae > Streptophyta > Magnoliopsida > Solanales > Solanaceae > Solanum > Solanum lycopersicum. The sequence continues at coordinate 16,106,913 of NC_090809.1, read as the reverse complement.
CACAAACATTCACACTTAAGAGAACGTATAATTCTAGATTGAGTCAAAAAGGGGAATCTTGGGTTGGACACTCTTTATGAATTAAGATGAAGTGTCTATTAACAACCTCACGGAGGATTAATGCCCCTTGTGAGTTGAGATGTGGTATTTACTATTAATCCTTGACTTATAGCCTAAAATATTGAGAATCCTTGGGGAGTTATGCCTATCAGCGAGAGGTTATGAAGGAGAGGTGGATTACAGTTCGTGAGTTGAGATGTTGTATGTCCAAATTACCTCTTGATATGAGACTCCTCGTTAGTAGAGAATGAGTTAATTAATAGCAATATCCTTATCCCTTAAGTATGTGCCCGCATAGGTGTAGCTATTGGAAAAGCCATGTAAAAGCTAAGATGCATGACCTTACTCTAGGCAAGTAAGAATCCCTCATCTGATAGGGGTTAATATTGGAATTACATGTCTAGATCTCATGGTCTTTTTCGTTTATACTAACTCCCATAAAAGAATTGGTGGAACTATGTTATGTTGTATATTAGTGATCTGGTGAATGAATGCTGTGAAGTTTTCATTCCAAATAGTAACTAGTAGGATCACTACGTGGGACTTATAGTATGGGATGCTATTAGTGTGACCTACACCTACTATGGGAGAAGAATACTTTCATGAAATCCGTGTGAATGAGGGTTATGGTGTGATGCTATGAATGATTATTGTGAAGTTCTTGAGTTAATGGAATCCATCAGGATCAATAAGTGGGAGTGGTAGTATTGGTTTCTATCTCACATTGCACACAGTTTGACCTATATTTTCCATGGGTGTGTGGAACATGCTAGCCAAGGGTGTGGATTCTAATTCCAAATGAGGTAAGTCTAAGATTTGTTGGTCATAAGGGTCGCTTTGGGGGTGCCTTGAGGGGGTGTATGTATCCCTTTTTTGGCTCACCTTAGGGAATCATAGGATAGCAATGGGTTAGGGAAACTTCAAAGGAAAATGGGTTCATATGAATTGGATTGTGCCATTCACTAGAATGCCTTCACTGTAATTGTTTATACGTTCACTGTAATGTTTATTTGAGTTATTGTAAATTTGGTAAGTTCACTGTGAATGTATCTTTTGTTTTAAAATTATGTGAGTCCTTCCTTAAGTGTTAAATGAAGGTTTTTATGTTGATTTGTTTATAAATTCATGAATGTGAACTTATTTGTCACGAAAGGTTATCCTACTAAAATGTCCCTTTTTACATGTTTTTACTTATGCCATACTTAGTGTAATGATTTGTACTAACCCCATAATATTCAATACTATATATGTATAGGTTGGAAGCTTTTGAATGTTTGAAGGCGAAGCTTGGGAAAGTTCCTCTCAAGAAAAAGCATGTCCTCATATATTTGAGGGCATAGTCTTTTTCTTTATTTTTTAAAACACTTTTTATGTATTTTAATTTATTGTAAAGGGCCGTGTCCTTAAGATATTATGTCGTGTCTTAAGTTTGGCTTATGACGATGAGATTCTCTAATTTTTATGAAAGACTAGTTTTTACTAAATGTTCTTGAAAAGTTTTAATTCCGCACTACTTTTCATGTCTTATATAATTAATGCTAGTTAAAGGGTATGTAAAAGACCCCAAAGGGTCAAGTATGCCTTGCCACACTTCGATGGTTCTCCCTAACTTCTAGGGGGTACTTTCGGGTCGTGACAGATTTGTTATCAGAGCAAAAGGTTTTGGGAAATATTTTTATGGTCTAAATGTCTCACAATCCAGATCTATTAGTATCTTTGCAACTTGTGTGAGTCGCGACACATCCATGGACAAAAGTCTATAGGATGATAGAATTTTCACTTTCTTCATTACCCTTGAATCGTGCCATAGAACTTAACTCCATAAGGCCTCTAGTCTTCTATGTATAATTTCTTGAAAAGGGAGATGTTTCTATGTTTGAGGGAGATAAAAGGTGAGTTTTGATGTTGTGATAGTTGTGTGGTTAGAAGATAAGATATGAAGGTAAGTGTTGAAAATTGTGAAGTGATGCCATTTCTTGCTAGGTGTGACCTATAAGGTTGGGAGTTTTGTTATGAGAAACTTTATGGTGATTTAGTTCTAAGGATTGTAAGAGTTATAAGGATTGAATAAAGTTTTTTTGAGAATAAATGAGTTATCTTATTATCATGCGCAATGATGGTAGATATGCTTTAAGTTGTAAATTTGACAAAATTTGAAGAAATGTGGAGATTCATAGAAGTTTAAGGAAACTACCTTGTGTGGTTAATGTTTGAATAGTTGTTATATGTGATTTGGTGGATGTTGTGGTGTAGGCTTACACTAAGATGGAAATGTTGTATGAAAATCTAGTGAGGTAGTTTTGTTCCAAAAGGTTGAGTCGAGTGGTGCCTAATAGTTGAGTGAAGTGGTGTTTAAGGGAGTTTGTTTAGGCTTGAATCCCAAGAGGGATGTGTTATGCTTAACTTGTAAGGTTGATGTTTAATATTTATGTGCATGTGTTGAGGGTAGTGTGACTTCCTACCTTGTGAGAGGCATAATGTTAGTTTGGAGTATTAGACTTTGAAGATATCTTTACCTTAAGTGAGGGAGAGTGAGTTGAGTAAAATGTCATATAATGTACGTAGACCAAGAGAATCCTCAAGGGTCACTAAGTGGGAGTGATAATATGGGATGCTACTCTCACATTCCACATAGTGAAACCTACCAATTCTCTTGGAGAAAGTTACTGTTGTCTTTTCCCTCATATTGTCATGCCATCTTGATAAAGTTGCTTGGAAGGTGAATTATGAAAATTTTAATTAGTGACACAATAATGTTTTAAATTCACTGTAATAAAGTTCAAAATTTGAGAAAATTGTAATTTTCATGAATTATGGTTTTATTTTGTTATGAGATGGATTTATATGGTATTATACTTCATATGATCATGCCTTCTTGATGAATTGCTCAAAGAATGAAATCTTGAAATGTTTGGTATGTTTGGCAGTGTTATAGTGAATGCTAACTGTAAAATTTCTCAATTTTTTTAAAAAATTGTTTGTTTTGAATTGAAGTTTCAATGTCCAAAATTGTTGTAGATGAGTATGTTTAATGTTGGAGAAGGTATTTCTTCCATAAAAAGAAGGTTAAGAATGAATTTTGATTTCTTCAAGTTTTGCTAAAAGTGTTTGTGTTGCTAAGTGTTCGAAAGTATGAATGGATGCTATTTGTTATTTGATGCCTATATTTTGAGTGTTTTGATCATAATTGAAATGTATTATGTGATGCTAAGTGAGTCCTTGTTGTTCTTGAAGATTAAGTCTCATTCGAGGACGAATGATATTCCAAGTGGGGGAGAATGTAACGTCCCAAAATGAACTAAGGTTAACAAAACCCTCGTGGTTGTTTCTTGAGTTAATTTTAAGTTAAAATTAGTTACTTTAATGTTCTTAGGCACTGTGTGAAGTTTTGAGGTCAAACGCCCAAGAATGTCCATAAAGTTCCGAAGGTATGCCTTAGATTGTACTTGTGTGTCTTGATGTGTTTCTGTGAGTTTTACATGTTCGTTTTCTTGAAACTAAGGTGGGATGTTCCTAAGAACTAGACGATTTAGTTTAAAGGTTTAACGTCCGGGCATGACCCCACCTAGGACCCACAAGAGGACCTAGATGAAGGGCCCATGATTTGGACAAAGCTGCCAAGAACACTTCAAAAGTCGACAGAGTAGCGTATAAGTCAATGCACGATGAGGAACTACCAACCGGTAACCATTGGATATAAGTCAATCGACACCCCGTAAAATGGGGGGCCGTAGTTCCATTCTTGGTGGGAGGATCTGCCCTCCTTGAACCATCCTCTGAAGCCATCGACGCCCAGCAGCACGGGCCATCGACTCATCGATGCCTAGTAGCTTGGGTCGTCGATTGGCCACTTCCAAAAGGCTGTGGAAGCTGCTGCCTACATGGGGTGTTTTATGTAAATTCACCCCAAGTCTTTTATAACCCTAGGTCAATACTTTTAGTTTTTTTATTTTATATTAAGTTAGTTTTAAACCATAGACATAAAAAAGTCCATTCACTTCATATATTCAAACTCCCTCTCTAAAGACAACTCTCCCAAAGTCGACTGAAGCTAAGGCTCAAAGAGGGCAAGATGGTCTGGTTGGGACGTGAATCTTCACCAAAACTTGTGGTTTTATCTTTGAGGTATGATATCCATCCTTGAAACCCCTTTCATTCAAGGAGTCATTTCCAAAAAAAAATTTCATAAAGGGTTTTCAAACTCAAATTTCTTCTATCTTTGATTTTAAGTGTAGGTTTTCTTGTACAAGTGTTTCAATGGTTTAAATATGTTTATTCCTGCATGAATTGATGTTTTTCATCTTAAAAACCTAATGAACTCATGTTTATGCATATTTCAACTTTTATCTTGGGAAATGGGTCATATGAGCATGTTTCGATAAAGTATGAACTTTAGTTTTCTTGTGTTAATATGTTTATTTAGCTACTGCCTTAAGTGCATTATTTTGATGAAATGTTAATAAAATTGTTATAGGTTTTTATGGCTTGGTTAAATGACTAGTTACTTACAATATATATTTTTATTATAAGTTCTCTTGAGTGGTGTGGTTCACCTTCTTTGTGGTGGTGTTTACTTGATGAATTTGATGTTATTTATTACGTATTGTGATTTTGTTTTGAAAACCTAGTAGTTAAAAGGAGTAATATTGATGTTGAGTCTAATCTTGTGTTTTGTGAAGTAGAATAGCATGTTTGGTTTGTATTATGTCTAAGTGAAGTATGGTGTGTGAATTTGATGAATCTAGGTCTAAAGCATGTATAAAAGTTAAAAAGAATAAAACGCTGTTTATGGGTAAGATGTACTCATATGTACACACACACTCACACTTAACAACATGTATATTGCTAAGTTGAGTCTAAAAGGGGAATCTTGGGGTGGACACTCTTTGTGAGTTTAAATGAAGTGTCTAGTAACAACCTCACTATTACTAAAGAGCTTTCGAAGATAGGTGGGAGGATAAATGCCCTTCGTGAGTTGAGATGTGGTATTCACTAGTTATCCTTGACCTATACCCTATAATGTTGAGAATCTGTGGGGAGTTATTCACAGTAGCGAGAGGATATGAAGGAGAGGTGGATTACACTTCGTGAGTTGAGATGTTGTATGTACAAAGTACCTCTTTAAATGAGTACTCCTCCTTAGTAGAGAACGAGTTATTTAGTAGCAATCTCCTTATCCTATAACTATGTGCCCTCATAGGTGTAGCTATTGGAAAAGACATGTAAAACCTAAGAAGCATGACTTTACTCTAGTGAAGTAAGGACCCCTCATCCGATAGGGGTTAATATCGGGATTCTATGTCTAGCTCTCATGATCTTTGTCTGTTAAGCTAACTCCCACAAAAGAATTGGTTTAACTAAGTTTTCTTGTATATTAGTGATGTGATAAATGAATTTCCAGAAGTGCTCAATCAAAATAGTAACTCGTAGGAGCACTAAGTGGGAGTAGTAGTATGGGATGTTATTGTCACATTGCACTTAGCGTGACCTACACCTACTATGGGGGAAGAGTACTTTCATGAAATCCGTGCAAATGAGGGTTATGGTGTGATGTTATGAATGATTATTGTGAAGTTCTTGAGTTAATGGAATCCATTAGGATCAATAATTGAGAGTGGTAGTATGGGATGCTACTCTCACATTTCACTTAGTGTGACCTATATTTTCCATGAGTGTGTGGCACCTGTCTAGCCAATGGGCGTCTAGAAGCTCGCAAGTGAGCTAGACTTACCATGCTTCCCGCCTTTCTACTTAAAGCATCCGCTACACCATTCGCCTTCCCCGGATGATACAAGATAGTGATATCGTAGTCCTTTAGTAACTCCATCCATCTCCTCTGTCTTAAGTTCAAATCTTTCTGAGTAAAGACATACTGTAGGCTACGATGATCCGTATAGATCTCACACTTAACCCCATATAAATAGTGTCTCCATTGTTTTAATGCAAACACTACTGCGGCCAATTCCAAATCATGAGTGGGATAGTTACGTTCATGCACTTTTAATTGTCTTGAAGCATAAGCAACCACACTCTTCTCTTGCATTATTACTGCACCCAAACAAGAATAGGATGCATCACAATAAACAATGAAGTTCTTACCCTCTACTGGCAAGGTAAGGATAGGTGCGGTAGTCAACAAAGTCTTGAGCATAGGTGCGGTAGTCAACAAAGTCTTGAGCTTCTGAAAGCTTTCCTCACATTCATCCGACCATACAAATGGGACATTCTTCTTAGTCAAATTCGTCAATTGGGAAGCAATAGAAGAGAATCCCTTGACAAATCGGCTGTAGTAGCTAGCTAACCCAACAAAGCTCCTTATTTCTGACACATTAGTGGGTCTTACCCAATTCTTCACTGTCTCAATCTTAGAAGGATCCACCATCACTCCATCCTTAGAAACCACATGCCCCAAGAAGGACACCGCATCTAGCCAAAACTCACACTTAGAGAACTTGGCATAAAGCTTTTTCTCCCTCAACATTTCCAATACCATTCTCAAATGCTCTTCATGTTCCTTCTTGCTCTTTGAGTATACAAATATATCATCAATAAATACGATCACGAAGAGGTCCAAATATGGCTTAAAAATCCCGTTCATCAAGCTCATGAACGCAGCAGGGGCATTCGTAAGACCAAAGGACATCACTACAAATTCATAATGCCCATACCTCGTTCGAAAAGCAGTCTTTGGCACATCCGTTGCCCGTATTTTCAATTGATGATAATCGGATCTCAAGTCAATCTTAGAGAAGACAGAAGCACCTTGTAACTGATCGAACAGATCATCAATGCGGGGAAGAGGATACTTGTTCTTTATGGTCACCTTGTTTAGTTGTCTGTAGTCTATACACATTCGAAAACTCCCATCCTTCTTCTTTACAAACAAAACCGGAGCACCCCAAGGAGATGCACTTGGTCTAATGAAGCCTTTGTTCAATAACTCTTGAAGTTGTGCTTTTAACTCTCTTAACTCCGCGGGAGCCATTCTATAAGGGGATATAGAAATGGGGCGAGTACCGGGTTCAAGATCAATACAGAAGTCAATATCCCTATCCGGTGGCATACCAGGAAGATCTGCAGGGAACACATCCAGAAACTCACGAACTACTGAAACCAACTCAATCGAAGGTACTTGGGTAGTGTCATCCTTGTGATGTGCCAAGAAAGCTAAACCCCCTTTACTAATCATTTTCTTAGCATGAAGAAAGGAGACGATGCGGACCGGATTGGAAGTGTAGTCACCCTCCCACACTAACGGGTCTGTCCCAGGCTTGGCTAACGTCACTGTTTTAGCATTACAATCCAAGATTGCAAATTGCGGAGAAAGCCAAGTCATACCCAGAATCACGTCGAAATCAACCATTTCTAAGATAACCAAATCTACATAAGTGTTGCTCCCCACAAAGTTTACCAAACAAAACCTATATACCTTTTCAACTACCACAGACTCACCCACCGGAGTAGAGACACGATGCATATCAAGTAATTCACAATGTAAATTTAGACCATTAGCAAATGAGGAAGATACATAAGAAAAAGTGGATCCAGGATAAAACAATACGGAAGCCATGCAATCACAAACCAGAAGATTACATGTGATGACAGCATCAGATGCCTCCGCTTCAGACCGCCCAGGGAAAGCGTAACAATGGGCCCTATCGTTCGTCTGTCCGTTGCCCCTACCATGTTGTGATGTAGTGGCCCCAGTTTGCCCATTACCTCTGCCGTTTTGGTGACCACTATTACCTCGACCACCACGCCCTCCAGAAAAACGGCCTCTACCATGACCACCTCTACTCTAGCTATTGGGGGTCTGTAACTTGGTCTTGGACAATTTCTCCTAATATGTCCGATCTCCCCACATCCATAACATTCTTTGGAGTCGATCATATGCCCCTCGGAGAAGTGTTGACCGGTCTGAGGTGGTCCCCCAACTACAGTCTGTAGTGAAGACTGAATTGGTCGGACTGAGTAACTTCCTGAACCCTGTCCTCTAGTGTAAGAACCATTAAACTCATCTCCCTTTCGATGCCTTTTTGATGTCGATGTTGTGGTGAAGTCATCTGGCTTCACTCCTTCCACTTCTATCACAAAGTCTACCACCTCTTGGAAGGATTTTGCCGTTGCCGCTATCTGTAAGGCCGAAATCCGCAATTCTGACCTCAACCCCTTCACAAACCGGCGAATCCGCTCTTGAGGACTGAAACAGAGTTGAGTGGCATATCTGGATAGTGCACGAAACTTAGCCTCATAAGCATTAACCGACATCCTACCTTGCTCTAGGCTCAAGAACTCATCCCTTTTCCGATCCCTCAAAGTCCGGGGGATATACTTCTCCCTAAACAAACTAGAGAATGAGGCCCAAGTCATAGGTGGTGCCTCTATTGGTTGACACTCGATATGTGACCGCCACCACATTTTGGCGTTCCCTTGAAACTGATAACTCACGAACTCAACACCAAACCGTTCTACTATACCCATCTTGTGTAGTAGCTCATGACAGTCAACCAGAAAATCATAAGCATCCTCTGATTCAGCGCCCTTGAAGACCAGAGGTTTCAATTTCAAGAACTTACTGAAAAGTTCGTGCTGATCATTTGTCATTATAGGCCCAGTAGTCAGACGTGGAAACGTGCCTATTTCCAATAGAACATCCATGCGGGGAGCCATAGTAGCCGCATGTTGTACTTCTAAAACCGGAGGTGTTGGCACAGAAAACACTGGAGGTGCCTGACCTTGATCAGATAACCCGCTAAGATAAGCCAGAACCTGATTGATCATCTCTGGGGTAGGTTGGGGTGGCGTTTCCTCATTTTGCACTTGTTCAGTTTCCCCATCCTCCCCTTCTCTTATTACTTCCTCAGTCGGTGGGGGAGTCACTGCCCTAGTATCAGATGGGCTAGGTGCTCGTCCTCTTCCCCTAGAGGACGTCCTCCCACGACCACTACAACGGCCCCTCGCCGCTGTTCTTCCTCGAGCCACAGCCCCAGAGGCTGTCTCCGTTGTTTCTTGTCTGGCCGGTGTTGGTGTTGACGTAGTGGTTGCTCTAGTTCTAACCATCTGCGAAAGAGAGGGAAGATGGTCAGATACCAATTCGTATCGCCTAGATACCAATTGGACTCAAGTAGTAGCACGAAAGAAAGAATGAAAGAGTGAAATTTTCCTAAAGTCTTATAGCCTCTCAAGGAAAAGTAAAGGCGTCCCCCGACCATCCCTTAAGACTCTACTAGACCTGTTCTTGTGTGATGAGACCAACGAACCTAATGCTCTGATACCAAGTTTGTCACGACCAAAACCGGGTTGCAACTGGCACCCACACTTACCCTCCTATGTGAGCGAACCAACCAATCTAAACCTTAACATTTCAATGTAATAACAACAGAAAATAATGCGGAAGACTTAAACTCATTAATAAAATCAATTCAATAACTATCAATATTCAACATCTATTATTCCCAAAACCTGGAAGTCATCATCACAAGAACATCTACAATCAAATGACTAAACTAAGAGTATTCTAAAAGCTAAAAATACATAAGAAGCTAGTCCATGCCGGAAGTTCAAGGCATCAAGACTTGAAGAAGAAGATCCAGTCCAAGCTTGAAGCATTAGCTCACCCTGAATTTCCGATGTAGTAAGACTGGCTTGAATTACTGTTGAGTTGAAGAGGATGGCACGTTTGCTGTACTCCACAAATAAACAAGAAGAAAACATAAAAGTAGGGGTCAGTACAAAACACGGGTACTAAGTAGATATCATCGGCCAGCTCAAAATAGGGAACAATATATATCAAGTATTATCATAAATCAACTATAAAACTCAACATGTAACAACAACAAGTACTATAATCATCAATAAGTACCATCAAGTTCACACATGAGGACTCAAGCCCCAATACCATACTCATTTGGGAATCATGTTTGTTAGATTGAGTATATTAACATCTTTCAAGATTCATTATCTTTATTTCTCTTGTGTCGGTACGTGACACTCCGCTCCCTCATATTCATTATTCCTCTTTTGTCGGTACGTGACACTCCGATCCCCTAAATCTACGTGTCGGTTCATGACATCCGATCCCCTAAATCTACGTGTCGGTTCGTGACACCCGATCCCCTAATTCTACGTGTCAGTTCGTGACACCCGATCCCCTAATTCTACGTGTTGGTTCGTGACACCCGATCCCCTAATTCTACGTGTCGGTTCGTGACACCCGATCCCCTAATTCTACGTGTCGGTTCGTGACACCCGATCCCCTAATTCTACGTGTCGGTTCATGACACCCGATCCCCTACATGTGTCGGTACGTGACACTCCGATCCACTAATATCATTCTTTAAATCATCAAGCCTTCTCTATACCAAGGCATCATCAATCCCATTACTTTAATTCATCAAGCCTTCTTCTATACCAAGGTATCATCATTAATAACGTATATTAAAGTTTCTTTTCAAGATTTGGGATTCAATATTTTCATCATGCTTATCTTATCACAATCACATAATCATATTCATGCAAACATACAATTAAGCATATAGTAGGGTTTACAATACTACCAATACATATCATTCTTTATTAAGAGTTTACTATGAAAGCATGAAAACCATAACCTACCTCCACCGAAGAATTGGAATCAACAAGCAATCTCCCAAGCTTTGATATTCTTCTTCCTCGTTCGACTCTCTCTCTCTCTCAATCGATCAATCTATCCCTCTGTTTTCTTTTCTCTTTTCTTATTCAAAACCCTCTTTCTTTTACCCCAAATTAACATATAATTAAGAATAAAAGATGGCAATAATACCCCACTAATTAAGTTAGGGTTACCACTTTTAACCCCCAAGAATTTGAGTTATTAATATAAACCCACGAAATCTATAATTAAGGAAAGAATAGTCCCAAAACGTCCCTTAAAACGTGTAAGGAAATCCGATTCTGCCTGGGATTTGCGCAACTTGTGACGGGCTGTCGTGCCTGCGACGGTCCGTCCTGCAGGTCGTCGCAGAGTTCAGAGACCCAATATTTCCACCTAGGGTCTGTGACGGTCCGTCACACCTGTGACGGTCCGTTCTACCATTCCGTCACAAAGTTCAGAGAGTCGATTTTTAGTACCCAATTTCAGATTTTCTAAGTGTTTTGAAACGAGACCCTGCGACGGTCCGTCGTGCCATTGACGGTCCGTCGTGGGGTCCGTCGCTTCTGCCAGTTTTTCCAGAATTGAAGTCTGTTGCTCAAAACGACTAAACGGGTCGTTACAAACATGGACAAAGATTTCTAGGTGAAACCATTAGCTAGTCTTTCTATGGGTGAAACATAGTTGAAAGAGTCTTTTTTGTGACTTTTTAGGAAATGATTAAGTCATTACCTTAGGAACCATTGATGCCTAGTCGATTGGTTTCTAGCCACTGTCATTTATTAGATTTTGGTTTTTTTTGGAAGAGTCCTCCTTAAGGACCTCTATGGTTTTCCTTGTGGAATCTACCCATAAAATTTGACGCTAAACACATTAATATATTTTAACATCATTCTACCTAATTTAATTATATTCCGACTCATAAAACTTGATGAAACATGCGAAGGCACACTAACCTCTATTTCACAGTTCATTGGCTGTCGTGGACGTTTCTTTTTGTTTTAACTCTAAAACTTCCTAAATGTTTTGTATTCATTATTTCAGGTCTTAAAATAGTGTTACAAGGAATAATTCATCATGTGCATCACTATATAAGGTCAAGGACTTTCAAAATATAATGTCCCTAGAACGAACATGTAAAACTAGAGACAATTATTTGTGTCATGAGGTTTTTAAATATTTAAATGGTTAATTCTTGTTTAGTAGGATGTGTGTAATGTTTTGGTGTGTTTTGAAGAGTAACATCAATGCACATCAACGATGTCAGACGACTAGACGTCTATGTGCTTAGGTGTGTTCTTGTGTGCCTTGACATGTTTGAATGGTTGTTTGGACTCTAAATTGACGGTGGAGGTTCCTAAGACTTAGATGACCATGTATAGGGGTTTAAAATCCAAGTACAACTCCACTTAGGACCCACTAGGGGCCGTAGAAGAGGACCCATCTCAAGGGAAGGATGCTGCCAAGCAATAGAAAACAACGACTACAACGGAAAGACCGTCGGTCAAATGATGATGCATCGACCTCAGCCGTTTATTGATCCTAAAAAATTTGTAAAGCCTGAACAAGGGAGGACCTCTGACTGAATGAGGACCTCATAAATGGGGCATCATTTAGACAACGGTCCGTCATTTCATGTTTGTAGGTTGTGCCTGCAAAAGCTTCCATGATGCTTCTTTGTTTGGGGTGTTTTTGTAAATTCACCCAAAGTCTTTTATGAACCTTGGTAATTTTTTAGGCTCTTAGGGTATTTTAAGTTAATATATACTCATAACAATAGATTAGACTTCATTTCAAACATTCAAAATCCCTTCCTGACGAAAGAACTCTCTAAAACTCCATAAAAACTAGATCTCAAAGAAGGGATAGAAATGAAACTTTTGGAAGTTTTCTTCATCACATTTTCTTTGGTTTCATCTTAATGAGGTATGGTAAATCATCCTTAAACATTATTTCATTCATGTATCCATTCCAAAGAGTATTCATAATGGGTTTTAAAACTCCAAACTCTTCTATTTTTTATTCTAAGAGTGGGCATTGCATGAAAATGTATTAGTGAATGTATTATGATAATATTCAATGAGAATTGATGGTTTTTAGGTTAAAAACTCAAAAAATACATGCTTATTCAATCTCTCAACTTTTGACTTATGAAGTTGGTTTAATTTACATTATTTGATAAGGTTAGAACTTCGGTTTTCTTGGTGTTATAATGCGATTTATCTACTTCTTTAAATACTATTTTATGATATATTGATGGAAAATTTTAGAAAATGTGGTAAAGACTTTGATGAAGGGCAAGTTATTTTATATTGCTTAGTTCTTATGGTAATATTATCTTGATAGGTATGGTCCACCTTTGATGGTAGTATTTAATTGAAGTATATGAGTATTTTTAAGTATGTGTTTTGTCATTATGGCCTTTGAAGGCATGGTATGTGAATAAGGTGATGATTATGATATATATGCATTATATGTTTTAGGAGATTAAAATATGTATCATTATGATGTTATGTCTAAATGAAGATAATGAATAAGTGAAGCATGATAATGTGTGAGGCATGCTAGTGTATGAAATATGATGAATGTAGGTATGAAAATGTTTAGAAGTCAAGTTATGAAATTGGTGATGATGTGAAAAGGTGTGCTCACATGTACACAAAAACAGTATGAATGAATGAATGAAATTATGAATGAATAAAAAAAGTTAATGATTGTGATTGTGACACACCCCAAAATTTCTATGACCTAGACTAGAGCTTCACACATTGGCTAAGGATGATTTCAGAACTAAATAAATATAATAAACTTGTCAAAGAAGTGTTAGAACTAAAATGCTATGAAATAACCATGACGTCCAAAAACTAGCAAAATTGAACTAGTGAACGTCCTTAGGTCTTGGGTAGGATTGACAGTGTTATTTATATGAAGTGTAAAATTTCTAAAAAGTCTTTAAATAGGTAAAATAAGGAATAAAGATTTATAGTAGATCATTATTTGTTTAGTAAACATGGTTTTATATTTGAATAAGTATAAATAACTTGGTTTAAAAGAATTGCAGCAAAAACATCAAAGAAAAGTCTTAACGTCTGGAATCTAGCGAAATTTAACTAGTTGACATCTCTAGGTTAGGTGAAGGTTTCAAAGGGTCACATAAAGTCCAAAACTTGTAAAATGACTATAAATAGGTAAAACATAGTAAATAGGGTGAAAAGGTTCAGGTCCGACCCCCCAAGGATCGCCCGAGAAGTCCATGAAAGGACCACACATCGGACCATGCAAGCTAGAGATGACATCAGGGTTTTTTGCATGGGGGCAACATTGGCACGTCGCATCCAGACCGGGCACTCATCTTCCAAAAAGTTATTTCCCAAAAATATTGCTAGAAATTTTTTTCAAAGGGGGTCTTTTGGGTATTTCAAGGGGTGGCTATGTATTGATTTTCCATATGATTTTCCTCACATTTACTCACTCTAATTAAAAACAAAAATAAAAAGACAATTGCTCTCACATATTTGTACTTTCTCTCTCTATTCATCACTCATTCAAGAAGCTTTGAAGCTTAGAGAAGAAGGGCAGATTCCTCATGTTTCTGCTAATTTTCGTGGTGATTCATCTTTAAGGTATGTTTTGTTTCACTCATGGTATTCCTTTCCCCAAGAGGTCTTTCAAAAGATGATTTCTAGATTCCCCAAAATAAGGGTTTTTCTCCTCATATGGGTATTCTTTCTAAATGAAATTCTGGATTAGTTGTGATGAATTATGATGAATTCAAGTTTTTTAGATTTGAATTTATTGTTAGTTGATGAATCCCTATAAGTTTTATCTTGACCCATGTCTTTCACCAAAATACCTAAATTCTATGATTGATTAAGGAAATTGTTGAGGGTGATGAACATGTCACTTGATTACTTTGATTTTAGTTATGAAATTGTTGGGAGCATCTTTATGACGTGGACTTTTTTCCCAACAAAGAATTTTAAATTGGAATTCGAGTTTGACTTCAATAAAAGGTCATCTTAAGTATTTTATGGGAGGATTATATATTGAATTTAAATCATTTTTTCACCACAATTTCCCACAAAAACCAAATTCACAAATAAAAACCCAAAAGCTCTCACCTCACTCTACTTTCTCTCTCTATTCATCCTCTATTTAAGAAGCTGTGAAGGTTTAAGAAAAAGAGTAAATTCTCGTAGATTTTACTCAATTTTATGGAGATACATCCTTAAGTTATGGTTTCTGTCATTCTTAGGATTCTTTTCCCCACGAGGTCCCTTCAAAAATATGATTTCCAATCTCCCAAAATAAGGGTGTTTTCTCTCACTGGGTCTTCTTTGAAATATTTTTTTTAATCAATTGTGATGAATTATGATGAATTAATGTTTTTTACGTACATATTGATTGTTAATTGATGACTTCCTATGAGATTTCACTAGACCCATGTCGTTCCCCAAATTTCATGAAAACCTTGAATGGATGTGGTGAATTGTGAAGATATTGAACATGTGAATTTATTACATTGTTCTTAATTATGAAATTGATTGTTGAGTTTACCTTCTTTATTTATTGGATATGTATTATTGGTAGTGGAAGTATGAAAGTTGTTCAAAAAGGCAATGAGGTATGTCTATTCGCACTTCTTGTGTTCATTTATGAAGTATGAATTAATTAGATAGTAATGCTTCTATGTCTAATGTGTGGTTGTGCTGCTGATGCTAAGTATTCCTCATCCCTAACACTATGACATAAATTTAGACATGATCTATGTATGAATGTTATGATAAGATTATTTTATGATTGAAAGTAGTTTCTTATTGATTATCATAAAGTATTAAGTGAAAGGTTTACTCAGTTGTAAAAGGTTTGTAAAGTGAAAGGATAGTACTTACTCATGAATTTCTATGAGCTATTATTATAAGATGTTCACATAGATTCTAGAAGAATCTAATGTTATCTTGTATTATGAGTATGATGATTACTAATGGGAATAAATGCTTAGCAATGAAAGGAAATGTAAATGAGACAGAGGTCACACGTTTAGTACGTCTGGCCTCCCACATGGGTTTCTTCACGTTAGTAAGTCATGATTCCCTAATTATGTGTTGTCTCATCATATGGAAACCTCCGCGTCCAGTAAGTTAAGATTTCTAGTAACAATCTCCTTGACCATGAACTATGTCCCCGCGTAGGACTCTAGCGTAGTTGATCCCACTAGATAGCAACTTACAAATGGTTACACCTTAATGTGTTACACTCTAGTTTAGCAACAATCTCCTTGATGGATGAAGCATGTTACAGAAATGTGTTATAAGTATGAAATGGGTTTCTTAATGTGCTACTTAGCTTTGGATCGGGTTATAGGGATTTATTTTTGGCATTCCACACGTGTTTCTTTAGTTACTTATATGTTGATATGATTATGAGGTTCCTTATATGTGTATATTTAATTTATGGACATTATGAATAACTTTGACTAAACTGTCTTTTCTCATGCATTTATGATTTTATGCATAGAAACAGTACTTAGTTGTGGTTTTTACTAACCCATATTTTCTCTCGGTTTTCCAAAAACATTTAGGTACGAGCAATTAAGGAGATTCGTGGCTATTGTATAGGAAGACTTGGATCTTTCCTATGTAAATTAATGATTCCTCATGAGTTCCGATGATACAACCACCACTCAAGCCTTGCTAGTTTTCTATATGTTTTGATATAATTGTTCCTTTGTCATGTTCAGACTTCTATGTAGCCTATATGGGCATATTGTAGTAGACTAAGGGCCATGCCTAAACTATTGTGATCCACTTTTAGATGGTTAAATATGAAGTGAACTATTATAGATACATGCTTCATTCTGCATTCATTCATGTAACGACCCAAAGGTACCCCTAGTAGTTATGGAACTCTTGAGTAGATACACAGTGTACTTGACCTATCGGAGGGCTTGTAGAAGTCCTTTGACATAATTTATTGCATACATGTATGAATAGTAGTGCAGAATTAAAACTTTTCACACGAAATATCTTAAAACATCTATCATATTAAAATCATAAAAACACTAAGTATCAACGTATTCCAATCTTAGACTCAAGAATACTTGGTACACGACCCATACAATAAAAAATATAAATACCTAGTCTAATACAATAGTTTGAATTATAAGATGCAAAACACAATTTTGCCCTAGAGTAAAGTAAGGACATACTTCAACTTTGCTTGAACGATAACTAGATTCCAAGCTTTTCTTCAACATTCTTTTTACCTTTCACCTACACCTTTAAATATAACAAAATGTATAGAATTAGTACACACACTTGTACTAAGTATAACTTAATGCATAAAATCATGAAAATGAAAATTTATCATAAATATGCTCTATTTGATTTTAACATCATATCATAAGTATAAGAACCACATTTAAGTATAAAACATCAAAAATAGCATCAAACGTACATGAAAACACACAGACATGAGACGCTCCTAGCAAGGGTAGTCTCACTTAAGTGAGTTATGAAGTGACCACCCATACAATCCCTTCACATACACCTAAGAGATCCTTTTCACCACCTACGATAACATCATTCTCACTTGACATGATAGCATATATATATTTATATGTAACATTCTCTTTCCAAAGGTTATCAAAAGTGTTACTTAAGTAATTCAAGAAGAGACCGCCCATACACCTTCTCCTAGATTACCTAAATAATCCTTTAGTCTACGTAAGTTTATATAATTTCTACTTATTCAATTTACTTTACCTACATATGATAAATAATAAGACTTCAATAGATAAAACATGAATTGACCGTTCCAATGCCCCCTTCATACCTTAACTAAGAAACCCTTAAACTACTCTAGGTATGTATTTAGTCACTAAAATAGTTTTAAACTTAAGCAATTATTTTTTTAGTTCATTAAAATACATTCATCACATAAGGACATTCAACTATTGGTCTTGGAAAATACCTAGGGACTCACTCACTAACATCTTCCAAGCCTAGTCGTGAAATGTCTAAATAGCGTCCTATACCAATACCTAAACCTCATAGAACTTATCCAGTACTAATAGGTATCACAAATAATGAGAATAGGCAATAAACGACATCGATCATGGTATCTATTCATGGAAACCGGAGTTTACCCTACTCCAATGGAGCGTGTTCTACTTGCCAATGGTAGAAGTAGGACATATCCCATGTAGGCACATGGTTAAGGAATGTGAAGTGTTTTCTTTATACTCTAGCCTCATCCATAACTAGAGATACTTCCCAAAACATACTCACTCGATGTTAGCCTTTGTGATTATAGAGTAATTTTCATAAAAGATCACATGAAGAGGTTCCATATCTAGTTCAAAAGCCAATAACATTTCACCTTAACAAAGAAGGTCCACTAAGACTACCTACAATAGTCAAGAGGATAGGTCGATGACTTTTCTAAGGATGATTTCATGTCGTTCCTGCCAATCAACACTAAGTCTACCATTCACACAAGAATAATACCATTACAACTTTCAACTTCAAGGATATCATAACCTTACAACTAGGTTGAAGGCTCCATATAAAGGACCTTCTTAACAATGTCCAAGGTCACATGAAAATTATACTTACAAGACTAAGAAGCATTGTCATACTAAGTCAAGAACTCATATTCACATTGTAGATGTATGAAGTAAGGGATACAGGTCTACCTAAACAAGAGACACAAATACATCACTCGTAGCATATCATTGTAGAAGCATATAGGGTCAATAAAGCATACTGAATAGTCATCCTACACACTTCTATATAATCATTAACATAACAATCACAATACTCACATAAAAAATAAGGAAGAATCAAACATCAATCCTAAGAATCTGCACATAAGTTCATAGTCATAGTCTAATATGATCACCCAATTTCAATAGAAGAAACAAATACTTTCATATTACTGACAAATAAAAATATAGGATCATACTTTACATAAATCATTAGAAAAATCATCATAACATATCAAGTAATTTCGAGAAGGTGATGATCACCATAGTTCATAAAGTAACGCCGACAGGCACATAATTCACAAGTAAAGCACATAGCACCGCCACCATAAGTGGACCATACCAATAACAACATAATTCAAGATCCAATTTACATAAGATAAAGATATTGAGGGCAGCGTAACATTAAATCCAGTCTTACAACTTCAATCCATAGCTAAATCGTCCAAAACAATAGTTAATGGATGATACTCATGGCCATGATCACCAATTGAAATCAATACTTACAATATACAATGAATCAACGATAATTCGACATAGATTTATGAATTTAGGTCAGCATACGATAGATTCTAGAATGATTCTATCATAATTCAATGGTGCTAATCCAATACACAATAATTTAATAGCGTTAGGACATAATGAATTTACCTAGAAAATAGTCAAAACTAGAAGTGCATGGTTTGCATGGGTTCATAGAGTTTTTAGGTTATAATAATCCAATTAACATCAATTCAATCATAATACAATGTTTCAAAACCTTTAACGCAAGAACCCATGGATAGATTACGAAATTGGACAATTGATGTTTTTAAAGGATGAACACCTTAACTGTAATAAAAATCAACTTAACTGTGATGAAAATCTCATTAAATTTGTGGAAAATCAATCTTCTTCCTTGGAGCTTAAACCTCATCAATAAATGTTTCGGAGAGAAGAATGGGGAGATTTATTTTGAGTTGAGGGTTTAACTTTGATTGTTGAGTTTAGGGGTATAAACTCACTCTATAACCGTCATTAAGTAATCCCCAAATTACACAAAAACCCCTACACTTGTTAGAAAATTTAACCAATTCAAATTTGACATAAAAATGACCCAACAAAATCTGGCAGTTCACTGCGCAACACTGAGTCATTTTATAATCTTGTTTGTGGAAAATTACAAGATAGAGTTTTTCTTGAAAACCCCGCATTGCAGGGAAAGAACTTTCCCACTCCATGTCACTTGCGCGACGCGCAGCAACTACCAAATCATTACTAGCGCAACAGCTTAACTATCCCATGTTTGTGTCCTCGTTGGGAGCCTTAGGCAGGTCCCCGTAGCATTATTCTTTGTAGTTTCGACCTTCATATGACATGCTACGCGTAGGAACCATCAATACTCAATTCCACCTTCATACTATCCCAAAAAAATCCACTACAAAACACAATAACACACAAGTTCTACTACGACTACTTTCCGGACCCCTTGAACATTTTACCTCAAAACACTTCCAAAAATTACGTACTGCCTATAAATACTATTATTATCCTCTTTATGACTTTAAAAAATCATGATACACGATATAGGATCTAGTTTCACCTAGCTCATTTTTAGAGGCGTTAGAATTCAAGTGTGTGTATATGCTTATATATGAGGAAACCTTTCACATACAACATTCAAGCACTACACATGTGCGTAATTAATCATAATATACACTTGATATCGTAGAATATACTTCCATATTCATAGATTAATTTGCACACCCAGATTCTAGAATCCAAATGTAATCGGTGTCGTTAACCTCTAAGAGGTCGCAAAAAAGCCTCTTCTTAGCTCTCATCACAATCATATAGTTAAATTTGTGGAAAATTTAATTTTTTAAATAGTATTGAAGTATTCATAGACTTAATATAATATTGCATAAGAGTGATATTCTAATAAGATCAAACTAAGCAACCATCTATCAATAGATTAACCAAATGAAACGATGGATCTTAATATTAATAATATTTGCCAAATCGACCTTATTACAAACGCCTGAAAAAATGTTTGAAATGAAATTCTAGGGAAAGAAACCCCTAGTTATATCGAATTTACTATACTAGAATATTAAATGTAGCATGCTCCAACTCAAAAGGACCTACAAAAGTCCGGAGATAGCTAATCCAAACAGCTTCATGGAGTCATAAATCTTCTCTAGATTCTGCATATATAAAAATAGTAATAATATATGAGGTTAGTACATACTTGTACTATGTATGGGTGTATGCACATAAACACATAAGGACTGTGCATGACCAAGGAAAGATCTTTCTAAAGTAACATGCCATTTCTTAAAGTTAAGTCTCTGTAGTTTCTTAAATGGTTATTTATGATTCATGCTATAAATATGACATGTTATAATAAAGTTATTCATGCTATAAATATGACATGTTATAATAAAGTTAAGGAATAAAACTCATTTTATATATGAACAACATAAGACCTTGGAATCATGAACATAATCTTAGAACAACTAAAAAAAACATTATTATTTTGCTCCCTTAGGCCGAAAGCTCTTATTCCCATCCTTAGTCTATTTTTCAGTCTTTTGTTCTTTATATTGTGCAGATCAATGATCTACTTTGGTCTTATGTTTTACTTATACATGCAATGATTCATTACATTCCCATACCTACAATGGATCAAGTATGTAATTCACAAGACTAATGATATCATTTTACTACAATTGGGCATGAAATCTTTATAAGCCAATCATTATTGGTTATGCCTATTATTTGATAATTGGCATAATATAAGGAGTTATTATAAGCCAATCTTTATTGGCGAAGCCAATTATTTGATGAATTTGGATAACATAAAGTTGTTGGGGCATATATTCATATATTTGGCCATGTCCATTATTTGATCATTAGCATGGTATAAAGATTGTTTGCTATGCCCATTATTTGATCATTTGCATGATATAAATATAATTAGTTATGCCCACTATTTGATCATTATCATAATATAAGGAGTCATCATAAGCCAATCTTTGTTTTCTATGCCCATAACTTGTTAAAAACTTCATTCTTATCAAACGCTGACGATTGATATTCTTAAGATCTTGCTTTCATAGTTCACTTTGAACTTAGATTTCAACTTCTTTGCTTTGTTGTTCACTTTGAACATGCTACATTCATTCTTACTTACTCTCTTAAAGAATTCTTTAGCATTAAAAGAAGTAGATCATGCGAGCTAAGATAAAATCGAGTGTCTCCCCCACACCAAAAAGGGGTGACTTATCTGTTAAGGTCAACCAAATTATGTGTCTACACCACACTTAAATGGGGGGGGGGTTCACCAATCAAAGCGGAACAAAGTTAGTATCTTCCCCACAGATAGAGGGGTTCACGACTATACTGAATGAAATACTTTTCTGAGCTTTAACCTACATAGATCATGTTAGATAAATGTGAAATCCAGTGTCTCCCCCACACCAAAAAGAGGTGGAATCACCATACAAAGTGAAACCTACTGCTAGCCTTAGTCTACTACCTCTATGCCGGCAAACGTTGTTTGTAGAATAGGAGAGGTAGGGAGACCCTGTTCCACCTGGGTGGTGATCTTACATCAAGAGTCTTACATGTGCTGGCACAATATCAATGCTAAGATCACATCTATTTTACTTTATTATCATTTTGAGCTGACACAAAACTTATGGAAGCTTTCTTCTAGTTATGAGGTTTACTTAACTCTATGGATTATTGGTCATCCCTTTCTATTTTTGATGAATATAAACGTAAGTCTTACATTATAATCATGGTGAAAGTGAGACTTGTCTCACAGACTCTAGAACCCTCTTATGTGAGTATTTTTGACATAACAATTAAGTGTAATTGATACTTGTCTCACATCTTTTAACACTCTTTATTCGGTCAATTCATAACTTAAGCTTTTATTTACTTCATTACTCACCTTAACTAGTTCAACTATTATTGGTAGTTTTGTACAATCCTTATGAAAGATATAACTACTTATTCAATGCTATTACACTCACAAGTTCGTGTGGATATGTTAGGACCTGTACCATTGGTTGACATAACCTATGTTATGATTTCTGTGACTTAAAATTGGTATGACTTCAAACATTTTTGAACATAATATCTTGGACATAAGTCATAATTCCACTAGATACTTGTCATAGTATTATCACTAGCTCATTCAATTACTTCATGAATAAATTATAGTAATCAAACATGTTAAACAAGACAAATTTTACATTTTATTAGTCTATGAAACAATTCTATGAACAACTTTATAACAATTACATATTCTCGAACACAAGTAGGCATTACAAGATTCATCATCTCATGTAAATAACACCCTAAGTGTGTGGATCTATTATGTAGGTTTATTTTGACATATAAATCAATAAAAATTACATATAATTATCAGTTAGCATCACATAAAATCAACATGCTAGAGGTTTACATCATACAAATTACAAAAATTGGAAATCTGGAGAACTAGGGAGATGAACATGAGATTCATTTTGAACAAACCTAGTTTCGATATTCTTGATTCCAAAACGTTTGAAAAGCCTCTTGGATAAAGATTTATAGGATATAACACTCATACCATATGAAGAATTTAATCTACGAAGATCACCTTGCACGAAAACCTTGAAGAATAACTTGAAATTGCCTAAGAGAACTTTTGTGTTTCTTCTTTTTGCTTACTGCCTTTCAGTCGCATTTCTACGTGAATTATCATGATTTAAAGGTCTTAGGAACTGATATTAAATAATTATCTAATTACTAAAACGCCTCTACTAAATTGACTAAAAATAGGAGAACATTTGACTTAGCAAAAACTGGAAATTTTCAAAAGTTTTCGGCTAAGACCATGATATTTAATTAGTTCATTAATTTTTCTAATTTAATTAATTAAGTAACTTAGGGTAATTAATAAAGAACCCCTAAGTAATTAGGACTATATTCAACCCCTTTGGACGATCCTAGGTTAGGTACTAGGATGTTTCTTTAGTTAGTTACTAGGCTAGTGTCACTCAGTTAGGTCTTAGGTTATCGGGTGCACTAGTTAGTTTATTTTGGTTAGTCCTAGTTTAGTTATCTATTCAAGTAAGTTAGTTAGAGACTAGAGTTTGTTAGGAATTCTAGCTCCACATGGCTTTACCCCTTACATGTACGACTGCCCCTAACCGCCCTGACCACCCTAACCCAATTCGATTAGGGCTTGGTCTCTTGGTCTCTTGCAGTTGTACTTTCCCATGTGCTTGAACATGTGTTGCTTCACATTTCTTTTTGTTTTACCAAGGATCCTCGTAATATCCTTGGGCAATGATTACTCTACATGATCATTTTAAATAATTATGTGCTATGGTACCTAGGCTCGACACTTCGATGCCTAGTACCTAATGTGTGAAATTGAGAATCAATATTTTAGGTTAGGGTCTTCATTGAAGGTACAATTCTTAAACAATCTTGGATTATATTTTAAATACTTGTGTATACACAGAAATTGTCTAACACCCTTAAGCCAATATTCTATAATATGTCAAATATTTCTCAACATAGGGTATTGGGATGCCTATGAAACCCAATACGCATGCTTACAAATTTACTAGGCTCTTCACTAGACATTTAAAATTTATTGAATGTTTCATTAATCATGCATTAATATTCACGTACGTAGAGTAATCACCTTGGGAACTATTATATTAAGGTTAACATGTGCAATGTATAGGCAAAGTCCCATACGCTCGCCTACACTAGAACACCTATCAAGTCATCGAAGGTAAGATACATTTTCATAATTTCATGGAAATAAACTTTACATGCATAATAGGAGATATTAGTGCATATGAGAACTATCATTTCATTAGACACCGTGATGTGAGACTTTGTGTACATTGGTCAACATAATCACATAATGGCTATCAGCATATCCTTGATGGATCCACCCTCTTAATATTACAATACACGTTCATGCATACACACACCACATTACAACCTAGGATACAAGGCATCTTCAACATTTGAATCTAAGACATCTAACCATGCTTTAGACAACATATGGGTAAGGGGTCATCCATCAACATAATTTTATCAATGATACACATAGACTATACCAAACTCTAACACCTTAATTCAAATGTAGTAGACACTATCAACTCATAGAACATAATATTAGTATTGCGAAGTAGGCATAATACATCACATTCATGAAAATCATCATATTTATTCATGTTACACATATTGTATTCAAGGTCATGAACACAATACATAGTTAATGTCAAGAAGGTAAACATCGCCACCATAATTTGATCATACCACACAATGCCATTCAAGTCCAATTAACATACCAATTCTATACAAAGTTGTAACATCCCGAGACCACAACCTAGGAGACATGGCTTTCTCGGAATGCAACTAGTGTACTTGACCTCTCAAAGCTCCTGTACAAGACATTTTTATATCGTTCATCGCATATATAAAATAAAAACTAGTGCATAAATAAGACTTTTCATAAAACATTTAAATATATTTAATAACATCTTTCATTAAAAATCATAGGAAATACTAAATCTCATCCTCATTAAAGCTTAGACACGAGAATACTTTGGACCCAACCCATACTTCAAAATATAGAAATACTTAGTCTAATGCAATAGTACAATAAAGGAAATAAAAGACATCTTATACCCTCGAGTAAAAAGAGGACATACTTCAACTTCACTTGAATGATTCTACGATCTATTGTTGCTTCCCAAATGCTGCTCTCCTACCAACAACTATAGAGATAGATAAAAACAGTGAATTAGTACAAACACATAAACTAAGTATTTCATAATGAATAAAAATCATGAAAATGGATATTTATTAGAAATATGCATATTTTAATTTAAATTTCATAATATAATCGCAAGAATAAAACTTAACAACTTTGAAAACACATAATACATAACTTAGCATATTTAGAACATTTTGAGGACAACATCATAGTAACCTTAATTGAGAGTACAGTGAATTTCTTCACTGTTACAATTAAGTTGCTTAATTTCACCTTAGCTATCCTAATAGCTATCCTAATACTCAATGAAGTAAGACAAAAAGAGTCCGCCCATACAACCTCTTTGAAACACCTAAATGATCCTCAAGACCAACTATAGTGAGATCCCAACACATCTTCATGACATAACACAAATGAATCTGAAATTCTTCTACGAAAGATTATTGTAAGTCTAACTTGAAGGAGTTGTGAAGCAACCACCCATACAATCTCTTACACAGGACATAAGAGATCCTATAGAATATCTAAGAGAGAATTATTCTCACTTAATACATCAACACATAAATAATATGACATTATCCTTTCAAAGTCTATCAAAAGACCTACTTTAATAAATCAAGTAGATAACGCCTATATTTCACCTCTTAAAGATTACCTATATAATCCTTATTACTATCTTAGGATTAGATCATGTCCAAGTAATCAACCTCTTCCCTAATTAGAGTCATTCCTAAGACTTATCTAGTTAAGATACAAAGATACCTTTCTATGCCCCCTTCAGACCATAACTACACAAACCCTTATATACTCTAGGTAAGTACTTATTCGTATTTTATTAACCTTAATCATTACATTCATTATTTAATTTAATACTCATTCATCACATAAGAGACTTTCAAGTAATTGTCTTTGACAAGACCTAGGGACTCTAACTAAAACCTACAAAGTCTGTTGCATACCACCACCTAAACTTCATAGAACTTCTATAGTGCTAGTAGGTATCCTTTATGATGAAAATAGAAAATAACCGACATTGACCATGATAGCTAGACATGGAATCTGGAGTTCTAACCTACACCGATGAGGGTGTTCTACTTGCCAATGGTATAACTAGGAGACTTCCCATGTAGGCACATGGTTAAGGAATATTAAGGGATTTTTGCACTCTACTCTCATTCTAAAGTGGAGGTACATTGTACTCTAGTTTCCTTCTCATGTAGAGATACTTCCAATAACATAATCACTCGGTTCATGGCTTCGTTGTCATAGAGTAATTGACACTAATGGATCACATCAAGAGGTTCCTTATCTAGTTCATAACTCAATCACGTTCACTCTACAAAATATATCCTCTAAGGCTACTTTTCAATGGTTACTATGATTGATCATTGTGACTTTTCTAAGGAAAATGTGATATCGTTCGAGCCGATCAATCCTAAGTAAATCATCCTTTACATGATAGATACCATTATGGTTGTTCCACATAAAATTCATAACCATGTACATGACCTTCTTAACATAATCTAAGGTATCACATATCCTTTATTCATACATGAAAGAGGTTCACTAAGACTACCTAGTAAATACATCTCATATTCAAATATAGTCCATACATGTATCAAGTAAGGGACAGAAGTGTGCCAAAAAAAGACACAACATTCTTTAAATTATCACATATATCATACCATTCCTTGGAGCATTTAGGAATGATCCTTATCATCCTTATTTAATCCTATACATTACTATATCATCATCTATATAACCATCACAACTCATATGGTCAAGTAGGAACAATCACGTATCAAAATCTAAGACTACACATATAAGCACAATCATAGTCTATATGATTTCCTAACATACATTGAAAGAACACATACTTTCATATTACTTCACATGAAGATAGATATCCTAATTCTTCACATAAATAAGCAACAAAATTCATAATAATACTTCAATTAGTTGCAGACAAGACCATAATCATCATATTTCATAATGTAACGCCCACAAGATCACATAAACTGCAAGTAAAGCACATAACACCGCCATCATAAGTTGACCATACCATTCACACCATATTTAAAAGTTGACCATACCAATGAAAAGATAAATGATTTCTGAGTAACATAAAATAATGAGAATTAAGGCAGCGTACAATCTCTCCATCCTCAACACTTATATCCAAAGTTAAATCATCCAATTCAATACCATAAGGCTGTTACCCATGGCCATAACAAATAATTCAATATATAAACTATGATATTAAATTAAAATTTTTAATTTAAATATAGATTCACAAATCTAATACAACCTAGATTTCAATTCAATACAATTGTTACGTCAATCAATATCCCATAGAAAACTACAGTAGAATTTTTAAGAATTAAGTCCATTTCACTTAACCCATAAAGTTGTCAAAGACTAGGGTTCATCAATTTCATGGTTTCATAGGTTAATGAGTAAAAATCATCTAATTAACAACAACTAAATCAAAGTTCAATGCTCTAAAACCTTTAATTCATGAACCGACGGATAGATCTAGAAATTGGACAATTTATTTTGGAAAACTTTAGAAAACTTCTTCTAAAGATGGGCTCCTTGATGAATAGAGTTTCAAGGATCAAAAATCATAACTCAATGAATCTACTCCTCCAATTTCATGAATAATTTCTACTAAATTCTCCAATACAAGCCCTTCATTGAGTTTTGGTTCCAATGGAGTTGTACAATTTCTAAGGAAATATGGGTTTTGATTTTGAAGAATGAAATCTTCTTAGTGTTAAAGACTTATATACATGTTTAAAATACCCAAAATACACCTAATTAACCTCCCTTTGTCGTATTTGGACGTGGTTTGAATTTACCAATTCACCCCTAACTTAACAGTGGCCTGTGCATGAAAATAGTCTTCATAGAAGGACGACAATTGACGGCACGTCCCTTGACCATTAGACAGTCCTTTTGGTCCATTGTTTGGGACCGTGGCTGGTGGTTGAATTCTCCTTCCCCATGTTTATGTGTACACCAAATAACCCATACCTACAGGGCGTCGACTGACCCACTAAGAGTCGATTGCCTCTGTAGGTTGGGCTGTCTTTGGCAGTCTTTGCTCAATGAAAATAGTCCTTCCTCAAGGACCCTTGGATTGTCTTGGGGGATGTTTGCCCGGACGTTTCAAACAAAACAATTTATTATAAAATATTAGGAAATCTCACATGAATTTCATCCAAAATGAAGATGTAAACCTCAACGAAACATGCATAGACACACAAGGTTGTTTCAAGGCAAACCATTCGAACGTCATGGACGTTTTTGGACGTATGACTTCCAATCTTCATGAAACATTTCACACTTCCTATAAACATTATAATAATAAATTTAATGAACTTATAACCTCAAAAATCACACATAAACATTTAAAACTACATATGAGGAACATAGGTGACTTAGTCGTCGAACATCTTGGTCGTCCTTTGACATTTCACTTCTAAATCTCCTAAAACTCTAGACACTGCCTCAATAGCACACAATAGACAATTTTAGTACCTGATAACAAAATGAAAACCATGTTAGGGTCTAGCTTCACCTAAGTCATTTGAGGGGTGTTATAATTTCCCCCACTTGGACAACATTCGTCCTCGAGTGACACCATTCCACTCTCTGAACATTTCCAAGAATTGAAATTCAATCATCAACTAATGACAACATCATATAAAACCTTATACAATACAAACATAAAGGAAAAAATCAATTTCACATAATCATGAGACTCATAACACAAGAACAAACTAGAATAAATTCTACAACTCTTCATGCTATAAAACTCACACCCTTCAATCCAAATATCAAAAACTCATCTATATTTAATATCATGGTAATATAAATAAGTTATAACAACATTAAAACAATTTTAGACCAAAGAATGAATTAGTCAATTTTTTAAATTTTTTACAATGATTTATGCAATTTTTCAAAAAAAGCAACTTTTAGGAAATTCAATATAGAAACATGCTACTACACAATCTACAACAACATAAACACATCTTAATACATAATCATTACTTCATCAAATGCACAGTACCAATAATTAATGAAATTTAATTTCAACAAGACCCCTAAATAAAATGTACATGAAACATACTACTGTGACTTTCTACTCTTTAGCATGATTTTAATAGAAGAGATAAGAAAATTAATCAAAAATACTTTACTCACCATACTTCTCCACTTAGAAAGAAATCATACCACTAAAGAGATAGAAGGACTTACCATCCTCATAATCCTCATCCTGCTTTGCTTTTATAGTCTGGTGTGCATAGAAAAACCTATTATTTGGGTAATTATGCTTCAGAACATTAGGAGAAACATGTTTACCCTCTCTTCCTCTAGCCTAAAATGTAGGACAATCTCTCACCTTATGATCATCCTTTTAATAATCAAATTAACCACTATTATCGGTTAGACATTTCACATAGTTTCTTTTTCCACATGTGACCCCTGTAGGCTTTTCATTTTGAGAACACCTCCTCTCTCAAATTTCACCTTAGTACTTCTAGGATCTTCTTGAGTTTGAGCCCACTTTTTGAACCTAATTTGATCTTGGTCACTAAAACCACTTCTTTTCAAGTGTATAGATATCCTCTTATGTTTGAACTCTTCAATTGATTGGGCATACATCATGAGTCTTTCTAGGGTCATATTACCATGTAGCATGGCCGTAGGACATTCATCCCTCATGAGATCCACGACACTCATCCTGAACCTACTCATCTCATCCCTAGAGTTAGATAAAATGGATGGGGAATATTTGTACAACATAATGAAATTCAAAGAGTATACCGCAACGCTTATATTGTCTTGCTTGAGTTTGATAAACTCCTATACCTTAACCTCCCCCGTCTCACGGGGAGAGTACTTTAAAAGAAAATCATCCTTAAAATCATCCCATAGGACCCGACTCAACCTACCTATTACATTTCCATTGCGTGTACAACCTTTAGCAATATCGTTCAATTGATATAAAGCCAACTCCGCCTTCTACCTAGAAGTCACTCCCTAAGCATGCACTATCTTATTCACCTCATCAATAAAATCTTAAGGATGCTCTCCCACATTTGATCCAAGAATGATAGGAGGATTAATGCTCACAAAATCTCTCAATCTAGATGTTATAATGCTCTCCAAAAAATTTACTCTAGGCTCTATGCTAGGATTCACTTGAGTAGTCACGGCTCGGGCTAAGACAAGCAAAGTCTATCTATTCTCTCTGTTAGACAATTTCACGGGAACTACCGAAAAATCATTAGTTAGAATTCTTATAGGGACTTGAGTACCTTCAAGAACTTTATCAACATGCTCAACTTGAGGAGATATCTCCTCATTCATATCATTCTCCTCAACTCTCCTAGCTAGTGTCCTCCTCGTATTCATCTTCATAAAAATAGCAGGAAAAACATAAGAAAATAATACTCATAACATTAACTTTACGATATGACATTGTTGTAGAAATGAATGGAAACTCTATCATCTTATATCCTCTCGCCCATGTATGTGTCGCGACTCACACCGATGGTCAAGACTCTTCTAGACATGAATTTATGAGGCTTTTTGATTCCTAAGGCTACTTTCATAACCTATGCTCTGATTCCTAACTTATCACATCCCAAAACCATACCATAGAATATATCATATTCTCATAATATAATCGGCGTACTTGACCTCTTAAAGGTCTTGTGGAAGCCCTTTTCATATCATTCATCTCATATAAATAATAAAAAGTAGTGCGGAATTAAAACTTTTCACAAAAAAATTGAGTATCATTTAATAGCAAATTTTATTAGATATCATAGGTAAATACTATGTCTCAACCTCATTAAAGATTAGACACAAGAACACTTCGGACATGATCCATACTTAAAAATGTTCAAATACTTAGTCTAATACAATACTTTGATAAAGGAAATAAAAGACATTGTATGCCCTCAAGTAAAATTAGGACATACATCAACTGCGTTGGAATTATTCGATGATCCAATTCTTGCTTCCCAAAGTCTCCTCACCTACCAAGAACTATAGACATAGATAAAAGAATGAAATTAGTACAACCACATGTACTAAGTATGACATAATGCATAAAAGTCACGAAAACATACATTTATTAGAAATATGCATCTTTTCATTTAAATATCATAATATAATCATAAGAATAACATTTAACAACTTAGAAAACACATAAGTAATCACATAGTCAATTTATAACATTTTTAGGACAACATTACAGTAAGCTTAATACACTGTACAATAAAGTTGCCTAATTTTACCTTAGGAACTTTATAGCATGCAATGTCCTTACTAAAATCTATCCTAATACTCACTTAAGTAATACAAAGATAGACCACCCATACAACCTCTCTAGGCACACATAAATCATCCTCAAGACAACCTATAGTGATATCCACACACCTTTAAGACATGACAGATATGAATATGAGATTCTTGTACCTAAGGTGATTCTAAGTCTCACTTGAGTTAGTAGTGAACTGACCTCCCATACTATCCCTTACACAGACACTTAAGAGATCATATAGAATACCATATATAGAACCATTCTCACTTAATACATCAACAAATATATAATATTACATTCTCCTTCAAAAGGCTATCAAGAGACATACTTAAGTAAATTAAGAAGATAATCTCCTTGATTGACCTCTTTAAGATTACCTAAATAATACTTAGGACTACCTAAGTCTTAGATCATGTCAACATAATAAAACTTTCCTTAACTATTGTTATTCTTAAGAGTTATCTAGGTAATATACGAAGTGACCATTCCTATGTTCAATTCACACCTTTACTAGACAACCATTAACTACTTTAGGTATGTACTAATTCATATTTTCTTAACTTAAATTATTACATACATTAGTTCATTTAAGACTCATTTATCACATAAGGGACTTTCAAGTAATGATCTTGGACAAGACCTAATGACTTTAACAAACACCGTATAATCCTATTATGCAATGTATGGATAGCGTCTCATAGCACCACTTACAATTCATAGAACCTCTCTAATAATAGTAGGTATCCGATATAATGAGAGTGTTAAACTTTCCAATGGTAACACTAGGACACATCCAATGTGGGGCACATTGTTAAGGAACATTAAGGGCTTTTATGCACTCTAGTGTCATTTTACGTACACTGTACTTTGGTCTCCTTTTAAATTGGAGATTATTCCCATAACATATTCACTCAGTTCTAGGCTTTGTTCTCATAGAGTAATTCAGAATAAATGAACACATGAAGAGGTTTCTTATTTAGTTCATAACCCAATTACATTCACCCTATCAAAGAGTTCCACAAGGGCTACTTTTCAATGACGACTAAGATAGATCATTATGAATTTCCTAAGGATTATAGGATGTATTTCAATCCAAATAACCTTAGTTCATCATCCTTTACATGAAGGATACCATTATAGTTCTTTGAATTCAAATTCATAACATAACCTTTTCCACGTACATGGCCTTCTTAGCATCATGTAAGGTCTCAAATAGCATTCATTCATATATGAAAAATGTACACTAAATGTACCTATTCTAGTCAACTCATGTTCAGATATCATCCATACATGTATCAAGTATATGAAACAGGTTTACCAAAACAAGACACAACATTATATAATGTATCATTACTTGAAGCACTTAGGAATGACCCTTATCATTCTTATGTCATCCTTAACATTACTATATCATCATCAATATAATCATCACAACTCATATGGTCAAGTACAAACAATCATGCATCAACATCTAAGACTACACATATAAGCACATAGTCATAGTCTATATAATTCCTAATATTCATACAAATAACACATACATTCACATTACTTCATATGTAGATAGATATGCTAATACTTCACACAAATAAAATAAATAAATCATCATAATACTTAATGTAGTTGCCAACAAGGCCATGATCATCGGACTTCATAAAGGAACTCTTATAAGGCCACATGATTATAAGTAAAACACATAACACAACTAGTTAAAGTGGACCATACCAATCACACATAATTGAAGTCCAATTATCATAAAATAAAGAGAATTAGGGCAGTGTACCACCTCTCAATCCTCAACACTTTAATCCAATGCAAACAATCAAATTCAACACCATAAGGCCCTTACTCATGGACATAACAAATAATTCAATACATAAACTATGATATTTAATGAAACTAGGTCAATTCATATAGATTCAACAATCTTAGACAACCCTAGATATAAATTACATACAATTAACATCAATCAATAACCCATAGAAAACGAGGGTTCATCAATTTCATGGGTTCATAGGTTAATGAAGTTACAATCATCCAATTAGCAACAATTCAATCAATGTTCAATGCATTCAAACCTTTAATACAAGAACCCATTAATAGTTCATCAAATTGGACAATTCATCTTTGAAAACATTAGAAAACTTCTTTGAAGATCCTTGATGAATTGAGTTTTAAGGATCAGATACTACACCTCAATGTTGCTAATCCTCCAATTTTATGATGAATCTCCACTCAATTCTCCAATCCAAGCCGTTCCTTGAATATTTCCTTGAATGGATATCTAGAAAATTTCTAAAGGAATTTGGGTTTTCATTTTGAATAATGAAATATTCTAAGTGTTAAAGACTTATATATATTTTTAAAATATCAAAAATACCCCTATATAAACGCCCTCTCTCTTATTTGTAGGTGGGGTTCATTTACAAATTTATCGCTAACTTAATAGTGGCCTGCGCCGGAAAATAATTTTCTCATACGGAAGACCATCAACGACCCATCCCTTGACCAATAGACTGCCCTGTTGGTCCGTGGTTTGAGAACGAGGCTTTTTTTTGCTTCTCCTTCCCCATTAATAAGTTTCCACCAACGACCCCTCACGTAAGGGTCGTCGACTGACCCACTATGATTTACTCCCTAGGTTGGTCTTTCTTGGGAAGTCTTGGCTCAATGAAAAGGGTTCTTTCTCAAGGATCTGTGGTTGTTCCTTCGGGATGTGTGCCTCCATGTTTCCTACTAAAAAATTCTCGGATAAAAATTTAGGACCTTTCAAATGAATTTCGTGCAAAACGAACATGTAAAACTAAAAGAAACATGTATAGGCACACAAAGTAGTTTCAAGGAAAACCGTTCGAATGTCATGGATGTTGTTGGACACTTGACATCCAAAATTCATGAAACTTTACATACTGCATATAAACACAATAGTAACTCATTTAATGACCTTATAACCTAATATATAATACATAAACACATAGAATCACATATGAGGCACACATGTGACTTAGTCATCGAACATCTTGGTCGTCCCTTCATGTTTTACATCCAAATTACCTAAAACCATGTTAGGTTTCTAGATTCACCTTAGTCATTTAAGGGGTGTTATAAAAGTAGAGGAAATAGGTAAATTTTACAAATTCTCCTTTTTTTTAACCACCATTGATCGATTACCAAAAATTCATATAGAAAACAGTAGATATAAATACATTAAGATAATTGAAATCACAATCTATCAACATCTCAATAAGTTCACATTACCCTCATTATAGGTTAAGTTGATAATACAGGAGGACCGTGGATTCTTCATGAAATTGTCTGAAAATCATCACTAATATAGTAGCTAATAATCAATTCATCATAAACATGCTTTTAAAATAAATTTGACAATGACCCATGACTATATTGACAGATAGGAATTCGGATCATGTAGTTTCACTGAAAAACATTTGAAAGAACTCTTTACATGAAATGTTAACTAAGTATGAAGTATTACCATACCTCATTACATAATAAATCCACGAAAAAATGAAGAAGATTCCATGAAAATCCATCAACTAAGCTTTTCTTGAGCTTCATCTTCAATAGAGACTTCTTGAGAGATTTTGTTTTGAGAGGCAAGGGTGTAATTTCAAGAATAAACTCTAACTGGGGTTTTCATCGTTTTAAAAAACATTATACCCAAAAATATAAAAGATAACTTCCAAGAGTTTCTTTAATACGTGGGTGAATTTCCTGTTCACCCTTTTAAAGGACACCGTGCATGGTTAGTAGTAACATGCTGCATCGACGAGGGCAGTTGACGGAGACTCGTCTAATCGACGAGCTGTCCTATTGCTCAATTGTTTTCACCTGAGACTCCATCTTGGGGGCTGAGCTCATACTTCTAAGTATTGAGGAATGCCCCCAATCGACGGGGCATCGATCCATGTATGATCCGTCGATTATGGGGTTGTAGATTGGAAAATGTCTAGGCAGTCTCTAGGCTGTGTTTCGGTCCTTCTCAAAGAACCCTTTTGGCGGTCCTTGGGGAGTGGTGCAAGAAAATTTTAAAACTAGTTACAATCAGAAATATATTAAGGTTCTTCACTATAAACTTGAGCACCAAACAACACGTAAAACATGCAAAGTACACTAGAACACACTAGCATATCCAAAGGTTAACTTTCGATTTTCTTAGACGTTTGACCACTAAATAACTTCAAATAAAGTATAAACACTATAAAAAAATATAATGAACATATTATAAAACCTTTTATGCACATGTGGATCTCTATACATCTAAATTCGTTTTGAGGGTCCTTACATGTACTAAGTATGGCTTTTATCCATAAAAACGAGCCATGCATGAGAAAATGACACTTGAGTCAATACCATACTAAGTATCTAATAACATTAACATGAACATATATGGAAGATCCATTAGTCCACCCAACATGATATTAACCCAACATTAAAGCAACCCAAATGATGCTTGTGCAATTCCAAGAATAGAACCCAATAACACTATTCAAAGCTAAGTATCACATTAAGTCAATTATATCATACATACAACATAACTTCATATTTCATTTAAGCATCCTTTATTCGTAAGATCATATATAAATTAACAATAATAATGTATAATAAACTTAATGATACAAGAACACTACTAAGACCATCCCTTAGGATACCCACATTTGTTATCTATAAGAGTAGTCCCATACCTTCCCTCATTCTATGTAGCAAACTTTATGAAAGACATAATGATACTTCACATATTTAACTTATTATTTTACTTTTACATTTGTAAAGGATGTGCAATAATCTACATTAGATTATGTAAGCTACATGGAATTCGTTGTTCTACTCCCACTACAGTAAGAGAGGGTTATCACTTGCCTAAGTTGTAAACATGCATAAATATCTATCTAGGTGGATCTTCTAAGCTGGAGTCCTATGTGGCCTTATAGTGAAGGGTCAAAGAGATTGATACCAGAAGAATTAACTTGCTAGAGGTGGAGGTTTCCATCTCTTGTGACAACACATTACTTGGGAATCCGGATTTTCTAAACATGAAGAAACCCATGTCAGAGCCCAAACTTACTAAACATGAGTCCTCCATCTCATTTAAATTATCTTCTGTGCTGAGCATTTAATACCTTATGTAATATCTTATTTCATCACACAAGTTAATATTGGTCTCAACTACACCCCTATATAAATATCTTATCATAGTAGCCCATACGTAATCATAACTGAGAACAATCATTTAATTTTATAAACTAATAACAAATGAGTAAACCTTTAACTTAACACTTTGTTATAATCATGAAAAACTACTTTCTATGATATAACAATCATATCATTAGATTCATATCTCCGTCATAGCTAATTCATGTGTCTAGTGTTAAGGACGAGGAATACTTATTATCAACAATACAACAAAAAGTAGACAAAGAATCATTACTATATTAGTTACTCATGTTTCATATTTAAATTAAAGAAATAACGAATCAACATGCTGTCACGATCGGAGAGCACCCCCTAGACGTAGGTGGAACCTTCGTTCTCAGAGAGGACTTAGCCTAGACCTTAGCATTCATCATAACATATACGAGATTAAAAAGCTAAAAATTTAAAAAAAATGCATAGTGAAGTGTACTTAGAGTTCTCACATATCATTTATGGAATTTACATATACTTCTCATATAGGAAGTATACATAGACATCTTGTTTAGCATAAACACACATTTAAGAATCTAATATCTTGTCTAACATATAATCCATTGAAAGGGTATTACAAAGTAGGTAATAGCCCATTTTAATATAGGCTGACGACAGTAGTTTAAACAATTAAGGAATGAAAAAAACGTCTTTATACATAACAATCCTACTAAGATATAAAATGGTAGCATCCTAGAATATTGAGGACTCACCAATAACTTGGGGAAAATTCCAAGTATTCTTGCAAATGGCCTCTAAGCACATCAACGACCCGAACATAAATATTTGTAGAAATATAAAGAATATGGGTTAGTACAACCTCATATACTAAGTATGGAAGCATATGCACATAAAATCATGAAATGGACTGTTTCTTTACAAAAATGTCAAGATACCTTGATTGCCTTTATGCACACAAAAGAGAGCATATATAAGACCAAGATAACAACAACATAATACATGTTCATAATTAAGGACAACATCATCATAAATTCAACTTACTATTTCATATTCATTAGTTCATATCATCAACATACAAAACCATTACAAACGATCCCATCCCAAGCCTACAAGTGCAATGCTCATGTGAAGTCCCATAACCACACATAATCAAGTGAACAAGAAAAGGAACCATAACTAATTCCTTATTTAACATACATACTATCTTGTATAGTGATCATCATATATATAAATCAATTTACACAAATATCATGTTCAACAATTGAAACCAACATCATATAAGGGAAACATCAGATAGAACCAACATTTTATACCTTTCATGATATCATAAGTTCATAATAACATAACAACAACCTCCTGGGACTCCCTTGAATACCAACTTGTGCAATGTATAGATAAAGTCCCATACCCCTACCTTCACTATGTAGATCCACTAAAGTCACCCTATTTACTGTCTTTCTTCATAACTTTATTAATTTGGAAAGCTCATTCACTTTGCTAATAAAAATTTTGAAAGCTCATTCACTTTCCTAATCAAAATATGATAAGTATGATTATGCATGTTACTCTCATGAAATGAATTTGCTAATCAAAATTTGGAAAGCTCATTCACTTTCCTAATCAAAATTTGGAAATCTCACTAACTTTCCTAATCCCAATTTGGCAAGTCCATTAACTTGACTTTCCATATCATGTTGTTAGGAATGAGTAATGCTTAATCATGCATGTCCTTTGTGTGTGCTTACATATACCCATATGTAGTACAAGTGTGTATTAATCCCGTACAACTATAAATTTTTAGGTGCAGGCACAGGTGGACGCTAAAGCTTACAGGTTAAAGTTACAACTATCTGGATGTGGATCATTGATATGGACTTGGTAGGAACTCATGCTTTCGAGGATTTCTACCGTTATTATCTAGCTTTGATGTAGGATTTAGCTAGTGGAGAATGTTCAACTAGAGTTCCTTTCCACTCTCATTTCAGAATTTGTATTGGTGCCATTTTGGCAAGAATTCGTTTAAGCTTGTCTACGACCTCGGAGAGGTCAACGACGCTAGTCTCGTCTAGGGTCTAGATTCCGATCGTGACAAACTATTATCAGTGGCTTAGAGAACTTATATTGTACTCGTTTGTATAATAAGCTAATCAATTTGCACATTTCAAGTTAAATAAATGCTCAAAACATGTTCAAATCTCTTTAGTTTTGCATTTTATGCTATTTCTATTTACTTAATTTATTCAAGTGTAATATATAATAAACAATGTTTCCAGTCAAATAATCTTAAGAACTGTAAGAGATTACCCTTCAGCATTCAAGAAAAATATAAAAGAGCCCTAAGTATTGTTAAGTTCTAGCTTATTTTTTTCGTCTCTCCACAGTTCAAGATTAGTAATATTACAGAGAAATAAAGTCAATACACTAAGAACAAAGAATAAAAACCCTCCTCCTTCAACACTTACTTTCACCAGATTAACAATACTAACTCAAACAAATACTGCAATCTTGAGGGAGAGGAAAGATAACAAGTAACACTATTAACAAAAATAAGTGATTTTTTGTCCACAGAAAATCAAAATATACAGTAAATACTTTCAAAACTAAATAGATTGGAAAATAGTCGTACCCAAAGTTCTATCATGATGAGAGAGCAACAATTGAAATTTATCTCGGACAGAGAGTTAGACAACACAAGGCAGAATATACATGCCCCAAGTTTAGGATATAGTTGAAATGGAAAACTACACATAGCATCTTTCGTAGTTTCCCCAACTCCTCCAAATGATGTCCAAATTATTTTAAATGTTTGCCAAGTTTGCCAAACAAAGTCGTAGAATAAGACAAAATGTAGAGTAACAACAAAATCTGTAGAATAAAAAACTATACAAAGCTATAATAGAGAATTTGTGGGATGAAATTTCAAGGAGATGAAAATAGGGTTCTGTCTTAGTGATTTGATTTAGAAGCTCCTATTTTGATTTGGGGAAAAAGGTACAATGAGATTTTTTTTAATAATTATCTTTTTAGGCCAATTTGAAAATGGAGGGAGTGTTAAATATACTGGAGGAAATACAATATTTTAGTGATAATTTTAGAAAAAGGTATAATACTACAGTTGTAAAGTGTTGTTTTTACAATTATAAAACAACACACTTTAAAAGTGTAGTCGTATGTGAAAATAAGGATTACCAATTATATAATGACATGACAGAACTTTTAAGTATAGTCTATACCTCTAAGGAGCATGCTTTAAAATTGTAGCTAATATCATCTTCACCAAAACTATAAGTTAAGGCTACACTTTAAAAGCGTACCAAAAAATACTTTAGGCAACACTTTCGTCAAGATTTTGTGTGAACTTATGCCTAAAATTATGTAGTGACCATTGAAAATTTTTTTTGTTGGTAAAGGAGGAACCATGTATAAATTGAAACCCTAGTCTTGGGGGATTTAGAAATCATCTTTGGAAGGACCTCTTTAAGAATGATTCCCAAGATTGAATTAAACAATACCTTAAGAATAATTTTCCACTAATTTTAGATTGATGCCTTGTTCAATTCGTCCAACTCTCTTAGTTCTCTAGTGTTCCTTCAATGGAGGGTTGAGTTTGGGGAGACAGAAACTAGAGAGAAGTTTGACCTTTGTGGGTTTGGGGAAATAATATGGTGTTATATTCGTTAATTGTCTTAGGGTACTTATATTGTTCTTAATTAACTAATTATAACTGAACTAAACGCCTAATTACTTAATTAATTAATTCCCTAACAACCCTCACTTAATGATTTTCAGAAACTAAACTGCGGTTCCATCGTCGGATCATAGACCAAACCATGACACCGTACTGGAAGTCTGTGGTTCTGGCAAGATAGTCTATTTTGGATAATCGATAATTCTTCACCAAAGACCGCCATCGACGGGCGGTTGACGAATCGATGGATCGTCATTTGATTCTTCAACCACCATGTTCAAAAGACAACTTTTAGGCTCAAATACAAGGTTCCTCATCAAGGACATTTAGGGTGGTCCTTGGGGAGACATACAATCATGACTAGGGAGCGCCCCCTAGAAGTAATATAGCATACTTGACCTCTCGGATGTATTAAAAATCCCATAGTTATAATTCATTGCATTGTCATAGTAAATTTAATGGAAAATTTAAAACATTTCTTCGCGCACCATATGCTATAAATTTCACTTCATATATATAAAGATATAAGTAATAATACATATTTAGATTCCGAGTCTCTTTTGCCATCTTAGACTCAACATCATAGAATATAATAGAATAGGGAAACCTTCCTAGGACTTCGCTCAAGAACCAGTTATGTAATGCATAGGTACTGTCCCATACCCCAACCTACACTAAGAAACTACACTTAGGATATCACGGTTATGGTCCTTATTTTACTCACATTGTCCATTTTACTTCAAGGAAACTATAGCCTTAACCAACCCTAAGACCATGGGTTCTACCTAGTATTTTATTTTGTATAGCCTTACACCAAGGGATGGTGCTCTACTTAGCCAAAGTAGAACATTAATACGTGCTAGCATACTAAGTGAAATCTCTTGCTAGATCCTATGTGGCAATCATATTTATGGAACTTTGAGGTATATGTGGAAACCCTCTTTAAACCAAATGGGGTATTTTAGTTGTCCATTATACAAACTTTACTTGTTTCCCTTTTGGATATGAGGATAACCACCTCCTGAGGAATATGGTGATTTACCTTTCTCCAATTGGAAGGGATACCCATGAACTTCAAGTTTTGTTGGTGCTAATATTATTTATATTTTATTAAAAAGCCTTTATTAACATTACTTTATAAAAACATAGTCCTTAGGAGAGTTAAATCCTCGTATGCTTAGCTCATAGGTCATAGATGAGAGTTCATTGTAAGACTTCAAAAATCCAAAACGTGTTGTAGACACTAACACAAATGTCACAAGGTTTTACACTGTTTTCTGGGTCATTTTAAAGAATATAAATCATTTAGGAAGTCTTAAAAGAAAAATGTCCAAGAACGTCCATAACATTCGAAAACTAGTTCAATGAGGTTCTAGTGTGCATTAGCCTATTTGAATAACTTTTAAAAGTTAGAAAATGATAAAAATTTGTGGAAGGGTGTCTAAAATGTGTTTAAATTGAATTATGGTCGAAACATTTGGGTAAGACTCCCCAAGGACCAAGCAAGGTCCATTGAGGAGGACCCTTGCATTTTGGGGTCAAGGACTGCTTGCAATGTGTGCTCCCATGAAAGGAATTGACGGGGCATGTGTTGATCGACGGGGCATTTATGCAATACGTTCACCAACACTTTTAAATTTCAGATAATGGTCCATTTGGACCAGTCTCTAAACTTACCTACGAATGTGCAACACACAAGGAGGCAGGGGTCGTCGACTAATAAAAGGACAATTCATTGAGGTCTTATTTGTCAGGTCCTGATCTTCTGCACATTTTATGTTAGTTCTAATAATTAATTGGTAAGATCATTATTCAAGGTTTAAGGAAAGCCTAATTAAGTTAATGACGACCCTTTATATAGACCGAACCCTACTAAGCTAATCTAAGCTCTCATAAACAAAACAAAACTCTTTTCCTTTTCTCTTCATTCTCTCTCTCTAGAAAAGAAATCCATTGAGGACGAAGTTGGAAGAGGGTTTAAGGTATTAAAAGATTAAAGTTTCAACGTCAATCATCATCTGTTAGTAAGGTGTGCTATCTCTTTCACCTTTAAGACCACTTTCTTCAAATGGTTCCATCCAATTGATTTCCAAAGATGAGTTTCCAAGTGAGTTTCATATAATCTCGAAAATTTTGTTATGAATTGGTTTTTTATGATTTTCTTAATTATAAATAGATTAACACGCATTCTAACCTAACTATGATATATCTTGAATGTTTTGTCTATTTATAGAAGATGACCTTTACCCTTACCCTTAGGTGATGATCCTGATAAGTATTCTATTGTATTTGTTCAATTGATGTGATTATTGATTGAATTACTATGATATGATGTTGTTATTTTAATAATGAATTATTTAGAGTGATTTATAAACCATTCACACTAGTTTGTCAGAAGTAATCTAGGTTATAAAGTATTCTGTGAATTGACCTAAGTATCTTGTCTTAATGTATGAACTATTATTGAATTGTGATGTAGGGATTCTTTTAGCCTTGTTATCGTGTTGGTGATTGAGTTATGACAATGTTATAACCTAATTTTGTTGAATTAAGATTTATGGTAAGACCTTGATGATGAATTATGAGGGAGACTTTGTAAGTCTTTTGATCCATGTCCTTTACTGAAAGATTATTTTAAATTGTGAGTATGTCATGATGTTGTATTGGAGAATGCCTTATATTAGTATTGATAGGGTGGTATGATATTTAACTGAAATGTTTAAATATGGTTTTTAGGTTTTGGCTAATATATAAATGTTATAAGGATGGTGAATGATTTACCAATATCCCTTATAATGATATGAAAATGTTAATGTTCTAACCTAACTTTCACGAATTTTAATGAAAGGATTATACTAATGCAATTCTTAATTATCTATGATGATGATGATGATGATTATAAAAAGGTTAGAAAGTATGACCTCCAAAAAACCATGATGATCAATAAAGACGTCAAAAGCATTTAAAAAAGGACTTAGCTTAGCACTGAGTGAACTTGACAATGGAAGGTAATGGTTTTCCATAGAGGAAGATTCAAACTATAGTTCCATAAGATGTGTTGACTCCCCTATAAAGGATAATCATCCACTAGATTCCCATGAGAGGAGGCCCCAATTGCCAAGTGGTATGTAGAGGGCTTATATCTATCCCTTAGTTTTTGATGTTTGTTTCCTCCATAGGAACACTAGCTAGTGGATCTACCTAGAACGCTATGTTTATATTTGGTTTTACTTTGACCGGTAGACAATTTTCCTTTGGTGCAAGGTTTTACAACACCGGATTCCACACTAAGCTTTTATGTTCTATTTCGGTTAAGATAATTTTTCCCTAAACAAAAATGAAGTAATGAAGTACAAACCAACTATAGTTACTTGACAGGTTGACTTAGATTTGGTATGGGTATGGGTCTCTACCTCTGTCTTGCACTAGTGTACCTTGAAGGGAAAATTATAAGGTTTTTACTATGTATTTACGTTCTTCAAATGCTACATGATATGCATATGAAGAACCAGCACATTGTTGATGTTATATGTTGATTGGTGTAACTTATGAATGTGTTTGTATATATTGTTAAAGTATGATGCTATGTACTGTTAAATGTTATAAAAAGTGAAGTAGGATATTGTTCATGATTATTTTTGGGTAACTTGGTTGAGTCAGGTTATGGGGCTATGCCTTGTTATGACACTTGTTTCACTTGATAGGCGTTCTTGGGTAATTGTCTTGCTTTGATAATTTTATAATGAACTATTTTTTATGTAAGTGGTTTATTAATGACTTAAGAATATATTGACTTGACTAAGTATTCAATTACATGATATTCATGTTGATTTGATTAGGATTGATGTTGTTGGTATTGTGAAGTACATGCCTATGACTTAATCAATATGCCTAATTTATTTGGTATAGTCTTGTTAAATGTTGCATAAAGGTTTTCAAAGTAAATTACATATACTGAATGAAATATCCCTTTTAGAATGTTTTTATGATATGTGCGCATATGGTCTCATACTTAGTACAAGTTGTTTAGTAAAACAATATTTTCCTTTTCCAACATTTTAGGTTCTGGTC
Organism: Solanum lycopersicum; assembly: GCF_036512215.1. Classification (NCBI taxonomy): domain Eukaryota; kingdom Viridiplantae; phylum Streptophyta; class Magnoliopsida; order Solanales; family Solanaceae; genus Solanum; species Solanum lycopersicum. The sequence continues at coordinate 16,062,415 of NC_090809.1, read as the reverse complement.
ATTAAAGTTCTTTTGGATATAAAATTGAAGAATACATTGTTAACAACCCTAAATTGACTATGCTAAGTAATGTTTAACGTAATTGCAATGCCTAGATTAAACAAGGTTCACACAGAATTCCCGCGCATGGAACCAGACCTCTGAACTCTCGCAACAGCTAAGCAAACTAACTTGGTTAGTTCGTTGAGCTATTCATGGTTGGGTCAAGCCACGTAGGTCAACCGAAAATTAAGATACACCCGGATGAGTCTTAACCGGACTTGAAAGGGGTAATCTTAAGTTCGGAGGGTCTAAGGGTAAAATTGTATTTTCCAGGCTAAGGTTAGTATTGTAATTTCACTAAATATTTAATTATGTAATGTATTAATATGGTCAAGAGTAAAATTTGGGCAGAGGTTGCCAATATTAACCCTTTAAGCAAAATTTTGCTCTATCCGGGTCCGAGCCTTGGTGGAAGCAATGATTTAATTGATATATTATATTTTTAGTGAATAACTTAAATAAATTAATATTTATTTTTATTATTTAATTAAAGGAAAATTATATTTTTAATAAAAAAATAATAACAATAATAATTATATTAATAAATAATGGGGAGTCCTAGTTTGACTAAGTCCCCACCTAACTCTCCTAATACTAATCCTCTCATTCTCACGTCTCTCATTCTCATTCTCACGTTTTTATCAGCAAAAGAACCGAATATAATAGTTCTTCACTCTTGAAGAACTTACACACAAAAACTCAAACGAAAAGCTAAGCTAAAAACGAAAATCAACAACATTCTTCTCGACAGATTTTGCTTGTAGTTTGGGTGGTGAGGTGTTATCTTAGTGGGGAAATAGGCAGCATGTTGAATCTCTTTTGAACAACTTCAGGTATGGGTTTTCTTCTCTCTTGGCCCCTTTCCCAAGCGACCCTTAAGGTTCTTCTTAATCGCAACTGAAAACTAAGGTTGTCCCCGTTGCATGCCCCTGTCATTAGATCCTTTGAAAGATTCAAAGCATGCGTTGGTATGTCTTTTTGTAAATAATTTTAGGTTTGGTTGTGATTATGTACTGAGTGTGTATTGAGTGTGTGTTTGTAAATCATGTAAGTAATGAAAGATGTATTGCCGAAAAGTGTTTTACGTTAATTGTTTGAGCATGGGTGTGCTGTAAATTAACTATGTTGCTGCTTGAAATTTTTATGTTATAAATGTTATGTTTTCGTACATGTAAATGTTAAGTCTGATGTTCATATAAGGGTAATGTTACTGGAAAAATGTCACCCAAATTACTTCAAGAATCAACATTGAAACTAGAGAGAAAGATAGATTGAAAGAGAACCAATTTCCTGGTTGTTGGAAATTTTGGACTCGGCCAAAAAATTTGGAAAGCCAGATATGTTTTAAAATTTTAAAAAGTTGTGAGGTCATTGAGAATTGAACCCAAGACCTCACCACAGGCAAATAACATAGAATGTTCATGAGAAAAAAAAATTAAATGTGGTGTAGGGATTGAACCCACATCATCTTTAATAGATGAGAGAGTTAGGAGAAAAATAAAATGTGGTGAGTGGGGATTGAACCCACAACCTCTTGAAAAGAGGAGAGAATCACGAGAAAAAAATGCATGAAAATAAATGAGGTGAGTGGGGATTGAACCCACAACCTCTTTAATAGATGAGAGAGTTTGGAGAAACATAAAAGAGAAAAAAACAAAATGAGGTGACTGGGGCCAGAACCCACAACCTCTTGGATAGGTGAGAAAGTTAAGAGAATAATTAAGAGAAAGAGATTGAGTTTGTGGGGGATTGATCCCACAAACTATGTTCCTTAAACGAGAAAGAGAGGAGGGAAAAGAAAGAAAGTCTTATTGGGGTGATGGGGATTGACCTAGGGTCCCCCAAATATGAAAAATGCAAGTACCAAGTTTGATATAATATTAAATATTTCTCAAGGGTTTCAAAATAGGGTTCCCTTGACCAATTCGTATTGACAAATAAGTCGTACATGAACAAATAAATAATGAATGCTTTCCCTAAGGATCGAAATGAAGATGTTGGAATACCTACAAGATGCATAAGTCTTGTACCACAAAATCTTGGATAAGTATGAGTCACTTAGATGAATTATAAATGAAGCCTCATGTATTGTAAGTATGCATCCATTAGTCCTCCATACGTTTAAAAGTAAGAGAATGTAAGATGGATGTAATGAAATGATGTGAACCTAGGAGGTTTATTTTAGAGTGTGAAACATACTAAAAGGCCAAGTGCATTGGCATATGACAAAATGAAATTCACGTAAGGGGAGTGTAGAATGATGTAAATTCAAATCTCAAGTATACTCTAAAAGAAAGTGCTAAGAATGAATTTTTAGTTAATATGTAAAGAAAAGAGTAACTACATGACAATAGGCTAGTGAAAGTGAGATAAGGTTCATCTACGCCTAAAAATCAGTGTTGCTAAATGAAATTTCTAAAAGAGTATATATATACTAAATTGATGAATAAGCAATGAAAGAGTGGCTACATGAGGATAGGCTAGCAAAAGTGAGACAAGTTGTATCTACGTCTAGAATCAATGTCCCTAAATGTGAACTTCAAGAGAGAATATGTATGTTATACGATGATCAAATAATGGCAGTTGGGAAAAGATGAAATGAAAAGATGTTTAAAAAAAAGAATAGGGTGGCATTAAAATATAAGGCTAGTGCAAGTGATACAAGTTGTACCTACGTAAAATTATAAGGTAACCAGAAGTACTCACCTAAGAGACTGTTGAAAATTAAGAGGCTAGTCTCAATAACACTCTATATGTAAGTGTAAGGACAATTCATACTTAAGACATAATAATGAGACGAGAAATAATCTAATGAGCTATGGTGCCTCATGCTAGAAGCGAGCTTCTATGATGTATGAGATGAATGTAATGGAACACTATACTGAGCACCAATAGGCTACCTATGAGTCACAATTCCTTCTTTAGGGAAGGCAGAGGTTAGTGTAATTCTCATAAGATGAGACTGTCCGTCTAGAGGGGTATGGATCTCCTTATATCTCCTAGTCTTTGAACCTATACTGCCAATATAGGATTCTAGTAGGGTTTGAGTCCCTCTATATGCTAGTTGTTTTTGTTTCTTTTGGCCGGTGATTCCACCACTTTTCGGTGTGTGGTTAAACACTTGATTTCATGATGCTCACATAGTCTATGTCGGTTAAGCTTAATGTTCCAAAAGAAATAATGAGTCCAGTCTTAAATAATGCACATAATTAAATGAACGATGCCACAGGTGTTAGGATACAATAATCAAGAGATGAGATAGACATAAGTAATGACACTAGGTTAATCTTTGTCATTTCATAGTGAACCTGATGAGAGTCTTAAACTAACTCCTAGGAATAGCTAGTGTTTATACTAGTATATTAATTAATGAAAATGAAGTACGTATGAATGAATGAAGCATACTCTGTGTTTGCTAAAGGAGGCTCCCTAGTTGAGGTCCCATATGTTGAGACGCATTTTGAGAACTCTTATTGTCAAGTCAATGATTCATAGGTCTCATGGAATATGAAGGAATGATATGAAGTATGTGATATGACATGCGCAATACGTTATGTGCTGTTTGAAAAATCATATGTATGATGATACATGTTACAGTCGTAGCATGACTTTCCTAATCCGATATGGCAAGTCCACTGACTTGAATTTCCATAACTCATATCCTTAGGAGAGAATTCTTATTAATCATGCATGTCCTTCGTGTGTATTTTCAAATACCCATACTTTGTACAAGTGTGTACTGATCCCATACAAATGTATACTTTTAGGTGCAGGTGCCGGTGAATGCTAAAGCTTACGAGACTACGATGAAGTTATCTGGACGTGTAGAATTCATCTTGACTTGGTAGGCTCTCTTGCTTTCGAGGATGCCTAAGTTTTATATTTTAGATTAGATATAGGCATGATCTAGAAGAGTATGTTCCACTAGTTTTTTTTCCCCAGATATTTTCAGATATTGTATTTTTGTCATTTTGACAACTCTATATTTTTATACATATTTTACCATGTCTTTAATTTGATTATCTTGATATTAAATGGTTGTTGTGAACGATTATGATATTATGTAGATGATCTTATTCGAATACAATGTTTCCTATTATGAAGTCTAAGTATACTTCAACTAAAAAAAAGTTCAATTTTTTTGGTAAAATTTATCTATATGATTTAAATATGATGTATGTAGGCTTGTCTGTGACCTATGAGAGGTCAACGATGCCGATTTTGGCTGGAGTGTAGACTCAAGTCGTGACATTTTCGAAGTGGGAAAGACACAAGATTTCATGATGCTCACATGATCTATGTCGGTTAAAGATATAGTTCCTCAAAGTATGAAAGATAATGAAATGACTGATACCAAAGGTGTTTGAATAGGATATTAAAAAGGTGAACTAGACTCACAAAATGACACTAGGTCATTCTTGGTCATTGCAAAGTGAACCATATATTAGTCTTAAAGAAAATCCTAGGTATAATTGGTGTTCACACCAGCCTACAAACGAATAAAAGTGAAGTACGTATGAATGAATGTAGCAAAATCTGTGTTTTCTAAAGAATGCTCACTCTAGTAGAGGTCCCATATGTGGAGTCCTCATTTTTTTGGAAGTCCTAATTTTATTTCCTTAATTCCAAAGTCTCACGGCATATGACCTAATGATATGTAATATATGTACGTGCTAAATAAAATATGTTGTGTGCTGTGTGCAATACGAAAATAATGATGATGCATGTTACTCTCATAACATGACTTCACTTATCCGATTTGGAAAGTCCACTGACTTAACTTTCCATAGCTTATAACGTTAGGAGAGATATCATCTTAATCATACATGTCCTTGGTTTGTGCTTGCATATACCCATACACATTTAAAGCGTGTAATAATCCTATACAACTCTCTACTTTTAGGTGAAGGTGAAACTAAGGTTATCTTGACATGGAATTTTCATCCAGATTTTTTAGGCCCTCATGCATTCGTGGAATGTTTCTATTTTATTCTAGCATTAGACGTAGGAATTAGATAGTGGAGTATGTTCCACTATTGTTTCTTCCCATGTTATTTCAGATATTGTATTTGTGCCATTTTGGCAACTCTATATTTTATACAGATATTGAGTATGTCATTCATTTGATTATATTTGTATTAGATGGTTGTTGTGAACGCTTGTGAGTTTATGTATATAGTTTTATGCGAGTTCAATATTTCACACTATGAAGTCTATGTAAATAAAAGTTCTAATTTTAAGCTAAAATTAATTTAGATGAAGTAACGATGACGTATGTAGGCTTGTCTGCGACCTCTAAGAGGTCAACGACGCCGGTCTCGTCTGGGTTCTAGACTTTGATCCTGAGAAAGTTTGTATTTGAGAACTAGGTTAAATTATGAGGATAATAAGTTCACATCAACCACATCAAGTAGTTTATAAGTCATGGTGGTGAAGTGCACTACTATCATGAATTAGATACTGCATGATGCGTAGGGAAATTTCCCTTCTTCTTATCGTATCGTGCTTTCTCTAATGTATGATTCCTTGGTGTTATGATGATATCAGACATCAATTATATTTTGTTATAAAATGAACACAAGGAGGAACACTGGTCAGGGAAGAGGAGAAACAGCTGTTGGGGGCAACCAAGTTCCTACCCAAGCCTAGCCGCTGACATGGAGATGCATGTCAACCCAACTGAGTTGACAGATAAAAAGTAAGGACAACCCTGGTGCAGATGTCCAAAGCCATAACCTTACAACCTCAGGCTATGAGAGCCCACGCATAGCAACAAGGTTTCCCCAGAAAAACCCACCTGCCTGCACTATGGCTAGTAGGTTAAAGGACATTCCGTTTACATTAGATCTAATATTGCTGAGAATCTCGAGGACGAGTGTAGGGTACCTATGCTGCCTTCCATCATTGGACTTTCCAGGATTATGGTCCATGTCAAACAAGTGGAGGAATGAAGGAAGAGGAAACATGCTAGGGCAGGGAACATGTCAAGGCAAACTGAGAAGAATTTTTAAAGGAATAGTAGTACTAAAAGGGATAAGCCCATGTTTAAGAAGTGACTTTCCCAACAAGTGGAGCCAAGTTCATCCAAGGGTCGCTATGATAGGGATTCCAAGCATAGAGTTAATAGAAACAGTGAAGTAGATACACCTCAGGAAAGGCCACCCTATAGGAAGCGTGGAAAACATCATGGAGGAGGGTGTATGAGGGCTCTAATGCTTGTTGCAATTGTAGCAAACTAGGTTACATGATTAATAATTGTCCGTATATGAGAGGTCGAAAAAATGGGCAGTAGAAAGTTCAGCCAAATATTCCAAGTGAAGAGTCTCAAAATAGGAAACAATTCTTCGCACTAAAGTGTAGGTGTGTAGGGGAAGACCGCTCTGGTGATGACTTAGTTGTGTAACCTAAATTATTTTTTCATGTGTATGGTTTTATGCACTAGTATGAGGTTAATATGTTTTAGTCATCATGTTGGTTTCTAATTTGTGTGACTTATGTGTTTACTTATGTTGTATGCTTTGATTAGACTAGTACAGGAAACATTTTCCTCAGTCTATTAATGTCAAGCTGCTAGTAGATTTAAAAGATGTGCACCATCATTTAAATATGTGAATCAGATATTCACCAATGAAAAGTATTGAATTGTCTATGTATGAATATGTTCTATGGATGACTGATTGTTGTTAGGAAATAGTAGTGTCATTCGGGGATGAATGTTCCTAAGGGGGGGGGGATAATGTAACCAACCCGAAATTGACTATGATAAGTAATGCTTAACGTACCTAGAATACTTTGATTAGACAGGATTCACATGGATTGATGCACGTGGAACCAGACCTATAAACCTATCAATCAGAAAATCCAACCAACTTACTGAATTACTTGAGCTAGGCAAGGTTGGGTCCAGCCATATAGGAAACCCAATTATTAAGAATCACCCGGATGAGTCATAACCGGACTTGAAAGGGGTAATCTTATGTTTGGAGGGTATAACGGCAAAATGTTCTTTTCCATGATAAGGGTTGTATTTTAATTTCTCTAAATATTTAAATTATTAAATATTTAATTAAAATTAAGGACAATTCAGGTAGGGTTGACCCAAATTGACCCATTTTTGCGAGTTAGGCTTCACTCGAGTTCGATCCTTGGTTGAGGCAATGTAAAATTGAATTAATTAATATTAATTATCTGAAATAAGTGAGGGCAAGATGAGTCATTTAACCTAAACCTTAAAGAAATTAAATTTTTATATAATAAGTAACAAGGAGTCCTAGTTTGACTAAGTCTTCATCTAAAACTCCTAAACATACTCTCATCTCTCTCAACTATCATCCTCATGAATTTGTCCGCTCTCTTCTCACGTTATTTATCAGCAAAAAGAGCAAAAAAAATCAAAGTTCATCACTTGATGAACTTGCATACAAAAACTTAAAAGAAAAAGTAAAGTAAAAATGAAAAGCGTAGGAAACTTTCAAACGGTTAGCACGTGAGTTTTGTTAGAGAAGAATTTTTTTTTGTGGGAGTTCACAGCACTTGACATGAGATTTTAAAGGTTTTAAATGACAAAAAAGGTATGGGTTTTCTTCCTCTTGGTCCTTTCCAAAGAAACCCCTAAGTTTCAGTCAAATTCTAATCAGAAAATTAGGAATGTTCCCCTTTGCATGTCCCTGTCACTAGCTCCCATTGAATTTATAGGTTGGGTATGTTTTGATAGTTGAATTTAGAGATGTGATGTGTTTTAGTGATGATTATGTTCAATTATGTATTTTTGGATTTGTGTTAGTAATAAGCGTGCTTTTTGAAAATATATGTTAAACATGTGTGTGCGCATTGTGTATGTCGTGACATTTGTTATGGGTTGAAGTGTGTAATATACATGTTAATTCTTGTGTTTTTTATGAAATTACTAGAAGTAAATCTTGATGTTCATAAGTGGTGTAATGTTGCTGAATTGAGTGAAAATCATGATTAAATGTAACCACGAAAATGCAAAAAACAAATGTACGATATATCCAATGAATTGTCCAAAAATCTAATATAGAAAAGGTTGAGGGAATGGACTGGAAAGTGTGATCAAATTTAAAGATTTTCTGAAAATTTGGTTCGGCCAAGTTACTGGAAAATTATTGAGTTTTTTTTAAAAAAATTAAAATGTATGAGGTCATTGGTAATTGAACCCAAGACCTCATAATATGGAAGCTATAAAAAAATTATATTATAAAAACAAGTTAAGGGGGATTCAAAATGGGGTAAGGCTCAAGTGAAGAGTTACAAGAAAAATGAAAAATAAATAAAATGAGTGGTCTAAGGATTGAACCCACAACCTCTCACATAGGTGAAGAGGAGAGAGTAGAAAAATGAAAAAAAATGAGGTATGTGGGGATCAAACCCACAACTTCTTGGATGGGTGAGGAAAATAGGAGAAAACCTAAAGGAAAATTAAATGAGATGCTTGGGATTGATCCCACATCCTCTTGGCCTAAAATAGAAAATTCTAGGAGAGAAAAGTAAGAAAAGAGATGTTGGCGTTTGGATTCGAACTTTGGTCCCCAATATGAAATTTTAGATAAAATTTTAAATAGGACTTAGTGTTTCTCAAGGGATTTAAAATCTGGTTCCCTTTCCCAATTCTGCATTGATGCATAAGTCCTACGTGAATAAATACCTAATGAAAGCTGCCTATAGGAATCAAAATCGAGACCTTTGCATACCTACAAGATGCATAAGTCTTGTACCATATAATCTTCGGTAAGTATGAATCACATAGACAAATTATGAACGAAGACTCATGGCTTTTACGTATGGAGTCATAAGTTCAGCGTACGTTAAAAATAAGTGAACCTAAGATGTATATGATGAAATAATGTGACCACAAGAAGTTTACGTAAGTATGTGAAGCACACTAAATGGCCAAGTGCATTGGCATAATAATGTAAGTAAAATTATTTAATATAGTGACAACATGACTATAGGCTAGTGCAAGTGTAACAAGCTGCATCTACGCCTGAAAATCAATGTCACTAAACGAAATTTCCAAGAGTCTATATTTATGCTAAACAATGAATAAGCAAAGAATGAGTGGCTACATTAGGATAGGTTAGTAAAAAGCGAGACAAGTTGTATCTACACCTACAACCAATGTCCCTCAATGTAAATTCCAAGAGCGCATATGTATGTTATACGATGATAAAAAAATTAAACGGGAGTAAAGATGAAATGAAAAGATTTTAAGAAAGAAAAGGGTGACACCACAATATGAGGCTACTGAAAGTGAAAAAATTTGTACCTACACAAATATAAGGTCACCAAAAGTACTCACATACGTGAGTGTTGAATATTAAAAGAAAAGTTGCAATCACACTCTAAATGTATGTTTAAGGACGATTCACACTTAATACGTAAAGATGATATGATAAATCATCTAATCAGATATGACTACCTCATGATAGAAGAAAGCTTCGACGATGAATGAGTTATATGTAAACAAGAAATATGAAGGGATCACTGATAGGCTAGATATGAGTTGTGATGCCTTCTTTCCACAAGGGAGTAGGTTCACTTAATGCTCATGAAATGAGACTGTGGACCAAGGTGCGTATGGGTCTCCCTAAATCTCCTAGTCTTCAAACTTTGCTGCAAACAATGGGAACTAGCTAGTGGTTTTCCACCTAAGTAAGCTAGGGATGTTTTGATTTCACCTTGGCTAGTGGCTCCACCTCTTTTAAGTGTGGGTAAGGCACAGGATTTAATGATGATCACATCATCTATGTCTGTTAAAATTGAAGTTATCTGGATGTGGAGCTTTCATCCAGATTTTTTTGGCCCTCATGATTTCGAAGATGCTTACAATTTTATTCTCGCATTAGACGTAGGCATTTGCTACTTGAGTATGTTTCACTAGTGTTTCTTTCAGAGTTACTTCAGATATTGTATTGGTGCCATTTTGGCAACACTATATTTTATACATATATTGACTATGTCATTCATTTAATTATCTTTATATTAGATGGTTGTTGTGAATGCTTATGAGTTTATGTAGATAGTATTATGCGAGTTTAATATTTCTCACTATGAAGAATAATCAAAAAAACTGTTCAAATTTTCCGCTAAAATTATGCTAGATGATGTAACACTTACGTATGTAGGCTTGTCTGTAACCTCAGAGAGGTCAACGATGCCGATCTCATCTATGGTCTAGATTCCGTTCCTGAAAAAGTTTGTATCAGAGCAATAGGTTAAATTTAGAGTATAATAAGTTCACATAAACTACATCGAGTAGTTTCTATGTCATGGTAGTGAAGTGTACCACTATTCTGAATTAGAGACTGCATGATGCACATGAAAATTTCCCTTCTCCTGATCTTACTGTGCTTTCTCTAATGTCTGATTCCTTGGTGTTATGAGTGTATCTAACATCAATTCTATTTTTATTAAATGAACACAAGGAGGAACACTGGTCTAGGAAAAGGATAAGCAGCTGTTTGGGGTAACCAAGATCCTCCCCAGGCCCTAACTGCTGAAATAGAGATGCATATTAACCCAGTTTTGTTGACGGATGGAGAAGTAAGGAAATCCTTAGTGCAGATGGCCAAACACATCACCTTACAAGCGTATGCTATGACAATCCACGCAGAGTAACAAGGTCTTCCCAAGAAGAACACACCTGCCACCACAATGTCTAGTATGTTAAGGGACTTCACGAGGATAAATGCTCCCGTTCACACTGGATGTAAGATAGTTGAGAATGTCGAAAAGGAGTGTAGAGTAGCTATGTTTCATGCTAGCATGGGACTTTCCAGGCTTATGTTCCATGTAAACCAAGTGGAGGAAAGTAGGAAGAGGAAGTACATTAGGGCAGGGAAGCATACTAGGAAAGCTGAGAAGAATTTTCAAAGGCACAGTAGTATTGAAATTAGGGATAAGACCAAGTTTAAGAAGGGACTCTGCCATAAAGGGTAGCCATGTTCATCCAAGGGTCTATATTATAGGGATTCGAAGCCCAGAGTTAAGAGAAAAAGAAAATTAGATTCAATTAGTAAAGTCCACCTTGTTGGAAGTGTGAAAACTTCATGGAGGAGGGTGTATAAGGGGATGTAACGCTTGTTACAGTTGTAGAAAACCGCGTCACATGATAAAGGATTGTCTGTATATCAGAGGCCGAGAAAAAGGGAAGGATAAAGTTCAGCCGAATGGTCCATGTGAAGAGGCTCCAGGTAGCAAATAATTCTTCCCACTCAAGTCTAGGGGTTTACGAGAAGACCCCTCTGGTGATGTCTCATGTGCGTAGCCTAAATTACTTTTTCAAGTGCATGGTTTTATGCACTAGTATGAGGTTAATTTTCTTGAGTCATCATGTTGGTTGCTGATTTGTGTGACTTATATTTTTACTTTTGTTGTATGCTTTGATGAGACTAGTTTAGGAAAGAGTTTCCTCAGTCTATTAATGTTAAGATTCTTGTAGATTTCAAATATATACATCATCATGCTAATATATAAAACAGATATACAATTATAAAAAGTATTGAATTGCTTATGTATGCATATGTTCTGTGGATGATAGATTTTGTTGTTAATAAAGAGTAGTGTCATTCGGGACGAATGTTCCTATGGAGGAGATAATGGAACAACCCGAAATTGACTATGCTAAGTAATTGTTAACGTACCTAAAATGCCTATATTAGACCAGGTTCACACGGATTGATGCGCGTGGAACAAGACTACTGAACCTATACATCAGCCAAGCCAACCAACTTAGTGAGTTAGTTGAGGTAGGCAAGGTTGGGTCAGGGCATTTAGGGCACCCGAATATTAAGATTCACCCGGAAGAGTTTTAACGGGACTTGAAAGGGGTAATCTGAACTTTGGAGGGTCTAAGGGCAAAATGGTCTGTTCCGGGATAAGGGTAGTATTTTAATTACCCTTAATATTTAAATATTTATTTAATTAATTAAAATAGTGGACAATTCAGGTACAGTTTACCCGAATTGACTCCTTTTTGCGAGTTAGGCTTAAACGTGGGTTCGACCCTTGGTTGAAGCAATGTTAAATTGAATTAGTTAATATTAGTTATCTTAATTAAGTAAGGTCATGATGATTCATTTCATCTAAACCATAAAAAGATCAGATTTTAGTTAATAAGTAACAAGGAGTCCTAGTTTTACTATGTCTTTAGCTAAAACTACTATACTTACTATCATCTCTCTCCACTCTCATAGTAATGACTTTCTCCACACTCTCCTCACGTTATTTATCTCCAAAACGAACAAAAAAAATTAAAGTTCAACACTTGAAGAATTTGCACAAAAACACATAAAAGAAAAACTAATCTAAAAACGAAAAGTGAAAGCATTTTTCAAACGGTTTGCGCGTAGGTTTTGTTGGAGAAGCATTTGTGTTTTGTTGAAGTTGGCCGCACTTGAGGTCAGATTTTAAAGGTGTTCAACGACGAAAAAAGGTATGGGTTTTCTTCCTTGGTCCCTTTCCCAAGATACCCCTAAGTTTCAGTCAAATTCTAATCTGAATACTAGGAATGTTCCCCTTTGCATGTCTCTATCACTAGCTCCCATCAAATTTTTAGGTTGGTTATGTTTTGATTGTAAAATTTAGAGATGTGATGTGTTTTGGTGATGATTATGTTCAATTATGTATGTTCAAATTTATGTGAGTAATAAGCATGCTTTAAAAAATCTATGTTGTAAACGTGTGTATCTGCATTGTGTATGTCGTGGCTTTTGTCATGGTTTGAAGTGTGTAATATTAATGTTAAATTCTTGTGTTTTTTATGCAATTACTGGATGTAATTCGTGATGTATATAAATGGCGTAATGTTGTAGAATTGTGTTAAAATCTTGATAAAATGTTACCACGAAAATGCTCAAAATACACATATGAAATGTCCAATGAATTGTCCAAAAATCTACGTATAAAATGTTGAGGAAATGGAGTGGAAGGTGTGATCAAATTTCCAGATTTGCGGGAAATTTTTTTGGCCAAGTTAGTGGAAATTTTTTTAGTTTTCTAAAAAAAAACGTATGAGGTCATTGGGAATTGAACCCAAGAGCTTACCATATGCAAGCTATAAAAAATTCAATAATAAAAATTGAGGTAAGGGGGATTTGAAATGAGGTAAGGCTCAAGTGAAGAGTTAGGACAAAATTGAAAGAAAAATAAAATGAGTGGTGTGGGAATCGAACCCACAACCTCTAGGATAGGTGAGGGAGAGAGGAGAAAAATGAAATTAAACCAAAATGAGGTATGTGGGGATCGAACCCACAACCTCTCGGATAGGTGAGGAAATTAGCAGAAAAACTAAAGAAAAATAAAATGAGGTCTGGGGGATCGATCCCACATCCTTTCGGCCTAAAACAGATAATTAAACAAGAGAAAAGTAAGAAAAGAAATATAGGCGTTAGGATTCGAACTTGGGTCCCCAAGCTGAAATTTTAGATCAAAATTTAATATAAGACTAAGTGTTGCTCATGGGATTTGAAATCTGGTTCCCTTGCCCACTTCCGTATTGGTGCATAAGTCTTACGTGAATAAATACTTAATGAAAGCTGCCTATAAGAATCGAAATCGAGACCTTGGCTTTCCTAAAATTTGTATAAGTCTTCTAACATATAATCTTTGGTAAGTATGAATCACTTTGGAGAATTATGAATGAAGCCTCATGGGTTCTACGTACGGATAAATAACTTCAGCATACGTTAAAAAATAAGTGAACATAAGATGTATGTGATTAAATGATATGACCCCCGAGGGTTAAGTCTGATTGTGAAACACACTAAAAGGCCAAATGCATTGGAAATGATGAAATGAACATTCACGTAATAATTTTAGTAATTATGTTATACTATGATACTAATAAAACTAGTGACAACATGACTATAGGCTAGTGCAATTAGGACAAGTTACATCTACGCCTAAAAATCAATGTCACTAAATTAAATTTCTAAGAGAGTATATTTATGCAAAACGATGAATAATCAAAGAAAGTGTGGATACATGAGGATAGGTTAGTACAAGTGAGATAAGTTTTATCTACGCCTAGAATCAATGTCCCTCAGTTTATGTTCCAAGAGAGCATATGTATGTTATAAGATGACCAAATAATGAGAAGTGAGTAAATATGATATGAAAATATGTTCATAAAGAAAAAGGTGACACCACAATATGAGATCGGTTCAAGTGAGAAAAGTTGTACCTACGCAACCATAAGGTCACAAAAAGTACTCACCTAAGAGAGTGTTGAATATTAAGAGACAAGTCTCAATCTTACTCTATATGTAAGTGTAAGGAAAATTAATAATTAATTTGTAAGAAGATATTATGAGTGATCTAATCAGATATGACTAGCTCATGCAAGAAGCAAGCTATGATGATGTATTAGTAAATAGGAAATTTAAACGGAGAATCGATAGGCTAGGATAATTAAGTAGTGAACTAGACTCAAGGAATGACACTAGGTCATTCTTGGTCATTTCACAGTGAACCTGATGAGAGTATTAAAAAACATCCTAAGTATAGTTGGTGTTCACACCAGCCTACGAACGAAAAAAAGTGAAGTACGTATAAACGAATGATGCAGACTCTGTGTTTTCTAAAGAAGGCTCCCTAGTTGAGGTCTTATATCTTGAGACTCATTTTGGGAAGTCCTTATGTTATGTCCATGATTTTAAGGTCTCATGGCATATGGGTGAATGATATGTAATATACCTATGTGCTATATGAAATATGTTATGTGTTGTGTCAAATATGAAAAGAATGATGATGCATGTTACTCTCATAGCTTGACTTTCCAAACCCAATTTGGAAAGTCCATTAACTTAACTTTCCATAACTCATACAGTCAGTAGACAGATCTTCTTAATCATGCACATCCTTGACGTGGTCTTTCATATACCCATAAATAGTACAACTGTGTACTAATACCATACAAATCTCTACTTTTAGGGAAAGTTGCAGCTGGATGCTAGAACATACGAATAGACGTTGATGTTACACGTACCTGGAGCTTTCATCCGGATTAGGTAGGCCCTCGTTATTTAAAGGATGATTACTTTTTTATTGTAGCATTAGACGTAGGTATTAGCTAGAGGAGTATGTTCCACTAGTGCATCTTTCCCAGAGATTTAAGTTATTGGATTGGTGCCATTTTTGGAACTCTATATTTTATACATATATTGACTATGTCATTTATTTTATTATCTTTGTATTAGAAGGTTTTTGTGAACTCTTATAAGTTTATTTAGATAGTGTTATGCGAGTCCAATATTTCTTACTATGAAGTCTATTTAAACAAAAGTTTAAATTTTCCGCTAAAATTAATATAGATGAAGTAACGATGATGTATGTAGTCTTGTCTGCAACCTCTGAGAGGTCTACGACGCCTCTCTCTTATTGGCTCTAGACTCTGGTACTGACATTCATAGTCATCCAAGTAGGGTAAGTCCTCATTTTCCGAAGGCAATGCCTCTATCAATTCATGAAGTTGTTTTAGTAATAAAAGTCTTATGTTTCTTTCCTTTTCATTTGGATATTGAATGTTATATGACCTATATATGGTCTTGTTCACTGATGTATGGGTTAGGCCAACTTTTATACACTCTTATTAGATGATTATTAGATGCGACAACTATTTTGAGACTATGTTGTGTTTTATATATATTTATGTAAAATAAAAGTAGATGACAAAGTAATCTTCCTATACCAATGGTCTATGTATACTCGATATATATATTCTATGTGTATGTAGAGGTCACTGTAAACCTCAAGTAAAAGCTATGAAAGTTTTAAATTTTCCGCTAAACGACCTATAAATGTAATGATGTAACCTAAGAGGACAAACTTAATAATCAAAGACGACAACGACACCGGTAACGTCTAGGGGGTATTTTCAGATGTGACATTCACAAACTTAAATCATGTCAGAAACCCTTCCACATGTACATAACATATTCAAGCACCTATCTAGTTTAGGATACCTCTAAGCACACTTTTCAAGGATTGTCCATTGACTAGATTATCATTCATGTGTGTGTATATACATATATATGATCAAACCTTTCACATTACACATTAAGGTCAGACGTGTTCATACATCAATGAATAAGTTTATTTAAGATAAATTCTTTCATATAAACACATTAAGACATTATTCATATTCATAACATAACTATGCGTTCATATTCATGTATATAGAAAACAAAACCTAGGAACGATCCTCTAAAGGCACAAACGTGCAATGCATAGACAAGGTCCCATACCCTTGCCCATACTATTACACATATTAAGTAACAAAAATGAATGACGCATCACATTTTTCATAGATACATATACCTTACATGTGTAGTAGTAGAAATTACTGTTAATGAGAATTACCCTTTCATTTAGACACTATGAACCCTTACTACTTTTAAGCATGCATGAAGTGAGAGTATGTGTGTACATTGGTCAACATGATCACATAATGGCCATAAACAACACATTGAGGAAGACACTTTCTTAGGACCACAATGCACAAACAAGCCTGGACCGCACAAAACCAACAAGCATAGGAGACAAACTAACTTGATATTACACTTAAGACTCCTTACCTTAGATATTCGCACTTTCACATAGTGATACATAGGTAAAGGATCATTAACCATTTATACTAATTTAAGGCAGCATGACTCAAACCCGAACATAGTCATCCATATGCTTGTATCATGAGAAATACAACCTAGATCATAGCTAAAATAGGAAAATTACGCAAAAGCTTCACATAGGATGATCATCACCAACACACATTCATATTTTAATCGCATTCAAGGGCATGATCAAGACGAGTTTGACCTTTTCAAAACTTTTTGGTGTGTCCTCGTTGTTTGAGGATGGTGTTGTTTGTTCTATTTTAATAGTATTGCTTATTTCTTATATCACTTGTTCATTCCGAATATTGAGACTTTTGTTGTAAGACAATATGTGTCATAAAGTACTTGTATGATGTCACAATCGGGGAGCACTCCCAAGACGTAAACGGCGTCATCGTCCTTGGAGAGGACTTGGACAAACAATCAGTATTCGTCATAACAAACCCTTACGAAGACTTCAATTGCAATTCTTATGTGAATCCCCATAACCTCACATAATAAAGTAAACCAAACAAAGGATCATAAGAAATGTCAAAATTTCATATATCTTAATACCATGAATATTCATTATCATATACACCAATTTGGACCAAGAACATGTTCATCAATGAAACTACATCATATTGGATCATTAACATGTAAAGTCATCATAGACATTTCATTCATATCATAACTACATAAGAAAAACCTATTAAGACATCCCTCAAGGCCATTTAGTGCAATGTATAGCTATAGTACCATGAACCTAGTCATAAGGAGAACTCCTTAAGTCACCCTATTTAGTGTTCATATTTATTACTTCATTTATTTATTTTAATTTTAGGATCAATTGCCATAACATGGAATCCCGTGTTATGAAAACCTACACCGATAAAAATTTGTCTAGCTACCAGGGTAGTACTAAAACATTAATATAGCATTCTAGATGGATCAATAAACATAAATTATTATGGAGGCAAAATAGTTAAGTTACAAGGAGACATTTTAGAGACCCTCTTTATGCACAATTTCCTTGTTATCTCCTTCTCATGAGAAACATTGTGTACCTACCTTTCCACATTTTGAAAGGACACTTCTCATATATAATTCGCTCGGTGCAAAGATAAGGTCCCTTTTTGAAATATCATTAAGCCTTTCATAATCATAACATCCTAATATAGGCCATAGTAGACTAACACCTTGTATATTTATAGTAATTAGCTCATTAGGTATTGCATGAAAACTTCCTTTCATAACAACCCTTCATATGTTGGGTCAACATAGCATAATAATGTTATAGTAAGGAACTCAAGTAATTCATATTCAACCTTGTATCTTTAAACCCTTCCCATGATTCCACAGTTAACATAGTTAAGATATTTCATCACATTCATAATATCATCATCTTGTCAATTTAGTCATATACAATACTTGAATTGAACATCATCATGAAGTATAAGCCATCATTGAAGTAACTAATTGAAGATCACAAAGTCTTACCACATAGCTTTACCTATCCTCGTTCATGATATTACGATTAAACAAACCATATTGATCAATCAAATAAACTAATAACATTATAGTATAGTAATCTATACAAGAACTAAGTCAATTGCATCATCAATTATCAAAACAACCTCAATTCATAACCTAAGGTTAGGGAATAGGGTTCAATCATGATTTAATGCATATAACTAGGTCAACTACAAACAAATACAATAATTATCCCATAAACATTAATAATCAATCAACATCAGAAAAGAAATTAAACATAAAAACCAATTGAAAGATCAAATACGAAATTGGAATGAAACCCATGTTTTTGACATCTTCTAGGAAACAACTTTAAAGAGCCTCTTGGTGAAAGAGATATAAGGCACACTAACCTCAATTTAAAACTGACTATTAAAACCCAACGAAATATGCCAAGCCACATTAACCTCAATTTCACTAGTCTCCGGATGTCAAGGATATTTCTTGATGTCTTGACTATAAAACATCCTAAGTAGTATCAATACATTAAATTAGGCTTAGAAGCAGTGTTTTAAGTTTTCGTTCATTACGTGAGGTTCTATAACAGGTCAAGGACTTTGATACTGTTACATGATCCCCGTCTTAGGAACATTAGTTCCCTAATAACACTAAAATCTTTTTATAGGGAGAGGATAGACTCAATATTTACAGCCCAACAAACAATAACAAAAAAATTATCTTGAAGTACAACTTAAAGGAGTAATCCACACCTCCATTACACACATAAACATGAAATTACACATAGAAACTTCAATCACAAGTCACAAAATATAAGCGAACAAATTTTTACAACACTTAATTTGAATTTACCTTCTTAACATCAACATAAGCTTAAAATGACAACAAGGAGTTATCGTTCTATTTTCTCAAGATAACGTTAAAAGATAAAAATCTCAAGAAGACAAACATATTTTTTCACATTACTTCAAGTTGACACAAATAGCTTTTTTTCTTGAAAACTAATTTTCATATGAACCTATACCAAAAATAAAAATATTTACTAAGTAAGCCAGAGTCATAGTTAGTCATTATTTTCATATAAATAGGAACTACTAGCCTTAATTAGGAAAAATATGAGTATAGGGGACTTCACATCTTTCTCCGTCTCCTGTGTTGTACCACCAACTAGGTGGTTTTTCCATAGAACGTTTAAGGAGGCCACGTCTTTTTACCACAACTTCTTAACATAGAGATAAAGAATTTCAATTGGAACCTCTTCATAGGAAAGGTTGTCATCCACACCTAAGTATTCAATAGGGACAATACACACGGGGTCATCAATACACTTCTTAAGAAAGGAGACATGAAATACCGGATGAACCGAAGCTAGTTCACTTGGTAGGTAATTAAAACTAATAAGCAACCTTACCGACTCAATGCAACATCTCATAGGGAACCACATAAAT
This sequence comes from Solanum lycopersicum, assembly GCF_036512215.1. NCBI lineage: Eukaryota > Viridiplantae > Streptophyta > Magnoliopsida > Solanales > Solanaceae > Solanum > Solanum lycopersicum. Next base: position 16,042,821 of record NC_090809.1, on the reverse strand, counting down.
AGGAACTATCTTCCCCTTCTTAGTGAATCTAATCACCCCTTTGATAGATCTTCAACTACACCTTATCAGCCACATAAAATTCAAGGTCTCTTCTCATATTAACTACATAAGACTTTTACCTACTATAAGTCATTTTCAATATAATCCTTACAACACAAACTTTCTCCAAAGTTGCATAGATTAGTTAGGGACAAAGGAGTGAAGACTCATATTCCTAAAACAACCAAATCGTAGACCTACATCTCGTATCATAGAATGCATCTAAACGATCCAAGGAAATACTTGAATGGTAACTATTATTATAAGAGAACATAATCAACGGCAAGATATTGTCCGAATTCCCTTTGAAATGTATTATACATTCTCTTAACATATCTTCTAGGGTTTGAATGGTACGCTCCGCTTGACAATCCGTTTGAGGAAGAAAAGAAAGCTAAGCTTCACTTGTGTACCCAAACCTTTTAGAAAAAACCTCCAAAAATGGAAGTGAATGGTACTTGTATCCGATATGATGGACAAAAGGGTGCAATCAAGACTAGCTATTTTATATGTGTAGATTCGTGGATAATCCTCCGCTGAATAAGTAGACTTAACGGCGACAAAGTTATTTTATTTCATTAACCTATCCCCAACAACCCAAATAGAGTCATTTTGCCTTTGTCCATGAAAAACCCACTAAGAAGTCCATATTAATGTTTTCCCACTTCCAAGCGGGAACTTGAATTTATTGAAGTAAGCCACCCTAATTTTGATGCTAGGTTATTACTTGTTAGAAATTTTGACACCTATCCACAAATTTTTCTATGTCCCTTTACATCCATTCCAACTAATAGACCTCTTTAAGGTCTTGCTACATTTGTCTAGTATCTGAATGAATAGAATATTTGTAACCATGAGCTTTCTCCAAAATTTGCTTCCTCAAATCATCAATATCCATTACACACAACCTACGTTCGTACCTAAGCACACCATCCCTCATCGATAGAATGACTTATAAAGCTTACCAAGAACCGATTTTTTTTAACTCCATCAATAATGGATCAAGGTGTTTGTTAGGCTTCACCTCAACTACTAAAGTCAATTTGGAGATATGATGGATGATAAAAAAAGCATTACGAGAATCTTCCAACTAAACACCCAATAGATCCCATCTATGAACATATTTTATTAGGTCTTTATTTACTTGTTCCACATGAGACACACTATCCATTGTTATACGAGTTATAGCATCCGCAACAACATTAGCCTTGCAGGGATGGTAGAGAAGACTCTTTTCGTAATCCTTCAATAATACCAATCATCTTTATTGTCAGAGGTTCAAATCCGATTGACTAAACACATATTGACGACTCTTTTTTTGGTATATATATCCACATGTAACGATAGATATATTGCCTCCATATATAAAAGGCAAAAACCACGACCGCTAATTCAAGATTATGAGGTGGGTAGTTTTTCTAATGAACCTTAAGTTTCCTATAGGCATATGTTATTACTCTCCTATGTTACATATGGACACACCCCAAACGTAATTGGGAAGTGTCACAATACACCACAAAGCTATTAGTACCCTCCGGTTAGGTTAACAAAGAAGTGGAGGTAGGCCTATTGTTCAAATCATAGAAGCTTCTTTAACAAGCCCGCGTCCACTTAAACTTTAGCTTCTTTTTATTTAATGTTTTCAAAAGACATGTAAACGACGAAAACCCATATAGTACCCAAATATACCGAAGAAATTTCATATGTCGATTGGAGCCAATGGTCTAGGCAAATTATTAACCATTTTTGTCTTTTTAGTATTGACCTCTACACCTTCACTAGAGATGATATGACAAAGAAATGTAACATATCTCAACCAAAATCCACACTTGTTATACATAACAATTAGTTTGTGTTCCTTATTGACTTGCAATACTACCCCCAAATGGTCCATATGTTTATCCTCACTCTTACAATATAACAAGATGTCATCAATAAAGACAATCAAAAAGCTATCAAGGTAATGTCATAACACTCTATTCATAAGGGCCATAAATTCCCTCGAGGCACCGGTTCACCAAAATTTAATGTCTAGGAACTCATATTGACCATACCTTGTTCAAAAAGCCATTTCGGAAATAACTTTACTTCTTCATATTTGTTTGTGATATCCCGACCTCAAAATAATTTTTGAAAAATAGCATGCCCCTTGGAGTTGAATAAATAAGTCATTGATTCTATGGAGCGTATACTTGTTCTTTATGGTGAGATTATTGAGTTTACGATAATAATGGAACATGCTAAGGAACACATCCTTCTTGTTCACAAACAACACTGGAGCACCCCATGGAGAAATACTAGGTTGAATGAAGTCGTTGTCTCGTAATTCATTGAGTTGAGCCTTATACTCTTTCAATTCGTCTAGAGCCATGTGAGACTAACCCCTTATATATTCATATTCATTAGCGCATTAGGTATTGAGTGAGATTTCTCTTTCATAAAGCCCTTTATTTGTGGGATCGACATATCATAATCTTATTATAGTAAGGAACACAAGTGATTGATATTCAACATTGTATCTTCATACCCTTAGCATGACCAAGAATTCAAATAGTCAAAATATTTCATCACATCCATAATATAATGATCTTCTTAATCTAAGCATGTACAATAGTTCAATTGAACATTATCATTATGTATAAGTCATCATTATTGATAAAAAATTCAAGATCATAATGTCTTACCACATAGCCTTCATAAGCCTCCGTCAAGATATTACGACCAATCCAAAAATATTCATCCATCAAATCACTTAATAAAATCATACAATAGTAATATATAAAAGAAGTAAGTCAATTGTATCATCACTTATCAAATAAACCTTAATTCATAACCCAGGGTTAAAGGAAATTTTTTAATCACGATTTCTCTAATTGAACTAAGTCGACTACCAACACCTACAATAATTCTCCTATGATTAATTATAATATATCATTAACAATAAAACAAATTCAACATCCAAACTAATTGAAAGATCAAATATGAAATTAGAATGAAACCAATGTTTTTGATATCTTTTGCAAATAAACTTTGAAGAGCTTCTAGGTGAAATAGATCTAAGGAACACTAACCTCAATTTAAACCCGACTATTAAAACCAAATAAAATATGCCAAGCAACATTAACATGAATTTCACTAGTCTCCGGACATCAAGGATGTTTCTTGACATCTTTACTCTAACGTTTCCTAACTAGTTTCAATACATTAAATTAGGCTAAGAAACATTGATTCAAGTCTTAGTTAATTTCTTGAGGTTCTAGAATAAGTCATGGACTGTCAAAGTGTTACATTATTCCCGCCGTAGGAACATTAGTTCCCTTATGACACTAAAATCTTTTTATATGGAGAGGATAAACTCAATACTAACAGCCCAACGAACAATATCATACAATCATCTTGAGTTGCAAGTCAAAGGCGTAATCCACTCCTTCATTCAAAACATTAACATGAAATGACACATAGAAACTCCAATCACAAGTCAGAATATATAAGAGCTCAACTTTTCACAACACATAATGAGAATTTAACTTCTCAACATCAATAACTCAAAATGACAACAAGTAGTTATCTTGATATTTTCTCAAGAGAAAATAAAAGACAAAAATCTCAAGAACACCAACATATTTTTCACATTAGTGCAAGTTAACACAAAAAGTCTTTTTCGTGAAAACTCATTTTGACATAAACCTATACAAAAAATGAACCTATTTAGTAAATAAGCCAAATTCATATATTTTCATTATTTTCATTATAAATATGAAATTCTGGCCTTTATTACGAAAAGTATGAGTTTAGAGGAACTTCATGTATGCCTTGGACTCTCATATTGCACCCTCTACTAGGATGTCTCTGTAGAACTTTTACGGAGGCCACCTATTTGTTCCTTAACTTCTTAACTT